>NC_071668.1:14367500-15567500 GCF_028554725.1 Zeugodacus cucurbitae | reverse complement strand
TTGTAAGCAAAATGTAAGCAAGCTGGCAACTTCGTTACTTATTTACTTAACAAATGCGTAATTAGTTTTACAAGCAAATTTATGTTACTTCAATTTATTTATAAGAAGGTACGACAAGAGTGATAAATTAATGTTTTTTTGCATTCATTATCTTCATGTTCAAATAAAAAAAAAAAATATTAACATTTGGATATTAATTATTTAAGAAGGTTCCACCGAGATTTGAACTCGGGTCGCAGGATTCAGAGTCCTGAGTGCTAACCACTACACCATGGAACCGCGGTGAAGGTCGTTGGCCAAAATAGCAAGCGTAATTTTTTGGTTGACAGATTGAAGATGTTATTGGTTGAAAAAAATAAAGCAAATAATTAAAAAAAATATATATATTAAAAATGATATTTAAAGAGTAAGAAAAATCTAAATTATGTTGCTTAAGCAGATATGACTTACATATCGTCCCCTCAATATAACAATAGCACATAATTTTTTTTGGATTTTGAGAAAATCGAGTTTAAAGTTTTTGTCAAATCAGAAATGAAGGAAATTTTTGAACATGAAATTATACACCATTTTCCAATGACATTTTGACCCACTTTGTGGAAGTAGAATTTGACGAAATTTTGACCAGACATATAATCAATGATGGACATTCTAAATATGCAATAAAAAAATAATGGCGTATGAACACATACGCTATTGTTATATTGAGGGGACGATATCATGGTACTTTTCGTAAACCGGCGTTGCTTATGGACTTTCAGCTAGAGCTTGGTTGAAGCTAAGTTCATATTCGTTGACCTACCTTGCTTTGTAGACATAAGAAAAAAGTAAATTTATATTTAAAAGAAATTAATTGCTTATACTATGTAACAATTTTCTACAAGTAATACCATTGATTCCTGCATTCATATTAAAATTATTTAAAGATAGAGTGAGTTTTTATTTTATTCAATTGATTTTTTTAAGAATTTAACTAAGACGAAAATTATTGTGCTTCTGTTTTTTATATTAAAATATGTGAATAAAGCCCTGATCTCAAGGTTCCACCGAGATTTGAACTCGGGTCGCAGGATTCAGAGTCCTGAGTGCTAACCACTACACCATGGAACCTGTTAAGTATCGCATCTGCCTTCAGTCTTCCAAATTTTGTATTGAAATAAATTTACCTTATAATTATATGTTCTTACCTAATAATTATATGTTCGACATGAATTTATAAAGGCTTATTCGCCTAGCCGGCTTAAGCCAACAGTATGAAATTCTTACGTTGAATGAAATTCTTACATTAACAATTGAATTTAAAGTTCGGTTGTTTTCAATATAATACCAAACATTGTCATATTAAGGTTAAGTTATAATAATATGTTAAGTTGCCATTCTTTGTGGGTCTAAGTCCATATGTTTGGTATAAAAAATATAAAAGAGATTGCATTTTAAGGAGATGGAGATGCATATGAAATGTACTCGATTTGTATGAAAATACTCGATTATAGAACTTAGAACGGAAAATACATATATGCAAATATATATACATCGAATGAAATATTTTGTTTAAATTACATATTCAAGTGGAACGATTCGTAATCGTATTTTAAAAACAACCTAGCTTGCCAGAAACCTTTATCAACCTTCTAAGGTTTCCTCCTTAGGTTTGCTTCAGACAGGGTGACTCACTATCGTGCGACTTCTTCAATCTATTGCTGGAAAAAATAATACGAGCTGCAGAACTAAATAGAGAGGGTACAATCTTCTACAAGAGTGTACAGCTCCTGGCGTATGCCGATGATATTGATATCATCGGAAGCAACAACCGCGCCGTTTGTTCTGCGTTTTCCAGACTAGATAAAGAAGCGAAGCGTATGGGTCTGGTGGTGAATGAGGACAAGACGAAATATCTCCTGTCATCAAACAAACAGTCGGCGCACTCGCGTCTTGGCTCCCACGTCACTGTTGACAGTCATAACTTTGAAGTTGTAGATAATTTCGTTTATCTGGGAACCAGCATTAACAACACCAACAATGTCAGCCTTGAAATCCAACGCAGAATCACTCTTGCCAACAGGTGCTACTTTGGACTGAGTAGGCAATTGAAAAGTAAAGTCCTCTCTCGACGAACCAAAATCAAACTCTATAAGTCGCTCATTATTCCCGTCCTGATGTATGGCGCTGAAGCGTGGACGATGACAACATCCGATGAGACGACTCTTGGGGTTTTCGAGAGAAAGGTTTTGCGCAAGATTTTTGGTCCTCTAAACATTGGCAACGGCGAATACCGCAGGCGATGGAACGATGAGCTGTACGATTTATACGACGACATTGACATAGTTCAGCGAATAAAAAGACAGCGGCTACGCTGGCTAGGTCATGTTGTACGGATGGAAGAAAACACTCCAGCTCTGAAAGTATTCGATGCAGTACCCGCTGGAGGAAGCCGCGGAAGAGGACGACCTCCACTCCGGTGGAAAGACCAAGTGCAAAGTGACCTGGCTTCACTTGGTGTTTCCAATTGGCGCCAAAAAGCAAAAAGGAGGAATGAGTGGCGCGCTCTGAGTGGCTCGCTTAAAGCGGTTCCTACGCCAAATATATATATATATATAAGGTTTCCTCCTAATTGAGTAATTCTGTTATAAAACTAAAGCGCATCGTTTCCAAAACCTAAAAGCCCTTATAAACTAAATCTGGTGTATAACAAGTAAGGAAAGGCTAAGTTCGGGTGCAACCGAACAATTTATACTCTCGCAATTTATTGAAGAAATTTTATTAAGATAACACACAAATTTACCTATAAATTCGGCATAAAGTTTAATATAGTTAGTATATTCCAATATAGTGTTTGAGGGCTGAGGTAATTCCTGAACCGATTTCATTCATTTTCACCAGCAAGGTACACTATATCCAAGACTATACACTCACTTAATTTCGCTAAGATATCTCACATATTAACCAATACATATATGAAGATTAAAGCCCACCGTATTTTTTAAAAACCTATAATTAGGTATATGGGAGCTAGGAGATGTTATTATCCGATTTTAATAATTTTTGGAACCGAGACACACTATTAGAATAAACAATTTCCTCTGAATTACATTAAATTCTCAGAGAGATTAATACATATTTTCGGTTAAAATTTACCCTTAGGCGCGGAGTTCAACATGTTCGATAACAGGGGCCTTGAAAAGTTATTGTCCGTTTTCGACAATTTTTTCTAAAGTGAAGCCAGAGATGATATGTACTATTTGTGTAAAGTTTTATTCCGCTATTTTCATTGGTTCATTATGTATACATTATAAAGTGAAGGAATCAGATGGAATTCAAAATTTAGTTATATGGGAAGTAGTCGTGGTTATGAACCGATTCCATCCATTTTTCACATGTGTCATCAGGGTGTCAAGAAGGTATTATGTACCGAATTTCATTGAAATCGGTCGAGTAGTTCCTGAGATATGGTTTTATACCCATAAGTGGGCGAAGCCACGCCCATTTCCCATTTTGTAAAAAAAATTTGAATGTAGCTTCCTTCTGCTATTTTTTCTGTAAAATTTAGTGTTTCTGACGTTTCTCGTTAGTGAGTTAACCCACTTTTAGTAATTTTCAACTTAACCTTTGTATGGGAGGGGGGCGTGGTTATTATCCGATTTCTTTCGTTTTTGGACTGTATAAGGAAACGGCTAAAGGAAGAAAGTTTGGTTTATATAGCTTTTTGGGGGCGGGGTTACGCTCACTTTTCGAGCCTATGTTCCAAATTCTATTTTCATAACTTTATTTATGGCTTAGTTATGACACTTTATAGGTTTTTGGTTTTCGTCATTTTGTGGGCGTGGCAATTTTCCGATTTTGCCCATTTTCGAAAGCAACCTCCTCAGGGTGCCAAGGAATACGTGGTCCAAGTTTTGTAAGATATCTCAATTTTTACTCAAGTTATCCGTTGCACGGACGGACGGACGGACAGACAGACATCCTGATATCAACTCGTCGCGTATCCTGATCATTTTGATATATATAAACCTATATCTAACTCGTTTAGTTTTATGACTTACAAACAACCGTTATGTGAACAAAACTATAATACTCTCTTAGCAACTTTTGTTGCGAGAGTATAAAAAAGACACTAAAGTTCGTTTGACAACGTCATTGTATATCGGCATTAGACTTTTATATTAAGATATATTTTTAAGTATCACATCCCCCATTGTAGTTGAATTTATTATTTTTTTCATGTCATCATGATAATAAACGTAACATTTGGATAAATCAAACAAAACAAATGATACTGTACATTAAAAATAAATCAGGTATATTCACATTAGTAGGTTCCACCGAGATTTGAACTCGGGTCGCAGGATTCAGAGTCCTGAGTGCTAACCACTACACCATGGAACCGTCGAACACCCTTGGGTTTGGACACTTGTCATTTAGCTTTGTCGGAAGGATATTTCTTCATAATTCAAAATTCATTTTTCTGAGTTCAAAGTAGTAGACTGCAATTTTAAGAGTTATCACAAAAAAAAAAAGGTTTAATATATACTAGATGCATAGCGCCCTAACTGTGGAGTAGAAACGTCCACCTCTTATATATCGGTTATGTTTGAAACTACCACAAAAATGTCGGCGAAAACATTAAGATTAACGATAGGGATAGGACTCTTACATATGGATAAATTTTAAAATATAATTATGAGTGTGGCAACGCCTATTTTCAGGTGAAATTTCAGACCTTACAAACTACTCGACCGATTTGAACCAATTTTTTTTTCAATTCTTCTTATTTTGTCCTCTTGTAGATATTTAAAGCTCAATGGTGTCATTTGGACGTCTTTAGCACATTTACTTTTCTGATAGCCATTTCTCCCGACTTTGGCCCTTGCTTATAACATTACTTATTTTTTGACAATAAACATCGTTGTAAATATGTTTGCAATATTTTTTGTATTCAAATTTTTTCTTTAACAATTTCATATAAGGACATATTTGTTGTCATGAGAGGTATTGAGTCTTCAAATAACAAACAAACAACAGCAAAACTTAAATCAAGACTAAAACTAATTAAAATTTGCCAAAGTGCATTATCCAAAATCCATTATCCCTGGTCCATTAACAATTGAGCAATTAGTCCTATAGTCCATCCGCCAACGTGTGTGTGGAAGCTTTGCTCTAAGTGAATTAATAATAGCAAACGAGTATATTGTAACTCTAGTGGGGAAAATGCAACTGCATCGAGGCGAGCCGAGCTGAGCCGCCGCTTGAACGCCTCAGTATCAGTACGATTACTCGTATAATCCTTTCTATAATTTCCGTATGAATTTCGCTAATCCCACAGCTCACTTACGCTCACTTACATAGTACATAGTTGTAGTTGTAGTTGTACGCATTCACTCCACACCACACCACACATACACACAAGGACTGGTGAACTAAGCACTTCCATGCTCCCTTTAACCGTAGTATGGGTAACCAGAGTAGGCGTACGAGTAGGGTGAGGCATAGCCGCTATAGTAGAATTGTGGTGCTGGTACTGGTGCTGGTGCTGGAGCTGGATGAGGGCTGGCCACTGGCAGTGGTGCTGGACGTGCAACGGGTGATGGACCGGCGGCAGCGAAGGCGAAGAGGGCAGCGAAAAGGACAACGAACTGTAAGTAAACGAATGGAAAGAGGAGAATGGATATTAGTAATACTCGCCAGTTGTACTAAGATAATTGTTCCATTCGCGGATTATTGAATTGCTAAGTGGCGGAGGATTAAATGCTTATGTAACACACTGTTGTAATTTAATGCGAGAGCAAAAACAAAAAAAAAAAAATAGTTATACTATTATCCTCAACTATTTACTTACAAGCTTGAACATTTTGTTAGTTAGTTGTTTGCGTTTGGTTTGCTCTTAGCGGAATGCTGGTTGTTTTGTGAATGTCTTTTACCAGCAAATCGCTGCTCTATTTATATGCACGATTTTGCCGGCTCACAGTTGCGCTAGCGCGCCAATTCAAATAGAACATACACCTACATATACTTACTTACATATATGCATATATCGTAAAAGATTTGTATACAAAATAGTTATTTGAAACTATTGGCGTTTCATTAGCATTCAGTTGGTGTATTTTTTTTAATTTCTTTATAGATTTTCGTATATTCATTTAACATTCTTTTTACGTATAAGTAGAACTCTTTTTTATGAGCAGTTTGAGATGTTTGTTTTGAACTGCTTTTAATTTTATTTTTTCCTAATCATTTTGCAGAAATGTATTTATTATAATTTAATTTGTTTAATTGAGATTTTTACAAATATGTTTAAAATATTTAAACAGTTTATTTATTATTTTCCGTTATTGTTTTAATATTTTGAAATTATGTTGCAAGTTTAGATCTTTTAACGGTTGTTAGTGTTATCTTAAAATAATAGCAATAAAGATAAGATTTTATATTTTCTAAAATAATCAATAATAATGTATGTTCAGACGAAATTAGTTTCAGACATCTGATTGTTCATCCAGCTATCCTTTCTAGTGATCATTTGAGTTCAATTGGATGACATTTTTGAAAACTGGTAATCACGTTTCTTACAAGAAGCTTTAAATTATCAACACTCTTTTGAAAATTGTGCGTGCTCTTTCCTCTAATAAGTTTAATGAAGATCTCTCATAAAAATGCGAAAAAATATATCTCATTTCAGTACTATTGTTTGAAAATAGGAAAAGCCTTGATCAATAATCATGAGAATAATGTCGGAAATAGTGTCCCCGTAATAATTTTCGACATGGTTGAACCACCAAATGTTTTTTTCAACATTTCCAACGTTTTGGCACAGAAATTTCATTTCAGAAACACAAAATTTCACACAAACTAATTATAATTTGTTAACTACCTAAACTTAAAAAGGTATTTCCGCTCCATGTAACAGACAATTTATGATGACGGGAGAATATTTCATACATTAAAATAACAGTAATTAAGCTCTTTACTTTAGTTATTAGGTACCGATGAAGTTGATCTTTGTTCCTCTTGTCGGAAAAAATTTTGTTTAGTACCAAAAAAATTAAATATCGGTTCTTAACTGCCTCAGGACTCCATATATGGAATAAATGTACAGCTTGAAATATTAAACAATACTGTTTCGCCAAACTTAATGTTATTCGATACTGATGAAGACAAAATCGGTGTACGTAGTAGTATCACTGAAATTATGCTAGAATTCTTCACATATCATAGTGGGACTAGACATAAAAATGCCTCAAATCGATTTTCATTTACTCAATTGGCTATGAAGTAGAAATTTGAGATATTAAGAAGATGTCTACATGATCCTAAGTAGACATTAAGATATACAACAACGTAATCTGAGTCTCAAAAATAGTTCATATTTGAGACCTTCTTCTTTATGCTCGAATTCCGTTTGCTTAATTGGTTATAAATTAGATATTTGAGATATTAAATATATATCTTCATGACCTAACAACAACCTAATCTGAGACCCATACTCTATGATATATTTCATTAGCTTTTATTTCTTGCGGTTTGCGGGTGTATTCATATTAAGGGTGTCATTCCATGTGATGAGCTCAAAAAAATGTTTATCATACATTTCTATCTTAACATGTCTAGATACGATAGTAAAGTGATTTTCAAAAATTCGAAGCCGTTTTAAAGATACAGCTGTTAGAAGACGGAGTTGTCTGAAGCGCTCAGTTTTCAGCTGGTTTTTCAAACTTTCCTTCATCGTATCTCAAAAACGCTGTAATTCATGTTCTACACAATATTTTTAGCTTAAAATTTATATTTATACTGTCGGCATATATGTTAATAAATGATAATAATATGATAAGGCTCTATCTATTTACTGGTCGTAGAAAAAAACATTCTAAAAAATCACTAAAAAACAGACTTAAGATATACTGAGAAAATGATTTTATTTTAAATGTGTATTTAACAATCTTCTTAGATACTTTATTTTATTATTTGCAATTAAATTAATTTTTATTCATTATTTTGTTTCTTTCACAAATTACTTTATGGACATCCATTTTTTTATTTTTTCATTTTGCTTATAAATAGTTTTTTATATACAATATTTACTTCCTTTCTCTGTGCTATCGGCTTTTTTCTACTACCAAAAATATTAGCTACGAAATTCCTTAAACAACTATTAAGAAATCAACGCAGTTGACAATTCGTATTAAAGCAACAACAATAAACAATTTCGCTGTTGACCTTCACTCACATTCGACATGGCGCTGCCAGCTGCCCAAGCAGCCCAGTCGCCGTTCGTGCATTATTGAGTATTATCCCGCACCTTCTTCTATACAGTCTTCTATGTACTTAAGAAAAATGTATACTAAAATTCAAAAATATAAATAAACTTTTAAAATTTACTTACTTTTCTATACACGTAACCACCACCCACGCACACACACACACTGTAGACTACGAGCAAAACAAAAATTAGAGAAATAAAATTTTAGAACCAAAACAAAATAAGAAAGAAAAGCAAAAGTGGAAAAAAGCGACGTCTCATGCATGACAATTGCAAAAGGGGCTTAGAAATTGTTGAAATTCAGTGGAGAAAAAAATAAGTAAATACAATATGTATGTATATATATATTTCATCGATATGTATGTATGTATGCGATTTATTTAACTGAAAGCGCTACAAAAAGTAATCGAAATATTTATAATTCCATACAGCTGCCTGTTTTTTGAATGAAATTCTAATTGCCATTTAATGAGTTAGCCGCTAAATAAATAAGCTGCTCTTTTTACATGAAAAAATATAATAAAAATAACTTAAAAAACCTAATGAGCAACATTTATGTTTAAATAAGAGCAGGGATCTTTCAAAATAAACAAAAACAGAAATAGAGCACTAAATTTAAATTTTTAAAATTTATACATTTTAAATAAAAAATTACGTTATCTATAACACCTTAGCTCATTCGCGTGCTAGTCATGTTTTCTCAAGTGCTTTTTTATATTCTTCAAAATTTTAGAATATTTCCTTTTGCATTAGAATTAATTTTGGAACAACAAATGTATTCATATGAACTGCTGGAATTACCAGCTGGTCGCAGGCGAAGACATATCCGGCATTAAATGATATATTGCTCGAAATTCAAGTGCTTTAAAAATAAATTTGCTTTAAAATATTGAAAAATAAATTTTGAGTCACCCATCAACTATTTTGGTAAAAATAGTTTTGAGTCACCGACTATTTCGGTAAACATTGGTCCTCTAGAGAATAACTACTACACAGTTTATATTGATCATAACCTAATTTTTATACTCTCGCAACCTGTTGCACAGAGTATTATAGTTTTGTTCACATAACGGTTGTTTGTGTCACCAAGAAATAAAAGAGTTAGATATGGGGTTATATATATATATATAAATGATCAGGATGACGAGTGGATTTGAAATCCGGATGTCTGTCCGTCCGTCTGTCCGTGCAAGCGATAACTTGAGTAAAAATTAAGATATCTTAATGAAACTTGGAACACACATTCCTTGGCACCCTGAGGAGGTTGCTTTCAAAAATGGGCAAAATCGGTCCACTGCCACGCCCACAAAAACCGAAAACCTATACAGTGTCATAACTAAGCCATAAATAAAGTTATGAAAATAAAATTTGGAATATAGGATCGCATTAGGGAGGGGCACATTTGTATGTAATTTTTTTTGAAAAGTGGGCGTGACCCCGCCCCAAAATAGATTATTTGTATATATTTCGCAAACCAATAAAGCTATATAAACTAAACTTTCTGTAGTCGATTCTTTTACGTACCCCACCACACCCCATGAAAATAGTTGAAATCGGATAGTAACCACGCTTACCTCCCATACAAAGGTTAGGTTGAAAATTACTAAAAGTGGGTTAACTCACTAACGAAAAACGTCAGAAACACTAAATTTCACATAAGAAATGGCAGATGAAAGCTGCACTCAAAATGGAATATGGGCGTGGCGTCGGCCACTTATGGGTCAAAAACCATATCTCAGGAACTACTCGACCGATTTCAATGAAATTTGGTTTGTAATAGTTTCCTTACCTCCCAATAATATGTTGTGAAAATTGGCCAAATCGCTTCACAACCACGCTCACTTCCTATATACCAGAACTTTGAAGACGATCTGAATCGTTTACTTTACAATATATAAAGTAAGCACTAGTGAAGATATCGATGCAGAACTTTGCACAAATACTATGTTTATAGTGTGGCAGCCTCATTCTAAAAATCGCCAAAATCGGACCATAAGTTTTCAAGGCCCCATATATCGAACATTAGGACCTCGGTGCTTCTAACCTAATATTATGGTTTCCAACTTTCAATGGACTTTATACAATATATATGACGAATATGTGGGTCAAATTGTGTATTATATAATATTAATTAAGTTAAATAAATAAATTGCGAGAGTATAAAATGTTCGGATACGCCCGAACTTAGCCCTTCCTTACTTGTTTTAATGATAATTTTAAGAAATATAAAAGCCTTTGCCTCGAAATGTAATAGATAGATAGGCTTGTTCGATGGTAAGGCATCATAATGCACTTCAAAATACTTCTTTAAGCACCTCTAACCTTTTAAGGAGGCTTGAGAAAACATTCCCGAACTGTTTAGTTTAATACTTTACCTTACTAGTATCCCAAAATTTCTTCCTAAAAGCTCTTTCGACTCAGACGGAATACACTTTTACCAACGGTGGTTCTAAACCTTTTTCTGGAACAGTTTTGAAAGCAAATATGCATTCTCTCATGGATCTCTTCTGTTTTCGATGCAAAAATGTCGCAGTTGGCTTTTGGAGGAAATCAGAGTCTTAAGCGACTGAAGATCTTCAGATTGGATTTGAATATCCAAAATGTCCAGTTCATGTTCACCGTCTACCTAAAAATATAAGCTCTCGGGATGTTCTCAGTTAACATTTCTGCTCCATCGTTCGTCTGTTGATACTGGTAGAGTTAAATTGGCAAGGTTTTGAAAAAGCTTACTGTAGGAGCAGACCACAAATGGTTACTGAAACCCTACACAGAGTTGATCTTGTGTTTTTACTATATTCTGGACCTATAATTTGTAAAATAGGAAAAAGTGAAAAATCCTCTGTATTGGAAAATATAAGGGAGTATCGAAACGGAAAAATTAAATTTTGTGAAATTTTCCATGAGAAAGTTCTTATTTTCGAAGAAAGCCGCATTTTGTGCAAAAAAAAAGCTTAAAATTTCCGGAAATTATAATATTTACTTTTTCCGTGTCCTCTTGATATAATTCTTATTTATTCAAAAGCAGACCCAAAAAGTGGATCTGGCTCACTTTCTTCTAAACATCTATTCCTTACTAACTAAATATGTTCATTATACTAAAGTAATGCTAGATAAATTCGAAAGAGAGAAGGATTGCAGGTTAGACATTCATCCATTGCCCAGTAAATTGGTTAATGATCTTAAAATGTGAAATTGTCATAATTAAAAAAAAATCTTAAAAAATGATACAAATATAAAGTAATTCCAGTATTCTAAGTACCAAAACTCAAAAGTCACACTTATTGCGCCGTTAAAATTTAAAACAAAAATTTTTTTCTCACTGCATGCCGAACAAGTTTCTTAACAATTAGAGCTTATAAATAGATGATAAATATCTCAACACTTATTTATAATAACTGAAATTCTTTGATACACTTTTTCTAAATATCCAAAAAAAATATTTGTGTCAAATATATAACAATGATATGACAGATTTCGATTAGAAATTATTGTCACGACAAGCTGTTATGATAGACAAAGCGCTTGCGCATTGTAGAGCCCAGCTGTCATCCAGCGCTGATGATGGCAGACAAATAGGGAACGCTTTAATGGGATTATGGGGAGCACTAAGCGCCTGCTTTATTCCCGGAGACACGCTAATATTCGCGCAAAAATGGGATGAAGTAATAAATAGCAAATGTATATACATACATATCAGTCTTCCAAACAAAAATAAAATATTACGTCTTCCAGCTGTGGGTAATAAATGCCGGAGGCGATGCGTTCAGAATAACAAATTTAATAAAAACTCATAGATGATTTTTTAAAAAAGGAGAAAATAAAAAAAATCCACGTAGCGAAAGTTTACTACACTGTATGAAATGCTCAACAAGTGTAGAGCGACGTGTGTGGAAGCAATGCTGCCTCACAAACCTTGTTGTTGACGTTGCCGCAGAGCCATTGCTCATAATCAAGTAGTCAAGTTCTCAATGATTATTATCATTATAATTTTTTGTATATTATTACTTTGTTGTTGTTGCATTTGTGTGGGTAAAGAAGTGCCAAATAGGGTGTCGATGACGAAATGTCACACAAAAATATTTGTCAATGGAAATATCAACGGAGAGACTTTAGGTATAAATAGCGCCTAAGGCACTCAGTGTCAGCATTCCACTTGCAGTTCTAGCACTTGTAATAACACAAAAAAAAGCAAAAAACCTCTATCAAAATGATGAAATTGGTAAGTTTGGAACTGGATGAAAATCACACTTTAAATATTTTACTAAATTATCCTTCTCTTCGTCACATAGTTGCTCCTCGTTATTGCTGCGCTCTTCGCTGTCGCCATGGCTGTGCCCACACCAGTGGCTGGACCCAACCCTGAGCCCAATCCACAACTCGTGTATGGCGCTTACCCATATGCCTCATATCCTTATGTATACTATGGTTAGAAGGAAAGGATTCTCGTGTTTTGCTTCTACCTTTTTTCTTCGTGGTTTCGACTCGGTGTTGGCTTTGGTTCAATGATTTGTGTATGAAATACAGCTGTGCTTTAAATGTTTATATTTAAAATTCGGGTTGTGGCGCGATACATATTTCTTGTTTTTTTTTTCTGTTTACAATTTTTAATAAATTTTATTGCATTTTTTGTTATAAGAAAATTTGGGTGTTTTGTGTTTTAAGATTGGATGGACTGGAGATTCAACATAATTTATAATTTAAGTGCATTTTGGATGGTCCTACAAGTTTCAAATTTTTTTGTAGAACTTATAGTTTTATAAGTAACTGTTTCATACCAGCTGATCTGAAGAACTGTGGAACTTGACATAGTTTGGATTCTCCCAAATAGGCTGAAGAAGCGAGACGAAGGCTTGAGAACGTTACATTTGAATTAATTATCAGTAGAAGTACTAAGCTTTTGAAACCTAATTATCTTCTTTTCAAACCCACATTCATACTGGAAAAAACATTAGTATTGAAATCAAAAGAAAAGTTCTTTGTGATCGTATGGACGATGGTAATACTTAACTAGATGGATCTTGAGATGTTTCAAGCAAAGATTTCTTAGATAATTGTCGATTTAACGACAGTACTTTGCTTCTGACGTAGTTTTTTCATATCAGAGGTATTAAGGAGAGCGTAGGTCCATAAAATCTCTTAACTTGCAGTTGAAACTACTTAAAACTCCATTCTGGTCTAAATTTTTAAATAAAAATTGTTTAAATAAAACAAAAACGGTTTGGGATATTAATGAAATTATTTATTCTTATGGAATTCGATTTATTTTGCATGGCCACCATGGGCACGCATGCAGAGGTCCATGCGCTGAACCCAATTTTCGACTGTTCTCAAGCATAAATCGGCCGATACTGCGGCCAGTTGACTGGGCCATTTCCTCAGATAATACGTCCGCCAAACTTGGTTTTCAATAAATCGATGGTGGCATTCGCTGTTTGGCTTATGGCACCGTCCTATTGGAACCGCTGTTAGGCTTATGGCACCGTCTTGTTGGAACCACATATTGTCCAAGTCCATATCATCCAATTCGGGCCAAAAACATTCGGCAAATATTAATTTCGGTAGTAAATTTTATTAATTTCGACTCGTTGTTGGTTCGTATATCTTTCCATGATGAAATGACAAACCTTACTGAAGATATATGTGAAAAAAGCGGGAAAAAATATGGTGCCGTTTGCTGTCCCTATCGGTCTACGTTTTTAGCGTCCCTTTTGAAAACCCCTTTGTTTTCCCAGAAAGTTTAAAAAACGTTTTCAATAGAATCTTTCTTATACAATTTCTAGATTGATATCAACCTTATAAGCAAATGCCGTCATTCGCCTGAAATTCTTTAAGAAAATTTTAAAATTTTTGTCACAACACGGTAAAAATCGAAACACAGCAGATAGTTTCAGATAGTGTCGTGACAGTTAAATTTTTTTTTTTTGGTATTTTCTATTATTTTACTTCATTTAATGAAACAAAATTTTCGCGATTATTGTGTATTTGTTTTCGAAAGACGTTTACGAATAATATCACAAATAAATTAACAAATCTACCACGAATTCATTAAATATATGAAAACAGTTAAATTCCAACCGCCGTAATGCATATGAACAACAATAACGCCATACCGCCGATGGGCGACACCATACGGGATCTTTGTGCGAAATTACTGAAAGACCGTCAGCGACGCGAAACGACGGTGGGACAGAAAAAGAAACGCACCGTACGCAGCGCAATAATTAGTGACGATGCACCACCGCTCATCATCAAAAGTCTCGTGGACGTACAACCACCAACGACGCGACTCGATACACAACACAAGAACAACGGCAGTCGACGCTTGGAGACCTCATTGGATCAAATCATACAGCAGTTGCAACGTGGCAAATGGCCATCGGATGTGGTGGTGCTCATCACACCCGCCAGCAAACACAATAACCTCTACAAATTGCATGTGATCGATCGCAATAATGAGGGCCACCTCGGTATGACCAGCATCACGAAGCAAGAGTTAGCTGAATTGCGTGCGAGTAATGTGTTTGAGAAGTACGCAACAATTGTGGGTAATAAGTACATAGACTTGAAGACGGTGACACTGAATTCAGCCATCATAGCGAATATTATGAAGAATCTGAATGGTGATTGTTGTCAGCAACCGAATGGCGAGCTGCCACTGGCAGTGCCACAGTCGAAGCATGAAACTAAAGAGTTGGTAGCGCGCAAAAGTAGCTCAGATGTAGATCTAGAGTTGGATGAACCAATGGCGCCGCGAGCGCGACGTCGTGGCACGCAATCACGTGATATTAGTCAATATCAGACGAAGAGTGGCATACGTCTTATGGCGCTAATCGAACGCATAAACGATGCTATAGAACCGTCTTATACAGATTTACTACATTTCTTCGATCTCGCCGACGCATACAAGTTCAAAATCTATATACGTCCAGAGTTGTGTTGGAAGCCGCCACCACCACATCACCAAACGTCAGCTTATAATAAGGAAAACGAGAACGATTTAGTGCGTTTCAATGTCGAGTGTTTCATGCTCTTCGATAATTATGTTTGCACCATTGCGCTTAACTCATTACAGTTGCATCAACAGTTGAAATTGCATCCGGCTCTCTTGCCACGTGTGCAAGTGATCGAAGATGTCTGTGAGATCACACCGCTGCCGAAGTGGTTGGTCACGGTTTTGCGCTCATTGGCCGAATGGCTTGGACTTGAGATGTTTTACGATGCATTTGGTGAATTTGTTTTCGACATGTATAAGCAGGTCACTTGAGGCGGATGGAGTTTGACGATGTGTAGATAGAGCTGTAGAACTAACTGTAAATGATCTAATAAAATTATAACAAAATCAAAATCTGAAAATATATTAACTATCCTGTGGAAATGTCTTCACGTTGTAGATGCAGATTCAGTGATACAGATAGTTCTATAACTGTATCTTCAGACAGCTTGGATAAATCTGAAATAGATATTAACCAAGCCTTCACTTTATAGATGTTGTAATGATACTGTCAGACCTAGCTCTATGACTGGATCTTCAGACTATCGATGGTCTCGATGTAAATTTCTTTCATTCTATATATTTGCCAAAAGTTCTCCAATGTGCTCTTATTGTAAGAGACCAATGTCTTTCCAGTAACTACCGTGGGATTCCTCATATACTAACTGTTAGCTAAAACTTTGGATTCATTTTAACTGTAAGAGACCCTTACCTTTCCAGTTTCCTTTGGTAACACTCGTGATATTCCTCAGATAATAACTGTTAGCTAAAATTTTGGAGTAATTTTACCAATTCCTGTATACCAGGAGTAATTTAAAAGCTGGCTCTGTCTCGAGATTATGAAAATCTATAACAACAAAAAAGTACAGACTTTTTTTTGCAAATCCAATAATTTTTATTAACAAAATACTTAAACGAAACAAAAAACTAGAAATCAAAACATGCGACACCCTTAATTTATATCACTGCTGTTGTCCAAATATGAAATTGTTATTGTTGGAAATCAATAAACCATAACCACAGCCAAGTCAGAAAACGTAAGATGAAGGTCAAAAGGTCAGCTTCCAATTCGGCTAACCATAGTAGACATAAGGATAGGAGCCCACAGCTGGGTAAGATCCATACACATATTGTGGGTTTGGCTCAGGATTGGGGCCAGCCACTGGTGAGGGTACAGCCATGGCGACAGCGAAGAGGGCGGCAATAACGAGGATCAACTGTGTGGGGAAAATAAGGATAATTTAGAAAAATATTCGAAGAATTGTACTCCTCCACTTCCAAACTTACCAATTTCATCATTTTGATAGTGGTTTTTGTGTTATCTTCTTACAAGTGCGAGAACTGCAAGTGGAATGTTGATTGCGCATGCCCAAAAGGCTATTTATACAAAATTGGCAATATCCATGCTTATTTGGTCATTTATATATATGTATGTATGTATATATACATGAATACATACACATAAAATTGACTGCCTGACATTTCGTCATCGCTTGCAAATTCGCCACTTTTTTCGTAGCACTGGCTACAGTCGTAACAACAAAAGTGGTCAGAAATAATAATAATAACAATATCAATTAAAGCGACGACAATTGCTTCTCGAATTCTAAATTTCATTATCAGCAATGACATAACAATACACGTATAAGACACAGTCTCGTCAAGCGCGTTAAGCTTCTTCGTTACCCCACCGCTAATTTTGCGCTAAGCTGTCCATAAGGTGTTGAGTACACTTTCGTTTTGTTTACTTGACCAATTTCCAATTTCATATTCTACGTGCGGTACGTCGCGTAAGGGGTCTAAATTTATGTAGATGTATGCACATACTTGTCTCTACAAGTATTTATTTGACTGTACAATTGAAATAGTGTAGAATAACTATAAAATATGTAAATAACTAGTGACCATTTGAAAAGCACTCTTTTTATGGAGTTTCTTTTGTATTTTTGTCGAAAAATTGCTGGAGGTACTATTGGAGTAGTGAATGCGAGGAATTCGTTAGTAACCATGGTTCATTTAGATTTCGGCTAAGTCTAGAGCAGCGTGCCGGTCTTTGCTCTGCCTTTGCTATCAATAACTGTTACTATTTTAATGAGATAGTCTAACCAGTAACGCCGTTGAACCATATGTTGTTTACTGAGAATACGTAAAGGTCTATTAATATTTCACATACTATTTTTCTGGAATAGCTCAAGAGTCGTATAATCTAGCATTTTAGAGATTTCACATTTCGGTTCCATCTTTTTTCGAAACATACATATTTATTTATAAATTCCTGAAAGGGGTTTATTTCTGAAGAAATCCAGTGGTATTTTCTTTGAAGTGAGCGGAAATATTTATCAGATATTATCAAGGGTTTCGTCCTCGAAGTGAACGAGAAGTGATATCCAGTCGTTATAGTCGTCTATTCCTCACAAGTTAGGTGTTCGTCTTCTTTTGGCAAATCGAAATCTTCAGTTTATCTTTGCACTGTGTTATATAATTAGACTGTATTAGCAGAGCACTTTTCACAGAGTTGTATTCACTATCAGAAAGTAGTAGAACTTATATTATGGAGTGAGGGCAATGAAACAGCAAACTTCGGGAGGATAAAATATTTGGCTTTCAGCAAAGATCTTGTACTTTTTCATAACATCGGACGGATTAGGGATTCCCCTTTAGTATCTGGTCAAAATATAAATTTAGAATAATATTATGCAGAAATAATTCAGAAAAGGACATTTTCCATATTATTTTTCCAGTGTAAGGAAACATAACCAAATTCTTACTTATTTTTTGTTAGTAGAAGTTCAAAAATCAGTTTTAGGATTTTAAGTATGTGTGTGTGTGGATTATTTAGAAATACCCAAAATGATCAAGTATGATCATTTCGAAATTTTTCACAGTGCTCACACTGTTTTTGAATACTAATTAAATCGATTATTCGCAAAATTTTCAGTTTAGATTGATGATAACAGACAATGAAAAAAGGCTGTGAAAAAAGTGCATTAAAATTCAGCATACAAAATAAATTGTGTAAAAAAAATTCTTCTGAGTTTCCCATAAATCTTGACAGCTTTAATAAACACACAATATATTTAATATGTATTATATTTAAACCAACACGGAAGTGCAAAGTTCTGGCGATGACAAATATGTATATAAGATCAGTTTAATAGATGAGTAGATATTTTGATGATTTGTTATAGTAACTGAGGTTTAGAAAACGAGACTAAAATTAATCTTAAGAGAACACTCGAGGTTTTTTATACCCTGAACAGGGTATATTAAGTTTGTCACGAAGTTTGTAACACCCAGAAGGAAGCGTCAGAGGCCCTATAAAGTGTATATATATAAATGATCAGTATGTTGAACTGAGTCGATTTAGCCATGTCCATCTGTCTGTATATATACGAACTAGTCCTTCAGTTTTTAAGATATCGTTTTGAAATTTTCAGATGTAATTTTCTCTTCAAGAAGCTGCTCATTCGTCGGAACTGCCGATATCGAACCACTATATCATATAGCTGCCATACAAGCTGAACGATCGGAATCAAGGGGTTGTATGGAAAACTTCCGCATTTTACTACATATCTTCACGAAATTTGGTGTGAGTTATTGTTCATAGAAATAATTTTATCTCCGAAAAAATTGTCCAGATCGGTTCACTATAGCATATAGCTGCCATACAAACCGAACGATCGGAATTAATGGCTTGTATGGAAAATTTTCGCATTTGACGTGATATCTTCACGAAATTTGACATGGGTTACTGCTTAAGGTAATAATATAATCTCCGAAGAAATTGTTCATATCGGTTAACTATATAACCTTAATGTTTCTTGCAAACAACCCGGCTAAAAAGAATTAGTAAAAAGTTTTCTTTTTTTTAATTACTTTTTCTTACGTCTTTAGATTTGCTTAAACACATAGTTACTAAAAGAAATGCACCTGTGAAGGGTATATTAGCTTCGATACAGCCGAAGTTAACGTTTTTTCTTGTTTTTCATTATGATGATAGTTGGACACCTTATATAGAGTTATTTAAGTAAGATCAGATAGAATGCATATCATGTCTAAATAGACTCGTAATTGTGAGTTATCTAAGGATCTTGATGAACGTTTTTTTGGTAGTATTCTAAAAATGGGAGTATTTTGTTCTCTTCGCATTGTGATAGAATAAAAAAATCAATGAGTTGGTGTCAAAGATACCGATATACACTTGGAATTCGAAATCGGTGTAACTCATTCCTGGGTTGTAAATGCCCTAACTGAAACTGATGTGAGCTTTCTAAAGCTAGTACGATAGCCGCCTGAATTTGCATATTCACATTTTTCATATGTGTACACGATATACATATATACTTAGTATTTGGTTACGTCCAATGTAAGTAATCCAAAATTTATGTTCCACTTAAATCAATATCTATAAAATATGATAAAAGGGCCAAATGTCAAGCGGCTGCAAATGAGCTTATATTTACCGAAAGGTAATTCATAATATTTCAGTGCACAAACAAAAGCGTATTAGTTACAACGATTATAGCTGTATATATATATATATGTATTTATGTATACATATATACATACGCATTAGATATATGTATACATATATGCCGTATAATGTATAATTTTGAATGAATAGTTAGAAATTACCCTAAATGAGTTGTTGCAACAAAAACGAAATGTGATATTCCAAAAGCTAACAGTGGGTCGCATATTAATATTTACAGTTATATATGAGTACATATGTATGGTTATATTCGAATTTGAATTTGCATTTTTGGCATTTGCCTGACCGTACTTTTAATCCACACATGAAATGAAATCATTATAAATGTGATAGATATGTGGTATCAGCCCAAAGGCTTTAGTCTGGATCGTGAAGGGATTTTTGTTGCAAGGGTGAAAATATTAAATTCCATGATGATTTTAGTTTTGTTTAAGTACTATATTTATGATTTTAAGCTCTGCTATTAATTTGCATTATTAGTTCCATATTTAAAAAAACGCAATCTTAGTAAATAAACCATATATAGTCATATATTTAAGAATCCAAAGAGAAGGATATTATTCCACAGAGTCTTTCCTGGTTTGAAAGGAAATTTCATAAGCTACTCCCTCAGTTTTTAATCCATATTAGATAACTAGCTGTGGCCGCGATTTCGTCCGCGTGGAATAGTGAATTTGGGCTTCATTTTTATCTTCATCCGCGTCAATTTCTGTTATCAAAGAACTTCTGCGTAGATTACATTTCATTCCTGTGGGTGATGGACCACATCTTCTTGATCCATTACATTATCAATAGATGTGTATGTGACTATATCTCCTTCAAGTTTATTTAAAATTATGTCATTAATTTCGTCCACGCTACTGTTTCTCGCCGCCAATATTGCCCTTTGACACATCCATTGTCAGGGTAAACTTTTAATATTAAATCCTCAATGTTACCTACTCTTACTCCTAAATCGAGGTCAATTCCAATTTTATTTTGAAAACGAGGTTTTTTCCCGTCTACTAAAAGTAATTTTGAAGGGAAAGTTATACTACCTCCCCCCAAATGGGCTGTCATATTTGTCGATAATTTTAAAATATTTACAAACTTCCATAATGGAGAACTTTTAAGGTAAGACTTTACAATACCTGCTCTAGTTCCCCTTACTATTACGGGTATGGTTTGTCGAAAGTCCCCAGCAAACATAACAGTAATCCCATCAATGATTTTATCACAGCTTCTAAGATCTCCAAGAGTTCTGTCTAGAGCTTCTACGCTACTGCTAAGGCTAGCTGTCCCTGAGACCTTACTTTTGCTAATATAAGATAGTAATGAATGTCATGCCGGTCCCACCGGGAGCGTCAAAAAAAAAATCTTCCTTCATTCACGAACACTTTGCAGAACACCATTATACGCTGTCACCTGGTCATTAACTAATCTTGGTTCATTTTAAATAATATACTCATTTAATTCATTTATATCATATGGTTTTCGCAATGCTACTTCTAACGGGTCTAAAAGCGAATAATTTCTTTTTGATGCAGGAAGCCCAAAATCAGTTAGGGATTTGTCGCAAATCTCATGAATTTTATCTTCTATTATGATTAGTCCATCATTGTATACATAACTTTTGTGTATCTTGAACCGCTTTCGCAGCGCAAGGAACGGAAGCCCTCAAAGATAAATAATTTCCCCCGTTTTTTACACATTTACCACTGTTTCATATTGGTCGCAGCGTGATGCTATATAGCCTATAGCCTTCCTCGGTAAATGGACTATCCAACAGCTATAGATTAAACAAGTAAGGAAATGCAAAATTCGGGTGCAAACAAACATTTTAAACTCTCGCAATTGATTGATATAGTTTTATCAAGATAACACACAATTTGACCCATATATTTAGCATAAAGCCCAATAGAATAACGAAAGTATATGAGGGCTTAGTTAGTTCCTGAACCGATTTAACTCATTTTCACCACTAAGGTACATTATATCCAAGACTATACGTTCATTTTATAATTAAGTACATGGGAGCTAGGGGAAGTTATGATCCGATTTTAATAATTTTTTTTTAAATTTCCTCTGAATTACATTAAATTATTTGAGACATTTACCGATATTTTCGGTGAAAAATTTCTCTTAGGCATTGAGTTCTTCTTGTTCGATATCCGGGGCCTTGAAAAGTTATATTCCCATTTCGACAATTTTTCCGCAAGGAAAGCGACAGATGATATACAGTATTTGTGTAAAGTTTAATTCCGCAATCTTCAGTGGTTCCTTATGTATACATTATAAAGTGAAGAAATCAAATGTAATTCAAAATAGAGTTATGTGGAAAGTAGTCGTGGTTGTGAACCGATTTCGCCCATTTTCCATTGTTATCAGTGTATCAAGAAAATATTATGCACCTAATTTCATTGAAATCGGTCGAGTAGTTTTTGAGATATGATTTTTGGCCATAAATGGGCCACGCCCATTTTCGATTTTTTTTTAATCTGAGTGCAGCTCTCCTCTGCCATTTCTTCTGTAAAATTTTTCTTTTAGTAATTTTCAATTTTTTTTCTCAGGTGAGTGTGGTTATAATCGGATTTTTTTCCATTTTTGAACTGTATAAGGAAGTGGCTAAAAGAAAAGACTGCAGATCGTCAAGATATATATAACTCCATATCTAACTCGTTTAGTTTTATGACTAGAGTAGCAATTTAGTTGAGGAATTCTTCTTCCAAAGTAAATTTATGCATTAATGGATATCGTATTTCGATTTCAAGTCTATTCTATCGAATATAACGATCAATAAATGTTTGCATATGGTCGCTCCAAAAACTCTTCTTTCCGAAACCCTTCCTAAAAATCTTTTCAATCAAAAAGAAAACCATTTCGTGTTGTGTTTCCATATTGACCATAAGATGCAAGAAGCGCTTAATAATACTGTATCTCAAAGGAAGTGATAGAAAGCTATAATTTAATGTGAAGCCATTTACAGAGAAGTTATATAAGACAAGAAAAATAAGTTAGTTCACAATTAATAAGAACATCATACTTTTGCCAAAATAAACATCTACGTTATGAAGAAAGAAAAAAAGAGATATATTCGCATATTTTGTGTCTGGCAATGCAATATTTTTCGAAAAAAAAAAATTAAAAAAAATTATCAGACTTTTGAGAGTGAGTGGCGAATCGAACAAAAAACTGGTATAAATACAATAAATTGGTATAATTGAATAAAAATTTAAGAAGAAGCATTTATACCACTTTACTAAGCTAATCAAGTACTCTCTTGTATTGAATATAACTGTATAACATTGTTGTAGCTTTCATGTGTAAATTTTTCTTACAATAAATTTGAGTTCGTGTATAATCTAAAGAGGATTGGCGAATCTATGGTGACTAATAATAAAATTTTAAATCATTTAGGGTTAGAAACTCGGATACTTTAAAATATACCTTTTGAAATAGCTTTTGTGAAGTTAAATCCCACAGTTTATGGTCAATAACGCAAGATTATGGACAATAAACGTTATCTACATCCACATACATTCCATAATAGTTTATCTTTAAGGGAATATAAACTGTTATACGCCCTTTATAACATTGTCCTTGCTATAAAATAGCAAGCTTTTGCATTTCAACAACGCTGAGAACTTTTCACTCAGAGAATTTCAACCACTCACGTATAAAATCTCTCTCATACTCTGCACACAGTGTCAACACACTTGTACGTATATCCTGAATGCCTTCGGCAACATGTTGCCAGAAACACGCCTCAGCACCAGACGTTCTCACACCGGCATATTTGTGCATTGGCGCCGCATGACATCACTTCGAGACTCGAGCATGTTGATGGAGCGCTATGTCCTCGTGCAACATGCTCGATACGATGCTGATGATGCCACCAGAGGACATATACAAACACACGTTTACGCCCATACCCGAATGGTTGGATATGGCGGAGCGCATAAAGTGTGTCAACATGTTTAACGAGCTGCATGAACTACATTTCATTTGTTCAAAATAAAGGATACGACAGGATGCGAAGTAACTTCAGTGCAATTTCTGATACAGCCGAGATTCGAACGCGCTCCGCTGACAGCAGTGAATGCCACAACGGTAAAACGGATAACGGCAATTGTATCACAAACACATACATACGTGTGTGTGTGTGTTACGCTTTAGTTGTGTTGTCAGTGCGTTGACAGCGTGTTGGTAGCGTTGCATTGACGACGCTCTTACTTAATTTTCGTTTCGGTTATTCAACTGCATTGCATTTTTGTTATTGCTGCTGCTGGCGCGCTTCGGAGCATCGTGCAACCGAATGTTCGCTTTGCCATTGCCGTTCGTGCGAATCCTTCGCTGTGTCATATGAAGCGAAAATCTCAATTCGTGCGTGTTGGTCGTTGATGGCCATCAACAACATTCGCATCCTTGGTTTGGTGGCTTTGCCATTTCGTTTGGCAGCAGGAACAATTCAGTCATCATTGTGCAGTGGCGGCGTTTTGACGCGTTCTCCTCTTCTTCTGCTTCTTCCACTTCGACTACGCAATAACCATGACTTGTCGACCAATATGCCAAAATCGGCTCGAAGGCTAAATACGAGTTGACGCGAGTGCGAGTGTGTGATCAAAAGCGTAAAAGGATAATCGCTTCAAAAATTTCAAGATTTACAAAAACAAATAAAATTTGAAATCGCTCGTTCGTACTCACGCATATTTGTGTGCTCGAAGTGTGTGCTTTGTTTTGTGTCCGCTGAATACCAACTGAATACTAACGAACTCGTTTATAACAGGAAATTTACGTTTCAAGGATAGGTTGGCGGCAAATTTGAAAATGTTGTCATCGGTGGCGGCATGCCGCCGTGGGGCGTTGTTGCTGCTGCGAGTGTGACCTACAGCACGCAATTTTTTTGCTAACGTCGTTGGTGGCGGCGATTGTGAACCGAATGTGGTTGTTGTAGGCTGTCGCTTGGCCACTTGAACGGTGTCTGCTTTGTTTGTGTTTTTTGCTTTTGGCTCGCACACTATCTTCTTGGCAATTAAATGTTAGCTTTGCAAAAGCTTCTGAATGATGTCATGCGGGTGATAGTTACTTACGACGAGTGCGCAAAATATTTATGCAAAAATTCTATGATTAAAGCATAGCAAATTACATGCATACATACATACATATGTACATATGAGTATGTGAATGACAACAACACAAGTTCTAATAGTTGAGTGTTTGCAAATGTGTATAAGAAATGATAGAAACGATTAAAAGTTAGTTCAATACATAAAAGAGGTGCGCAAATTAAAAAAATTATAAAATAAAATAAAATAAAATAATATAATATAATATATAAACTAAAATAAAATAAAATAAAATGAAATAAAATAAAATAAAATAAAATAAAATGAAATAAAATAAAATAAAATAAAATAATATAAAATAAAATAAAATAAAATAAAATAAAATAAAATAAAATAAAATAAAATAAAATAAAATAAAATAAAATAAAATAAAATAAAATAAAATAAAATAAAATAAATTAAAATAAAATAAAATAAAATACAATAAAATTAAAAAAAAATATAAAATAAAATAAAATAAATTAAAATAAAATAAAATAAAATAAAATAAAATAAAATAAGATAAAATAAAATAAAATAAAATAAAATAAAATAAAATAAAATAAAATAAAATAAAATAAAATAAAATAAAATAAAATAAAATAAAATAAAATAAAATAAAATAAAATAAAATAAAATAAAATAAAATTAAAAAAAATGTAAAGTAAAATAAAATAAAATAAAATAAAATAAAATAAATTAAAATAAAATAAAATAAAATTAAATTAAAAAAAAAATATAAAATAAAATAAAATAAAATAAAATAAAACAAAATAAAATAAAATAAAATAAAATTAAAAAAATATATAAAATAAAATAAAATAAAATAATATATAATATAAAATAAAATAAAATATAAAATAAAATAAAATAAAATAAAAATTAATAAAATTTAAAACTAAACTAAACTAATAAGCAAATTAAAAAAAAAAGTAAATGAATAAAAATGTGAAAAATAAAAAATATATAACATATATAAATAAATATAATAAAAAGTAATTAATGAAGACTAAATGAATAAAATTACTTAATTATTAAATTAAAAATCTTAATTAAACAACTACTGAAAAGTAAGTTAAAAACAAAAATAAATCCAATAAAAAGTGTATAATTGAAGAATAAACAAATAAAAATATTCAAAAACAAAAATTCAAAATAATTAAACAATTAATGAAAAAATTTAAAAACTTATTGAACTACATGGCAACATTGATAAAAGACAACACCAAATAGAAATGAAATAAATAAAATTCGAAAGTTTTTAAAAGTTTAAAAAAGTGTAATTTTAACAAAAAAAATTTAAATTATTGTTAATGAATTTTATTTGTTTTATGACCAAAACTTAACTGAATTAAGTTGAACTGAAATTAATCTAGTTTAAAATTGATTAATGCCAATATATTTGCTTAAAACAAATTATTTAAATTAAATTGATTACAATTTTATTCAATTAACTCTAATTGAGTGCAATTAAGTTGACCGAAATAAAAATATTAATTAAATTGACTACAATATAATAACAAGTAATAGTAATTGAGATCAACTGAACTAAGTTTAATTGAATTTAATTGTAGTTTTGCTGTTTCAATTATGTTTCAACAAATTTAAACTGGTTTAATTGAAAACAATTTAAATTATTTTATTTCTAAAGTGTTATTCGGTCCAATCTTATAAAATAAAAAATTAATTAAATTAAAGAACATTTGGAAACCTTTTTTCAATTTAACGAATTTACTAAAATAAAATTTTAATTACAGATAATTTAAAATATAACAAAAATTAAAGTAGGAGATAATTAAAAAAAAATTATGAAATTAAAATAAAACAGGTGCAAGAAACTATACTAATCTGATAAAGAAGAAAGCAAACAAAAAGTATATTAAACAGGCTTAACTATAAATACCCATAAAAGTGTTTAAATTAACATACAATTAGGCTAAGCAAACATCATTAAAATATTGCAACAACTAAACAGAGATAATAACGGCTAATACTATACAAAGAAAAACATTTCCTCACTTCTCCACATTAATGCCGCCGTAGTGCGATACGCAACATATAAAATGGATTTAATTACCCATAAAGGATTACGTTAACATTAAAAGGGATAATTTAGCAGCACATCAGCGGCGACCATACACTGTTACTCTGACAGCAACAGCAGACGTCAACGTCGTATACAGTTACGCATGAGTTTAGTGGATTACTAGCAGTACATTCAATGTGACAGCAACAGCAACAGCAACAGCAACAGCAACAACAACCAGCTAACTAACAACGCACATAAAATAAGTGGCTTAAATAACATTATAAAGGGCTCTCGTGCGTGTGTGTGCCTGTGCGCCTGTGTGTTTGCGTCTGTGTATGCGTTTGACGTGCTAACAAAACAGCAAACCACAACAATACGAATTCGCAATGGATTTATTATTTCTATTACATTTACTCATTCTACTCGTCAGTCAAAATGGTAATAAACTGCTACGAATACAATTTTGCTTATACACACACTCACACACACATATTTGTACGCTTGCTAATGCAAACTCGGACATTCATACTAATTATATAATATATTTTCTGGCATTTTGCATTTTATCTCAATTTGTATATTTCTATTTCTATTACACAGTGTACTTTGCTAAACACTTGTTTTGGTTTTTTTTTTCTTTTGGCTCTTTATCCTGTCGGCCTTTCGGCTGTCAGAGCTTAACGCTTGCATAATGGGGAAACATCAAGAGTTGTCATGTGTTGAAGTTGTTTCAAGCTCATCATGTGGTTGGACTTGTGCATTATGCCAGCGTAAAATGGTATTTGATGTGTTAGAATATGATAGATGGGCATACCACTTACAATAATTTCCGACTTGTGGTTTGCTTTGAAATTTTTTCGCTTAACTATCCAAAGTATAATATAGAATAGATTTCAAAATCAAAAGAATAGTTTTAAACTGGTCTTCTGAATAAAATATCGTGGTGACTTCAGAAAAGAAGAATACTACTTTAGACAATGGAGAACAATTGATATGTCAGACATATACGGACGGTTATATATTTATATAGAACATACATTTCTCGACGTTTTGAGAGTTTTTTATCGAAATAGGTTATCAGAATCAAGATATATTTAAAACATTTGATTGTTATTGAATCGTAATAAAATATTCCTTATATAATTTTGGGGAAATAAATCTGGTTTACAAATTCGGAAATCAAGAAGCAGTTTCTACCAAAAGATCGGTCTCATTGATATGCGTATATGTATAAAAGTTTTCATGCTTCATTAAATTACTTTCATTGCCACAAAGGTCTTCCGTAATTAATATCCGGCTTACTCTTAAAAGACTCAGTTAATCTGTAAGTTATAGCATAACTTTCAACTTCGGTCGGGATATAAAATAGGGCCTTTCATATATCGTATGAACATATCAACATTAATCGTTTCACTAAGATATTGAAATACCCCCCTTCATTTGCCCAGTCTTTGCATGTATTTATAATAACATGATTCTCTTCGTCTCTCGTTCTGTAACCTTAGACGCGAATTCTTATTTTTGTATAATCGCGGGAATATCCTCCCTGTAGACAAGATGAATTACACGTACTTTTCTAAGCCAATATATTTTTTTATACTCTCGCAACAAAAGTTGCTAAGAGAGTATTATAGTTTTGTCCACATAACGGTTGTTTGTAAGTCCTAAAACTAAACGAGTTAGATATAAGGTTATATATACCAAAGTGATCAGGGTGACGAGTAAATTCCATCCGGATGTCTGTCTGTCCGTCCGTGCAAGCTGTAACTTGAGTAAAAATTGAGATATCTTGATGAAACTTGGAACACATAAAGAGCTATAACTAAGCCATAAATAAAGTTATGAAAATAAAATTTGGAACATAGGATCGAATTAGGGAGGGGCACATTTTAATGTAATTTTTTTGGAAAAGTGGGCGTGACCCCGCCCCCAAATAGGTTTTTTGTATATATCTTGCAAACCAATAAAGCTATATAAACCAAACTTTCTGCAGTCGTTTATTTTAGCCGTTTCCTTATACAGTCCAAAAATGAAAGAAATCGGATAATAACCACGCCCACCTCCCATACAAAGGTTAGGTTGAAAATTACTAAAAGTGCGTTAACTCACTAACCAGAAACGTCAGAAACACCAAATTTTACATAAGAAATGGCAGAAGGAAGCTGCACTGAGATTTTTTTACAAAATGAAAAATGGGCGTGGCGTCGCCCACTTATGGGTCAAAAACCATATCTCAGGAACTGCTCGACCGATTTCAATGAAAATTGGTTGGTAATAGTTTCTTTACATCTCAATGATATGTTGTGAAAATAGGCCAAATCGCTTCACAACCACGCCTACTTCCTATATACCAGAACTTTGAAGACGATCTGAATCGGTTACTTTACAATATGTAAGTAAGCACTAGTAAAGATAATCCGAACATAAATACTATGTTAATAGTGTGGCAGCCCCTTTCTAAAAATCGCCGAAATCGGACCATAGGTTTTCAAGGCCCCATATATCGAACATGAGGACCTCGGTGCTTCTAACCTAATATTAGGGTTTTCAACTTTCAATGGAATTTAAGCCATATATATGACGAATATGTGCGTCAAATTGTGTATTATATAATAATAATATAATTAAATAAATAAATTTTGAGAGTATAAAATGTTCAGTTACACCACGACTTAGCCCTTCCTTACTTATTCTAAGTCAATATATATTTAATAACTCAGTAGGGTGCTTGGGAACTTAATAAATATACATGTATATTTTGGATTAAGAAAAGGAAGTACAACAGCCCCAAACCATAAATAGATGTCGTAATCGACACTTTAATATAGTCTATCCTAAATATCGTTACATGATATAATGCTTCCAGGAAGAGCTAAGTTCGGGTGTAACCGAATTAATTTTATTAATATAACAAATAATTTGGCCAACATATTCGTCATATATGTATATGGTATAAAATCCATTGAAAATTTGAAACCCCTAATATTAGGTATACGGGTGCTAGAGGAACCCTAGACCCGAGTCCACTAATTTTTAGCACAGAGACATATTAAGAAAAATATTCTTATATATATTTTTGGTAAAAATATTTTAGAAGCACCCAGGTCCTCATTTTCGGTACTGGGGCTTTGCAAATTTATGGTCCGATTTCAGATTTTTAGACGGGCGATGCTACACTATAAATGTGTTTGTACATTTGTATTTGTGCAAAGTTTTTTCCGATACCTTCACCGGTGCTTAATTTATGTATTGTAAAGTAAACAAACATATAGACCACAAAATTGGGGTATAAGGAAAATAGGCGTGATTGTGATTTCGATAATTTTCAAACTGTAGTATTAGGATGCTTAGATAATGATACAAACCCAGTTTCATTGAAATTCGTCGAATAGTTCCTGAGATCTGGTTTTTGGCCCATAAGTGGGCGACGCCACACCTACTTAAAATTTTGTGTAGCAATTTGAGTGGACCCTTCTGTGCCATCTTTACCCTGAAATTTAAGATTTATGGTGTTTTTCCATACTGAATTAAAGTATTTTTAGTAGATTTCCTCCATTTTTATACTATTTAAGGCGAAATCCAAAGGAAACGACTCTAGAGAGTTTGGTTGATATAGCATTAGTAGTTTACGAGATATGTACAAAAAACTTAGTAGGGGGCGCGGCTCACTTTCATAAAAAAATTAAATCCAAATATGCCCCTTCATAGTGCGATCCTTTGTACTAAATTGTTCTTTAATAACTTTATTTGTGGCACTTTATATGTGTCCGGCTTTCGCCATTTTGTGGACGTGGCAGTGGTCCGACTACGCCCGTATGCAATACCAACCTTCCTATGGATTCGATAATTGAATAACTCTCATTTTTAATCAAATATGATCTTCACATTTTTATATTTTGAAAAAAAAGCGCAGAAATTTCTATACATCTAATACCCATTATACTCGTATTCACAAACTGTGTCAAAATACTGAATGTTCGATTATGTCATCAGTGAACCTACCCATATTTGTTAATTTCATGTTTTCTTCGACTAATTGAATCCTTTCTTTGTTATGAACAACATTTGCTCAATGAACAGAAGTGTTTATGAGTCCATAAAGTTGCCGAGGCCATAGCACAGCTGTAAATAATACTTTTTAATAACCACCAACAACAAGTGCTAACATTTGCAGTACATGAACATTACTAAAACTTTGAAAACAACTGAAAGATTCTGTTTTTCCGCACATAAAAGAGTCACGCAATCAATATTGCATAATATGTTTTGCATTTGTTTTCAATACTCGTAAATGACGCAATGCGCTAAAATGTTGCACTTATTCTTCTTCGTTGCATTAACTGCTGCAGGAGCTGATGCCAAATTGATGCAACAAACTGCAGCCATCTGCAGAAGTACACACACACACACACATGCACACTCGTTTGCAATTGATGTGCCATAAATAGAAGTGAAAAGAAATCGTAAAACAATATTATGCCCAAGCGAGCATTGTGCATTCGCGATATTAAAAATGCGAAGTAAAAACAATTTCGAGCATAAAAATTGTTAAAACAAGAGATGAAAATCGAAGGTAGCAACATTACAATGTCTGTTCTGATGTGTGTATTAAAGTAAAAAGTATAAAGAAAACGATCCTAAGCGATTTATTCTGTAACTAATGTATCAAGTTCGAAAATTCGAAATTACAAACGATTAAGTTATTTTTTAAAAAATCTGAGATGACTTAAACCTCTCTTATTTTCCAAAATTTTTTAAAACATTAACTCAATACTTCTCTTGTTATCTCTTCCGATTTTTGAGAAGGTCTCTTGGCTAGAAAAAAACTCTCTTGCTTGAATGCTCTCAAACTTTCAAAAAGACTATAAATATATAACCTCAAAGTCAGGAATCCAGAGGTTAATTTTGTAGTTTAGTGCTGGGTAAACCATTTTCTTGTGCTCTTAATTCATATTCTTATACTTAACTGGCGTAGGAACCGTTTACGCGGTTATAGCCGAGTTTGCGACAGCGCACCTTTCTTTTCTTCTTTTGACAGTTTGACGCCAATTGGAAATACCAAGTGCTGCTAGGTCCTTCTCTACCTGGTCTTTCCACCGGAGTGGAGGCCTTCCTCTTCCTCGGTTACCACAAGCGGGTACTGCATCGAACACTTTAAAAGCTGGAGCGCTTTCGTCCATTCGAACAACGTGACCTAGCCAGCGTAACCGTTGTCTTTTTATTCGCTGAACTAGGTTAGGTTAGGTTAAGTGGTTGTCAAACGACGCACCCAGGCCTTTGTGAGGCCCATTGTGACACCACTGGGACTGTGATCCCTCACACTATAGAGTCATCTTTGAACCACGCTGTGGTCTTAATAAAGTGAAAAAGTTCACACAATTTGATATGAACAACTTCGCCCACATCATCGAGAAAACCGCGTCCAATTCGCTGAACTATGTCAATATCGTCGAATAACCCATCGTTCCATCGTCTGCAGTATTCGCCTTGGCCAATATTTAAGGGGTCGTAAATCTTAAGGAAAATCTTTCTATCCAAAACCGGGTCCGTTCAGGTTATGAAAATCCGACTGTTGTGTAAACCATTTATTCCTCTGATGGTCAACTCTACAATATCGCAACGTTCCCGGTTTTATACTAGACCCAGGTCTGTAACTTTGCAACAGATATCCTACAGGAAGTTCAAACATTAAATAATAATATACAGTTCCTTTATGGCTTTGAAGTTAAGTTCACTTCCTGAAGGGTATTTTCATACCCATATAGAATTTATTTTAAAATGAATTGTTATCTCTATTCTATTAGACCCGGTTTTATTTATAATTTTTATACTCAGTTATTTTATTTTATTATAAAAACCATTTAAAAATTATTATATACTTTCGATTCTCAAATTTTTAAATAATTCTCTCTTTCTCTCTCTCTCTCTTTTGCAGTTGCTGTGCTCGGCCAATTGGATAGCAGTTGGCTAACCTTGGCACCCTCAACACCGTCTATTACACATTTTGTAAATGATTCCTTCATTATATTCTGTAAAACAGTACAAAAGGATGCGAATGCGAAATGGAAAGACCCCAAAGGGGTGCCCAGGGAAAATACAAAAGGGCGTGTGCATATCGAAAATAAAACTGGTTGGTGACATGAAGCCATTATTTTTGTTATTTATTTAAACAACATTTACTTACCACATACATATATAAAACATATTTGAAAAAAAAAAAACAAACAGATAATTACTCCTAGAAACATTATTTGGTTACTTTTCCTTACCATTTACAATGAAACCCAGCACCCACTATCTTCAAACCGTGCAATTATGTATAGAAGTACATACAACTGACCAACAAATTATATGTCATGTTAATCATAGAAATATACGAGTTTACGCTAATGCGGTGTCCGCCCAAAGTCAGCGTAACTTTTTTCACTTTGTTCTTCTGTATGTCATTTCCCCGTTCCCCCGCACTACTCTGGCTGTATGAGTTGATGCTCACTCAGCCTTGTCACTTTCTGTTCTTTGCCACTGACATTTGCGGCATTATGCAAAAGCATCAACGCCTCTTTCACTACAAAAGTCACACAGCTCCTATGCCAATTACCGTTGCTTGGCAATGCTTTTGGAACTGTGGACAGTGGTGTAGTTTACAATTTTTGGGTTTTTTTTGGTAATTTTTGTTAAAACATATTTTTTGGAGATATTTATAAAAGAAATTCTCCTTGAAATGGAAATAAAGTAAGTTCTTATGGAGATGGAGGGTATGGCATACCCTCAAAATAAAATAAAATTCGACCAAATTCGAAAGTTTTCGTTACTATCTATCATCTCTTATAACCTCACGACGATTTCGGAAGGCTGCCGAAAAATATTAAATGTTCTTTTCGGAAGGTTATCAAATACTAAGCAGAGAGCCATTGCCATCATGTATATGTTTTACCCATCTTCTCCTACTCGTGGTGCATATCCTGATATTAGCTGAATTTTATAAGTTTCAAATCACATGTGAGGGATCACTGAACGTAATGTGAAATGTTATGAACACATTTACTTGTTCAAAAGAGAATGAAGAAGATTAAACATTGTATATTGATGAGTGACCGCTGTCACTTCGCTTTTAAAAATATGATTACCACGAACCCGTATTAACATAAAGCATTGATGTTTCCAGAATTTATACGGGTATTAAAGTATATCACAACTAGTGACAGTATGAGATCCACTTTTTTTCTAAATAAAAATGGCTTCTGAGTCCTCGATCTCTCTTAGTTCTTCTGGTTCCCTGAGCAGCACATGACTGCAAATCCTGACATTTCTGAGGTCCACTTTTTTCTAAATAAATGTGGCTTCTGAGTCCTCGATCTCTTTTAGAGCTTCTGGTTCCCTGAACAGCATATGACTGCAAATCCTGACATTTCTGAGCTCCACTTTTTTTCTAAATAAAAATGGCTTCTGTGTAATCGATCTCTCTTAGTTCTTCTGGTTCCCTGAGCAGCGTATGACTACAAATCCTGACATTCTAGGTCGTTCGTTGTATTCAATTGATCTCAAAATTCATTGTGCTCATTACAATTTATATATCTTTAACCTGTCTAGATCTATTCTTTGTATTATTAGTCGTCGGATCGTACCTTAAATTCTCATCAATTTCTTCTTTTCGATGCATTATGTTTCGATCTCCTGACCTTGTGTATAGATATGATTTCCTTATAGATTAATATATTATTTGGAAATATCGTGTAAACCTTTCTACTTTTACTGTGGCCAAATAGCCAGCTCTCTTCCAAAGTTAACTTACATAAGATTGGGCGTCTAGGCGTTGGAAATTATAGGGTTTTGGTATGTGGAACTGACGGCTTCAGTGGTGGTGGCTAAAAGTTCGGTGAGTCACATTTAATGTGCGGCCGATGGCTAAATTGATTGATGATTTCACCGCCATAGCGCCTAAAGTAACTTTTTCTTTATTCAATCACACCTACCAAAAGGAAGATGCCTAGTACGATATCTTAGAAAGTATATTTTTCTGTGGGTTTCTTCCTTAATATTAAGAGAACTTTAGACGTGGAGAAAAACTTTAACTTAACCTCAATTAAGTTATATTCCTATATAGAGAAATCACTCATCCTCTTATTTCCTATCATGAATAATAGACTATCTAAAAATATACCATATTTTCAAAAGAGTTGCGACCTGCTGTACACTTTTAAAAACGCCTGAATTTCGAGCTCGGGAAAACCAGTTATTAACGAATTTGTGGTTAGTTAAAAGTAAGCACGAGTTCCCCACTTTTGATTATAAGTTGTCTTAGTCGCTACGCCACTGCCTTGTGCCACTGACATGCTGACATTTACGAGGCGAAAGCAAAGCAATGAGAACGTCCAACCAACGAAGCGAAAGACAACCAACGAACCACATCAACAACTGTAATACAAAAATGCAAATTTTTGCAAGAACCAAATAAACCAAAAAAAAAAAGAATTATCCTTTCATAAATCCCGCTTACATGTGTCGTCCATAGGCACACACAGTTTCATACATACACATACGAGTATATATGTGTATGTATATTTCCTTGTATGTGTATGTGTAATTAACTTTTGCATGCGTGTGTACATGCGTCTTCAATGCTTAATGCTTGTTGCTGTTGCTGTTGGCAACTTTACGGATTACACGAATATAAAGTAAAAATTTTCGCTTTCAATTCATTTATTCATACATTACACATATTTCCCTTGTCCCTGCCTTCAACTACCTACCTGCCTACCACTACCACCACCACTAGCAGGGAGTTTGCAGTTTATGTGACACTTTTGATTTGTATGTAATATTTCTGCCACTACTCCGTCTTCTTCTGATCTGCTTTTTCTACTTCTTCTTCTCGTGTCTTTCTTCCATTTTTCTTTTACTTCTTTTTGTAATGGCATGCATGCAGGATTTTTGGCGTTGGTCTTCGAGCACATTGCGCTGACGGACAAGGGCAACTGGACGTGTGAAGCAACGTTGACTAACAACAACAACAACAACAACAATGAGGCCACATCATCGGCAGCATCAACGCCGGATGCTGGCAGCACCGCAACAGTGGCCAGCAGCGGTGAGGCGAGGAAGTCTTTTGAGCTGCTCGTAAATCGTACGTTCACTTCCGTGCAGGTTTATCTTGTGTAATTTATACAAAACGCACATATACATACAAACATACATACATATTCAAATCTTTACATTGTTTTTGTATGTGTGTGTGTGGGTCCCTAAAATGCTCACACTTATACAAAGCTCACAGAGTCGAAGTGTCGCAAACGCCTGCCACACTTTGTTTATAATTAGGAAATAATCTATTCAACAATTTTGCCATCCACACACACATAGACATGCATACATATTTACATTGTTTACATATACAACCATTTTACAAAGGTGTTTTTATATATATATGTATATATATCTTGGTCCTATAAATTGCCGCTTATTATCGTCCTTTTTGTTTGATTTTCTATTTTTCTAAACATTTGCTTACACATCGTTTCTTAATACCGTTTGCACTCGGTCGACTAACTTCGTTGCTATTTATTTCGTATATCCTTAATGTTGGTTACTCATACGCCCCTACTTACCGGCTTGTAAACGCTTTGTTGTGGTATTATGGATATCCGCCTGACTCATTGTGGTTGATGTGAATGGTTGGCAACAACAAAAACAAAATAAAATAAAATAAAAATGCGAAAAAAATAAAAAATAATATAAAATTTCGTCTACTCAACCGCTTTTGCCAACTCATCGTACAACACAACAACAACATCAACACCCAATAACAAAACAACAAACAATATGCGTCGTCCACCCAACACAATGCAACGAAAAACTGAAAAACGTAAAAAAAAAATAAAAGAGAAAATCTCCTTTGACAAAACGGAGCTGGTGCAGTCAGCGGGTGAGGGTCGTGACGCCACGGTCAAGTGTTTTGCTAAAGGTGATCCCCGTCCGGAAGTGTCCTGGCTATACAATGGCGGTTATATAAACAGTAAGTAGTAGGCATGCAATGACACGTGTTGCAATAAAATTAAATTAGTAGTTACTGCCATTGTAGGCGTTAAATGGCGTATAAAATACACCTACATCTCTGAAATATATGCGTGTCGGTGTTATTAAGTAGATGTTAAAGGCCAGTTAACGGTATAATAAAATTAGTTCAGTATACAGTTTTATGATTAGTATGGATTAAGTGTTTTATGGAGTAAATTATTTTTGGATAATTTAAGTACTTCTCTTTGGAGGACGGGTAGTTTCTTCAAACTAGTTGTATTAACGATCTGGAAGTAGGTCTAGAACTTGAAACATAATGGTAGCATTTTTCATATTTTAGCTTAGTTCCCCGTGTAGCTAAAGATTTTATTCTCGAAAACTCTCGAATATTTTTTTTTTGTTTAAATGTCTAAATTCATGGTATATACAAAGTTAACGAGACTTCTTGGACCCTCATAGTCCGCCCTATATGCTCTCATGTTATTCGCTATTCAGAAAGGTTATAAAATATATTGTTGACGTTTAGGATTACCAACTATTATTTCATTTGGAAGAGATCTCGAGCAGTAAATCAACAAGCACAAGGGTGCTATAAGTCCTCTCCTTCGTTGGTGACCGTCAACAAAATGGTTTAACAAGTTCCAACGTGGTTTTTTGACGCCCATGTGCCCCGAATACCGCCACCACAGAGTATAACGTGACAAAATTTCATCTGAAAATACTACTCTGGATAAAAATCCTCATTCAAGGCCTTTTTACAGCAGTATTTGATGCTGTTTAAGCGTAATCCAATAGAGTTTTGGTTTTATTTCGAGACTATCGATCGAGATCGATACATATCAGAGATGAACAGTAAAAACAGTGGACTTCAACTAAAGAATCTGAAAACAACTCAGAATGTGAATATTACTTTATCGGCCGGAAAGGTTAAAGACACCTTTTTCGAAACGGATTCGCAAGGTGTGATCAACATTACCTGGAGAAGGGCAAACCGGTCACGGAGTTCTACTATACCGAATTATTGGGTCGAATCGAGGCCGAATTGCAGAAAAAACGTCTACATATGGAGAAGACAAAAGTAGATTTTCACAATAAAAACGCAACGACTTATACCTCTGCCACGGACAAATTGGCAAAGGAAAGCGCCATCTACCGTATTTTCCAAGTCGGACCCCGTTTGTCTAGTTTTTGTTTTCAAACTTGGAAATGTCAGAGAGATAGTTGAGTTTAAAAACGCACTGACTTATACCTCTGCCACGGACAAACGGCCATTCGCCGTTTTTTCCAGGTCGGACCCCGTTTGTCTGTTTTTTGTTTTCAAACTTTGAAATGTCAGAGAGATAGTTGAGTTTAATGACGCGGTTACCGTCGGAGAGCATTAGGAACATGTTTTTAGACGGATTGAAGTGGAGTATCTATGTGCCAAGTGCATCAGGAGACTGTGTGGGAAACAAAGGTATTTAATGGACTAATCTCGTACCCTCGTCTATTCGAACATCCGAAGTTTTGTATCACATTTAGAAAAGTTGGAATTTTTAGTAGAAGAGATGGACCAAGTGTATTGAGCTAAAAGGATATTGTGTTGTGAATGAAATAGCCAGGGCTTATTGGACCACCCTCATATCCTCGTATATTCGAAAATTCTGAATTTCAATTAGGTCTTCGAAAGTTAAAATTTTTAGGATAAAAACTGCACCAAGTCTATCGAGCAAAATGGAGACTTTGTTGAGAAACAAAGGTATTTATTGGATTAACCTCATGCCCTCGTAATTTTTAGTATAAGAGATGGACCAAGTGTATTGAACTAAAAGGATACTGTGTTGTAAAAGAAATAGCCAGGGCTTATGGGACCACCCCCGATCCTCGGATATTCGAAAATTCGGAGTTTTATATTAAGTCTTCGTTAAAGTTAGAATTTTTAGGATAAGAGAAAAATGTATACCAACAAGTTATATTACAATTATTGACTTATATAATACGCTCATAAAATTAAATCTTAAATATTTTTAAAATATATTTTATAAAATGTTTGAGTTATAAATTTGTATAGACTTTTATAGTAAAATTGATTAATCACTGTTCCAAAAATGTCACGCTACATGAGTTTTGAAAAAAAAAGTTGTATTGAAATTTTCCACATAATTTTATCGCTATTTCTATAACACAGCCGTCAATTCGACCAAATATAAAAAACTCTCCGATGGACTCTTCATTAAGAATGTACAGCAATCGGATGCTGGTGAGTACACGTGTCGTGCAATGAGAATCACACCAACTTTTGCGGATACCGAACAAATTACGATTCTACTGAGGATACAACGTAAGTGTATTCAATGGAGTCCCAAAGCAAAACACTTACACATGCACATACATCGACATACATACATACATACCATATATAGAATTGAATTTTTCAACCAACTTGCAGGCATGCATTACGAACATGTGCCACATACATACATACAATTTAATATAGTTGCATAACATACACACGCACTTATTTCAATGAATTTGTATATATATAAATATAACATTGTATATGAAGTTGTATAACGGTAGTTTCAAATCCGTGCGGTAAGCGGTTCTAAACTCTTCGGCGCTGCATGCAACACTGTATGTGCGTTGTGATGCTGTTTGGGGAGGGGGGCGTTGTAAGACGAGTGCGGTTGTATAATAGCGGCTTTAGCCGAGTTAGCAGCGCATGCATTTAATTTACAGTTATTCGGTGCACTCACTCCAAATTGTTGGCAGTGGAGTGTCGACGTTGTTTGCCTTACAGTGCACATATAGATATGGGAGAATGGGTGTGCCAACTTGCATTTAACTGCACAATCGCATGCATAAATAAAACTGCACATACCTTTTTATATATGCACGCTCATATGTATTTTTCTATATATGTATGTATGTATATATACAGGTATGAGAGTTCACGTGAAAGTGTTGTCTCAATTCGAAAGTATTTCAGTAGCGTAAATTTCCTTTACCACAAGCATACATACATACATGCATATGCCTGCTTGCATAAGCATGTGTATATATGTATATGTGCATGCATTCATTCGTATGTATGTATGCGCATGTGTTCGACGTTATTGACGCTCAGGCGGCACTAAAGTGCACTTCATTACGAAAACCGAAAGCGATGAATTCACGCACAACGCTTTACACCCATGATAGTACTTTGTATGCACATGCATACATACTTGTATATTGCAACTCAACTCACTTGTATCCTTCCACACACACACACATACAGTTGTATGTATGGAAGTGTTACCGTATATATTAATTCTTATTTCGTTAGTTTGTCTGCTTGCATGCACGTTCTTTCACCAATTTGTCTGCTCTAAACATTGCTATAAATATATTTCTATATATACTTACATATATGTGCTTAAAACTATCATACAGGGTGGTTCGTGGGCAAGTTTTCTTTAATGAAATTTTAAAGGTTAATGAACTGATTCAATGGATCTCACTTGGACAGTTAAAATAGAAGTCCTTTGTGATGCCACGAACTTCCACATATGGATACCACAGATCTTCAGGGGCCAACAAAGCGTTTTGTGCCTTTAAAAAATTTGTTAAGGCGGTTGATATGTAAAGGAGCCAGTTAATCTAGTTAATCGAAATTAGTACCGCCGCGATGTTTCAGTCTCAGTCTGGCAAAAGCTGTACAGTGAAGGTGAAAATGTCTAAAATCTCGTCCTCTTCCATGCAACATCAGCAACTTTCATCCTTGAGGATGTTTAGCCTCATGCCATGTGAGTCCATTGGACAGTGTCCAATAAGCACCATTACCATTGCGGCGAGTTGAATTTTGCAAAGAGCAAGTTATTTAGGGGACCACCTACGATACACTCTGGGCCAAAAGGATCTCATAGTCAGGCGGCTGCTGATTCTTAACCACCAACTACCGAACTCGTGCTGGGTCCACTGATCCAGTGCCAGAACGGAAGAGGACAGTAGATCACCTACTAGTTCCTTCTTCATTATTATATAGCAAAAAAAAAAATATTATCAAGATTTCGTCCCTTTGAGATATATGTTATATATTTTCCCGCAGTTTCTAGGTGGAACATATGGCCTCCAGAGATAGTGAGAAGTAAACAGAATTCGAGCTCTAAATAGCGTCTCTGAAAGGTTTACGAAGACCGAACGAAGTCGGTAGCTATCTTGGTTGTTAATGGAGACAAAACCATATTAGTAACTATCACTAATCATGACTGACCATTATTCAGCTATTCTCCCATTTCCCATGTCTTAAATTACTTAAAAAAATTTCTATAAACACCAATAAATCCCTACTTTGAAGCTACCTTTTAGAGTTTGAGATTAATTGTCATTCCAAGGTTCAAGGCATACTAGATTGCATTGTCCGACTAAAACGTGTGTAGATCCTAAAGAACAGTACATGGCTGGGGCGAAAAATACGTCAGCCGAATCCGTCTTAACTTTGACAACTGCACCAACGAATAGTGGAAGACAAGCTCTAATGAGGAAAAGTTTTATTTTATACCATATAGTAACCCTTATGTCGTACACTGCTCTTTATATCATAATTGCTGGAGTCAATTTTATCGAAGTAGTGAAAACTCAATTCATTGAAAATATACTCGAAGACATCACTGAAATAATTTCTCATTAAATAACACCAATATTTTGCTTTATTCTGCAAAAGATTACTTAACGATGAAATTCTAGTTTTGTAAACAATAAATTTTCCAACCAAAAACCTGTTTTTGAACCCTCCTTTACACGAAATCGAATCCACAAAGCAGTGCAACTTTATTCACTGCAATTTCATATGAAATGTATATACATATGTATGTTTCAGTATGCGTTTTGCGGTAACTGTTATGATTTAAATGCAACTTGCGTCTCATACAACTTTTATACTATACGAATTGTGGTAGAGAAAGTTATTGCTTAAATAAAAATTTAAGCGAAATAAAAACTTTCTATGAGCACAAAACTTTCCAATTTCAACGTGTACATATGTACATACAAATATACACATATAATGCAAGCAGAGAAAAAAAATTCAAAATAAAAATTTTAAATTGAATCGGCTTAAATAACAGTATCGGTTTAGTGTCGCACTTTAAGGATACGGTAGGCATAGAAAGGTTGATACTTGATGTTCATATCGAATCCTTGTAATCAGAACGAAATAGTAGATAGAAGAGAAGTACCTACGTCAATTCCTCGGATTTACCCATCCTTTATCAACTAATCCCATTACCCAAATAATGCATTAGAAAACTAGGTGGGTTCTTGTAAAGATATCAATTATTTTGATGCCATTTTTCATATAATTCGTCGTTTCGAAAAATGTCGCATTCTAAATTTTTCTAAGCGATAGTATGTATATCTAACAAGTAAGGAAGGGCTAAGTTCGGGTGTAACCGAACATTTTATACTCTCGCAATTTATTTATTCAACTTTATTAATATTATATAATACACAATTTCACCCACATATTCGTCATATATATGGTATAAAGTCCATTGAAAGTTGGAAACCCTAATATTAAGTTAGAAGCACCGAGGTACTCGTGTTCGATATATGTGGCCTTAAAAACCTATGGTCCGATTTCGGCGATTTTTAGAATGGGGCTGCCACACTATTAACATAGTATTTGTGCAAAGTTCTGCACCGATATCTTCACTAGTGCTTACTTTATATATTGTAAAGTAAACGATTCAGATTGTCTTCAAAGTTCTGGTATATAGGAAGTAGGCGTGGTTGTGAAACGATTTGGCCTATTTTCACAACATATCATTGAAATCGGTCGAGTAGTTCCTACGATATGGTTTTTGACCATTAAGTGGGCGACGGCACGCCCATTTTCCATTTTGTAAAAAAATCTGAGTGCAGCTTTCATCTGCCATTTCTTATGTGGAATTTAGTGTTTCTGACGTTTTTCGTTAGTGAGTTAACCCACTTTTAGTAATTTTCAACCTAACCTTTGTATGGGAGGTGGGCGTGGTTATGATCCGATTTCTTTCATTTTTGGACTGTATTAGGAAGTGGCTAAAAAACGACTGCAGAAAGTTTGGTTTATATAGCTCTATTGGTTTGCGAGATATGTACAAAAAACTTAGTAGGGGGCGGGGCCACGCCCACTTCCCAAAAAAAAATACATCCAAATATGCCCCTTCATAGTGCGATCCTTCACACCGAATTTTATTTCCATAGCTTTATTTATGTCTTAGTTATGGCAATTTATGTGTTTTCGGTTTTCGCCATTTTGTGGGCGTGGCAGTGGTCCGATTTTGCTCATTTTCGAAAGCAACTTTCCTATGGTGCCAAGAAATAAGTGTGCCAAGTTTCATCAAGATATCTTAATTTTTACTCAAGTTACAGCTTACACAGACTGTCGGACGGACGGACAGACAGACATTCGGAATGGAACTCCACTCTTCACCCTGATCACTTTGGTATATATAACCCTATATCTAACTCGTTTAGTTTTGGGTGTTACAAACAACCGTTATGTGAACAAAACTATAATACTCTCTTTAGCATCTTTTGTTGCGAGATAATAAAATTTTTCGATTAATGAAATACAACTCATTAACGGCATACCGTTTAAAGTATATCTGTAATCTAAATTATGCGTCTATATTTTCGAAGATCCTTCATCAATTAGGCCTCTTCGGTGTTTGGTAATGGGATTTTTAATTCCTTAAAGATAAAGATGATAACGACAAATCCACATAATATGATATCTTGATCTGAAAATATTAATATAATCTGTTTTCGGAAATTCCCTCTGATTGTATAGACTCACTTTTTGGTTCACTCAACATTAAAATATACACCGTCCGAGACGATACGATTATGCATAATTCTTTAGTTCTTAATCCTTATCGTATTCATGCTGATATGAGCACTATATTTGGATTTCATGGGTTATAAATACTTCCAAGGAATGCACAAAATATATCTGCTGTGATACGACTAGACTATGTCCAGCAAACATAAACAAGTTGTTATTGTGATACAAAGCTTGTTGCATTATTCAGGCATCCAGGGATTTCCGATAAATCCTATCTGAAACAACTGATCTTATAGATCAGACGGGATCGACTACTGAAATCGTTCTGTTCTTCACACTGCGGTGCTAACTTATTTTCGAAATTCAATGAGAATTGGTAGGGATTCTCTGAAATCCTTTGATCCTCCGCTTTTTCGTATCAACTTCCTGGTTTCCGAGTTTCTATTGTCAATACCAAAAAGATACAGAAAGACAAATAATAGCTACGCCCATTGAATCGAGAGCCCTAGAAGTCTATAGTCCTTACTTCTTTCATTATAGTTATGCTTGTAGAAATACCAACGACCAAAGAGTTCTCTCTTCTTATTACTACTTCTTCTTCTCTATACATTAAATGTTGTCGTAGAATGGAAACGGTCCATCACATTCCTTATTTTCACTTAATGAATATCCAGTTGGTCCAGAGATACATTAGCAACCCGAGCTCTACCTACCTTAATTTTTTATTAACAATGCTTTTGCAACAATGCATTTTATATATTTATCCATCCTTCTTCCAACACTCTTTTCCTCGAATAAAAACAATAAAAGTTTAAAATCAAACGCCAGTGCAGTAAACACTACCGGACTTTCGAAAAAAAGCAACCCTACTAAATATACATATTTACCCAATTGATTTATCCTCAAATACACTTTTAATTGCTGGCAAATTTGTAGTTTCCTTAGTAAACTACGAAAAGTGTGTGGATAAAAAACCGAAACTGATTTAGAAATATTGCTGTTTGTTGATGAAGTATGGGGGCTTAACGATAAACGAACGGATGAAAGGATCGACGGACCGAACAAAACATGGGCGGATAAGCGCTTAGCTATCATGCAGACGGGGAAAGACAGGGTGACGACCGGCTCCGACGCCGCAAACGCATTTGCCTAATGAAATGAAACTGGAACTTTAAAGGCAAACGGCTCTACACTTAGTACTTTGACATTAACAAGCGGGCTGGGCGGGACGGACGCACATTCCTGAGGAATGCGTAAGCAAAGACACAAGTGAATATTTACTAAAGGCAGGCGGCTGCAGCGGTGGCCGTAGTGGTGATGGCATAGAATGGTACACCACTTCACTTTGGCAGCAAAACGTAGTTTGCATTTGCAGTGCGCACTAACTAACAACCACTCTCCACAGACCCACAACGCCACCATCATCTTCAGCGGCAGCAGCTGCAGTAGCAGTACCATGAAGACACTCCAGTGTAACTGCTGAGCTGGGTTGTTGGAAATGTAGCACTGTAGTGCACTAAACCGCTATTCAAATTGATTGGATTGGGCGAAACGATATGTTACTTTGCCGCTGCGTACACTTCTAGGTAGGAAAGTGGGTAGACATGTATACGAGTACTTATGTTTGTACATATATGTATATGAACAAGTGGAACAGTTGCAGTTGTGGCGCAGTGAAAGTTACGCAAAGTGGGTGGTGGCGCTTGCATTTTGGTGCTTGGAGCGAAAGTTTTTCGCAAACTATTTGCTGCAGAAGTTTTACATTAAAGCCCCACTAGAAGAGGTTGAGAGTTCAAATTGCAAGCATACACACAAGCATATGTTAAATTCGCTTTTATTGCGAAGTGTGCGTGCGCCTCATGGGGGGCTGTTTAGTTGCATAAGCTGGAGAGAAATTTAAAAAACCTGGGATTTTGCTAAGCCAACCGTCTGACTGACTGACTGCCTGTCTGTCTGGCTATATGTGGTACTTCTGATGCGCCTAAAAGCATGTTACAAAAATATTTTCAGCATTAGGGTGTAGCCATTTTGGTAAACTATTTTTTGAAAGTCCATATTTGGATGTTATTCGAAAATATAAGTGAAGCCAAGTCTTCCTCCACCTGATCTTGCCAATGGGGTGGAGGTCTTCCTCTTCATCTGCTTCAACTAGCGGATCCCTTCTTCTTGACTGGTGTAGACACCGCTTACGCTGTTATAGCCGAGTCCACAACAGCGCGCCACGCGTCTCTCCTCTGGAAGTTTGGCGCCAATTGGTTATACCAAGCGAAGCCAGGTCCCTCTTCACCTGGTCCTTCCATCGGAGTGGAGGTCTCTCTCTCCCTCGGCTTCCACCAGCGGGTACTGCATCGAACACTTTCAGGGCTGGAGCACTTTCGTTCATTCGAACAACATGACCTAGCCAGCGTAGTCGCTGTCTTTTTATTCGCTGGACTATGTCTATGTCGTCGAATAACACATACAGCTCATCATTTCAACTTCTGCAGTATTCGCCGTTGCCAATGCTTAAGGGACTATAAATCTTCCGCAGAACCAGCGGATACTGCATCAAAAACTTTCAATACTGGAGCGCTTTCGCTCAATCGGACAACACAACCTATCCAGCGTAACCGCTGTCTTTTAATTCGCTTAACTATGTCAATGTCGTCGTATAACTCATACAGTTCATCGTTTCATCGTCTGGGTTATTCCTCGTTTACAATGTTCATAGGACCATACATCTTCCGGGTAACCTTTCTCTCGAAAACTCCTAGTGCCGTCTCATCGGATGTCGACATTGTTCACGCTTTTGCACCATAAAGCAGAACGGGAATGATGGGGGAGTTGTGGAGTTTGGTCTTTGTTCGTCGAGAGAGGGCTTTACTTTTGAATTGTCAACTCAGACCAAAGTATCACCTGTTGACAAGACTGATTTTGCGTTGGATTTCGATATCTGCTACATTATTGCTCCACATAACTCTAATTTTACAATTGATGTTCGAGGAATGCTGTCGAGTTTACAGTCATTGGTGGGCCCCGGTTAGATAGATCTAACTGTCTTGGGTACGGATCTCAATGTCCTCATTGTAATATGCTACGATATAGATACTTCGTCTCTAACCGTATACTTATATCCTGATTTAAGGTGTCCAAGTTTTGACTGATAGTTTGACTTACCATATTGATCGATCAATCCCGGTTCGTTTTGAAAAGAAAATTTGGATTCTTTTGATCAAAATTTTAATGTAAATAGACTAACTAAATAGCTCTTCTATCAAAAGCTCAGTAAAAAGCTTACCCTAATGAAAGCTCAGAGCAAGTATGGGTGCTTTGCAGCCGATGCATTTAATAAAATTCAAAAATCACCTAAGCGCTACAGAAACGTTAACCAACTTACAAAATGTGCAAAAAACTACACTTTTGCAACTACAACGCCGACACATACGACGCACACAAACATACAGTCATAAACACATATGGCACCATAGAGTAGGTGTATGTACATATCCTGCGAAATTCACCTAATCATATTTACCGTACACTTGAAACTAGCATTCAATTCATTTAATTCCGACAACATTCTTCTTCTTTTTTTACTACAAATTCCATTGCACTACGCACACTTGTGCCCACCTGCGCTTCTATGTACTTCGCTTTTCGCTTTACCTACATTAGATAAGCCCCATTGGTTCGATAATGACACTTCATTGGTGCAATATGCATATATCGGCGGTATGGTGAATATTTCATGCGATGCAATGGGTGAGCCGCCACCCTCGTTCACCTGGGTGCATGAGGGGCGTGCCATTACCGGACGTAATTATCGCCTTTTCTATGCCGATTACGGTTCAACGCTACAGATACATGTCCGAAATGAGACACAACTCGGCGATTATAAGTGCAAAGTTGCCAATCCGTTGGGTATGTTGGAGCGCATAGTTAAACTGCGTAAGGGTCAGAAACCGAGCGGACCGACACGTTTCCAATTGCTGCGCGCATTCATCGATGGCTTCGACCTCGACATCAGATCGGTGAAATATTCGAATATGGAGGAGATTATGCGTACGTACGGCTATCGTGTGCAATATATGAGTGAGAGTGATTTTAAGCATAGCGCGGGCAATTGGAGTTATGCCAAACATAAGGATTTCAACTTGCAACGTGGTAAGTGCCTATGCATGCTAAGGAGTGTATGCAAGGGAGGTAAAATGTGAATATTTTGATGGATAATATTTTTTTTTCATTTTCCCCGGTTTGTTTGCAGTAATTTTTTATTCTTTGAAAAATATCTTGTTCTTTTCTGCTTTTGATTTGAATGGGGGATGAGTCCTTTGAAGTCTTCATTTGCCTGAGTTTTTATTTTTATGGACGCGAGTATTTGGTTTGGTTTTTATATATTTTATATAATAAATTATAGATTTTATTGTGACTTAAGCTGATTGTATCTCCAATTTATGATATATGAACTTCAGAAAGGTCTCCTAGAACCTAAGATCTTCAAACTCTTTTCGCATTCCATGATCTTGGCTCAACCTGTTGAACTTTCGTCTGCGTTTCGGAGTGTACTTATCATAAGATAGATATTCAACAGTCTTTGCAAAGTCTAGATATTTCATATATTTCCTAGCAGTTTCCAGCCTCTAGCGTTGAAATCTGTGAGTTCCTGAGGAATGCGCGGTATTTTGCGAACCTCAATATAGAAATTGTTAGTGAGAGTCGCCTATAGGCAGTCCTGTCCTTGACATATGAGGTCGAGATCTCTATGCCAAGTGGTAGAAAAGCGACTAAAGATATTTTTTAAATTTTTGTTAATAGCTTAGGCCTCATGGCTTAAGTGACTATAAGGAGGTCTAAGGTAATACAATAGTACAGTCAGTTTTAATTTAGTCCCAGGTCTTCCAATTTGTGTTAGGAATTGAATTAAGATTGAGAGGTAAAGAGAGAGAGATACATCTTAAGTAATAAGGAAATATAGAGAGTGAACGGGAGAGTTAACAAGTGTAAAGATAGATAGATAGCTTGAGAAAACAAGAGAGAAATGTGAATTGGAAAAATTATATAGAGAGAGGAGAAATATTGATAAAGTGATAAGTATTTGACCTTTGGGTTATAAATCGTTTGAGTGAAGATCATCTTAATCTTAAGTAATAAAGTGATATAGAGGGTGAACGGAAGAATTAACAAGTGTAGAGGGAGATAGAGAGCCAAAGAAACCGAGAGAGGGGAAATATGGATGGGGAAAACTATTTAGAGAGACGAAGAAAGAAACAATCTCAGTCAAGTCATATAGTATATTTGACTATGAATATTGAATTTGATATGAATCGTTTGAGAGAAAGTGAGAGGGAAGAGAAATCTTAAGTAATAAATAGATATAGAGAGTAGACGGGCGACTTAACAAATATGGAGAGGGTGGAGAAATTTAGAGAACCTTGGTAACGAGGATGGAAAAATATAGAGGCAAAAAAATATATAGAGAGAAGGAGCAAGAAACAATAACAGTCAAGTGATATATATTTGACTTTTGAGTTATGACTCATTTGAGAGAGAAAGCGAAAAAGAGAGAGATATCTTAAGTAATAAAGAGATATAGAGAGCTATTTGGAGAGTTGCTAGGTGTGGACAGAGATAGCGAATTTAGTAAACAGAGAGAAAGAAATATGGAGAGTGAAAACTATATAGTGAGAGGGAGAAAGGAGTAGTAAAATGACATATTTCCCACTCTTTCTAATATTTTATTATTTCAATTCCACATTTATTTTTTATTGCTCAGTTCTTACAAGCCCAATAAAATAAATTCCATTAAGGCCAATTTAAAATTTGTCAATACAAATATAATTTAACCATAAAATAGCATTTTATCTAAACTTTATATTCATGTCTTGTCTTTTAACACAATTCCACTATTCACCACCCACCGCCGCTACACATACAGGTGGACGCTTTGTGCTCGACGGTTTGGACCGCAACACCACGTATTTGGTACGTGCCGCAACGCGCAATCTAGCTGGTCTTAGTGATTGGAGTACGGTGAAAATTTTCGCAACACTAACAAATTTCGCACGAAGAACCGTTACGTATATTATCTGGCAAACATGTTTAGTAGTTGGCTTAGGATACTCACTTAGTGAATATGTCAAATTTAGTGCGTATATTTAAGTTTGTAGCAACATGGACTACAACTAATACATACATATGTACGTGTATGTAGTTGATTGTGTATTTGTATATGTGATTGAGCACATACATACATACATACATCCATATAAAGTAAGTCACTCTAACAATTCATGCCTTCCTCTCTCCTATTTCCCCACTCTCCCCCAAATGCTTTACTTGTTCCTTAGCAAATTATTGGTAAAATACATACATACATATATTATATGTGTGGTGGTAATAGGTAGGGCCTATAGTGAGGTGCGATCTCTGTTAAATAGTTATTTGATACACACTACTACATGCATTGTTGTTGAATGTTTACGATTATTAAAATTTAGTACGAGTATGTACATGCAGTTGTGTGTGTAGTTAATTCTGTTATATTTTTATGTACCTGATTTGTTTTGAATACAGACTCTGCATATGTACTTACATACATATAATGAGTTGGAAATGCACCTTGAACATTTTTAGAAAATTACACTGCTTTTAGATTCTGTGATATTTAAAAAAAATAAATCGCAAATTTTGTTATTATTGTTTTTGCGAATCCCGAAATTTCGAAATTCTATAAAAATTTCGAGATTATTTTTGCAAATATGAGAGGTTATAAAAATTTTATTTTATTTATTTATTTTTTAATTCAGAAATTTCGGGATTGTGAAATATTTCTTTCGTGGTCCCCCGACTTGTTTGTTTTTTTAGAAATATTCAAAGCCAAAAAAATTTTAACTTTTGCATTTTCATTATCATTTATTCTTTGTAATAACTTCTACGGTTACTCCTGACCTTGCATGATCCCGATTTTTTCTTTTACAGTTTTTCAAAGTTTAAAATTATTATAAATTTTATATTTGAAAAGAAATTAAATATTTAAATCTTTTTATTTATACTAGCCAACTTTTATTTTTCATATCGAAAATTTTGTGTTATAAAATTTTGTGTTTTGTGTTATAAAATATTATTGTCGGGAACCCTATATTTTCCTTTAAGGGGTTAGGGATAGTCAGGAATTTCAAAAAATCATTTTTTTGTTTTTTGCAATTTCGTTAAGTGGTATATCAAAAAAAGTATCCTCTGAAAATTTGAAGTTGATCCGATAATTACTTTTCGAGTTATTCGACAAATAACAAAGAACGTCCAGGCACTCCAACACGATAGTATGAAACTTTAAATGCGTTTATCTCAAAACTATGATTTTTGAACTGGTGGCAGCTGTAACTCGATAACCGCTCAGTAGATTTTAATAAAATTCATACAGCTTTTAGAATAAGATATAATAAACTCAGGCCTGATCGAAGGATTTTTCTTCAAAAATTTCGAATTTTTAAGATCAATTAACTGTTGATTTTTTCACGAAAATCTTGAAAAAAATTTCCTGAGGCCGCCAATTAACTGTTGATTTTTTTCGCGAAAATCTAAAAAAAAAATTTCCTGAGGCCGCCATTTTTCTAACTTTTGAAGAAAAAGCTTAGATCAGGCCCAGGATTATCTATTTATAAAACTACTTTTTTTTTATCCGATTGATTTTAAATGAATCTCCAAGGACTTATGATTATCACCGCAAGTACCTTTTTTTGAAACTGGGTCAACACAGACAGAGCTATAACTTTGGAAATTATAAATTTTATTTTTTAAATTTTCGTGACTTCGAGTCGAAACATTTTTTAATAACGCCATATTACTACTTTTGTAAAATAAATTGATTTAATAGCAAAAAAAAATTACTGAAAATTCTAATTTTTCCTATCTCTGACTACCCCTAACCCCTTAACAATTCAATAGGGACGCTACAAAAGTAGACCGATAGGGACAGCGAACGACGCCATATTTTTTTCTTTTGCCATTTCTATTCAGTAATGTGTGCCATTTCATCATGGATACGATCCAACAACGAGTTGAAATTATAAAAAAATTACTACCGAAATTTGAAGTCAGTGGCGTTATTAGTCAGGATCCCGAATGCTTCTTTTATAAATTTTTATCGTTTTAAATTTTTAACTTTTACATTTTGAACTCACAATTTTTATTCAAAACACATTTTTTTCTTTTTGTAAAATAGATAGGGATAATCCATCAAGAAAACTTAGTATCCTTACAAAAATATATGTCGCCTTTTTTTCGTTCCAAATTTTATTTTTTTTTTGTTTTCAAATATAAATATGCTTTTCCAACACTTTTTCCAGTAAAGAATCATTCGCAAGTATTCATTCATCGTTTTTGTACTTTTTTAAAAGAAATTCTGCACGAATTTCACATCTGTGTCGTAAAGTGAAAACAAAGAAGAAACATAATAGCGAACTTGAAAGATTTTACTAAGTAAGTGCATAAGTCCAAATTGAATGTAAAACAAAACCAAAAAAAATTAAACAAAACCAAAAAAAGAACACAAAACTAAATGAAGTATGATTATCGTGAATTTAAACAGAAACGATTATTGTAGCTTAAAATATTTAATATTACAAAAACAAACAAAAAACTAGTTAATATAAAATAAAGAAATGCGCAAAACAAAATAACAAATGAATAAAACGAAATATAATTCCAATGAATGTGTGAAAATTGTTGTTTTACTCAAGTTTCGAAATGATTATTTTAGGTTGGGGGGTGAGTCAAAGTAATTCTCGAATGCACTTAGAAGACAAGCAGTGTCTTCGAATTATACCCTTAGTGTTTATTTAATAAGAGCTCTAGAAGCTTTAGAAAAAAATTTAGTAGTTTTTGTAAAGTATTGAATTTAAGGTATTTTCCATTGGTTAGACGATCTTTCTGTTATAATATATAATAAAAAATTTAAATAGGTGAGACTTGCTTCAGTACAACTGGTATATAGTGACGGTGATGCAAATCGATTCAATTAACTCGATTCAAACCAATATGTGACTTATCAATTAACTCTTGCAGAGAATTTTATGTTCATTTTTTCAGTCACCGGCTTCTAAAGAATAATCCTACCGCTGTAGGATTTCCGGTTGAGAATTTCAAAAACAGTAGCAATAAGTTGAGATTGGGAATACAAGATTGTAAAGAGCGAACTGATGAGGTTTAACGAGAACTGCAGCATGAATTTAGGCCCACGAAGCTGATAATTGCCAAAAAGCCACAATAGTGACTTATGTCGAGATACCCTCCTCTATATTCCGACTTTTCAAAACACGAAAAGAGGTGATCTATATTGCGTTACGTCTGAATTTGGTATCCATGAATAAAAAGTAGGAAATTCTTCACTTTTTGGTTTTTTGAGTTGATGTGAGCGATATTGTGAGTCACCAAATAATTAGTTGTTGTCACAGAAAACTTAGACAGACACCAACCAATTGTTTTTGTTTTTCGTTAGTTTAATTCTTCAGTTCGTGTGCTGTTGAACGGTTTCTAACGCAACCATCAAAATTGGAAAACAAGAATTTCGGACTGTGATGGATTTGGTGTGACCATATCTATCCAGTATGTTAAAAAATTGTGCTTTTACGTTATGTCGTTTTGTTTGAAGCCAATAGCATCTCGATAGAGTTATTTGAACAATTTGAATATTTATGTTGTTTGGTTCACTGGCCGAGTATTTACTTAAAAAACTTTTATTACTTCGTTTTGTTAAAATTTTCTGACATGAACATCAAATATTGTTGTTGATTTTGTTATTTTACATGTCAAAGAGTTATTGGTTGCATCTGGTCAAACGAAGAATTAAAAACTTGTATAACAAATAAAGCTGACCTATATAACCTTCATGTAATTGTTGGTATATTGTACTTACATTGTAAGCCATATACATATTGATACAATTTAGGCACGTGACTGATAGAGACTGACAGATTAGGCACAAAGCTTTAGTGTATCTTCATATGTATTTATTAATTATGTAGCTAGTACAGTACATACATTATTAGCTAGAAATGCAATATATTATATATTTTTCAAAATAAGTCTGAAGCGGAGAACAATGTGGCCTTTAAAAATGATATACGAGCATAGCATCACTGATAAACCTAAGGCTAACTCACTATTTGGAGTTCTTATGACACAAATCCTGAAGATCGCGGCACTCACTAAACTGATCTGTGGCGCTTCTTAAAAAGTACAGCCTAAGTGATATTCTCAAAGTTTAAAGTTTAATTTTTGGGATTTGAACATGATATCCAGCTCTTGATGCTCTATTTAATTGAAAGTTAATTAAATAAAATGCAAAAAAGCCTTCTATATCGGAGGTCACATCTTCAATGTTGTTTCAATTTCTTTCCTTTGATCTAACGCTTGAGTTCTCAAAACAGGAAAAGGTCTATGGAGTTCTGATCCGCAGAATACGGTGGATGTGAAAGCAATTCGAAACATATTTTATGCTATTTTCCTATAATTTTAACCAACGCCTCAGGTAGCTCCTAAGTAACCTTATGAATCCATATTTATAACCAGTCATCTAGTCAGTATTTTGTAAAGCTCTCTTTTAGAAATGTTGAAGCTATTTGTAATCGATTAACCAGAAACTCCTTACTTATAAGAATATTCCCATAATGAGAAAAACCTGACCCTTGCCACCTTTCCATTCCAACCTGATGCTCAGCTGTTGCGTAAATAATAAAAATATTTACTTTGATTTATTTACTGTGGCGCAACAAAAGCAACTATGCGACAGCGGAAAAAGTTAATTTTATAACAATAAACAATACGAATTGAAACCGTTAATTTCATCGATTGTTTTAGCCGCACAAACAGCTGTGTTTACTACATAATTTATTCATAATTTGTGTTTTATAATACAATTTTAATTACATTGTAATCAATAACATGGATCAATCTGGGATTATGGAGGGAACACTTCTCCGACCTGCTCACACTGGGATTATGGAGGGAACACTTCTCCGACCTGCTCAATGGCAGTGAAAATACAACACCAGGAGATGGCGAACCCGATTCCCCAATCGATGACGATGGAATAGATGTTCCATTACCCGACCATGAAGAAATTCGAATAGCAATTACCCGCTTGAAGAACAACAAAGCGGCGGGGGCCGATGGATTACCGGCCGAGCTATTCAAATACGGCGGCGAAGAACTGATAAGGTGCATGCATCAGCTTCTTTGTAGAATATGGTCGGAAGAAAGCATGCCTGACGATTGGAATCTTAGTGTGCTCTGCCCAATCCATAAGAAGGGAGACCCCACAATCTGCGCCAACTACCGTGGTATAAGTCTCCTCAATATCGCATATAAGGTTTTGTCGAGCGTATTGTGTGAAAGACTAAAGCCCACCGTCAACGAACTGATTGGACCTTATCAGTGTGGCTTTAGACCTGGAAAATCTACAATGGACCAGATATTCACCATGCGCCAAATCTTGGAAAAGACCCGAGAGAGAAGAATCGATACCCACCATCTTTTTATCGATTTTAAAGCTGCCTTCGATAGCACGAAAATGAGCTGCCTTTATGCCGCGATGTCTGAATTTGGTATCCCTGCAAAACTAATACGGCTATGTAAGCTGACGTTGAGCAACACCAAAAGCTCCGTCAGGATCGGGAAGGACCTCTCCGAGCCGTTCGATACCAAACGAGGCTTCAGACAGGGTGACTCACTATCGTGCGACTTCTTCAATCTATTGCTGGAAAAAATAATACGAGCTGCAGAACTAAATAGAGAGGGTACAATCTTCTACAAGAGTGTACAGCTCCTGGCGTATGCCGATGATATTGATATCATCGGAAGCAACAACCGCGCCGTTTGTTCTGCGTTTTCCAGACTAGATAAAGAAGCGAAGCGTATGGGTCTGGTGGTGAATGAGGACAAGACGAAATATCTCCTGTCATCAAACAAACAGTCAGCGCACTCGCGTCTTGGCTCCCACGTCACTGTTGACAGTCATAACTTTGAAGTTGTAGATAATTTCGTTTATCTGGGAACCAGCATTAACAACACCAACAATGTCAGCCTTGAAATCCAACGCAGAATCACTCTTGCCAACAGGTGCTACTTTGGACTGAGTAGGCAATTGAAAAGTAAAGTCCTCTCTCGACGAACCAAAATCAAACTCTATAAGTCGCTCATTATTCCCGTCCTGATGTATGGCGCTGAAGCGTGGACGATGACAACATCCGATGAGACGACTCTTGGGGTTTTCGAGAGAAAGGTTTTGCGCAAGATTTATGGTCCTCTAAACATTGGCAACGGCGAATACCGCAGACGATGGAACGATGAGCTGTACGATTTATACGACGACATTGACATAGTTCAGCGAATAAAAAGACAGCGGCTACGCTGGCTAGGTCATGTTGTACGGATGGAAGAAAACACTCCAGCTCTGAAAGTATTCGATGCAGTACCCGCTGGAGGAAGCCGCGGAAGAGGACGACCTCCACTCCGGTGGAAAGACCAAGTGCAAAGTGACCTGGCTTCACTTGGTGTTTCCAGTTGGCGCCAAAAAGCAAAAAGGAGGAATGAGTGGCGCGCTCTGGTGGATTCGGCTATAATCGCTTAAAGCGGTTCCTACGCCAAATATATATATATATATATAATCAATAACATGCGTACATAATCAAATATAATATGTAAATATGGCTGGCTATATTTATACGATATTATATGGGCGAAATGTCAACAACGAATGAAATATTATTATTTTGCATTATTACTAAGTAGTTGTACAAATATGAGTTCGCATGGCGCCAATATATAATAATTGTATTAATTTTCGTTTTTTTTTGCTTTAAAATTTGCAAATTTGCTGTGTCATTGTGTTGTTAGAGGTGGAGGTACAACAATATGCTTGAAACATGATACAATTTGTTGCAATCTTCCTTTGGATGTGTTCATATTGGTCTACAACTTTGCTTCCGCCGTTTTCCAATAGATGTCTCTAGGGTCAAGCACTGGTCGATCGATTAAATCAATTTTTTTATATCGATCTTGGAAATTTTTGTCTATATTAATCCAACAAAATATTTGTAGAGATCTGTTTGTATCCCGAACTTATTCTCAACTGAAAATGTCACTTTTTGAACCGAATTCTCGACGTTCGCGGGAATGTCTCTAGGGTCAAGCACTGGTCGATCGATTAAATCGATTTTTTTATATCGATCTTGGACATTTGTGTCAATATTAATCCAACAAAATATTTGTAGAGATCTGTTTGTATCCCGAACTTATTCTCAACTGAAAATGTCACTTTTTGAGCCGAATTCTCGACATTTGCGGAAAATTTTGCTTTTCTTTTTTAATTCCAAAGTGCGGATGAGGCTCATCGACATTTGTAACCGCTTTTATACAAAAAAAAACTTAAATTTACAAAAAAAAAAAAGGCGGAAGCAAAGTTGTAGACCAATAGTATTGTTGGTCTTTTAAAAACACCTTTCTTAAGTTATCTTGTTCAGAAGTCCGTGGTTTAACACACTTATTTCTTGGCACCATAGGAAGGTTGCTTTCGAAAATGAGCAAAATCGGACCACTGCCACGCCCACAAAATGGCGAAAACCGAAAACACTAAGCCAAAGTGCCATAACTAAGCCATAAAAAAAGCTATGGAAATAAAATTTAGTATAAATAATCGCACTAGGAAGGGGCATATGTGGATGTAATTTTTTTGGGGAGGTGGTCGTGGCCCCGCCCCCATATAGTTTTTTTGTACATATCTCGGAAACCAATAGAGCAATATAAACCAAACTTTCTGCAGTCGATTTTTAGCCACTTCTTAATACAGTCCAAAAATGAAAGAAATCGGATAATAACCACGCCCACCTCCAATACAAAGGTTAGGTTGAAAATTACTTAAAGTGGATTAACTCACTAACGAAAAACGTCCGAAACACTAAATTTCCCATAAGAAATGGCAGATGGAAGCTGCACTCAGATTTTTTTACAAAATGGAAAATGGGCGTGGCGTCGCCCACTTATGGGTCAAAAACCCTATCTCAGGAACTACTTGATCGATTTCAATGAAACTTGGTTTGTAATAGTTTTCGTACATCCCAATGATATGTTGTGAAAATAGGCCAAATCGCTTCACAACCACGCCTACTTCCTATATACCAGAACTTTGAAGACGATCTGAATCGTTTACATTACAATATATAAAGTCGGTGTGGAACTTGGTTTCCAACTTTCAATGGACTTTATACTTTTAAATAAATAAATTGCGAGAGTATAAAATGTTCGGTTACTCCCGAACTTAGCCCTTCCTTACTTGTTTTTAGTTTGTATTGATTAGGTGCCTGATTGTCCGACGATTTCAAAAATGCTCCAATCCAATCTAAAATACTACTATTCGAACAATGATGCCTCAACCTAACCCGAACTAAGTACGATTATCATTTCAAGCAACGTTTCTAGTATTGCTAACCTTGCAAAAAGCTACATTTCATTAAATTTATGCGTAAATTAAATTAATATTTTCCATTTGATAATATTCAACAGTTGTTAGTCGTGTGCGGCAAGAGATTTGCACATTCACTTTTAGTACAACAACGAAACAAATATAAACCCACACACACACACACACCCATATACATATATTCACATGCTGTGCAAAAGCTTAATAAAATAAATGGCATTTTGATTAAATCAGCACTTTTCATACCGAAACCACAAATTCATAGATACGAATACAACAATACAATGCAGCGCAATATCACAATAAAACAATTTTGCAAATTTCTCTTAAAAAAAATTGTGCAATAAATTTGCTAAAACTGACTTAAAGCATAGAAATTGGGGGGAAAGCTGGAATATTGGTAATATCTATATAAATATCTAGTAGTTTGAAATAAATTCGAAAAAATTTATGTGTATGCATTGTGCAGTATGTATTGTGTATTTACGTGGGTGCATCAACAAGTTTTCGAGCAAAGTGCTATGAAGTTTCCGATGAAGTTTGGTTGGAGTGCTGATGGAAGATGGAAGTTCCGAGTGTTGGTTATGGATTAGAATAGCTGTTCGAAGACGATAGGTTGAAGTTAGTATTCAGTTAAGCTCAGCACTTAAAAAGACTGTTGATATCAGTTAATGAACTAAAGAGAGAACTCGGTGAGCTAAAAAGAGCTAAAATAACTTTTATCGTACTTCGGTAATATAAATTTTTAAGTTTTTTCACTATTTTCAGAGCTTTCAGCAGCAGTTGAACAGTTTTAGGTTAGGTTGAGATCGTTTGAATAGATTTGGATTCACACTTAGCTTCTAAAAGACGAATTTTCCAATCAAATATATTGATGAAATCATATCCAAATTGTTGTAGAAAATAGGGCTCTGACTTAAAACCTGAATATATAGCTCAATATTTTTAAGAGACAAATATCAATTTCGATATAGTAACGACGATTTAAACTAAAGCTGGTTCGATAATACTCTGGATAATACTCTCCAATCAAGCTGGAAATTCCTATATGACAACATTTTAGGCCGATAGTTTCATTAGATTGTTTACTATCGAAACTTTTCTGGAAGTATACGTGATTATGCTGTCTTTCTATTGAAAATGAAATGGTAGGAAGTCGTAAAAGGTCAAGTAATGTTGAGTTAAACTTCTTAGTTCGGTCCCGTAATAAACCAAGTTTTACTGGTCGACTAGAGAAAGACGTTTTGAAAATACTATCGAATATTCGATTTCTTTACTAAATTCATTAGGTTAGCTGACTTCAAAAATAGTACTCAAAACGGAAATATTAGGTCTACAACTTTGCTTCCACCGTTTTTCAATAGATGTCCACCAGAGCTTGACGGTCGATAAAATCGATTTTTTTTGATCGATCTTGGACATTTGTGTCAACATTAACCCAACAAAATATTTGTAGAGATCTGTTTGCATCCCAAACTTATTCTGAACTGAAAATAACACTTTTTGAGCCGAGTTCTCGACATTTGCGGGAAATTTTGCTTTTATTTTTTAATTCCAAGCTGAGGCTCATCGAATGCTTTCGGACAGGTAAGGTGAGGCTGTCCTAAGTGAAAATGCCTAAAATTTACAAAAAAAACGGCGGAAGCAAAGTTGTATATTCTAAAGGAGAAACTTAAAGGTTGTATTAGTGATAACTCCAAATCTTGGGTCTTTTGAACAAATTCTTTGAAGAATATATATTTTTAAACTTTTGTAAGAAAGGTTTGGAGAGCAACCCAAATTCAATAAAAAGTGTGTCAAAATACAAAATTAAGACAAAAAATGTTATGAATTTGTATAATCTGATTACTTTTTGATGCACCCTCGCATATACTATGTATGCTCTGTGCCATTATTTAATAAAAGAATGAGACTTAATAAAATAAATTTTCATTTTTCATTTTTTTTTGGAAGAAAATGAATCATTTCACTGCAATTTCATTGAATGTAGATAACACAAAAGATAACAACAAAAACAGCAACAACAGACGCTTATCATATTTGCTAAACAGCACACAGGATATCCGTGTGGGCGCGTGTGTGTTTGCACTATACACACACATATGGTATAATCTACATTGCTGTGCATACTTTTTGTTAAAAATAATTATTTTTTATACTATATATATATATATATGCGAATATTTATCGGCTGTCGATCGCCGGTTGGTCATTTGTGCGTTTGTTTTGTTTAATCTCATGCTTTTATTGTTGCTGTTATTATTGTTGTAACCCGTTTGATAGCTGTTTTCATTGCCACCACAATTTTATTTAACGCAAAATATGCATATTAATTTAACCGCAAAATTGCGATATGCACATCAAAAACATACATACCTATACATATATATATATACTCAAGCATCTGTATGTATAAAAATTCTTATGGGTGTTTTGTGGCTACGCGCTTACACATACACAACCGCAGATATTCATTTTAAGTGTAAGCATTTTTAGAGTTCATAAACTTATGAATATAGTAGCAATAGTTGGACAATTTAATGATTGAGTTAAATACTTTTCTAAATTTGATATTTTCACAAATCACTAAATAGTGTTAGCATAATTCGATTATATGAATATACAAAATATAAATGAGTACAAACTACTATCAAAAAATTATAAATTCTTGCAAAGAAATTTTGTATCTTCATTGAACACAGTCCATGTCAGTTGCCGAAGTCCATTTAGCACCATCAAATATAATTATAGCGCGTACCCCAGAATTGCTAATTGGTAGTATAGATAGAAAGCAGAATAAAAGAATTTTAATTTTAGGAAAGGATATCTATTTATTATGGTAACTATAGCTAGAGCTTTACCTCTGCGAAAACTCAGTCGTCAATAGATTGTGGCAGAATATCTTCCTCGGATCACACTGTTCCAATCTATTATAAATCGGGTAACTAGAGTGAAGTTAACTCAAGAATCTTGCTAAATACTGAAAGATCTTGAACTGTACTTAACTGAGGAAAACAATAATACTAGATTCGGTCTTATTCTTCTAAAACCCTCGTCTTTGTCATCTAATGGCAAACACCTCTGGTATTCCATTTTATAGCTTCTCTTGACGTGAGTTTTTTATCAAGAAAACATTCGCCATTTACAAAAACACGTGATAATCACAAGGAGTTGTCCCGATGGAGCGCAGTTCCTGTCCTTTGGCCACAGATGATCGATTTTGAGCAATTGTTTGCTTCAAATGGTCTAATTGTTGAAAATACGGGTTCGAATTGAGAGTTTGGCCATAAGAGAGCAGCTCAAAGTAGATGTTTCCTTGCCAATCCCACCAAATACTCTGCAAACCCTTACGGAACTACGACCGTTTTCACTTGACGTTGTCATAAACAGTAACCTTCTCCTAAGGAATCGATTTTGTTAATATAGAATAGCTATCTTTTGGAAAGATGACCAACTAATGACCAAATTGCCCATCAAACACACAAGACTTGCCCATTTTATTCTTCTATAATATAGTTAAAGTTATTTAATTTCAGTCAATGTGTTATTTATGTTAATTGAGTGTATCCTTAATTAATGTTTTATTGTCTATTTTATGTGTTTTTCTTTATTAGTCATATTGTTCACATATTTTACAATTTATTTGCTTTTGTTTTCCTATGCCATTTTTAAAGCAATTATTATTATAAAATAACATGTGTCCGCTGTTTCACTAAAAACTTTATATTGAGTTAAAATTATTTCAAATATAATTTATTATAATTGTTAGTTTCTAAATTTTAATTATGTTTTATATATTTTTTATTTTCTGTTTTTAATAATATTTTATTTTTTCTTTTATTTCAGTAAAATTGTGTAAGTAAATTGCAATAAAAATCGTTTAAAAATGTAGATATTGGATTCAAAAATATATTCTACTAGCAGACGCGGCCACACGTTTTTGTGGCTAAGATATACATTAAATTAGTAAATCTTTCAATGCAGAGAAAAAATTCTTACGCATAAAGACGAAAACGTTATAGCCGATAATTTTAAAATGATTGATAGACATTATTGTAGATCTGTGTTAAGCGTAAATCATCATAATTTGTAAAACTTTGATTTTCTTAATCGTATATTGGAGAAAGTAATAAATGACCAAATTTCATAGTTAGCTTTATCTTGGCTTTGGTGACGATATGGATTACCTTCTTCACAGCCAGTCTTGTTCTTTTGCAAAGTTTGATGTTGATTTATGTTACGCAGCATGATGACAACTCACACTACTTTTAATTGCAAGTGAGTGGGGATAGTCCAGCAATTTAAAATAGTCTGTGGGATAATTGAATACGTCATCCTGGTTTGTAGCTGTGTCAACTCTCTTTTAACGAAATTCTAAATTGTCGCATTAAGATCAAAGTGATCCTTGTTTTTTTACCACCAATATAGGTCATTCAATCAGCCATTTATGTTTATTATATTATAGTTTCATGTCAGGAAAAACACGGTGAATAAGCTCCTCTTTCAAGGCCATGAAATGACAGAAACCCGTTAAAAATGTTATTAATCCATCGAGGTGTCAACTGCGTCGCTACCATTTTCAACTATTTCTTCAATCGCAGTATGATATTGTTGGAAAAACACTCATATGTTAGTTGTTAATTGGCGAATTTTAGGAATGTGATTAGTTCGTCAGCAACAGTTGATCCAGGAATAGTCTGGCGAAAATCACCTGCCAACAGAATCATGGCTTCATCAATTTTCGTTGTCGCTTAAATCTTATAAAGTCCTGTGCAGTACCTTCAGCGGCTTGAATATCTGGAAAATCTTCTTTATAGCTCTTTTTTGGCGATTTTGCAGACTGGTGTTTCGTTGATTTGCAATTTAGGAGTAATTTCAAGGCCGATTTGACGTTTGTCTGCCTACTAACAGGTGCCAAGTTGCCCCTATTCCCGTTATAACTGGGCGTTGAAAATGAGTGAAATTGGTTCAGGAATTACCTCAACCCTCATATATATGCTGATAGTACATATATATGCTGATTTTCGTTATTCTATTGGACTTTATATCAAATTGTGTGTAATAAAATAACATCAATATATTGCGAGAGTATAAAATGTTCGGTTGCCTTTCCCTACTTGTTACAAATTGTTTTGGGCTACCAACACAGCCTTATACAATTGAACAATGATAAAAATATTTTAACAAAGCAAAAATGACAACTTTCAAAATATTATTTTTTTTTGTTTTGTTTTTTTTTTTTTTATAATTTTGTTGTCAATTCAAATAAAATCATCTTTTTATTATCTTCCTCACAATTTTTCGATGTATACTTACTTTCTAATCCTTCCCTGGCCTTCCATAAATATTTCAAAACTAAAATTAGCCAGATCGGTTTGGCCCTTATCAACTTTTTTCGAGACTAACGACACAAATTGTTTGTATGGGTGATTAGAAAATTGTCGATTTAAGACTTTTTCAGGCAATTTTTCTAATTTAAGAACCATCCCGGTAGCTCCAAAAATATTCTAAACAAAGAATTTGCGAAATCGGTTCAGCGGTTCTCGAGTTATGCGCTTAGCAACACATTTTGCGATTCATTTTTATATTATAGATATCTTCTTCTTCTTCTTAACTGGCGTAGACACCGCTTACGCGGTTATAGCCGAGTCCAAAACAGCGCGCAACGCATCTCTCCTTCTGGCAGTTTGGCGCCAATTGGTTATTCCAAGCGAAGCCAGGTCCCTCTCCACCTGGTCCTTCCATCGGAGTGGAGGTCTCCCTCTTCCTCTGCTTCCACCAGCGGGTACTGCATCGAATACTTTCAGAGCACCTTCATCCATTCGAACAACATGTCCTAGCCAGCGTAGCCGCTGTTTTTTTATTCGCTGGACTATGTCTATGTCGTCGAATAACACATACAGCTCATCGTTCCATCGTCTGCGGTATTCGCCGTTGCCAATTCTTAAGGGACCATAAATCTTCCGCAAAACCTTTCACAAAACCTCTCGAAAACTCCTAGTGCCGTCTCATCGGATGTTGACATCGTCCACGCTTCTGCACCGTAAAGTAGGACGGGAATGATGAGAGACTTGTAGAGTTTGGTTTTTGTTCGTCGAGAGAGGACTTTACTTTTCAATTGCCTACTTAGTCCATAGTAGCACCTGTTGGCAAGAGTGATTCTGCGTTGGATTTCCAGGCTGACATTGTTATTGCTGTTAATGCTGGTTCCCAGGTAGACGAAATTATCTACAACTTCAAAGTTATGACTGTCAACAGTGACGTGGGAGCCAAGACGCGAATGCGCTGACTGTTTGTTTGACGACAGGAGATATTTCGTCTTGTCCTCGTTCACCACCAGACCCATACGTTTCGCTTCCTTAGCCAGTCTGGAGAAAGCAGAACTAACGGAGCTTTTGGTGTTGCTCAACGTCAGCTTACACAGCCGTATTAGTTTTGCGGGGATACCAAATTCAGACATCGCGGCATAAAGGCAGCTCCTTTTCGTGCTGTCGAAAGCAGCTTTAAAGTCGACAAAGAGATGGTGTGTGTCGATCCTATTTTCACGGGTCTTCTCCAAAATTTGGCGCATGGTGAATATCTGGTCCGTTGTTGATTTTCCAGGTCTAAAGCCACACTGATAAGGTCCAATCAGTTTGTTGACGGTGGGCTTTAGTCTTTCACACAATACGCTCGACAGAACCTTATACGCGATGTTGAGGAGGCTTATCCCACGGTAATTGGCGCAAATTGTGGGGTCTCCCTTTTTGTGTATTGGGCAGAGTACACTGAGATTCCAATCGTCAGGCATGCTTTCTTCCGACCATATTTCGCAAAGAAGCTGATGCATGCACCTTATCAGCTCTTCGCCGCCGTATTTGAATAGCTCGGCCGGCAATCCATCGGCCCCCGCCGCCTTGTTGTTCTTCAAGCGGGTAATTGCTATTCTAATTTCTTCACGGTCGGGCAATGGAACATCTGTTCCATCGTCGTCGATTGGGGAATCGGGTTCGCCATCTCCTGGTGTTGTACTTTCACTGCCATTCAGCAGGCTGGATAAGTGTTCCCTCCACAAACACAGTATACTCTGGTCATCAACCACTAGATCACCGCTGGGGGTCCTACAGGAGTGTGCTCCGGTCTTGAAACCTTCAGTTAGTCGCCGGATCTTTTCGTAAAATTTTCGAGCATTACCCCTGTCGGCTAGCTTGTCAAGCTCTTCATACTCACGCATTTCTGCCCCTTTCTTTCTTTTTCTGCAAATGCGTCTCGCTTCCCTCTTCAGCTCTCGGTATCTTTCCCATCCCGCTCGTGTTGCGGTCGATCGCAACATTGCGAGGTAGGCAGTCTGTTTTCTCTCCACTCGAGACGACAATCCTCATCATACCAGCTGTTTTTTTGGCTTTTCCGAAAGCCAATGGTTTCGGCTGCAGCGGTATGCAATGAGTTTGAGATGCCGTTCCACATCTCCCTTATATCGAGCTGCTGATGAGTGCTCTCAGAGAGCAGGAGTGCAAGTCGAGTAGAAAATCGTTCGGCTGTCGGTTGTGATTGCAGCTTCTCGATGTCGAACCTTCCTTGTGTTTGTTGACGTGTGCGCTTTTCTACACACAGGCGGGTGCGTATCTTAGCTGCTACAAGATAGTGGTCCGAGTCGATGTTGGGACCACGAAGCGTACGCACATCAAAAACACTGGAGACATGTCGTCCATCTATCACAACATGATCGATCTGGTTGCGAGTGATTCGATCCGGGGACAGCCAAGTAGCTTGATGGATTTTCTTATGCTGGAATCTAGTACTACAGACGACCATATTTCGGGCCCCGGCGAAGTCGATCAGCCTCAGACCGTTTGGTGATGTTTCGTCATGGAGGCTGAATTTTCCGACTGTTGTGCCAAAGACACCTTCTTTACCCACCCTAGCGTTGAAATCGCCAAGCACATATTATAGATATACATAAGTATATTATATACCTTATTTATTTAATTATACTTTTTTATTATCACTTCAAAATCTACAATAATAATTTGAACCTGAAAATAACAGTACTTATATCTATCTGACGAAGAATTCACAAAAATTTTAACAAATATTGCCTACATTTTGGCGTTTTCATATAAAAATAAAAAGAAAAGAGCAAATTATAAATAAAAATCCTTGATCAGCTAGTACAAAAATGGTAAGTTTCTCTCTCTTATTACTAAATTATCTTCGAAATCTAGAAATTGTTTACTTAGTTATTGGTCCGAATTTTTTTACCACGAGTACGCTTCTTCAACTTTGATAAAATGCATTATTTGCAATAATTTTTTCTTCTGTAGTATAAGCTAAATGAAAACTCAATTGGTGTGTTCTATTTTGGATATTCCTGTTCTGCTCTTAGTGGATCCGTAGATTCATATGATCCGAACCATAAAAGAAGCACAATTTTGTAGATTTCTCTCATGAATATTTTTTTGTTCGCTTTAACTTTTCTACATTCAATCAAACTCATGCCTCAAACTTCCAACCGTCATCAATAATCAAATTGTGTTTCATTTAAATATATTGTACGGATTGAGGTTATGTCTGACTTATTGGAGTACTTAACACTTGTTGAAGTGGTTTTTTTATGTTAAGCGCTGAGTGAACACGTCAATCAGTAGCACATTTTTTATTTCCAGTTGCAAAAGCTGCTAACACACATTTAAATAATGAATTAATAACTGTAATTAATAGAAATTCATTAAAAACAAAATAAAAAAGTTAAATTCATTAAAAGCAAGAGAAAAAGTTACTCATACGCACCGTTGATCACAAGAATAATATTTATTTCCTTTGATTATAAACATATTATGTAATTATGAATGTGAGCTTGTATTTAAAGAGGAATTAATTGAATTCATTTTTTTTATTTTCTTGTTTTTTTTTTGGTTTTAATGGTTACAGTAGCGCCACAAAAAATGGAAACTCAATTTTTTTTTAAATTATATGCATGTTTGTTTAAGTGAAAGCTTTTCAAATTTACTTAACATATTTATTAGTGAATTTTTAAAAGGGGTTTATAATTTTTTGTTTTGTTTTGACGAAGTAATAGGTCGATTTTTTAAAGTCTTTCATCAAATAATATATTTTAAAAATATTTTGCAAATATTAAAGAGTGTGACATCTTTCCTATTTTTAAATCTTGTATGACCTTTTCAATTAGTAATCGAATAAGTTGGTTAGTTATATTTTAAAGACTACAATCTCTCAAGATTCTATATATAAATCGTTTCACATCGAGTTGTACCAAGCCAACATATTTATCGTTTAAACGTAAATCTTAACACTATCTAACTGTCGGATGGAATAATAAGCAAACTCGCCATATTTGGGCAAAATTGAGGCTCGCCCGAGATACCATAAGAAGTTATAGAAAAAACAGCAGAAAGTGTCTTTTTCACCATTGATCAAAAACTGGGATACTTGATCGATTTTAACCGAAAATTTTATACTCTCGTAATTTATATTCAGTATAAAGTCCACTAGAATAATAAAATTCTTTATATATAGTATATGAGAACTGATCCAAAATTATACGCTCATGTAATGCGTATGAGATATCTCACATACTAATCGATATATATGGCATAAAACCCAAGTGAATGTTTGAAAAACTTAATATTTGGTAACTGGAAGCTAGTGGAAGTTATGACCCGATTTTAACCCTTCGTTAGCACCGAGGCAAATTTTTGGAAGAAAGAGATTCTCTCTGAATTACTGTAAAATATCTGCGTGATATATCGATTTTTTCTGTAAAGAAAAAGTTATTTGGCACGGAGGTCTTCATATTCGATATCTAAGACACACTTCCAATTTAGTTTTGGTATAAAATTTTATTGCAATATGCTCATAGGTTCTTGATGTACTACATATTGTAAAGTGAACGACTCAAAATTGTTGGTTAACCGATCGACCATTTTCTAACGGTAACATCATCGATGCATGGGGGCGTGGTTATAATCCGATTTCACCCATTTTCATAGTGTGCACTCGGATGATAAAGAGAAATTACTCCAGTACATTTGGTTTATATAGCTTACGTATTGGTCTACAACTTTGCTTCCACCGTTTTTATACTCTCGCAACAAAAGTTGCTAAGAGAGTATTATAGTTTTGTTCACATAACGGTTGTTTGTAACACCTAAAACTAAAAGAGTTAGATATAGAGTCATATATACCAAAGTGATCAGGGTGACGAGTAGATTTGAAATCCGGATGTCTGTCCGTCCGTCCGTCTGTGCAAGCTGTAACTTGAGTAAAAATTAAGATATCTTGACGAAACTTGGCACAAACATTCCTTGGCACCATAAGAAGATCAAGTTCGAAAATGGGCGGAATCGGACCATTGCCACGGCCACAAAATGGCGAAAACCATAAACACATAAAGTGTCATAACTAAGCCATAAATGAAGATATAAAAGTAAAATTTGGAATAAAGGATCACACTAGGAGGGGGCATATTTGGATGTAATTTTTTTGGGGAAGTGGGCGTGGCCCCACCTACAAATCGGTTATTTGTATTTAACTCGCAAACCAATAAAGCTATATAAACCAAACTTTTTGCAGTCGGTTCTCTTACATACCCCACCACACACCATGAAAATAGTTGAAATCGGATAATAACCACGCCCACCTCCCATACAAAGGTTAGGTTGAAAATTACTAAAAGTGGGTTAACTAACTAACGAATAACGTCAGAAACACTAAATTTTACAGAAGAAATAGCAGAAGGGCGCTGTACTCAGATTTTTTTACAAAATGGAAAATGGGCGTGGCATCGCCCACTTATGGGTCAAAATCCATATCTCAGGAACTTCTCGACCGATTCGAATGAAATTCGGTATATAATATTTTCTTGACACCCTGATAACGCGGACAAAAAATACTACTTTCCTTATAACTAAATTTTGAAATCCATCTTATTCCTTCACTTTATAATGTAAACATAAGGAACCAATGAAGATAACGTAATAAAACTTTACATAATTAGTACATATCATCTCTGGCTTCAATTGTGAAAAAATTGTCGAAATCGTACCATAACTTTTCAAGGCCCCAGATATCGAACATGTTGAACTCAGCGCCTAAGGATAAATTTTAACCGAAAATATGGGTAAATCTTTCAGATATCTCAATTTAATTCAGAGGAAATTGTTTTTTTTCTAATAGTGTGTCTCTGTTCCAAAAAATTTTAAAATCGGGTCATAACATTTCCATATACCTCATTGTAGGTTTTTCAAAAATACGGTGAGCTTTATTCCGCATATATATATTGGTTAAATTTCTTCAATAAATTGCGAGACTATAAAATGTTCGGTTGCATCCGAACTTAGCCTTTCCTTACTTGATTTTTTTGTAAATTTAATCGTATCTGAAAGCATTCGATGAGACTCAGCTGCACTTTTCTTGGAATTAAAAAAGAAAAGAAAAATGTCCCGCAAATGTCGAGAATTCGGCTCAAAAAGTGACATTTTCAGTTGAGAATAAGTTTGGGATGCAAACAGATCTCTACAAATATTTTGTTGGGTTAATGTTGACACAAATGTCCAAGATCAATATAAAAAAAAAATCGATTTAATCGACCATTGGAAAACGGCGGAACCAAAGTTGTAGACCAACAGCTTGGAAGATATATACAAAAAGCCTATTTGAGGGCAGGGCCATTTATTGATGTATCCTGTATATGTTTGATTATTTGTTTTATTACATACTTAAATATTATAGTTTTATATTTTATAAATTATTTTTTTTCATTAATAAGCCAAAGAAAAATTAATTCGCATAGATGTTGTAGTGTTCAGCCCACCAGTTCAACATAAAAAACATCATTTTATAATATTATTTCACATGAACTTACAATACAATAGTTCACCAGTTAAAAATCCCTTTTTATTTTAAGAAACGGTCAATATTGACTAACTTATTTGTAAGTATATGTGTGTGTGTGTGTTTGTGGGTGTATTGACGCAGTTACACAATTTATTTGCTTTTTCATGTGTAACTGATTGCTTTATAGTAAAGAGCATATTGTTAAAATAAATAGTAATAATAATACAATGCACAATGACTTTTTTCCTTTTATTTTTTATTTTATTTTATTTTATTTTATTTCTGCCTTTGTACACGATTAAATTATTATTAAAGTGTTAATTTAAATATTATTGCTACTCAAATGCAGTGGCTTTTACACGCAGTACTATAATTGAAGTTATGCAAACCGGAGAGAATGCGAAGAGATTAATTCGCTTCACTATTTCATGGCATTAAGCAAATTTAATTGCATTTAAATGCAAACTTAAAGAGATCAAACCCATTAAGTAAAATATTATATATGTATGTATATGCCATATGTATTATGTGTGTAATGAAATGTCTGAAAATATTTACATTTGCTTAAGCATGATCCACACATATTTGCCATACTTAAAGGCATTAAGGATATTGTCAATACGCAAGTGTCAATATTTAACTATAAATATTTTACGCTTGATTTATGTACATAAGTATTTGCACATAAATATGAGTACATACATACATATTTAATTAAGATAAATATTAAAATTCATATATGTATTGCAATTGTAAATTACAATCAAGCTGTGTGTTGCAAAGAGACTATCTATTAAAATAACATCGCATAAATTATAGTTGAAATATTTTGAATTCTTCAAATGTCACATTGCACAGTGGTTCCGCCTTAGGCCAAAAATCTAAAAAATCCATCTCACGATTTTTCGACAAAATGTATACCGATGGCCTCTAAATTGTCCACACTTCCTATTTGCAAACCGGGTTTTCCTAAAAATCTAACGGTACTTTCTAAAAATAGAGTTAAATGCATGGACAACCGGATTTTTTTTTTTAAAGCACATCACATCAGAAACAAAGGACTTCCATTTGCTCTGATAATTGTTCAGGTTAACGAATCAAGATTATTTTTAATGGATTTTGAAGCTAAAGATATTTACTTTAACTTGTGAAATTAATTAAGACTAACGATATTTGTATTTTTGTGAAATTAGTGTTTTATATCACCTATATTTTTTTGGATCTTTTTTCTGCGTCTTCAATGTGTTTACATAAAGTTTTAATTGTGTTTCCCCGCGATCCCCCTTTAATTGTATTTTATATAGTATTTAGCAGAGTCTTAAGGTAATAAAAGTGCTAAAGTTGGGTGCGGAAAGTTGCGGATGTATTTGCAATCGTCAAAATGATAATGGCCTTTGAATTAACTATTTTTAAGTTCAAACTCATCATAATTGTGCTAAGGAAGCTTGGAAAGAAGGATAAATCGTCTTTATTTCAATCTGTGTACGGTTTACTAGAGGATACATCATAAGTTTTTGTTCTAATTATAATGGCTGTTGAATGGTAGTGAAAAAATGAACTGTACTAAATTGGTTGATAATTTGCTTTTTCCCTACATTAATTTTTATATGATATTATTCTTATAGGTAGAATATGGGGGTTGGATGAGGGAAACTATAACGACAAATCATGTTCAGCTTTTTTCTCGCTTTCTTAACTTTTTTTCCAAAGCCTTACTTAAAGTTTTCACGCTCCAACCATGGCCATGAGAAATATTTTTGCACATCATTGCCATATAATAGCAATTACTGTTCTATGGGAGCTATAGGACCTAGTAGTCCGATGGGGCCAATTTTTTTAATATATATTTAAAATATTTTTCTAGATTTTTGGTGAAAATTTCATTGCGATATCTCAACGGGAAGTATTTATGACCGCGCCTTCATACAAGCTGAACCACTGTGCATTGTTAGGTAAATTGTGTGTGTTCTACATGTTATGTGTAGAGTCATATTAAAGAGGCACTCAAGCCACACTGCCTGCAAAACAGTTAATTGAAATATCTTTTTTCACATCTTTGTCAATACATTTTACTAATTAGCTTAGGTTTCAAATATCAAAAAGACCCTGCTGTGATTTTTCTGTCGCCACGTTGTAAACCATATGAGCTGCACAGGCAATACGTTATATTAACGATTGTTGTTTTTGTGTGATATTATTACTCTAATTAAAGTGTATATGGCAACTCCTCACGGAAAGCGTATAGTAGATAAAACTTTAATTAAACACTGATTAAATTTATCTGGGCAGAGGTGTCGATAGCTGGACGTTGGGCTTATAGAACCATTTTATACGTAATAATTCGTAAACGTAAAGAAAGCATTTAAAGTTTAGGTTAGGTTATTAAACCGTTATAAGCGCTGTCATTTGTAATACCAAAAACCCTCTAATGGATCAGAAAGACCCTCACGATTCGACAAAGCGCTTGGAATCTATTTCAATGTTTATGTGTCGGCTAATCTCAATTCTAGCCGATTCCGTAGTGACCCCGCAAGCCGGATAGCAAAATAGCTAGAAACTACACTGTCGGTGTGAATACATACCACTCTAAATTCACTACACTTCGGAGCGTGTGTCTACTGCTACCTTAATCGCATCCACAACTGACTGAAAGACCTGTAGTATGGTAGTTTAAAGGTGGTGTTGATTGAGAGCTTCCCACAGAAGACTCTCCCTCTCACCTTCCCACTGAGTTTCCATCCTTCCGTGAAAAAGCTTACTACGCCACTTCTCAATCGGCTCTGGGGACACGCCCCATCGCTTGGAGAGTGTGACTTATCTGAGCGACCTCCACCAGACGACCAAACCAAGCTTAATTATGGTCTCATAGACCCATAAATTCACTTTTGATGAGAGACCCCACCAATTCCCAACAGCTCCTCAATAGCTTTTTGGTGCTACCGAAACCCAACTCACTCTCTCATCAATGTTTGGCTTCCACGAGAGCTTCATATCTAAGATAAGCCCCAGGTATTTCACATTGTCCACGAGTTGCAGACTGAAGCCTCTCAGTGAAGTGAGAGTGACGTTAAGGATTTTATACCTCCTTGTTAATAATACGAGTTCCGATTTACTAGGGTTAATGGCGAACCCATTTCTGTGCGCCTAGCAGTTTACCTTAACATTTATACATGGCCATCATTTATGTAAGTATCCTTGGACGGTATTTAGGAATTTTCCTAAACGTTATCCGTCTCAATCAATGGTCAAAAGTATGATAGCTGTTTCTATAATAACCTACTAATTGGGAAAATAAAACAGTCTTCAGTAAGGTTCGAAAGGGGTTGAGCGGAAGCTGTTGAAGGAAATCATATAGAGTAGATTCATCTTTATTTCGAGGAAGAGGAAGCGATTGGTACGAATTTGAACATCCTTTTAATCTGTATATAAATAATAATTCACGACCTCCATATCATGCTTCATGCTTAAAATGAAACAATCCGCCTTGATAGTGTCTGCCGATTTTATACAATTTTTTTAAACCGATTTATTGTACTAATCGACTCGGAAGCTATTCAATTTGGTTCTATCTGACTATGTAACCATATCAACAATGCCAGAACTTGTCAACCTTATCAGATATAGACATCATTATGCCATATTCTCGGAGTAATTAAACTAAATTTCTAGCACCATGGAATTATGCTGAATATTAATTGTATAGTTAATTGTTTCTAATCACTTTCTCACTTCTTCTTTGTGGTATTTTCTATGAAGTTCACTTTCATTGCCCATTCCAAAGAAAGCTGAGCCAGCTTGAATCACATTTCTCGATAATTTGTAAACAAAACTGTCAATAGTGCCCACTAAATGTTTCTATACAAAATTTTCGAATATTTAAATGCTGAAAACAAAGCCGCCACGGTGCGCCTAAACTCGTTAACAAGCTTATAGTTTCATTCTTTCGCATTTCCCTGCACACAAACAAATCTGCCCACACAGCGTGTTTTCACTCTTCATCACCTTTACTAAACTGCCGTCGTCACAGCGGCTGCGGCGACCGCCGCAAAGGTAAGGCAAACAGCTGGCATTGACTGTCGAAAGGACTAAACGAGTGATGAACGGACAGACGAACGGAAGGCTGGTGTAACTGTTGACTGGTTTGACGATTTGAATGCACGACTTACGTCGTTGAATGAGGTTAAGTGTGCACTTGCCCGCTTGCTTTGCGACCCAGTTAAGCGAACTTGAGCTGCGAACGCAAATATTCACAGCAAAAACAAAAGCAACAAAAAGTAACATTCAACAACTTCTTTAGACCAATTCATGTTACCACATCTGCGAGCCACGTTCAGCCACAATTGCCTCTCTTCAAAATGGAGGTAAAGCTATAATATTTTTTTGCTAGTCTTGTATTCTGTTCTTCAAAACACAAGTGGCTGTGTAAAATAAGAATATGAAAACATTTACAAATAGCGCCGCGTACTTAGTAGATTAGAAGGAGCGCAGAGCCGGAATAAAATGAATATGAAATGTGAAATGTGTAAGAAAGTAATTTTTGACTAATTAACATGTTTCGAAGTGGCTGCCGTGAAATAGAGGCGAAATGTTATATTTTTAATGAATCAAAAAAAATATGTAAAGTACATGCCTTTGGGAGATAAGTAGTGCCACTTTTTTCTTTGATATCATGATGTAGTTCCAGTTACCAGTTGGAGGTATCCTTTCGATGGCTGACATTGATTCGAAAATTTTCTCAAAAACACGTTCATCTTTACACGTCATAGTCCTGGGAAGCGGAAGAAACGTACACTGACTTTAAGAGCTTTCTTCGGATCTTCAGTGACTTAATTTTCCATTAATGAAAACAGGCGGATGGACTTTCAGATGGTTCTATGGTTCCCGGAATATTACCTTCGCAGTTATTATATTTTTCGAGGTTTTTGGGAAAAGTAATGAAAACAAAATCTTCAAATATATTAGATCCATGGTCTATAATATCAAAGAATTTTGCTGGGACCTTCTAAGCCAAAAAAACTCCGTGATTCAGCAGTTTGATGCAAATCTATGCAAATTTACGCCAACAATACCACATGGTATCAATCTCAAATTATGTGACTATTGGCAATTTCAAATAATTTCCAAGCATCGCTTTGATTACTTGATAATCGACCAATCGGAAATAGTAGAATTTATTAATGAAACACTTGGTAATTGCTTTACACACAGTTGGTCAATGGTTGACAAATTTGTGAATGATTTCCGGCGATATATTCTACAAACTACTGACAATTATTTCGTGTATATTTGTAGCGCATCCTTGTACTTACTCACGTATATCCTTGTGCACTTCGTTGGTAGCGAAAGCCATTGAAATCTTACTTTGCCACTGCATTCGCATTTTAGGAATGTAGATATGAGCGTAATTGGATACTTTCATATGTAGTACAAATACATTAGGGTATTTTGAAACAAAAATGTGTCATATTAACAGTGGACCCAATTGACCGTAAGAATATCTATGGGTAGAAGAGTAGGATCTTAGCAAATTACTATGGAAGTGATATATAGTGAGCTGGTTTCGAAGAATTCCATACTCCATATACTCACTTGAATAAAAATTGTCTTCGTTGAACTTCAACATATAGGATATTCGCCCTCTTACATAACACAAATTGAATATGGTGTTCTTCCCTGGTTACCTTTATGTGAAAGATGTCATGGCAATCAGGACATCATATATAGCCCCCTATGAGCTCATGATTTGACATTATTTTGAATATCAGAGTCAAAACTGTTAATACCGGCCTCGTCAGCATGATTTAAACGATTTCAGTATTCTTCGAAGAACGTTGTCCAAGACTGCGTCGCTGATAAGTAAATTAAACTTGTTCTGTATATATGCGATGTATTGAAACTAATGGGAGGTGACTATCGACAGCTCCTTTAACCTGCTATTCCATTCTCGAACGGATTTTAATATGGGTTCAATCTCTGGTCACTTTATACATACTTATCTTTAGAAGTCACATTCATCTATATTCTTTTCCAATAATCCATGAATTAATCGCCTGGGTCTTTGGCTTCAAAGCCTTAATGTGATACCACAAGTTTCTTTTATAGATTTTTAAGCCTCTTAAGTATATTAAAGAATCGTCACCAACTTTTTTATTTTTAAACATTATATGTCGATTTATTCCAGAGTGATACTGAAATTGGATATATACACATGTACCACTTCTCAGACCACTGCAGTTCTTGTCTCTAACAACTGATCTTGACATTCAATATTGGGTCAATATTTTTTTTAATTCTAAGAAGAATTCAACGAAAGCTTTTACTCTTCTGATCTATCGATATATCGGTGACAGTCGTTACTAATGTATAAAGCCGGTCCCGTGCCAAGCTGAAGAGTCGGCTGTTGTTGGAAAAACTAACTGCTCCGATTTTTTTAGGCTGTAGTATCAATATAATTGAATGTCTCTTCATTATCGGTATGACCATGCCTTCTAGTATGAATTCTTTAGGACGTGCGTAAAAATTTTATGAATTGACCTGTGTAGAGTGAAATAAGATTAGGATCCCGAAGTATCAGCACATCTACTGACATCTATTGACAAGAGAAGTGTGATGAATCTCAGATATGGGTTTAGATTCGAATTCAACAATGTTTGGGATGTTTTAGTACAAAAAAAAAACGATACAAAAACAAGTAAGGAAGGGCTAAGTTCGGGTGTAACCGAACCTTTTATACTCTCGCAATTTATTTATTTAACTTAATTAATATTACCGTGGGATAAGCCTCCTCAACATCGCGTATAAGGTTCTGTCGAGCGTATTGTGTGAAAGACTAAAGCCCACCGTCAACAAACTGATTGGACCTTATCAGTGTGGCTTTAGACCTGGAAAATCAACAACGGACCAGATATTCACCATGCGCCAAATTTTGGAGAAGACCCGTGAAAATAGGATCGACACACACCATCTCTTTGTCGACTTTAAAGCTGCTTTCGACAGCACGAAAAGGAGCTGCCTTTATGCCGCGATGTCTGAATTTGGTATCCCCGCAAAACTAATACGGCTGTGTAAGCTGACGTTGAGCAACACCAAAAGCTCCGTCAGGATCGAGAAGGACCTCTCCGAGCCGTTCGATACCAGACAAGGTGACTCACTCTCGTGTGATTTCTTTAAACTGATGCTGGAGAAAATAATACGAGCTGCAGAGCTAAACAGAGAAGGTACAATCTTCTATAAGAGTGTACAGCTACTGGCGTACGCCGATGATATCGATATCATTGGAAACAACACCCGCGCCGTTAGTTCTGCTTTCTCCAGACTGGATAAGGAAGCGAAACGTATGGGTCTGGTGGTGAACGAGGACAAGACGAAATATCTCCTGTCGTCAAACAAACAGTCAGCGCATTCGCGTTTTGGCTCCCACGTCACTGTTGACAGTCATAACTTTGAAGTTGTAGATAATTTCGTCTACCTGGGAACCAGCATTAACAGCAATAACAATGTCAGCCTGGAAATCCAACGCAGAATCACTCTTGCCAACAGGTGCTACTATGGACTAAGTAGGCAATTGAAAAGTAAAGTCCTCTCTCGACGAACAAAAACCAAACTCTACAAGTCTCTCATCGTTCCCGTCCTACTTTACGGTGCAGAAGCGTGGACGATGTCAACATCCGATGAGACGGCACTAGGAGTTTTCGAGAGAAAGGTTTTGCGGAAGATTTATGGTCCCTTAAGAATTGGCAACGGCGAATACCGCAGACGATGGAACGATGAGATGTATGTGTTATTCGACGACATAGACATAGTCCAGCGAATAAAAAAACAGCGGCTACGCTGGCTAGGACATGTTGTTCGAATGGATGAAGGTGCTCCAGCTCTGAAAGTATACGATGCAGTACCCGCTGGTGGAAGCAGAGGAAGAGGGAGACCTCCACTCCGATGGAAGGACCAGGTGGAGAGGGACCTGGCTTCGCTTGGAATAACCAATTGGCGCCAAACTGCCAGAAGGAGAGATGCGTGGCGCGCTGTTTTGGACTCGGCTATAACCGCGTAAGCGGTGTCTACGCCAGTCAAGAAGAAGAAGAAGAAGAATTAATATTATATAATACACAATTTCACCCACATAGTCGTCATATATATTGCAGAAAGTCCATTGAAAGTTGGAAACCCTAATATTAAGTTAGAAGCACCGAGGTCCTCGTGTTCGATATATGGGGCCTTAAAAGCATATGGTCTGATTTCGGCATATGGTCCCTATTTGGGCGCGGGGCCACGCCCACTTCCCCAAAAAAATTACAACCAAATATGCCCCTTCCTAGTGCGATCCTTTATTCCAAATTTTACTGTTATAACTTTATTTATGGCTTAGTTATGACACTTTAAAAGTTTTTGGTTTTCGTCATTTTGTGGGCGTGGCAATGGTCCGATTTTGCCCATTTTCGAAAGCAACCTCCTCAGGGTGCCAAGGAATACGTGTTCGTTAAGATATCCCAATTTTTACTCAAGTTATCCGTTGCACGGACGGACGGACAGACAGACATCCGGATTTCAAATCGTCTCGTCATCCTAATCATTTTGATATGTATAACCCTATTTCTAACTCGTTTAGTTTTATGACTTACAAATAACCGTTATGCGAACAAAACTTTAATACTCTCTTAGCAACTTTTGTTGCGAGAGTATAATAACCAAAATAAGAATATTTCGGGGAATAAGGAAGACCCTAGTATAATTTCATATATTTGTATGTACGGATGATTGCTATGGATTATGCTCTTGGTATAGCACTGACAGTGCGATTGACAAATTTATCGAGATAAAAATTTATAGCTCAATAGCAATAAAAAATGAAACTATATAGATTTATTCGAACACACATTCAGTTAAACAGCTACAAACATACAAACATATTTATGGGAATATTTGCACATTTATGTATGTATATTTACCAATCGTCTGTTGCCGGTGTAGATACTTGTAATATGTTCGCTATAAAAGGTGAATAGGGTAATAACTACAACATGCATGCATCCGCACACACACACACACTCAAATGCACTTTGTATTCTGAATTTTCTATAACCATCCAAAGTGTATTGATGTTGTTGTTGTAGTAGTTGTGAAGGATTTTATATGCTTTTGCGCGCAATTTCATGAATAACACGCGCAAAAGCCGTCGCGCTTTGGGTCGCCAATAAATATTTTAGTGATTTATTTGTAGCATAAAAAGCTTATCAGCACCAAATGTGCGCGAACGTACGAACTAGCATAACGGTAACGGTAGTCGCGTTTTAAGGTGCACAGTAAGCAGCTTTGTATAAGTGTGTGTGTGCGTGGTATGTGGGTCATATATGCGATATTTATCCTCAGAGACTATCATCACCCACTGACGTCCGCTCTGTTAATGGATGGATGCTACCGCCACCCGTTAGGCGATACGAATCGCGTTGAGATGTTGCTAAGTGCCGAAAAGTGACAAGCAAAAATATTGTTTTCAATCAACGCGTAATCGTGTGAACAGCTTCTAAACAAATTGTTGTTGTTGGTATAGATTGATTGACAAAGTGTTATGTAGCTTGGTGTATTATGATTGGAACCTTCTTGAGTGAAAGAGATCTGTTCCTTCCTTTATTGCTATAACCTTAATTCAACGCGGTAAAATTTTCTCTAAGCTACTCCTTAGTTGAAATCCATAGTAAAGCTCAGTTCATCTCCCGTTAGTAGTTTGAAGGCTGATATCGCTCCTTCGCCCTATTCTTCATAGAAAAAATTCACTGTTTCTTAAAAGCTCCAATGTAACCTCAACTAATGTATCAGCGACGACAGCGACGAAGTGCAAAGATTCGTCTTTGATTTGTTATTCATCTAGATATTTAGCTTAGCTTAGCTTTTTCATAAGAACAGTCTTATCGTATCCGTGTTTGGCCTTCGTTTAGACTTACTATTTTACTATTTACCTAGGTTCGAAGTTCTCTGAATTGCATGACACCAGCTGTCACGATTGGTTCAGTCCACCTCGTAAGTCCTTAGTTAGAGTACCTCTGAAGTTTTCGAAATTAAAAGGTCTAACCTCAATACTGAAGAACTTTGGGTTGAAACTTTCGATAAATTTTTTTTTTACTTGTTAGGTTCGGCCAAATACTAGATCTGCATGACTACAGAGAATCCTACTTGGACAGATTCAACTGTTCTTTGTGGGACCCAAATACTCCGAATGGATCAAAAGACCCTCACGATTCGAAAAAGCACTTGGTCTCAATTATATAGTCATTTCGCGAAATCCGAATAATGGTATTATAATGGCCTACCTTAGTCTGGCGAATGCTGAACATTGATGGAGGAAGAACTTGGATGATTCCTCTTCGCCTTCCTCCAATTGGTATTGCCAACTTGCATCTGACATTATTCCTACTTTCACCGCATGCAAACCTTTGTTTGCGGCTCGATGAACCTTCCTGAGGGAAGGAAGGAAGGAGAGTTTCCGGTCTACGGCGGAACAGAAAAACCTCTCGCGAAGTCTGTGTGCTCAGCGCTCGATCGTAAGTGGACCACGGCTAACCACCCACTTCCACTCCGATATCAATATTACTAGGGTATTCCCTCCTACATGCTGGTCCGTTTTGCAGTTGCCAGCGATTGCGCGATAACTGGGTACAGACACAACTTCGTAGCTATTGATAAAGATGTTAAACACTCCCTAACTAGTTTACCTATCGAAAGCTTTGAGTTAGCTTCAATAAATATATTTGCGTAAAAAGAGTTTCAGCTAATCTCATATAATATAACAGCCATCTCAACCAACCGCAGTCTAGCTTTGATCATTTAATCAAGATCGTACATCATTATTTCATCGGTTTTGTTTCCATCTATTTCAAACATCCTTTAAACTCGTCTTATGCTCCGTCGTAAAATAGAGTTTATACACCTTTACTCAAGAGATTGTCAGTAGTAGTAGAATAGGCAATAACCGCTTATCACTGCGCATACCTCCCTTTTGTTAAACGGTGAAACACATGCCAGGAAATACCGCAACATCGATTTGGAAGCCAGTAATGATTGTCCAGTATTGCTGCCTAGTCAGTGTATTGTTTTGGCCGTTTTGCAGGGTGCACACTTTGCCTCTTCCGCATTTTTTCTTTAACTGCCTTTGGCAACCGCAGCAGCCGAGACTAGCAAAGGGACCAGTGGCTGATTGCAGTCGCGCGGTCAGAGGGCTTTCGCATTTACATACCAGTCCCAGTCTCCTACTCGCGCTTGTACTCATAGTGTTTCTGTGTGTGTTGAAGCTTGCGATGTACTATTGTTGCTCCGTTGTTCCGGTCCTTTGTTGCCTTTACCTTTTCGCTTTGTTGCGTTTGGATGTTCTATTGCTGTTTATATACCTTAAGGTTACATTTTTATTGGCGGCTAAGCGAAGCGTCGCGAAAAACTCAATGTTCGTTTGCCAAACACAATGCGCCGCGTATAGCGAGATACATTCGCGGGGTCTCATAGGAAGCACTGACATCCAGATTTTTATGGCAACAATTGGCAATGTGAATGCGAATATCTGCATTGATATGGTTTTTAAAAGCGTTTGGCAGATTTTATTTTATTTATTTTCCCATTCAGCTTAGCCATTCGTCAATACGAGTACAATGGATGGATTTATTGAGTGCAATCGTTTTAGGTGACTGATGCTCAGTACCCCTTTTTGTTCCATTTCACTATTCCTATCTTTTTTTCATCCAATTGAAATTGTATTCTAAAGCTTCATATTCTTTTTTGTGTAAAATTACGGTGGGTTATGCGTTCCCATGGGTCCATGACAGTATATGAAGTTTATAATATTACTAATTTAACCGTTACACACTTGCTGTAGGTTCAACTGAGATTTCTTTCGATGCAAGTTCCTTCGATTCGAGACTTATTGGTGGACAACTGAAGCGAGGACCTCCACGCATCCAATGGAAGGACCAAGTCAATGGGACCTGTCTGCACTTGGAATGAATAACTGTAGTGCCTTTGCAATGGTTAGGGAGAAATGGCGAATTTTAGTGTTCTCGGTGCAGAAGAAAAAGATAGGGTCTTATTAGTTTTGAGGTGTCTACGAACGAATGAGTAAGGTACCCAAGCACTGAGACCCCTAGATGTTGAATAGTATTTTCTCTATAATTTCGAATTGTTGTTCGAAAGACTAAATTTGTAATTCTTGCTCCTAGGCTGTTCCCTCCTGGTAATCTATATAAAAATTTAATATCTAAACAGAAAAATTGGTAATATTATTGTATTCAATAGACATAAATTCCTTCGACAAATTGGAATTTTTTCGAATACTTTTTACGAAGGTAAGACTAATTAGCGGAACATATAAATCGTTCAAGCCAAGGCTGTAAATTTTCGAATATTTATTACCACTAGCCAAACTTGACTCACTTCTCAATTCTTTGCACAAATATATCTTGATATTTTTTCACAATCATAACTGTACCACAGCATACCAGTAATCTGCATACAAAATTGTGTCTTCCCGCTTTCTGGGTAATATTGTGCCCAATTTGTATAACCCATAGCCTCGTCATGAAGATTCCAATACCATGACTTTTGATCTGCCAATCTATTACCAGATGTCCAGTAACGTGAAACGGTTAATCCTGTAAAATTAAAAAAAAAATATTAATTTATTGTTGTTGTTGTAATTTAATATTTAATTTACTGTTAAATTGTAGAAATCCAAACAACTCGACTGCTTCTTCTAGATTTCTGATTGAAACCAACCGCCAGCCTTTCGATTTGCAAAAGTAATTGGCAGAGAACCAGCTTAACTGGAAAATAATGAAGTCATTATATAGTGTTGTGTAACTTTAGTTTAATATCTTTGATACTTACTTCATCCTTGCTCACATAAAAATGTTGATCTGAGACATCTTCTACATAACTTACGGCTTTGGAATCTGGAAGTGACATAGATGAAGGTTAATTTAGTATGAATATTGAGTGGGAAGAGTTTTGAGAGTCTGAAAGCGAAACTTTTGTCGATGTCGAGTTTCAAGTTTCCTAGTCTAAAGAAGATAGAAAAGGGAATAAAAAAATGTCTCGAGAAATTCATTCCGCACAATGAAATTCTATATAAGAATTAGGGGCTTTATTCTTAACAAGTCCAAATATAGCTAGAATGATTTTTGACCGAGAGGTGGGTAGTTCAATATTCAAAAACTTTTCCAAACCCAATATAAAGGTTACGGTCTTTGTCTGTCTTTTTTGAGGTGTAAGAAGTTCTTTCTCCAAAACTAATGATCAAAGGTCCGAAAAGATGTTTATTTTCCTCTTTATATTATAGCTATATTTATACTTGCCTAAATTTACTGTTTCTATTTTATTCGATGTATTTTCTAGTTCAATCACAGCACTTTGTGTTCCTTCAAAAAGTATAAAAGCTACGAAAATGACCAAAAAAATTGGTAAATTGACCGAATAGAACCGCTTCATTATGTCGACAGTGAACAAAATTTAATGAATAACTAATGTGTTGCTTCGATTAACACAAGTTTTTATATGCTCATTTGCAAAGAATTATTTGTTAGCATTTTATCTCAAGCAATTAATTTCGGCACAGATAACATTGTTCCAAAATTTTAGAAGGAAGGCAAGCCTCCTGATATGCCTTATCGCTTACAATACCACAATAGTAATGAAGAGCTTAATATACTATATAAATATATAGCTTTAGATGCGCGATATATGTATTTTAAAGTATTAAAATTAACCTTAGTTAACATTTCCGAGTGAGGGTTGCCATGAAGGGAAATTGGGGATTTCAATATCTATCAGAGAGTATCTATTTATTTTTTTGGTTATCAAGTTACTTAAAGCAAATTTTCTTAAAGCTATGGCTATGACCAGCTCTCCCAATATCGCATATAAGCAGTTCTAGAACTTACAACCGTGCAGACCTTAATATTCTTTGCTTAAAAATAAATAAAGTTGACTATAAAATTCCATCCATATACTCCTTTTAAGGGGTTACATGAGTTTTGTCGGGTAAAAAATGGCCTATTTTCAATATTTTTTTCTTTGTAAAAAATTATTTATTAAATTCAAACTTTTTTCTGTCTTATAGAAAATATTTAAAGAATAATTTCTGAAATTTTCAAAAAAAAAAATTAAAACTCCTACATTGTGACCCCTCGGAAAAAAGGAGCGTCCGCGTTGTCAGCATAACTCCTGACAGGATCATCCAAAATGAAAAAAAAAAAACAAAAATGAGTGTTTTAGGTAAGACCATAAACTCGTGCTTGAACGAAGGAAAGACAAAAAAAAAGTAAAAAATTTAATTTTGGCAGACATTTTTCCAAAAAACCAAAATATTTGGTCAAATTTGTTTGACATTTTGTTTTTTTTTTTATTAGTTGTAATTGGAAAAAGAAAAAATCCTTCGTTCAGCACTAGAAAATTGTATCTCCAACTCCTGTGCAAAATTTCATCAAGATCGGTTGAGTAGTTTTCGAGAAATAGAAATTTTGAAAACACGGTTTCGAGAAAAACGAGTTTAAAGTTTTGAGTAACAATAATACCTGACTTGAAGCGCACAACTTCCTAAAGCTGTATCTCCGAAACTATTATTCTGATCGACTTGATAATATTCTTGAGATGTTGTAGAAATTAATAAGCCAAAAAACAAAAAATCGATTTTTAGAACCCACGAAACCCATGGGAAGATACATAAAGAAAGATTTTCAATATATAATCATTTTCGAAAATCTTCTGAAATTGAATTTCTCGATCTACATAAATGCTAAGTTTAACCGAACAGTTCATTCTGATGGGGGACTCCCTATATCACTATTTCGTAATATTTGGCAATTTCTGTTATCATTCGATCGCTATTTACTTTCGCTTTCATACGTAATTTACCCGTGTGCTAATAAAATGCCCCAATCTACAACTATTATCTGTACATTTTCGATAAGGAACATGATTTTGTTTATACGTTTCAAATCGCCGATAAGTAGGCAAGAGTCTTAAAGATTTAATGTTCATACATACAACATCATATTTGTTCAAAAAATGCTGATGTGTTTATGAATTTTAGTTCATTTAACTTCGTAAACATGCTATTAACATTATGTGTAATGCAATAAGAATGTAACACCTCAAGATAAACCAATCAATATCAAAGTCAACCAAAAATACAAATTTGCAGAGTGGTTCTTGGAAGTCAAAAAAGTTCAACACTGGTGTCAAGGGTATTTAGTGGTTTCGTCAGACCAAATTATGATTTAGGGGAAATACAGCTATGAATTACACCCGGTCCATATACTAAAATATAATAATTCCGTTATTCTGTTAACTTTGTTTGCTGAATATTTCGGCTGTCTTAATACATAGAATTGAATAGATAAGATCATATGTTTGCTTAATTCCGAATGTAAATTACAACGCAGTTCTTGAACTAAGATTTTACCAAAATTGCGACCAGTATGTGAGAAATCAGAATCACTCTTGCCAACAGGTGCTACTTTGGACTGAGTAGGCAATTGCAAAGTAAAGTCCTCTCTCGACGAACCAAAATCAAACTCTACAAGTCGCTTATCATACCCGTCCTGCTTTATGATATGCTTCACCGCAGACTATGGAACAATGAGCTGTACGAGTTATACGACGACATTGACATAGTTCAGCGAATAAAAAGACAGCGGCTACGCTGGCTAGGTCATGTTGTCCGAATGGACGAAAACACTCCAGCTCTGAAAGTGTTCGATGCAGTACCCGCCGGAGGAAGCCGAGGAAGGGTAAGGCCTTCACTCCGTTGGAGGGACCATGTGGAGAGCGACCTGGTTACACTTGGAATCTCCAACTGGCGCCGAACAACAAAAGAAAGAGAGGAGTGGCGCGCTCTCATCGATTCGACTATAACCGGCTAAACGGTTCAACTCCAATCACCTACAAGTGAATGTTTTATTTTGAAATAATATTCACAATTTCATCTAATAACTAATGTTTACTTTATTAGCAAATTTTATTTATAGAATTCTGCTCACATCTGGTAGAGTTTACATATTTTTATTCTTTCCCTTTGCGAGAGTACCAATCAGATACAAATAAAACCCTTTTCACCTAGCTGTCACAAACTGATTTTCATATGTGGATAGCAATGCAATATCTTCCATAAATCGAACTAAATTTTAATTAGTATAATCACTTCCACGCAACAATGAAATGTTTTAATAAATAAGTTGCTACTACATACTTAAATAAATTACGAGGTGTGTTCAAAATGTAAGGTATCTGAATAACATCATTAATGTTTTCCACTTCAAGGTAATATAAATAAATATAAATCACTTGTGTTATATAGTAAGCACCTTTTGATATATCATTGGATTTTTTCAGTGTTTATTAAAAGTCAACTTATTTTCTGAACACACCTCGTACATATTTATTATTTTTTTAATTATTTATGCCATTTTGGTTTATACTTTAGCGCCATTCAAAAGAACTTTCGGTTCACAAACAGAAATTATTTAATCAATATTTTCGCTATACATTTACTCTCATATACAAATATATGTATTCCCACCATGTGATGCATAATGAAATTATATTAAAAAAAAAATATAATATATATTAATAATGCAATTAATTATATTACTTACTCATTTTGTCAAGTACCATGCAGGCGTTTACTCACTTAACAACCATTTAAAAACGCAATATGCCCTTATTTGTGTAATTCTAAGTAATTAAATAAAATTATACAGTAATGGTCATTGAAATGGTCATATTGTGAAATTTGAGGTTAATAGATGATATTAACAGTAAAATAACTATTTTTCAAGAAAAGATTCTAAAAAAAATATCAAAAAACTATAGTTATAAATTCATACATAACTTAATTATTTTTAATTTAAATTCGCTTAAAAATCTTATATACTATCTTGCGAATTTGTCATATGAAATAAATATAAATATTCATTTGATTATTCAATGCGTTATATTAACTGACATTATTTCTATGTTCGCAACTGTATGTAAGATTAAAATAAAAATTATTATATTATAATATTAAAATAAAATTAAAATAACAGCGATCTGGAACACCCACTGCGTATACGCAATTTGGTTTTCATACAACTTGAGCTATGTATTAATCTATAATTTAAGAAAAATGAAATCCGATTGAAATAAAGGGTTAATGTTTTGTGACAGCAGTTTTATGAGAAGCTTTTTTTGGCGCTGAAGACTCCACCTTTGAATGACGGATGTGAGAACAGTTATGGAGCATTTTTTCATGTTAATAGTATATATTAAGTTTGTCACGAAGTTTGTAACACCCAGAAGGAAGCGTCGGAGGCCCTATAAAGTATATATATATATAAATGATCAGTATGTTGAACTGAGTCGATTTAGCCATGTCCGTCTGTCTGTCTGTCTGTTTGTATATATACGAACTAGTCCTTCAGTTTTTAAGATATCGTTTTGAAAATTTGCAGATGTTATTTTCTCTACAAGAAGCTGCATTTGTCGGAACTGCCGATATCGGACCACTATATCATTAGCAGCCATACAAACTGAACTATCTGAATCAACGGCTTGTATGAAAAACTTCCGCATTTTACTACATATTTTCACGAAATTTGGTGTGAGTTATTGTTCATAGAAATAATTTAATCTCCGAAAAAATTGTTCAGATCGGTTCACTATAGCATATAGCTGCCATATAAACCGAACGATCGGAATCAATGGCTTGTATGGAAAAATTTCGCATTTGACGTGGTATCTTCACGAAATTTGACATGGATTACTGCTTAAGGTAGTAATATAATCTCCGAAGAAATTGTTCAGAGCAAACAACCCGGCTAAAAAGAATTAGTAAAAAGTTTTCGTTTTTTTTACTTACTTTTTCTTACGTCTTTAGATTTGCTTAAACACATAGTTACTAAAAGAAATGCACCTGTGAAGGGTATATTAGCTTCGGTACAGCCGAAGTTAACGTTTTTTCTTGTTTTCTTTTTTTCAAATAGATCAACCTACAATCCATCAGATCGAAAGTCATATTTAAATAACCAGGTCTTATTCGTATTTCCTAAATTACAGTAGCGACTACAACTCTGAAAACGTATTATCCACCGTTCTTACATAGAAAAATCAAATCAAATAAAAAAAACTTCGTTCAATAACTACATAATGTTATTCCAAAGATGTGTGTCAACTTTGAACAAAATCGCTTCATAACATTTCGAGAAATCGTGTCCGCCGGCTTGAAAAATTAAGTTTTGAGATAAACGTTTAAAGCTTTCAACAGACGTGGCCTGATAAGCGGAACGTCCAAAAGGTCTATCTCTTAGAAAAATTACAAAATTTCAAATTTTGATATTTTGAACCCCACTCCTTAACTTTGAAAGCCCCACAGCTAACTGACTTTGTTAAGTGATCCGAAACAAACTCCTATGCAGCATATTGCAATCAACCGATCATATATTTGCAATACACCTAACCTAAAAATGAAAAAATATAGCCTGAAAACCTTTTTCAAATTTCTTTGACGTCCCCTACAGAAATACGCTATGTGCGTGTAAGTCACCACTACGTGGAAACCATTTTATGTCGCTTTACCAACACGCCGCCACGTACATGAAATTCATTTTCATTTTCCTCTTAAACTTCTGCAACTGAATTTACTCCCTTTTATTTGCTCATACTCCGCCATATTTGGTTGATGGCCTTATTTTTTTAATATGCAACACTACAAACACATTAAGTGGCGATGTCAGCGCCAGACAGCAGCGCTTGGCATTTACTATCGCGCCTTAAGCTATGCAACGAAAGTTGATGACTTGCCTGCGGGCAGTTTGTTGTTGCTGTTGTTGTTGTTGTTGTTTCATGGCTGAAACGTTGAGGCTTTTGCTGATATTTTATTGCAACAGTAATGTGTGACTTAAAATTGTTGTGAGTGAAAAAAATTACAACAACAATAAAAAGAAAATTGAAAAATATTATTAAATTTCCATGCGCAATAACGGTTATTAAGTATATTATATACTTTCATATATTTTTAGCGCCCAAGTAAATTATTTTTTTTTTTTATTAGTGTGTGTATGTCTGTCTGTGCATATAGTGTAGTGGTCATGCCTTAACTATGCTTGAGTTGCAAACTCTTTACTTCTTTGCCACTGTGGCAAATCAGTTCCAGCGGGAGAGTCGATTAATTAGCTGAATTTTGTAAAAATTCTAAGTACTTACTCCGCGCATTGCTTTGACGCTGATTCAATTAAGTGCTCTCAGTTTAGCAACACTCAGCGAAAAGTATGATTAACGTGGAAATTTGTCGAATGCAGGCCAACAAAAACTTAAACACTTATTCCAAAAGTAAAAATAAATTTTAAAGTAACCTCTTAGCTATTTTCCTTGCATTACACGCAACTGCGCCAGCGCCAAACACATACGTGGGTTTTTCTAGGACCACCGACTAGGCTTGGGGGTGTAGCTATATATATACATATGTATGTATTTAATTGGATACAGTGTGAACTTCTGTTATTGACTGAGATTTCCGTATGCCTCAAGGCATAGGAGGATTATTGTGACAGCGCGATTCATTTACCAATGGTGTAAAGGTTTTCATTAAATAATAATTGAAAGAAATGCAATTACATACCTTTTTTAATATCGACATGCGAATGAAATTATGTATTTATAGTTGCAGTTTCAATTTCAGTTTTCTCATTTTTTTATTTTATCTTGACGAAACTTGGCAGACATGTTCCTTGGGACCGTGTGAGGTTTGCTTTCGAATCGGACCACTGCCACGCCCACAAAATGGCGAAAACCGAAAACACATAAAGTGTCATAACTAAGTTATAAATTCAGCTATGAAAGTGAAATTTGGTACAAAGGATCGTTCTAGGAAGGGCATATTTGGATGTAACTTTTTGGGGGAAGTGGGTTTTTTGTATATATCTCGCCAACCAATAAAGCTATATAAACCAGTCTGCAGTCAGTTCCCTTACCTACCCCACCACACACCATGAAAATAGCTGAAATCTGATAATAACCACGCCCACCTCCCATACAAAGGTTATGTTGAAAATTACTAAAAGTGCGTTAACTCACTAACGAAAAACGTCAGAAACACTAATTTTACAGTAGAAATAGTAAAAAGAAGCTGCACTCAGAATTTACAAAATGGAAAATGGGCGTGGCATCGCCCACTTATGGGTCAAAAACCATATCTCAGGAACTACTCGACCGATTTCAATCAAATTCGGTATATAATATTTTCTTGACACCATGATGACACGTGTGGAAAATGGATGAAATCGGTTCACAACCACGACAATTTCTCATATAACTCAAGTTTGGACTCCATCTTATTCCTTCACTAAATAATGTATACATAAGGACCCAATAAAGATAGCGAAATAAAACTTTACACAAATACTGTATATGATCTGTGGCATCACTTGTGAAACAATTTTCGAAATCGGACTATAACTTTTCAATGCCCCGGATATCGAATGTGAAGAACTCAGTGCCTAAGGGTAATTTTTCACCGAAAATATCGGTAAATCCCTCAGATATCTTAATTTAAATTTGTCACTGTACCAGAAATGGTTAATATACCTAATTATAGGATTTTCAAAAATACGATGAGCTTAATTATAACCTATTAATATGTGAAATATCTTAGCCAAATTAAATATTAGATATAATGTATGTTGTTGATGAAAATGAGTGAAATCGGTTCAGGAATTACCTCAGCCTATATACTATATATTATGAGGAATTTTCGTTTTTCTATTGGACTTTATGCGAATATATGTGTAAAATTGTGTGTTATCTTGATAAAAATATGGCAATAGATTGCGAGAGTATAAAATGTTTGGTTGCAACCGAACTGAGCCTTTCCTTACTTGTTTGTAAATAAATTTTGATGATAGGGTTTCCACTCATATTTCCAGAGAAGAACTTGAACTTTGAAAGTAGCTTTTGGCACAAAATCTCTGCCTCCATCTTCATATTTTTAACATCCTTCATAACTAGCTGTTGCAAAATATTTTTACTTTCAATGTTTAAGTGATTTAAAGCAACTTCTAGAGACTTATCTTTACTCAAATGGTCATCCAAACTTCTAACATTTGTTATTGCTCTATGAAAATTTCCAACCGATATTGTCTTTCAATATGTATTATATATTTCAATATATATATATATGTATTCAACACTTTTTCTAACTCCTTTACATTAATCTAGAAATCGCAGCACAGTATATTTCTCTATGTTTCTCTTCCTCAAAAGAGACCGATTTTCGCGATGTTGGTCTTCAAACGGTTCTTCTTGCCAATAATGGTATATTATTGTTGTTCTGGCAAAAAATATTCCCCAAATAGTTTGTAGGAATGCTATTCAGTGGACAGTTCTTCATCGATCCGATAAAAGTCCGGAAAAAGAGCTGTCTTCGCAAGGTCGAATCATAAGGAGAGGAGTGCTAAATGAGTGGGATTCGTTGGGCATGCAAAGATGTAGTTAGTGTCATGAAAGACATATACTCCGTATGTAGGGATCTATTCCGGATAAGTAGGAATTTAACATGCTACAATACCCAGAACGAAATTGCCCAAGGGTCACCCTTGTTTCACGAAGCCACTCGAACTCGTCATCTATAATAATTTTGACTCCGAGGTCGCCTTCATTTAAGGACATTCACTAGGAGGGAGTCAAGAAAGGTGTCCCCACAGTGAATGGCATTTAAGGTATATTCTGAAGCTGTCTGCGTCCGACGTATGTATGTCTTTTTCTACTTCGCCCACCGTATTCTGTGCTTATGTAACCTATACAGTATTTAGCTAACCACTTATGACTGCACCGCCTGTTCCAGAGCCGGAATAATTCTTCTGAAGCCACTTATTTCATCAACAATTTTTTTTTTTTTTTCACTAAACCACTCAAAATACCAAATATGGCCAAGCAATCTAACGAACTCTCATAAAAAAGATACGAACAATCTACCTAGAATATACTGTGTTTCGAATCGATCATTCTTTTAGAATTACCAATCAAAGTGAATTCTACATTCTGAATTAGTTGGAATCGTAAAATAATAACATGGGTAATCCTTTCGGCGTTCGATTTCTGAGCATCTGAATCGAGCCCAATCTCCGAACATGCCTTACACATAAATAAACGAGACCAGATTGCTACAAGCTCAGGCTTCTGTGTCGATTGGTATAAAAATAGAACGCTGATCTCTACTTTCGGGAAAATGGTTTATACTAGGCAATGTTTCCAAATACAAGTTAACATTCTCAAAGCCAGTCGTGTCTTCATTTGAGTTGAGGAAGGGAAATGGATGAACAAATGGTATTACATGAAGGTGAAAGGTACTTATAAGAACTACAGAGAATTTAGGTTTGGTGCTATTTTCTGATAAACATAAATAATACTCCTTAGTAGCAGAAAGGTTTATGAAGACAATGTACTTAAATTACCAAGTCAGATTCCGTTAGGGAAATATCTTCAATCTCACAAAGACTACATAACACTTGTATGACGTATATATAGGAAGAAGCTAAGTCAAGCTCAGTCCAGAAGCTCAGACCCTACCAACAGCGTTAGACCATTAAGCTCCTTTAAAGACGTTTGTATAACCTGTAGATCTTCAGGTCATTATATTGTATCTATCTGCCTGACTAACTGTGCTTCCAGTCCTCTTGATTACATTGGGTTACTTCGAATAGACGAGATTTCCATAGCACATACAGGTCAAAGTGTTCAACACACAAGCGCCCACACATTTGAATGCAATAGAAAAGAAGAATAAAGGAAGTAGGAATTTCTTCAAAGCATCTCATGCCCTTTGGAAGCGCTACCTACACCCATTCAATCGACTTCCTAACTTCTATTGAAGCTGTGGCGAGAAACAAAAGCTGCTTGTGGCAGTAGTAAAAATGCCACCCCGGGCATGCAACAAGAGGAAACCATAACGGAAGTGTAGCTGACTCAATGGAAGGAAAAGTAGAAAAGTTAAATTGCATTAGAGCAACGCAGACGCAGAATTTTTATTACAATTGTTGTTGTTATTGGTATGCCTGAAGTTATGGATGGAAAAAAGAAGCAGAAAGCAAACAAAACACACAATGCTGCTGCAAGCCATATGCCGCCACACGCATGCCAACAACGGACTTGGAAGGCGGACAATACGTTAGACCCGCAGCGTTGCATTGGCATTTGGCAGAACAACACTGGCGAGCAACAGCAACAGGAGAAAGCAACAATTGTGAGACAACAGCCAAATAAAAGAAACAGAGCCCACAATATGTGCCACAGAATAAAATAAAATCTTGAAGGGAGTGTAGCTCCGAGACCCAAGCCGAAAGCCGGCAGTGCGAGACGAAGTATGGCATGTGAATATTTCTTTTTTGTGGAGTTTTTGCTTTTCATTTTTCTATGCACATATGTCTCATTTGCATATCGCTTTTATGTTGCAACGCTAGCAGATACCGTTACATTATTTCTCTTTTTGCTTTTGCATCCATCAACTCATAGAGCAACCGAGACTTTCCCTTTTGTTTCTCGAAAATTTACATTTTTGTTACTCCTTATTTTTTGAGGTTATGTAAGTAGAGTTGGCTCCCGTTATTTTGTGGCAAGGTATTTAAAGACTTTCTGCTTCATATACTCCGGTATAGCAAAATCTTTTCTTTGTTTAAGGTATGAAAGCGAATTGAAGACTTTTTGTTGGGAGTATCCATTTTAGGAGATTCAATAAGATACCGTTGTGAAGAGTTTATGACGCGTATTCCGACAATTTTAGCAGAAAACTGGATAATTTTATCACAATATCAAAAGGTACGAACTGTTTTAGGAAAATTAATTCATAACATATGACAGCCTTTACAAGAAATACCCTTGACCACTACATTTTTAACCTCACTTGACCTCCTAAAAGATTAACAATAACCTCTGCCTCATATGTACCATACTTCAACCCACGTAAGCCCCATCGCGATCTCATATTCTCCTAAAAAATGCAAAAACTTAAACTTGAACTCATCAGAAATCAATATTTTAAGAAAACGCGAAAAATTCGAAATCAAACTTAACCGACACTTTACATACAAATTACAACAATATACTTAATTTTTCGAAAACTTGTATAAAACTTTCAGTGTTGGAAAGCTTATCGCTTATAATTTTTAAAACATTAAATTTAAGCTACTGTCTCCGTTCAAGAAAGTGGCTAAAAATTCTGTAATATGGAAATTAAAGAAATTGAATTCCAACGTTTTATTGCCCGTAACTATGTAAAAATTAAAGCTACGGGATTTGTAATTTGTGCAAATGATAGCTGAGCTGATCCACTATAGATATAAACTAAGTTTTGATTTTAATAAATTTTTGAAAAAAATTTCATAGTTTTATGAAATTTTACGAAATTCCTAAAATTTTCATTTTTTTCATTGCAGTTGAGCTCACATGACCTCTGGCTTGGCCTCACTAGACCTCTTGTAAAACGTTAACAAATTTTACCTCACGTGTTCCCTCACTTGACTTTACACAACCTTCAAGTCACCGTTAAAAAATAATAAAAAATATGACCTCATATGGCCCCTCAAAATGTATGCAAACCTGACCTCATATTACCTTTCGGTATTTAATCAAAACCACCCTTACGTTATCCTTAAAACTGTAAAAAACCTTGAACTCACGTGACCCCTAATATGTAAACAAACCGACTTTACCTGACCTTAAGTGTCTCCTTAAAATTTCAACAAATTGATGTCATGTGACATCTCTAAATGTAAACAAACCCACGTCAAAGGTCAATGATCTTAGCCAAAATGTAAACAAATCCCGGCCAAAGGTCAATGACCTCGACCAAAAGGTAAACAAACCCCGACCAAAGGTCAATGACCTAGACCAAAAGGTAAACAAACCCCGGCCAAAGGTCAATGACCTCGACCAAAAGGTAAACAAACCCCCACCAAAGGTCAATGACCTCGACCAAAAGGTAAACAAACCCCGACCAAAGGTCAATGACCTCGACCAAAAGGTAAACAAACTCCGACCAAAGGTCAATGACCTCGACCAAAAGGTAAACAAACCACTGACCTCACCAAAGGTTTCTTTACATATTAAGGGATCACGTGACGTCAGGTTTGTTTAAATTTTGAGGGATCACGTGACGTCAGGTTTGTTTTCATTTTGAGGGATCACGTGACGTCAGGTTTGTTTATATTTTGAGGGATCACGTGACGTCAGGTTTGTTTATATTTTGAGGGATTACGTGACGTCAGGTTTGTTTACATTTCGGGGAGTCACGTGACGTCTGGTTTATTTACATTTTGAGGGATCACGTGACGTCAGGTTTGTTTTCATTTTGAGGGATCATGTGACGTTGTTCACATTTTTGGGGTGAGGTCATTGACCTTTGACGTGGGTTTGTTTACATTTTGAGATGTCACATGACATCAAATTTGCAGCAAGGAGACACAAGGTCAGGTTTGTTTAAATTTTGAAAGGTCACATAAAGTCGGTTTGTTCACATACGCGAAAAATTCGGTCACCCTTCGGATAACGTAAGGGTGGTTTTATTACATACCGAAGGGTAATATGAGGTCAGGTTTGCATACATTTTGGGGGCCATGTAAAGTCATTTTTTTTTAATGGTGACTTGAAGGTAGTTGTAAAGTCAAGTGAGGGACCACGTCAGGTGAAATTTGTTTACGTTTTACAAAAGGTCTAGTGAGGCCAAGGCAGAGGTCAAGTTGGCTCAAGTACAATGAAAAAATGAAAATTTTAGGAAGTTCCTAAAATTTCGTAAAACTATGAAATTTTTTTCAATAATTTATTAAAATCAAAACTTATTTTATATCTATAGTGGATTCTCTCAGCTATCATTTACACAAATTACAAAACCGGTAGCCCTAATTTTTACATAGTCACGGGCAATAAAACGTTGGAATTGAATTTCTTTAATTTCCATATTACTACATTTTTGGCCACTTTCTTGAACAGAGACTGTAACTTAAATTTAAAGTTTTTAAAACTAACGGGTGATTTTTTTGAGGTTAGGATTTTCATGCATTAGTATTTGACAGATCGCGTGGGATTTCAGACATGGTGTCAAAGAGAAAGATGCTCAGTATGCTTTGACATTTCATCATGAATAGACTTACTAACGAGCAACGCTTGCAAATCATTGAATTTTATTACCAAAATCAGTGTTCGGTTCGAAATGTGTTTATCGACAAATTTTGTTCAGCGATGAGGCTCATTTCTGGTTGAATGGCTACGTAAATAAGCAAAATTGCCGCATTTGGGGTGAAGAGCAACCAGAAGCCGTTCAAGAACTGCCCATGCATCCCGAAAAATGCACTGTTTGGTGTGGTTTGTACGCTGGTGGAATCATTGGACCGTATTTTTTCAAAGATGCTGTTGGACGCAACGTTACGGTGAATGGCGATCGCTATCGTTCGATGCTAACAAACTTTTTGTTGCCAAAAATGGAAGAACTGAACTTGGTTGACATGTGGTTTCAACAAGATGGCGCTACATGCCACACAGCTCGCGATTCTATGGCCATTTTGAGGGAAAACTTCGGAGAACAATTCATCTCAAGAAATGGACCCGTAAGTTGGCCACCAAGATCATGCGATTTAACGCCTTTAGACTATTTTTTGTGGGGCTACGTCAAGTCTAAAGTCTACAGAAATAAGCCAGCAACTATTCCAGCTTTGGAAGACAACATTTCCGAAGAAATTCGGGCTATTCCGGCCGAAATGCTCGAAAAAGTTGCCCAAAATTGGACTTTCCGAATGGACCACCTAAGACGCAGCCGCGGTCAACATTTAAATGAAATTATCTTCAAAAAGTAAATGTCATGAACCAATCTAACGTTTCAAATAAAGAACCGATGAGATTTTATGCGTTTTTTTTTAAAAAAAAGTTATCAAGCTCTTAAAAAATCACCCGTTACAAGCGATAAGCTTTCCCACATTGAAAATTTTCTAAAAATTCTCGCAAAATTGGGTATATTGTGGTAATTTGTATGTAAGGTGTCGGTTAAGCTTGGTTTCGAATTTTTCGCGTTTTCTCCAAATATTGATTTCTGATGAGTACAATATTGTGTTTCTAAATAGAATGAGTGTGACTCAATTAAAATCTTTATGGAGTAAATTAAAACTTCAGTTGAATCAATTAAAATTTAAATTGACTCTAAAACCTTAATTGACTCAATTAATTAAACGATTTTAAAAGTGTTTAGAATATATTTTTATACTCTCACAACAAAAGTTGCTAGATAGTATTATAGTTTTGTTCACCTAACGGTAGTATGTGTGACCCAGAAATAATTTGTCAGATATGGGGTTTTATATATAAATGATAAGGATGACGAGTGGAAAGTAGCATATTGGATGTAATTGTTTTTTTTTTGTGTAAGTGGGTCGTGGAACCGGCTCTACTAAGTTTTTTGTACATATCTCGTAAACTACTAAATCTATATAAACGAAATTTTCTGCAGTCACTTCCCTTATGTACCTCATTACCCACCATAAAAATAGGTGAAATCGGATCATAACCACGTCCACCCCTCATACAAAGGTTAGGTTGAAAATAACTAAAAGTGTGTTAACTTACTAACGGAAAACATCTGAAACACTATATTTTACAAATTTTTATTCAATTTAATTCGGAGGAAATCGTTTTCTTCTAATAATGTGTCTCTGTACCAAAAATTTTTAAAATCGGGTCATAACTCCCCCCAGCTACCATATACCTTATATTCGGATTATCAAATTTCCGGTGGACTTTATACCTCATAAATCGGTTAATATGTGAGATAATTAAGTAAGATAATTAACCTTGGACTGGACGGTTCAGGAATTACCTCAGCCCTATATATACTATATACATATACTATTTATGATTATATTCGTTATTCTAAATTGCGAGAGCATAAAATGTTTAGTTAGACCCGAACTTAGCTCTTTCTTACTTGTTTTGTTTTTTTATTTAATTCCATCATAATAAATATATGTAAATATAAAAAAACAAATTTTATAATTTTTAACAAATTTATTTAGCGATGTCAATTGATTAAATTTGTATTTTGGACATCCATTATTGGCATACATAAAGTATAATAGTAAAGTTTATTAATTTGAAATTCAATATTTTATTTATATACTCGTACAAGGAATGATTAATATTGCATACTATTTTATGTATGTATGTTTGAAATATTATATTTACTTTAAAGTTTAACGGGTAGTAGGTGTGTAAGATTAATCAAAACTTATTAACTCTGCTGTAGCGGGTTCTTCGGGAGCGGCTGCTGGTGGTTCCGGTTCAGATTGGGGCGGTGGGGGTGCGGCAGCTACAGCTTGTATTTGTGCTTGCTGTTGTTGCACTTGTTGTTGTGGCGGTGGCTGCTGTTGTTGTTGGGGTACTTGTTGTTGTTGCTGCTGTTGTGGAACCTGCTGTGGTTGCTGTTGTGGTAATTGTTGTTGCTGTGGAACTTGTTGCTGCTGTTGTTGTTGTTGCTGTGGTGGTGGTCCTTGTAGATGCTGTCCTTGGTGTGGTGGCATTTGAATTGGTGGATGATTTTGCAAAACATTTTGTTGTTGCAACATCACATGCGTCAACTGCGGAGGATGTTGTTGCTGTTGTTGTTGTGGTGGTCCCAAAGCTGGATTAGTAGGTTGTTGGCCTAAAAAGTGAGGAAGACAAATGCATTAAGCACATTGTAAGTGGCATTGCTTTTCTTTAACGCATCATTGTATACACTTACCTTGCATATTTGGCATATTATCCCCCAGCTGTGGTGCACCCGGCATCATACCCTGCTGCAACATCATGCCTGGATGTTGTTGATTCGGTGCATACATACCAGGTGGTATGGGGCCAGGTGCCATAGGTCCACCGGCTGGATTAATCATACCAGCTGCTGTTGGATTATATTGTGCACCACCACCAGCGGCGCCATTCATTGGTCCCGGTGAATTCGGATTGAACGCATATGGATTGTAGACGTTATTCATTTGATGTGATGGCGAACCTTGTGGACCTGCAACCACACCGGGTGGCATAAAGGGGAACGCTGTCTGTCCCATGAGATATTGTGCCTTCTGTTGCTCCTGCCGCAATTGCATTTCACGTTCTTGCTCTTGTATGCGTTGCAGCGCCAATTGGCGTTGATATTGCAAATATTCTTGCTTCTTCTTACGCATAATCTCCAATTTCTGTGCCATTTGTATTTGCCGTTGACGCTCTTGCTCTTCGGCGATGCGTCGCAACTTCTCTACATGCTCCTGACGCAGTACATCGAGCGCGGCACGTGAATCTTTGATTTGCGCCAATTTATCCTGTAATTGTTCGTACCACATGCGCTTGTCATCCATCTCTTTGATGTAGGAAAGTTGCTGTGAATGCAGCGAAGTTAAGTTCATGAAGAGCGTTTGCACGGAAGAGTCATTTGAAATGCTACGTCCGCGACTGGAATTCGATTTCATACGATTAACAAATATATCCACTTGTGCGCGCATATTCTTAGCGAAATCGTCGATTTGCACCTCATCAGCTGACTATGTGTGGACAATAATGTCAATAATTAGTAAACAGACAACAACAAATGATGACAATATAAACACCTTTGGTTGTATGGGTTCCAATTGTGGTTGCGGTTGTGGCGTCGGCATTGGACTAGGTGCTGAGGGACTAGCCAGGGGTGATTCGTTTACTTTGCGTTGTTCCCAATAAGAGCGATTCAAGTATTTTGCTAGATCTGGATTCGTTTCTTCTTGCTGATATTCTTTGGGTGCTGGCGGTGCCTCGGGACTTGGCGAACGCTGTTGCAGACGGTATGCGGCCAATGACTGAAATGAATTTATACGAAAAACATTATTCTTTGTGCGCTTACTCATAGTTTGCCGTTGTTTATCGCGTTGATAAGATAACGTGTTAACTTACGTGTTGTTGTTGTTGTTTCTTCTTTTCTTCGGCCTCCGATTGACTCAACGCTAAGGCTAATTGCAGCTCTTCTTCTTCCTTTAATTCTGCTTCGCTTTTACGTGGTGGCGTCTATAAACAAATAACATTAATTATCAACGAGCCATTTGTATACGAATTGTTATTAATAAATTTACGAAAATTGCACACTCACACACACCTGCACTTGCTGCGACAGCGAACTATTCACATATTCAGCTGGTAAATCACTTTCGGCTGCAGTACGAACTGCTGGCTTGGCATTCGGACGTTGCAACATTACATAGCAGCCATCACAAACGCGCACCTGCACAAATACGTATAATTTTAATAAACAATTGTAATAAATATATGCTCAGCGTATGCTTACATCTTTTTCAATACCAAATTTCGGTAGTGGACACTGTTTGCTGGAGCATTTACCGCAAAACACTTGGCCACAATTGCGACAATGATGCTTGCGATTGGTGAAATTGAATTCATCACGACAACGATGACACACTTTGCCGTCCGCCCAAATTGGTGCGGTATCGGCGGTGAACATTGCATCTGCCTCTTTTAGCTCTGGAAAAGTGTGTCCCTTCGCCTTTAGTATAGTCATGGTGTCCTGCAAAGAAAATGTATAACTTAGTACTTTACTTATTCATTGGTTGCATAAAATGTTCACATCTTCATCTAGGCTTAACTCCTCCGATTCAGAACTCATTTTTGAAGCACACAAATTATTTAAAATCTCACAAAACAAGTTTTCAAATCTTCTTCACTTAAATAGCGTTAATTAAATTAATTTCTACACGACACTATTCACTTTTCGTGTATCTTCTTTATGCGCACAGAATCATCAGTCATTGCCTTTACGCTTTTCCCACATGTCAGCTCTTCGTTTTTCTGTTCTGCACATATACTAACCTTAATGGCTTGATATTTCTCAGATGAGCGAAATGCATATGCCCAAGTCTGCACCAGTTCCAACATTTTCTGACGCACATTTTCATGCGGAGTCTGCTCGAGAAAGTTACTAAACATTTCACAATTCTCCTTTGTGAAGACTTCATCATGCATTGGTGCGCCGCAATTTTTCACCACACTCTCCAACACCAGTAGCGCATAACAAGCAGAATGTGGATTCGGTGAATTCATTTTTTTCTTGATCGCAAAAAAAGCATTTTTGGGTCTAAATAAAGAGAATAAAGCAATAATAAATTAATAAATCTCTAATGCGCATTTAAATAAAGAAAATGCAACATGCAAACATACGCATATAAGTTTATACATTTGTAGATACAATCTACAAATAAATATTTTCCACTTACGTGACATCCTTTTGATTGATCTCATCACAAATGAGTAAAATAGAAGGCCATTCGGGCTCCAAACGCAGATGGCTTGTCGCATTTTCTGTAATTTGAGGCAATTTTAAATATTTATACGGAAATTGGAATATGAGTGCTCTGCTGTTAGCGACAAAGGTGGTTCGTCGACCCACCCGTGTTGCTTATCGCTAAATTGCACTATTGCTGCTGAGTCATTAGCTTGTGAAATGGAGAATATTTCTTCCGAAAACTTTCTTATTAATATTATGCTTACCAAGATTTTTCTCAAAACTTGATTTAAACATTGTTATTTGTGCGGAATATAAACTTTTTTAAATAAAATAACAAAGCCAATTTTTTATCAGAGAAAACTTTTTTGCACTAATTTTGTCTATTTGACGTTTATAACTGAAATAAAAATGACAGCTGATAAATTGTAATAGAACGAAAAGAGCAGTATAGCTAAAAGAGTTACCGTATCTCGGAAATGAATAAGACAGTAAATGAAATTATTTTAACAAATTTATTTAAATATTTTTAGACAAAAACATTTAACAACAAAGTTACATATTTTTTAAATAACGTGAAATAATACAATTCGATGTAAATTAGCTTTGAGTTAAACTGTGTTGGTTTTAAGTATAAAGTTGCACTGCAAAGCCGTCGATTAGTTAACTTTGTACGCTTCCCGCATAATTTGACATTTTCGAATTAATTGTGGCGTCGTATGCGCTAATTCTAAAATTCACTTGCTCTTTAAAATGTGAAATCAAGTAATTTTTTCGTGATATCGGCTGTGTTTTCTTAATTGTTACGTTGTAGTTTAATTGAATATGTGCATTACTATTAGTTAATTGGAAAATATTTTGTTAAAAGACCAAAACGACGTTTTTACGTTCACACGACAGTGCGGTCACTGCAACCGGAAAGACTCGGATTTCTATCCGGACATAGCAGTATTCCTGCAACTTATACTTAGGTTTTTAGTAATAATTACTGAACGGTTTAGCTCTAGTTTGTATTTTATCTACATAAATCTTCGAAATTTCCCATTCTTGTTGAACGGAGGAGCACACAATTCTGTGAGCCATAGTTATGGTTCGGAATTCAGTTTAAAAGTCAAATCGTGAGTATCAAGTGTTTTGATTAAGTGAAATTATATATCACTAAAGGTCTTTACTTAATTTCAGAAATAATAAATCAATAAAAAGAAGGAAAATGTTGAATCTACATAGTTGTATGTATGAAAATTGAGATTGGAAAAATGCGAAAATGGAATGTTGTAACTGGTAAGAAATTTAGACGCAACTTTTATAATAATCCACCTACGCTTTATACTTGCTACCATTAATTGCATATTTGAGATACATATTTAGATTTTAATTCATATTGGGTGCTTTATGCGAAAACATAAATTTTTCTTAGATTAATTCCAGACGTCGTGCCAATTATCTATAAACATTGATTATATTTAAAAAAAAAATTTTGCTCTAGATATTTTACGTATACAAACCTTTTGAAAAATACCATTCTAAACGAAAATCGCTTTCTTCCAAATCAATCCATTTATTCATTTAACATTTGCGTGCTAATAAAAATATAAAACTAACAACGTTCACATAAGTATTTAACTAGTATTATTTGTGTTTACAACAACTGCAAAAAATTCCTTCATTTGTAAACTTTAGTGCATTTGTTTACTTTCTATGTATAATACATATATTTGTGCACATCAATATTATAAATGTTGCTTATATACACATATATAAATGCATATATTTATACAGTAAGTATGCAGGCACGTACGTCATATCACACAAACTACATTTATTATATAATAATAGATTATACAAATATATTTTAACTTTGCTTACTTAAATTTTACACTTTGTAGATTTACAAATGCGCGTATTTTTGTAGTCACACACGTATAAAATATATTTATTTAACTTTAATTTATGTATATTTAAAATTATAATACTATCACACATAGGTTTTGTTTTTGTTGTTATTTATTTATTTATTTTTTTTTTTTAATTTCATCGTTTGATCGTTATATTTAATATTTAAGTATTCAGTTGGCATTTGTAAATATTGTGCTTGTGCATTATATATAATATTTAATAAATAATTATTGCAAGCCATTTTTTTATTTATTTATTCACAATTATAATTTTTTGTTTTATGCTGCAAAGGCTGAAATTGTTTTAGAATATCGTTTACTTTGTTTAATATTTGCTAATTTTTGGCTGCTTTGACAGTTGGTTATTTTTTTTGCTCACATATTTTGAACTATTTCGTTATTAACTTTTTCTTTTTCTTTTCTTATTTACTTTTACTGCATAGTTCTAACAATACACCATAACTTCTTTCAAAAACAAATATATTTTTGTAAAATATATACATTGTAAGTGTAGTTTATTCTAACAGTATTTTATACTTATAACGTCTACATATTTACATCCTATATCATCATATAGTATACGGATCATATAATATATTATAACAATCATAATATAGTATATTTTACGTTCGAATTTTTCGCTTGAGCATAACATAAGCTAATCCTTTAAAGGTCGACAACTGCACGAACATTATTAATATATTCATGCCGAAATTTCCATTTTCCATACCGAAACTACGTAGCACTGTGCTGGCATTTCTGTAAAAAAGAAATTAATTAAATAAATAACATTTGAGTATTTTATTTTAATATTAATATTTTTTTTAAATTTCGAATTCGAAGTTTAGAAATGAGAATTAATTATATAAAATTTGATTCATATTTTTTTAAATTTCGAAATATATTTTTTTAATTTCGAAATTTGAAATTTGGCAATGGGAATTTAATAGATATCTAACATTTGAGTATTTTTCTTAATTAATTCATTTTTTTTTTTTAATTTCGAAATTCGAAGTTTGGGCATGTTAATTAAATATATAACATTTGAGTATTTTTTTAAATTAATTAAATTTTTTTTTATAATTTCGAAATTTGAAGTTTAGGAATTGTTAAGAAATTGTATAGAAAATTGAAAAAAATCGATGATCAAGAATTATTACAAGAAAATATGGTTTTTAAACATTCTCATCTTCTTCGGGACCGTCCGAGATATTTCCATATTTATATATGAATTTCCATTATTAATAGAGATAATTCCATATTACTACTCACTTAAAATGACAATAGACCACATCTATTGGACATGTAATATTCCCACGATTATTAGAATATATCGCCAACACCATACTCTCCAGTGCATAGCGTATCGGTGATAAGTACGATAATATTCGCATTAAACTCGACATATGTGTTAGGAGTATAAGAAACCCGGAGAATATCAGCATAAAGCAAGTCAGTACAGCGCCAACAAATGTACCGTTCTGTAAAAGAAAGATTTTGAGTGAAAAGTTCGAAGAAAAAATTAAAAAAAAAAACAGTAAATATAGTATTACTAAAGGAAAATGTTTAAAAAATTAATGGGAACTCATTTCCATAAATAATATATCATTGAACTAACATAGTTTCTTCAGCTAATTCCGTATTTGGACTGATATTTGAAGTGTTATACATACATCATCCATACTATATACTTAGAAAGTATTGGAAATATAGATGGGTAATATTTTAAATACTCACAATTGGATTCAATATAGTGCCTAATAACACTCCCAATCCATCGGCGCATATCGTCACCACGACAGCTGTCAACATGAATTTCGCATAACGTTCAATTTCGAACGGTTGATCGGTCATCAGGTAGGCGATGGTGATATAAGTCATAGAGAAGATGATCTGTCGACGAGAGATATTATTAATATTATTACTCCCTCTAATACTAAAAACATTAAACTTACATGGACCGGCGTAGATGTTATCAGGGTCGCCATATAATACGTTCGTAATTTATACCAGTTATTAAATGTTTCCTTTTTGACTATGCTGATTTCTTGCGGAACTAAAATATAAAAAAAAATATTAGTAAAATTAACAACCAACTCAAAGCAATTCTAACAACATACTACTCTACAAATCTCTCCACTTTTTCGCTGTTAAACTATACTCGTATACTCACATCTTAATAGTCCCGGCATCATTGTTGTATACCACAAATATGTGTTGTGTATTGTGAATGAACCTAAATTTGCAATCTGTTTTGTCGCATTTGAACCGGAGTCGCCGTATAGAAAGCCAATCAGTATAGCGCATACTATATGCACAGCCAATTTTAAGTAGGTCACCGTCTGTGGAATGAATGTAAATAGAAAAGTTATCAGTAAATATTCTACTCTTTGATATTTTGCATTTGCATTCCTACTTTGCCTCTTTCTTCTACTCACCCAATCGCGGAAGAATTGCACATGACAACGTCCGATCAACAGCCACAGACGCATCCATTCTGGCGGCGGGTAAACATGTTTAGTGGCAGACATCGGCGGTGTTATCGCGGGTGATAGTTCTTTTACCCCACCCCGTTGAGACTCCATCATTTTGACGATTTGTACACCATTTAAACCGTCCAAGTGCTGTTGCTGCTGTTCCATATCGTAATCATGTCGCCATCGGGGCTGCAGCGCTGCAACGGCTAAGTCAGCGGTGTGATCGCCATAATCACCGTTCACGCACTCCAGCACTAGAGAGATAATTAGAAGAAAGAATATTAATATATTATCAGTTTTTTAGTAATTTGTCTAACATCCTTTTCGCACTTTTCGAGATAAATGATCAATTAAACGCCCTTTGCTCGACTAAAGCACTGATTTAGATCGATTTACCATACAAAATAGAAATCTAAATTTTTTACATCCATTCTTAATCGAATGGAAAATTAAATGCAACTCTGCCAGTTGGCTGAAATCACATTAATACTACTCGAGAGTAGATGTCGCTGCTGGAAATAATGGTCTTGATTATTGAGCAAATAACAATCAGGTGTTGAAACTTACCAACTTCTAAGGAAAAGCAAAAGTAAATATATATAACAGCTGATCGATTAGCCGGCAGTGCGAAAGGCAAAAACTGGTTTCTCAATTAAAATTTTAATTGAACAATTAATTTGGCTGTGCGAAAAGGCTATAAGGACTGATGGTGTTATGAAATTTCGAATCATTCTTGAAGAAGTCTGTCTGATTCTAGAACCTCAATTCCTATATCTATGTTCAAATGCTAGACTTAAAATAACAGTTTGAAATCGTTCTTCGTACTTACGAAAATCAGCAGGATTATGATAAGTCGGACATTCCAAACCGACCGTTCGCAAAAAGTCAATTGTATTATGCGGCGCTCCCTGATAAGTACAGCAACCCTGACTCAGCACATAAATTTGATTAAACAGACTATAAATATGTGACGAAGGTTGATGAATTGTACACACGATTGTGCGACCTTCATTCGCCAAGGTCTGTAATAACTGTATGGTGTCGGAAGATGCCGAGCTATCTAAGCCGCTGTGAAGAAAGTGAAAGTAAATACATAGATACGTACGATAAGTATATAAGTTGCATAAAAAGTCTATGGAACTGCAGTTTAAAATCTATTAGAAAGCCACTTACGTTGTTGGCTCATCCAAAAATAGCACCGCCGGATTATCAATTAACTCTAAAGCGATGGATAAGCGTTTCTTTTGACCGCCAGATAGATTTCCGGTGCGTGTTAATTTGGTTTGTGATAACTTTAAGGTGTCCAATAAATGTTCGATCTGGAAATTGGAAATGAAAATGTAGATATTCTTTGATCTTTGGAACTTTAAAAAAAAAATTTAAAAGTTAGGTTAGTTCTCGACTATAAAATGGTGGAAGTGCCTATCTAAACGACTCTCTCAGTGTCGGTCCGTCAGGTATAGCCTATTACTTTGGGTTTAACTTCAAAAAACATCGAAGTAATGCTCGGGTCCACCTATTTTGTTGCAATTTTTTTTAATACTTACCAGCATTTTCTTCTCCTTGATATTCATCGAATCGTTTGAGATTTTCAATTGAGCCGCCAGCAGCATTGTCTCCTCAACGGTAAAATATGCATGAAAATGATCATCTTGCATTATATAACAGCACAGTTTACGCGATTTAGTTGGTGAGTCGCCAAACTGTATATTACCGCTGACACCTTTCGTACTAGAAATAATAGAAATGAAGGGTAAATTTATAAAGATAAATTTAACAAGCTTTTTATGTAATATAACTTTTACTAGTACGTCTAAAGATTTTCTAGTATTTTTATACCCTGAACAGGGTATATTAAGTTTGTCACGAAGTTTGTAACACCCAGAAGGAAGCGTCGGAGGCCCTATAAAGTATATATATAAATGATCAATATATTGAACTGAGTCGATTTACCCATGTCCGTCCGTCTGTCTGTCTGTATATATACGAACTAGTTCTTCAGTTTTTAAGATATCGTTTTGAAATTTTGCAGATGTTATTTTCTCTTCAAGAAGCTGCTCATTTGTCGGAACTGCTGATATCGGACCACTATATCATATAGCTGTCATACAAACTGAACGATCGGAATCAAGGGCTTGTATGGAAAACTTCCGCATTTTACTATATATCTTCACGAAATTTGGTGTGAGTTATTGTTCATAGAAATAATTTAATTTCCGAAAAAATCGGTTCACTATAGATTGCCATACAAACTGAACAATCGGAATCAAGGGCTTGTTTTTTACTTACTTCTTCTTACGTCTTTAGATTTGCTTAAACACATATGTAGTTACTAAAATAAATGCACCTGTGAAGGGTATATTAGCTTCGGTACAGCCGAAGTTGCCGTTTTTTCTTGTTTTTTTTTAATTCATTTTTTAATATTTTTTATTTAAAAATTATGTATAAAAATTTAAAAATATATCACTTATATCTATCATCAAACTTACGTTAGTCCAGTTAAAATATTCATTAAACTCGATTTGCCTGCCCCCGAGGGTCCCATAATTGCCGTCAGCTGACCAGCGCGAAATGTACCAGAAATTCCTTTCAATATTGTTTTCTTCACTGCAAAAAGTAAACAAAAATGGAAAAATATTAAAAAATAATAATAACAAACAGAAAAAAACAATCAGCACGTGCTAAAGTGCAAAACAAATATTTGCTTTTAAGGTCGTCTCAAATACAAACTTGTTTTTCTATTTTCATTTTCAAATACAACACACGCTAATGCTAATGAGTGTTATTAACTTAAATAGGAGATGCGAAGAAAAAACTGCCGTAAATGCCTATAAACGTCACGATGCTGAAAATATGTTTGTATGCACATATGCCAATCAGTGCATACGTGTTTATCATTTTAATAAATACAATTTTTTTTTTCATTTTTTGCTGTGGACCGTTTTGCATTGCATGTTTGCATACATACATACGTACTTTCATACAACAGATGCTAATTAGTGACTACAAATGAATTCTTATAAAAAAGACATATTCGTACATACGTATGTACTATGTATGTAGAATACTATTTTCTGTGTTAATGTTCTGATCGCAGTGACTAATCGGTTTTAGGTGTTATATATACGAGAGCGATCCGCAAAGTACTTTCTCTCATATCACAATGACACCATAATCACAAGAGAAATGTCGTCCGTCTAAAATGGGTTTTATCGAGCTCCAACGAGGTCTATGACAACAAGCGCAACCGATAAACCACTTTAAAGAAGTGTTTGACTGCAATACGAACGATTTCCTGCTTCCTTTTGAAACCGTCGATGAAACATGCATTCACTAGTTACACGCCAGAGACCAAGGAACTGCCGAAACAGTAGCTTTCACCTGGCGAAAGATTATGACCATTATTTTACAGGTTCTAGGCCGAATTATTGGACTGATTTAACGCCGAATGTTAGAAAAAAAGCTTCAATTGCGAAAATGAAAGTTCTCTTCCGACGTAACAATGTGTCGGCTTACACCTCCATCTTCAGCAGGAACAAGTTGACTTCGAACTGCTGCCTCATCCAGTGTATTAGCCAGATTTGAACTCGTGCGATTTGTTTTTGCTTCCAAACTTGAAAAGATTACTCGGAGACCGAAATTTGTTTCGAATGACCTCGTGAAAACATATTTTTCGAACGGTTTAAAGAAGTTGGAGCATCGCTAAGTCAAGTGGATCGTGCTAAATGTAGGTTATGTTGAGAAATTAAAATCCATTTCTGCTCCAGTGCTCAGTACTTATCGGACCGCACTCGTAGTAGATATACTCGTCTATGGAAAATAAAAGGATTATTTCCCTTATGTTTTACGACTTTTTAAAATTAACTTGAATTCCAGTACAGGTAGTTTAACATACATACATATCTACATATTTAAGTGTTTTCGCAAATGTTTCGAAGTTTATGTGCCGATGGACACGTACCAACTATCGGCATTTAAAACACATGTATTTACGCAAGATGCTTCTAAGAAAGAAATTATAAACATTCTGAGGAATTTAGAAAAACAAAAGGAACAAGTTAAGTTGAAATTATTAGTTGTGTTGTTTTTGCGGAAATACTTTTACAGGTTTAATATGATGATTTGGATTGGATGAAAATACCAAGAGGTGGCGCTGACATCGAAATCTTTCTAAAAAGGTTATCTTTACTCTAATTTAACCTCTCGGTTTCATCATTACCAAACTTGATGTTCAAATCGAAATCAAAGCTCTATTCGGTCTCTAATTGAAGTTAGATACAAAATATGCAAACAAATTTTAAGAAGACAATACTTTATCAGGACTCGTAACTGATGAAGAGAGAAGACACTAGATAACCCTTGAAAGTCAAAATTCAATGAAAACTTGAAGAGGGCATCGGTTGTTTTACACTAATTCCGAAAAGTTATCGAAAAAATGGGACCTTTCATCACAAATAACTCGTAGATGGATAAACTTTCAAGGAAAAGCAATAATGTCACATTATTATCGAACTTGTAGTAGTGATTGGAATTTGTCATGTCCTCCTGTAGTCTACTCTTAGCGACCTTTAACTTGACTTTCTGTTATTTTTATGATTAAGGGTGAAGTGTTTTGCTCTGAAACTTTGAGCCATCCAAAATACAGTGGAAGTTCTCTAACTCGAATCACCATAATCCACAAAAAGTTCGAGTTAGAGAGACTTCGAGCTATAGAATTTTCTTTAAAACATAAAAATTTTCAAAAAGCTTGAAAATATAGATTCATTGAAACATGACTTCTGTAATATCGTTTGTTGCAGTTTGCTATTATTTGGCTCTTGGCGTCTGTATCTCATGCCAATCCAATTATCCAATCCATAAGTTTAATACCATATTTTTTGTTCGCCTCTTTACGATATAGAGGGACTGTTTTAAAATTCTGTCGCAATATTAAAATTTTAAATTTTGTATTATGTCCTGGTCGTAAAGTTCGATTTTTATGAAATTTGACTTCTATTGCCAATTCAAGAGTTCAAGTTATGGAGAACTTCGAGTTTAAGAAGTTTGCGTTTTGGAAGAAAATTTGTATGAAAACGCTATTGCCGATTCAAAAATTCGTCTTATAGAGATCTTCGAGTTATGGAAAATCGAGTTATGGAAGTTCCACTGTCTTACCGTTTGGTATCGAAATTAATAGATTTGTTGACATTCTAGTAGGTGTATGATTTAGTAGGTGTATGAATTTCTATATCGCCCTCCGGAGTATGTCTTCATAGAGAAGGTAACTGAAAGGGTAATGTCCGTTTAAACAAAACCCAAGCTGAGCGTTAAATGTTATATATGATAAATAAAAGCGTATTTGAATTCAAATAATAAAGAAACAATTGCATGATGTCTTTTTCACGAATACTAGACAATTCTTAAATTATTTTTTATCAATTTTGATGAACCATAACTCAATTCACTTTTAATTGATCGTATACCATTTCCACTTTTGTATATTTATGAGCGCTCTATAAGCAATTATCAGAAAATGGTCACACAGATATAGATGTACATACATATGTTTGTATTTCTATGACTGCTTGAGTTTATCACGTTTTTAGCATACTTCCTAAACGTGACTGGGGTTTCAAATGAACCCCATTTTGCATGGCTATTTTAATGAGTATGTGCCTACAAGTATGTACGTATCTACGAACTCGTCTCTATTGTTATTGTTTTAATAGCGTCGTTGACAAATGAACTGACAAAAGGCAAATGACCAGCGTTAACCTACAATCGTTTGCAAAACAATACAAACAAAACAATTACTTAATAACTATAATTAATACAGAAAATAGTATAATAAATTTCGGTTACTCAATTTAAAAATAATTTTGAATAAGTACTTTATTTTTTCCGCATTTTATCAAAGTGTTTAATAACTCATTTCGTGTTTCTAATTCGTTTGAATGGAAGTAATGTTTACAATCTAAAATTGTTTGCCATGGAAATTGCTGAAATTATAGACATATTAAATTATACACACATTATCATATTTATGAAAATTGTAATTTATATTTTCCTAACCTTAAACGGCAATCATTGGGGCATATCGTCATTAAATGCAATCGACTTTTCTGTTATTTCAACAACAAAGTTTTGCACGAAAATGAAATAACTTTAACACGCCTAAAAGCGTAATAAAGTTAGAGGTAATGGTACTTTTTCTAGGTTAGTTCATTTAAGACTAGGTCAAGTTTTTAGACGAGATCTGTTTTTGATCGAGTTTTTGAAACTTTTCACATTCGAAATCTTTTTTACGATAAAAAAAAAATATTTTAAACACTAAGGGCTTTTTCGATGCTACGTTTGAGTTCTGCTCTCTCGTGAGAGACCAATTGAGGCTTTTTGAAGAGGTAAATTATATATAGCTTAGTATATATTATAGATTATATGGTTATCGTTTTAAAAAGTGCTTACTGTTCTAGCTCTATTTGATTAGAACTGTCTACAGTATTTATACCAGGTTTTAGTCGATTCGACAAGCTACAAGATCTAGCGAATTGATAAACACTTAAGTTAGTATAATTGATTACACCGCCACATACAAACAAATTTTGTCAGGAGCTGGGAGTCTTACTATGTGTGCCTTATATTTTTGGGATCGTAGAGAGAAAGGTAGATAGAAAATACGCAAAAAAAAAATTTAAGAAGACAATACTTTATCAGGACTCATTAGCAGACACTAGATAACCTATGAAAGCCAAATTTGAAGACGTCGTCGGTTGATTTATACTATTATAATACCGAATGGGACCTTTCATCATAAATAGCTGTACGACTGATCAACAAGACATCAGGTTTGTCGAACTTGGAGTCCTCAATGAGTCTGGTATGGTTTTACTATGTGTGCTTTATGTTTTGGAAGCCGAATCCGTGCTCCATTTAACCCCAGATCAGGGTTTTGACATAACCCCAAAAATTCAATAGACAACGTTTTTATAACTTCACTGGATTCACTTGAAATTCGATAATCGGAGGGGCTGATTACGAATCCGGTGTCGGTTTTTTTAAATCCAAAATGGCGGATCCAATATGACAGACGCTATTTTGAAATATTTATTAGAATCGCGCAAAACTCGTTACTCGGGCGCTCTCGGGGTCGCTAATTACGAATTTGACGTTACTTTTCAAAAATTCATAATGACGAACCAATATGGTGGACGCATTTTAAAAAATTGCCATATTGCATCCACATTGTGTCTAGCATTCAACTCCGCACGAACCAAGCCCTTTCTTACTAACTAACAATTAAAAATCCGTTAATACAAGTTTAGCTGTAAGATTATGCGATTAAGTTAAAACAAAAAACGAGACATGCAAAGAGCGTGTGAAATTAAAAAAATCGAGTAAATAAATCGTAAAATAACTCACGTTTTACACCTAATACCTTTACTAGAATAATATAAATGTAATCTGTATGAAATCTTGTCGACACTTTAAGTCGGATTTGTTCATATTGCATTGCATAAGACGTATTATTAAAGCAATCTATTAATTACACGCAATGCGGAAAAAGCGGATTAAATTAAATTATATAATTATATAGTTAGATACATAGCTTAAAGCTAATTATTGAAATGAAACGCAAATTCTGAAAAGTTGAAGTATTAAGAGTGATATGTTGTTCTATATGATTTACAAAAGTGCTAAATAAGTGCAAAATAATTAATATGTCATTATTTTATTGTTTGTATACAAAGTATTGTTTTTTTTTTAAATATGTGTTTACATCACTGAAACAATGAATTATTCATACTTTGCATTACTGTATTACTAATTACTCATTGTTTAGAGAATCTCAAGTCTGAGTGGACAGGCATTAATAATTTGCTAATCTTGCTATACTCGTATTGATTGATTATTTATTTATGTTTGAAAATCGAAAGTCTCAGCTAAAGCCGGTCAATTGCGGTTGAACTTATAGTATAAAGCCGGCATTTGCAATACTTATCTGTTGTTCGTTGAGCATTTGCTCATTAATTTTCCACTATTAAAGAATATTTCCTACACAATACGTAACAGTATTATATGATTTATGTAATTATTATTATCCCATTTACAGTTACGGTTCTGACGGCAACAACTGCATATTTATGAGATATCCACGTGGAAGCAATAATAGATGTCTAATTGTTTAATTGTTTAATTGTTTGTTATTATAGAAGTGTTATAACTGTCAAGTATTGTTATTTATATAAACAAATAGTATAAAGTATATTTGATTTATGCCAATTGTTGTTCGATTCACCACTCATTAAAGTTAGCTCAATGTCAAACATATTTTCAGAGAGTGAGATAAAGAAAAATTAAATAGGGCAGTTTTAAGCTCGATCATCCCATCATAGTTGATATTTATAAATTCATCAATTATATAATTTAGAAAACAACTGTAATTAGCGTTGACTTCATAAGATGCTTGACAATTTGTAAAAATTTTGAATACTAAATACATACATATATGCGAGATTCATTCAGTTATAAATCAAAATGATCAGAAGTAGTAATCTATTGATATATTTGTTATATAAAAACGAATTTTATTTTAGACAAATGTCATACGTGGTGTGTTCAAAAAATAACGAGAATTGTAAAATTTAAAAATTCACGGTTTTGGAGAATTCAATTTTCAATTTATTTTTTAATTCTTATTATTATGACCCTGAACGATACAATTATCAACTGTGTTCATTGCTTACTTTGTCTGTTGCAGCCACTAATATTGGAAGAACTTTTGAGAGCTTTGCGATTTTCGTTTGTTAAATGCTCACACTTCGTTGCCTGATCGAGAATTCTTGTCCAAAAGCAATATTGGAACTATCCTCCATATTCGCCAGACATGACTCCTTGTGACTTTTTTGTATTTCCAGAAAATACATATAAGGTTCTCTTAAAGGGCCGTCGTTTTATAAGCTTTTGAGAGAAATCGCTGAAAAAAACTAAAAACTAAAAACAAAACTATCCCAAAAATCGAGTTAAAAAATTGTTTCGACCATTTGAAGAAGTGTTGGCATAAGTGCATAATATCGAATGGGACTATTTATTTTTATTATTTATTTTTAACACACCTCTTATACCATACTTTACTCAGATTGTCTTTTTAATTTTTTATAATTATTAATTTTATATATATATTTTCCCAAAGTTCCTAGGTGGAAAGTAAGGATTCTATTAATTTTAGCACGATGATATTAGTCCTCTTGTTATAGTAGTTTTGGGATTGAATCGAACTAACAACTGGTATAAATTACATACTTTTGCGTATTAAAAAGGAGACAGAACGTCAACTGGTATAACTCACATGGTTCATTATAAAGAAAAGAAGATAAAATAGCAAATGGTGTATATCACTTCAATGCGATATTTATGTCATTATTTTGAACACTTTTATCGGAGTGCGTTTGATAGTCAAGATGGTGAATATCTCTGTTTAAAATTATTATGAAAATACATTCTCAGTAAATTGCCTATTTTTAGAATCTTTAGAATTTATCTTAAATTATATGTATATGTACATATGTATATGACGAATTCTTCAAATATATAAAAAATATTCCATTAAATCTTTATTAATTTTTTCCATTCAAAATGAAAATTTAAAATTTTCCATTCAATGAAAAAACCCACCACATTAATATACAGAATGGGAGACAAAAAACAAGTAAGGAAAGGCTAAGTTCGGGTGCAACCGCACATTTTATACTCTCGCAATTTATTGAATTTGATATTGATTTTTTAAAGATAACACAATTTGATTCATATATTCGGCATAAAGTTCAATAGAATAACGAAAATCATCATATATAGTATATGAGAGCTAAGGTAATTCCTTAACCGATATCACTAATTTTCACCAACAATGGTACAGACACACACTATTAGAAGAAAAAGATTCTTTCTGAATTAAAGTAAAATGTCTGAGAGATTAACCGATATTTTCGGTGAAAATTTATCCTTAGGCACTCACTTCTTTATGTTCGATATCCGGGGATTTGAAAAGATATAGTCCGATTTCGACAATTTTTTCACATGTGATGTATGTATATATCATAAAGTGGATCAGATGGATTTCAAAATTGAGTTATATGGAAAGTAGTCGTGGTTGTGAACCGATTTCGATTATCAGGATGTCAAGAAAGTATTGAATACCGAATTTCGTTGAAGTCGGTCGAGTAGTTTTTGAGATATGGTTTTTGACTCAAGATCTCATCAAGATATCTTAATTTTTTACTCAAGTCATCTGTTGCAGACGGACACACAGACATCAGGATTTCAACTCGTCTCGTCATTCTGGTCATTTTGATATATATATATATATATAACCCTATATCTAATTCGTTTAGTTTTAGGACTAACAAACATCCGTTATGTGTATCTTAGCAACTTTATTGCGAGAGTATAATAATATTATTGTTGATTTCATTCAAAACGTAAATATTGGTATATAAGTATAAATGTTAATTAATATAGAAGTGCTAATAATTACGTATGTGCTTTTATTATTATTCCTTTTTAATAAAAATACATTTACCAGTTTCGGTTCGATAAACGTATTTACAATTGACAAACGCATACATACATATATACCAAAGTATTATATATGTAGATAACACAGCTTAATAACTGCAGCTAACACCTCGAGTAACCAGTTTGAATGCAACGTAAATCTTTTTATCGTAAAATGCGAAATTTAAACACCCAACCAAGCCGGTCTTTTTCATACTCGTACGTATGTATTTATTTTATATATACTTTTTTATGCATACCTTGGCAGTTTGTCAATTGCCAGCGGTCTATTCTTGAACTTAATTTGGCGAACATTGACTTTGCTGGTGTCTAGTAGCCATACGCAAAGCAAAGCTCGTCGTCGTTAATGTGTATACGCAAACATATATGAATATACTCGTACATACCTTTTTGCACTTGAACTTGATAGCTTAGATCCTTGAATTGTATATCGATGGGTTTGACGCGCTCTTTCAGCAGTTTATCGTGTAATGCCAGCGTCATTTTTGTGTTAATATTCGCTGTGTGTACGGGTGTTAATGGAAACTACTACTTTAACTTTGTTGAATTACTTTTTGTATATTTGTTGTATTATATATATTTTTTATTTATATATATAGTATATATATATATATATATATATATATCTTTTTTTTTGTATATGTTTGATCACAGTTGTTGAGAATTTCACTGAAATTATTTTGCACTTCTAATTGAATTCAATTGTCACTTAATTGCCTTGATTATTTCTTAATCACTTTACACTTTCTGCACTTTATATACCTTTATTTTGTATATGCGTATGTATATTATTTCATACAAGTACATATTTACACACTTCAATATTAATTTATTTTATTTTATTTTTTATTTTATTTATTTTTGTATTTTACTTGCAGATTCTGGCGACACTGTCAGCAACATTTTATACGACTTTGCATAGCGACAGCTAGGTAACAGTAAAAATCGACGGTGTCGGCGAAAAATGCTGGCATACAACTTTGCTACAACTGTAATGAAATTACAAAAACAAAAAACAAAAGGGTAAGTCCAAATGTAAAACTTTATTAACCTTAAGTCATTCATAAACATACAAGTATACACCCCATTCAAAAACAACAAAACCAAGCAGCGAAATGCATAAATTATTTTCACGTTTCCGAAAAGATTCTAAAGGTGATCGTGTTTCACTAAAGTTTCAATTATTTTGCGTAATTAACCTACATTTGTAAATGTGTGGCTTTGATGCGACTTGTTCAGGCCTCAGTTCAGCGATTTCGCTTTTCAAAACTCATTTTATTTTCTACAAGATTTAACAAAATCAGTTGTTGCCTTTTTACACTTTTAGTATATCATTACAAAGGCAATCACTCAAATTCCGTACAAATGTCAAGAAGACAGTTAAAATATAAATGCATGTTTATTTGTTTCAAACATGCAGTTGCTCAAGGAAGTCAAGTGACACTGTGACACTGTGACACTCGTCAAATTCAAAATAAAACAACTCCAACCGCAATGTTTTTGAAAAGCCTTAATTAACTATATGACATTCCACAATATTATGGGTTTTGATAATTACGGATATTGTGAGCCAGAGAGCTTTTACATGCACACTTTCAAACATGAATATGCATCTAGGCAGGTGTATGGGAACCTTGTTTAAAAAAAAACAATACTTCTCATTTGAAATTGTTATACGTAGTGTGTTATACGTTCAAAAAATAACGGGAATTCTAATATTTCAAATTTCACAGGTTAGAGAGTCCGATCGTATTTTTTTTAATATATGTATGCGATGCGATAAAATTTTCAGCTATATTTATTGCTTTGTCTGTAGCAGGTGGTAAAATTAGACTCACAATTCGTTGCTTCTTCGCAAATCCTTAGCCAAAAACAATACTGTAACAAGATCCCAACCTCCGTATCGGCAGACATGGCTTGAAAAATTACCCTTAGGCACTGAGTTCTTCATCGTCGATATACGGGCCCTTGAAAAGTTATAGTCCGATTTTGACACTTTTTCGACAAGATGACCACAGATGATAAACAGTATTTGTAAAAAGTTTTATTCATCGGTTTCTTGTAATATAAAGGGTGCCAAGAAAGTATTATGTACCGAATTTCATTAAAATCGGTCGAGTAGTTCTCTGCCAGTTTTCCTGTAAAATTTAGTGTTTCTAACTTTTCCCGTTCCTAGTGCGATCCTTTATACAAAATTTTTAAAGCTTAATTTTCGCCGTAGTTATGACACTTTATAGATTTTCGGGTTTCACCATTTTGTGGGCGTGGTCCGATTTTGCCCATTTCAATACCAACCCTCCTACGGTTCCAAGGATATATTTCGTCAAGATAGCTTAATTTTTACTCAAGTTATCCGTTGCACGGACGGATGGACATACATCCGGATTTCAACTCGTCTCGACATCCTGATCATTTCGATATATATAGTTAGAAGTTAGTTATAGAATTCTTCAATTTATAATTCTCCTCTTTGTATTAATTTCCTACCGGGATTTCATATAGATATAAAAACTGATATATTTCCATTTACTAGTCATCTGACAATCACTAGATTTTACAACACTTCGTGATTATAACACACGGCTCTAAAGTGTACATAAATATTTACAAAGAGCTGTACTATTATAAAAAAAATGTACTATTACTCTTCTGATCACTATTTAATAGATCAATAATAATATAATATTTGTTTATACATTGCAAATAAATAATTAATTTTTATGACCTACACTTATAACACTGACAACGATGTGTCGAGTAACGGATAATTTAAAATTGTAATTCCTTGAGCTGTTACTAATGATATGGCTATTACGTTAGGTTAGTTAGCACGTGTAATATTGCATATCAAAGTTCATGCTATTTAAATCATTTGCGAATTTTCCACAATGCTATTAGAAAATAAATTGAAAGTATAATATTTATCTTCACGGTTCTTTATATAATTGTAAAATAGACGTCATAATAGAGTGCTGTAATATAAAACGATCGGAGAGATTATTAAGAACAATATCGAAAGAAGCAAGACTGGTATCTTCGACTAGTATCTTACTTTTTGAATATAATAATTTTTGTTGCTAAGGGATTATATATGTAGTTTTGTTCACATAACGGTTGTTTGTAAGTCAAAAACTAAAGGAGTTAAATATAGTGTTGTATATATCAATATGATCAGGATGACGAGACGAGTTGAAATCCGCATGTCTGTCTGTTCGTCCGTCTGTCAGTGTAACGGATAACTTGAGTCAAATTTAAGATATCTTGACGAAACTTGATACACATATTCATTTGGACTCTAGAAGGGTTGGGCGAATTCGGGCCATTAATACGGATAAAAAATCGGTTCACAACCACGCCTACTTCCCATATAACTCAATTTTGAATTCCATATGATATAACATTAGGAACCAATGAAGATAGTGGAATAAAACTTTACACAAATACTCTATTTGATCTGAGGTGTTACTTGTGGAAAAATTGTCAAGATCGGACTATAACTTTTCAATGCCGCGGATGTATGGTCATATGTGAGATATCTTATTAAGTGAGCATATAGTCTGGATATAGTGTATGTTGGTAGTAAAAATGAGGTATATCGGTTCAGGAATTACCTCAGCCCTCATATACTACATATGATGATTTTAGTTATTTTATTGGACTTTATGCCGAATATATGAGTCAAAATGTGTTATCTTTATAAAATTACAATAATAAATTTCGAAAGTATAAATGTTCGGTTCCTCCCGAACTTAGTTTTGCCTTACTTGTTTTCATTTATGTTTACAGTACGACAATAAATTGAACCACTTTTATTCTAACACTTCCATATATTAGCTAATTAAATTATAAGTAATACGTTTGTCTGTAACTTTCTATCTTGAACTATCTAATTTATGGTCATGGGATTTTATTTTCCATAAAATAATCAAGCAGTGTTGGATTACAGAATCCTACAATTAAATGTTACGAGTAATAATACAAAAGCGATGCCAAAGTTCAAGGTGTGTACTTAACCTAACTATTTGTGGCAATTTCTAATTGTAGATATCGATACATTAATAAATTAATAAAGAAATACTTTAATTATTGCCTTTCCAATTGAAATATTATTCATTTAATGAGATAATTGAAGTATACACTGCATATAAAGTAGGTTATATGTTTAATATCTAGGTTAGGTTGTATAATTCAATATAGATCACGCCAAAGCCATTGCGTGTAATTCAATAAAAAAAAGTCGGTTAATTTATGGAAATTATTATATTTTATATTCAACAAGTGCTGAATACGTAATTCACTATTGTCTTTAACTGAACGACTTAAATTTGTTGAATATTGAAAGTTTTCGAAATAACTGCCCTTTGAATAGCGGGACCTCCTTTTTAAATAACATTTTCATTATTTTTTGAAATCAATAAGACAAAATACACCCACAATTTCATAATTCGGCATTTAATTAATCGAATGAGAAGAATTCTCCATCGGCATCATTTACGGTTCCGAATCGATGGATACAACCGAGTTCAATTCATTAGAATAAATTGAGGAATTCAAAGAGTTACAAATTTTACGATTTTCGTTTGTTAAAAGCTCACACTTCATTACTTGTTCGTGAAAAAAACACGTCCAAAAACAATACAGGAACCGATGCTCCACCATCCATATTCGCCAGATTTGAAAATATTTTTTCAAAAAAAAGGAGAACCTTAAAGGTTTTACAAACATAAGAGAGATCGCTGAAAGAGCCAAAGGCAATCCCAAGTTCGAGTTTGAGAAGTGTTTCGACGATTGCGAGAAGAACTGACATAAGTGCATATTATCGAATGGGGACTATTTTAAAGGTGATAATATTACTATAGACAAAGCCAGATCTGGAAGTGTCAAGAGCGGGACACCGAAGAAGAAGAAACATTGTAACATCTCTTGTGCGTTTGTCCTGCGTAAGCGAGACAACTCTTCAGCTATTTAAGGGCCCCACAATACGATAAGTAGGAGGAGATATCGTTAGTGAGGCCTCATAAACTCTTAAAATTCAAATCAAGCGGAGTCAGCACATAAAGGATGACTACTACTCACGGAATACATGAAGGCACTCTATCTGGTATCGCTAAGGACCATAACTGGTCTATCGTGGCCTACAGGCCTACCAGACCAACTTAACTTATCATAATATGAACAAATGTATACATTTTTTTTTAACGAAAATTCCCGATATTTTTTGAACACACCTCATATTGTCAAAATTCTTTTTGAATAACGTAAACTATTCTTTAAAATTGTGGTTGGAATCATTTAAAGCATTTGAAGCAAATATTTCCGTAGAGAAATGTTCGAACCCCACTTTTCTGTTGTAATCAACTTGAACTATGTACACCACTTGACGAGTACAACGAACTGAAGGATTTTTGTTTGACAATCCAACGAAATTCAATTAGAAATACATTTGAAAGCAAATCATCATAATTTTAAAGATTCACTCTTCATTAGATATTTTTCTTGAAGTAGTGGGGATTTAAATAGTGAAGAAACACAACAAGAACGGTCGTGAGTTTTAGCATGACTTTTAAAATTGCTGATATTAATAGTTATTAAATTCCAACAATAATATTATGCACATTTAATTAAATAAATTATTTTTATAAAAACTGTAAATTAATAAGAGATAATCAATCAAACTATCCCAACTTCATTTAAATGTTAATTATTTAAATTTATTATATTTCTTTGTCAAATTCTACACACTCTTGTTAATTTATTAACTTTGCTACCACACATAAAACGGTTTTTTGTTAAATATTTACATATTTATTTACTTTTTGTTGTTTTGTTTTGAACCACCTTTGAGGCCACTAAATACAACACACTATTTCACAATCCCACACACAAATGCTTTTGTCAGACTGCACTAACCACAACAATAACAAATAGAAACTACAACAACTTGACTTGACAAAATCAAATGAAGCGTCCAAAAAATATATATGTAAGCATACTTAACATACGCGAAATATTCGAACTCGTTTAGTAAGCGCGCAATGCAAAATCAGACTGCCGCGTGCTATAGGAAACGGAGCGTCTTACCCGGTAACCGTTTCGCCAAAAACTACGGAAGCGAATCCAACAACGAATTGCTTAAAACCAGATGAGCTCGACTGTCCGATAAAATATAGAAAAAAAACTCACACGAAGCACACACGCTCAAAAATAAAATGAAATAAAATTTACAAACAGTGCGCAAGTAACCAAAAAATAACAAAAATAACAACAACAACAAAAAATAAATAAAAGTAAACTAGTAACGCACGCCAAAGCTAAATACAACAGCACTCAGCAATCATTTGTTGATGCAAAAAGCGTCGCAGAGTCAAAGTGCCAGTGTCAAAAAACAAAGTAGCACCAACAACAACAATAGCAACAGCAACAGCAAAAAAATCGTAGGTAAACACGTTTATGGATGGCAGAATATAAAGAAATATTTGGGAAACAAAAGTTATGAAAAGCCGAAACGCATTTCGGCATAATATCATTGTTGGTTGATGAGTCTTCAAGAATAACAACAACAACGGCCACGAACAACACCAACACCTAATATGTCAGCATAAAAGCACAATTATTAATATGCCAACAACCTTCGAGCGACAAGGTAACTATGGTATTTCAAAAATAAATAAACGTAAAGAATTTTAAAATATTTAAACGTAAAAAAATTAAATAAAATAAAATTATTAAGAAAACAAATTAAAAGAGCAGTTGAAAAATTTTAAGTGAAATATAAATGGTTAACATAGTTTGTAAATACGAGGGTTGCTACTTAAGTTTTGAGATTAGATTGTTCAGAGGTTCAGTTTGATGACAAGTGGCGTGAAGGACTTAGACTTGAATATATAAATCATAAAAGACCTTATACATATGTATGTCGAAGCATAAACATTTTGAAACTCTCCGCGGCCAGCCCATTCCCTTGGTTCACCAAAGGAATAACTACTGTAACGTTTCAACCACAGTTGAACCACAGGGACTCGATGTTCTCAGCTCGCCTTCCTCTATATAGCTGAGGAAATTTGAATCCGACAGGCTTCCTAGCCTCATCGCATATCGCATATTGCTTAGTGTCCAGGACTTCCAAAAGAAGATTATGGACGCGAAAAAAGCAAGAAGAAGACGAAGATCAATATGGATGAACGGATTAAAGGAATATTATAAGAAACTCCGACTGGAAAACTGGAGAGAGACAGCAAAAGACATAATAACTTGGAGGCTTTTAGTTTAGCAGGTAAAACTTACAAAGAGCTGTAAGAGCGAAATGATGACAATGACCAGTAATGACAAGTACTTCCTATCCTGCCACTCTGAACCAAAAGGATATCGCAAACAAGGTTTTTAACCAATATTTGCCAATAGAGCTGTTCAATCAGCGCTAGAATACAAGTGTAAGATAGAGGACCGGTTCTTTTCCAGCCTGATGAAATAGCGACACGGGTCTAGTATTCATACTGCTTCCAGGACAAACGAAAGAACAAATTAACGCCTTAATAGTCCGAGAAATAACTGAAGGAATTCAAATTCAACAGTATTGAACATTATCTATATTAATAAAATTTTTAACCAAAACGAAAACTTCTTAAAACATGCGCAGCAACCCACGTATTATCACACGTTCATAACTTTTAATTGAAAACAAATGCCGGTATATGAAAAAGAATATCACATCTTTCTAGAAATAATCCGAAAATCTCAGTTTACGTCAGTAATGATCAATATTGCGCCGTCTACCGCTGCCAAACGGAATGTGGTTGTTAATGAAGACTATGAACTTGAAAAAATATGCATATTAATAAGAGTTTGTAGACGTACATATATGAGATTAACACGATAATATTCTAGACTCGTTGGTTCATTTCAAACGAAAAGCGTTGCAGACGCACAAAAAGTTTTCCATTGCCTCAAGGCAAGCACAAGACAAGTCAACGGAAATGTGCGTTGTCAGCTATGCTAATAAGTTTCAGGTGTTTCAAAGTTGTGGAGAATGAAATGTCAGCAAGATGGTTGTTGCGTCTGTCATGTCAACTCTGCAGTAAACGCATTTAACTGGAGCTACACAACAGTTCATAAAAAAGCGATGACAAACCCTGAATAAGGTCTGACTTATCAGCAGTTCTTTGAACCGATGGCATATATTTTTTGTACGAGGATTGCTTCGTAAGTGACATTGTTTTCTTTATTTGATTGTTGTGGCTATAGTTTCTATAGCTAAAAGACTGTTTGTGAAGACCGATATCCAGTTTCAAGCAGTTTCTTCAAAGTATTCTGCTTATTTTTCCTGCGGTACTGGGGGAAGAAGAATAGAGCTCTTTTCATTTAACAGATTTGCATCTTTTCGAAAGAAAAATTAGGTTTGCCATGTTTGAGAGTTTCACTTTGTTTTCAGAAAATTTTTTGGTTTTCGCTTCTTATTTATGCCACCCTCTATCTTGTATCCATCTCAACTCTTGACATATACGTTTACCATGTATTACACTGTAAATTCAATATTCCTTTGTTCATCCACCTGCACATAATAGCCATTATCGTTTATCTATAACTTTATAGAATTTTTTTAATACATATATATAAGCATGTACTACATGCCTGCCATTTAGTTTTATGGGTTTTCATTGTTAAGGTGTGTCCAACTGAAGGTTCATCGCGTTCATGTTATATTAATTATGACTCTAGTAATATGAATGGCAATGACTAAGATCGCGAGCACATTGTCTACAGTACTTCTTCATTAAAAAGAGCCGCTTCATTATTCTTCATGGTGTTGATATGTGAAAAAAGCATGCGATAAACCTTGCGTAGACCCAGTATAGATTTCCAGAACGCGAACAGTATTTGTCTTTATGCCTTTCTATACAGCTATTTAAAAGTTAGGAAAATTTCTGCTTAATTAGTAAATCTTAACTCTATTCTCCGAATTGATTATTCTTCACTTATAGTCATCGGAAAAGTTTGTAAGTTCACTTAATTTTAATTATTTAATTGGCTTATTAATGTGTCATACTCGGAGTGAAGACTTCGTAAATGATTTTTATACTCTCGCAACAAAAGTTGCTAAAGAGAGTATTATAGTTTTGTTCACCTAACGGTTGTTTGTAAGTCCTGAAACTAAACGAGTTAGATATAGGGTTATATATACCAAAGTGATCAGGGTGACGAGTAAAGTTCAAATCCGGATGTCTGTCTGTCCGTCCGTGCAAGCTGTAACTTGAGTAAAAATTGAGATATCTTAATGAAACTTGGAACACGTGTTCCTTGGCACCATAAGAAGTTTAAGTTCGAAAATGGGCGGAATCGGACCGCTGCCACGCCCACAAAATGGCGATAACCAAAAACACATAAAGAGATATAACTAAGCCATAAATAAAGTTATGAAAATAAAATTTGGAACATAGGATCGCATTAGGGAGGGGCATATTTGAATGTAATTTTTTTGGAAAAGTGGGCGTGACCCCGCCCCAAATGGGTTTTTTATATATATCTTGCAAACCAATAAGCTATATAAACCAAACTTTCTGCAGTCATTTCTTTTCGCCGTTTCCTTATACAATCCAAAAATGAAAGAAATCGGATAATAACCACGCCCACCTCCCATACAAAGGTTAGGTTGAAAATTACTAAAAGTACGTTAACTCACTAACGAGAAACGTCAGAAACACAAAATTTCACAGAAATGAGAGCAGAAGGAAGCTGCACTCAGATCTTTTTACAAAATGGGAAATGGGCGTGGCATCGCCCACTTATGGGTCAAAAACCATATCTCAGGAACTACTCCACAGATTTCAATGAAATTCGGTATATAATATTTTATTGATACCCTGATGACATGTGTGGAAAATGGATGAAATCGGTTCACAACCACGACTACTTTCTTTATAACTCACTTTTGAATTCCATCTGATTCCTTCACTTTATATAGATTAAGAACCAATGCAGATAGCGAAATAAAACTTTACACAAATACAGTATATGATCTGTGGCATCACTTGTGAAAAAATTGTCGAAAACGGATTATAACTTTTCAAGGCCCCAGATATCGAACATGTTGAACTCAGCGCCTAAGTTAAAATTTTAACCGAAAATATGGGTAAATCTCTCAACTAATTTAATGTAATTAAGAGGAAATTGTTTTCTTCCAATAGTGTGTCTCTGTTCCAAAAATTATTAAAATCGGGTCACAACATCTCTTAGCTCCCATATACATAATTATAGGTTTTGCAAAAATATCATCCCCTAGCTCCCATATACCTAATTAAAGGTTTTTCAAAAATTCGTTGGGCTTTATTACGCATATATGTATTGGTTAATATGTGATATATCTATATAGCAAAATTAAGTGAGCGTATAGTATTGGATATAGTGTACCTTGCTGGTGAAATTGAATGAAATCGGTTCAGGAATTACCTCAGCCCTCATACACTATATAGGACGATTTTCGTTATTCTATTAAACTTTATGCCGAATTTATGGGTAAATTTGTGCGTTATCTTAATAAAATTTCTTCAATAAATTGCGAGAGTATAAAATGTTCGGTTACACCCGAACTTAGCCTTTCCTTACTTGTTAATATACACTTCCTTCCCTCGATATTCAGTTTATACTGGTTCTTAATAACGGAGCCAGTTATACATATATTATTAACATATTACATATATTCTAGTGAAATGCCAACTCAAAACAAGCCATGTCTGTATTTTAGTTTGAAAAAATCATTGGTTTCCAAAGTGTTCTTCCAACGAATATGATTTCGAGTGTCTAGTCCAGTCAGAAAATTAATTTTACCTCCAACATTATGATCTAACTTCAAATCGGTATTTTCTTGTAAATCTATTTAAATTCAATACTTCTATTCGATGATCAATGACTAACCCCCTTAGGTCATCCCATGTGAGGGGCACAAAAAAAATTAATTAATTGCGTACATAACATGTCTAGAATACGGTAGTAAAGTGATTTTCAGAAATTCGAAGTCGCTTTAAGCTAGAAGACGGAGCTGTCCGAAACGCTCAGTTGGTAGCTGGGAACATTGAACGCGTTTTTCGTTCATTTAAGCTTACAATTAAAATGCCGCTAACTTTTTTCGTTTCCTACAAGCCAATCAGCCGGAATTATTGAGGAAGTGCGAGCACATTTTTCAAGGCGAGGGTGTAATAAATGATAACAAACTTAAGGTTCTATCCCTTTACTAGTCGTAGAAAAAAAATCTAAAAAAATCACATTCCGTCACATGGGTTGACCTGACCCCCTTAATAAAGTTTAAGAACTTTCCTTTTCTATATAAGAAGACCCTTCCTAATATAAACTGAAACATATTGGGTACTGTGTGCTTCCTATATACATTTATTATTACTCTCAGACACTTGCTATAACTGTATCGAAAATGAAGCAAACGTATTATTAAAGTTAACTAGTACTCTCAGAAAGCATTACACCTTTTCAAGTGGGTACTTGAGACTACTCGTAAATTGAAACTTCTAATTGTTACGAAACCGGTTATGGCAAGCTATCTTAATATATCATAATCTCTACTTGTTTATAAATATCAGGTAATATCAATAACTATTCTTATATAGATGCTATGTTCTAAGATGTTAGAAACACGTTCGTTGTTTTTTTACTAAATGAGTAAAAATTTTAATAATCGCTTAAAAATGGACTTAATAATGGGTTTTTTGACAATTGGAGTGCAAAACTGACACACGCTGTTAACGAAAAATTAATACAACGGCCAGAGAGGAGGGTGCAGAGTTTGTGAAGAAGAAGGTGATGTGGTCTTTTTGAGTAAAAAACTCAATATTAGTATAGATCTACACCTATCACCAATACCTAAGTGAGTTAGTACCAAATGCAACTTAAAGATTAGGAAAAATAAAGAGATTTCTTCAAGAGAAAATGCAATATTGGGCTCGGCATATGGTACATGTGATTTAAGACAATTAAGGCTTCGTAATTCGTTTAAATGAATCTGTATCGCAGTTTGGTTTACTCACTATAGGTATCATAAATGTTTAGAAGTTTATACTCAGTTGACAGTGACATGACAAAGTGGTCAGAAGTATTCAAATTGTAGCTGAACTCATGCGTTTAAGAGTTAAACTCCATACGGAAGTCGGTCATGGCATTTCAAACTCCTTCAGACCTCATACCTTATTGTCAGCTCATTGAGATTGATTTAGAGACCTAAAAATAATAAGAGGATATAGTATTCAGTTATTTTCCCGTAATTGCACGTAGATGTTTTGGTTAAGCCACTAAGTCGACAGTTCCATTATAGTAACAATATACTAGTTTCTAATTTACAATTCATTCGAGCCTAAATAATGAACTGGTCGAATACTATAAATTTATGTAAAAAGCATACCAAATTTAGCATATTCGTACTTTCAAAATCAAAACCTCCATTTTCGAAACCATAATCCCCGGCAAACGGTCAATGAATGTTGCCTTTTTTATTCGTATTTGGACTCGAGTACTGTTATATGAGTTTCTATGTCAAAATTCATTCGAAACTGATTCAGTAACTTGTCGAATATTTCAATATTTTATACATTTCTATAAGAAGCTTGTCAGATTTAAAATCTTCGTGCTTTCAGAATCAAATATACTATTTTTCGAAACGATAACCCCCGATCAACATTCAATGGTTGTTATCTTTATTCTTCGTATTGGCATTCGACACAAAAAATATATTTATACCCTAAACAGGGTAAATTAAGTTTGTCAAGAAGTTTGTAGCACCCAGAAGGAAGCGTCGGAGGCCCTTTAACGTATATATTTAAATGGTCAGTATGTTGAACTGAGTCGATTTACCCATGTCCGCCCGTCTGTCTGTCTGTATATATAGTCCTTCAGTTTTTAAGATATCGTTTTGAAATTATTTGCTCTTCAAGAAGCTGCTCATTTGTCGGAAATGCCGATATCACTATTGCATATAGCTGCATACAAACTGAACGATCGGAATCAAGGGCTTGTATGGAAAACTTCCGCATTTTACTACATATCTTCACGAAATTTGGTGTGAGTTATTGTTCATAGAAATAATTTAATCTCCGAAAAAATTTTTCATATCGGTTCTCTATAGCATATAGTTGCCATACAAACCGAACGATCGGAATCAATGGCTTGTATGGAAAACTTACGCATTTGACGTGGTATCTTCACGAAATTTGACATGGATTACTGCCTAAGGTAATAATATAATCTCCGACGAAATTGTTCAGATCGGTTAACTATATAACCTTAATGTTTCTAGCAAACAACCCGGCTAAAAAGAATTAGTAAAATGTTTTCCTTTTTTTACTTACTTTTTCTTACGTCTTTAGATTTGCTTAAACACATAGTTACTAAAAGAAATGCACCTTTGAAGGATATATTAGCTTCCGTACAGCCGAAGTTCACATTTTTTCTTGTTTTCTTTAATATTGATAAGACCAACCAAAGCGGGTGTAGCGCCAACAATTTTGCATACATAAATTGAAGGTGCAGTTCGTTTGGTTTCTACTAGTCGAATGTTGTAATTTCCTTGAACTTGTTGCTCAACCACTACACACTAACATACACAAGTAAACTACAAACAAAAAATTTGAAAATAAAACTAAATTACGACGAACACTAATTTTTGGTAGACGCAGAAGCTAGCCAAATAGCGAATGTAAACAAAAGCCGGCAGAGCAATGAGTACGAACTCAATAAGTGTAGGAACCGAAGCGCGACGAATTGCGACGGTATAAAATGAATGTTGCAAGCGAGACGTTGAGCAGCTGTAATTGAATGACCGCGAAAATACACAAACAAAACACACGCACACATACACTCACCTATTAGGTATATATGTAACAGTTTGTGAACAAACAAGGTGCAAGTGCACGATGGTGATCGACGTGAGCGGCATACGCAAGACGATTTGTCTTCTAATTATGGGCAAGACGGCTCCAAAACGCCACTTGCCGGCGCACACTGATATCAATTACATACATATGTATGTACAAAAGTAGTGACGAAGCTGTTTTTATTTGCGGAAAATTTCAGGGCTTTTTAAGTTAATTAAGTTATGTACATATTTGAGAAATTCAAAGGACATACATACATATGTATGTGTATATTTGTAAATGCAGGTGTTGGTTTTCATTTAAATGCATGAGTTGCTGTGTAGGGCCGATATGATAGTCCCACAAACAATTGGTAGAATTTTCAAAATTGTCATTAAGTATCTATTCATTATTATTCTTTCGAAATATTCGTACAAAACTGGAACATTATTTTTAATTCCAAGGTCAGATGCTCATTTAAAAATATAATTAGTATTTTCAAGATCTGTGAATTTTCTTTCCACTTTTTTTCCTCTTAATATACACTGAGCGTAAACCTCCTACTATTTAGCAGGACCTGGTACCGATCATAGCTTCTGATAACGTCGTCACGCGATAGTTAGCTCAAGATTTGATTGAACTAGTCCATGCAATACGTCCACTTGGGAATAATGTCTTGTGTGTTAAAAATTTAATATTTAAAATAAATTGGTTAAATTTCATTTTGTAACATATCATATACCTATTTCTGGTAACCCTACCATATTCCAAAAATATTACTCATACGCCCTGTTGAGTGAAAAGAATTTCTGCTTGATTTCTAATACTTTTTTTTTCAAAGTGTTTCATATGAAACCATTCACCATTTTGTGGAAAGCAAGTAATGTGATAAAAAAAATAGAGCGTTCCCATCGACCTCATATAACGCGAGTTTCAGGGAGCTTGGGAGTTTGGAGTTTAATTTTCTATAGAATCCAGAACACTACTTTTTGATCCAAAAGGCAACACGAGAAAAGTACGGTATTTCAACAGATCTGTAGCTTTTTTTGTTGCATTTTACTAGTCTCTGGGAACCAAACTATTGCAGCGTGATTTTAAATCGATGAAGCAATGTGTCTGTTCTGCAACATACCATATATTTATCTGTATCCTAGGCTACCGGTTAGCGAATCAGTAACAATCGCGGTCACTGTATATTAAGACAAGGGGTGCAGATCGACAATCGGTTCTACATTATCGGAATTTACCCAGATTTCCCAATTATGATTGTCGTTTCACAAACGTATTTCTATTTATCGGTATTTATAAGATCGGTAAAAAAATCAGATTTTACATATCTAGGTAATAGGTAAAGAAATTACGAAAATCTCTACAGCAGTGAGAAATCTAAACTTCATGAACATATATAGTAGTCGTCACTATGAATTCAAAACTTCATTCAGAACTCAATTTCGAGAAACTAACCTCTTTTTACATGGTCACTTTTGGGATGATTATTATAAAACTCGCACCTTAATGGCAACTCTGTATGTTTTTCATTTTCTTTAATATTTATTTGTTCATAAAATTCACAAATTCAAAAACACTTTTATCATAAACTTTTATTGACTTTCACTTATTTAATCACTTTCAAACTCTATGGCACTTCCGCTCCGTCGGTAAGGACATAACTGACCCATAACTTGTTCACAATTTTTCATAGACCCTTTTAAAAACTTTACACTTTACATATTATTTTCGACGCTACTTCAAGGCAATTAAAATGTCACGCTCGAGAAAAAACATTAAACAGTTATCTGCTGTTGCAAAACCAAAAATAACAAACATTATTACGACACGCGCGTAGCAATTGATTGTTGCTGCCACATCGAGTCGCCTAAGGAAACTACTAAACTACTGAAATACTAAAAAATTTTGCTAGCTTTGATGCACATAAATGAGTGTGTACATACATATGTATGTATGTTTCTTGCTATGTGTCGACAGGGCATACATAAGCACATAATAATTTTGTAATATTTCAAATGTTGAAAGTAATGGGCCAGAGTTGAGTGTGCAACATGTGGTTTGCGTCTGAGCTGAGTAAAGTGAAGATACATATATGCACACTAAATAAATTCGAGAATTTTTGGCTAAAAACAATACTGTAACAATGCTGCAGCGTCTATATTCACCAGACATGTCTCCGTGCGACTTTTTCCTATTTTAATAATAAATAATAAATAAAGAGAGCCTTAAAAGGCCGTCGCTTTACAAGCATATGTGAAACCGCTACAAGAACCAAAGGCTATCCCAAAAATCTAGTTTGAAAAAATTTTGTTTCGACAATTGGAATAAGCGCTGGCATAAGTGTATAATATCCAATTAGGACTATTTTGAAGGCGACAACGTAAATGTAGACGAAGGGATAAATATTTCTTTCAATAAATGAATATTACACTTATTTTTTGAACACACCTCGTACATACGAAGATTTGACATTCGAAACCTTAATTTCATTTTTAATTTTTCTAAATATTCACTATTGAAACTCAACAATTTTGAAATCGAACCTACAATCTTGAAACTTACAGCCGCTCTACATCGCACCATAGCATTCCCGACCGTTTTTATTTGGCGACTGCCACATAGAGCGCATTGAGAGGACGACCGCTGTCTTTCCCAATGATATCATTTATACGGTGAATGCGAATAAAGTTGTTGTTGTTGTTTCTATTTTATACTATCACTGTGTGCATTTGGCGATTTTTGTTGTAGGTGTAATATTTTTTTTTTGCGTGTTTCCCTTTTGTTTTTGTTTTCTGTGCATTTTCTATCGTAATTTCTTGGTGTGGTCTCTTGCAATTCGTATAACTGTTGTAGTTGTTATTGTTGTATTACACTCACGAAGTCAATTGAATGGCGTCTGCTGACTGTATGGCCCACACTCTAATGCGCTTCTCATCTATGCAATACAAATGGCACAATCAAAGAATTAGAATGCTCATTGTGCATGCGTACTTACACAGTGATACATACATACATACATACATATGTACTCACATACATATAAGCAAATATTTATCTATATATATGTATATAAATATATACTCATATATGTAATAGTGCAAATATATAGAATTTTTTTAATTTTTACATTTTTTAATATTTGTTTATATGTACGTATGTATGTATATATATGTGATATATGATTCTATTAGAATGCCAAGTGAGCATACAATTATTATCAGCAAACAAAAGCAACAGCAATAGTTCTTTATTTAGCCCAGTGCAGTGTAAAGAATTGTTGTAATGAAATTACCGTTGGATTGTAGTTGGGGTGGCAATTAGCTCGGAAGAGAGCTATCATCATTTCAAATCAAAGGCTATCGTCCTGTGAAACACACCAGTTGCTTCAATAAAAATTGAAAATAATAAGCGTTGGCAATGTAGCGTTTGTACTGAGAACCACTTAGCGTAAAGTTATGAAATATTCATGCGCTAAATTCAATTTTCTTTCTTTTTTATTAAAAGCTTTCATAACGCAATTTGTTGCATCTGGAAGGTAAATTTTTTCTCATAACGATAAAATCATATTTGAATGAAATTAAAAATAGGTGCATATAAAATATTTCTTGAAATTTCATATTCGAATCAGAATGCAAATGTATATCAACAAAGCTTTCACAGAAGTCGGTCATTTTATTATGTAACTTATATGTGAAACCGATCTTCAGAGCTAAAGGCTTAATATAACAAGTAAGGAAGGGCTAAGTTCGGGTGTAACTGAACATTTTATACTCTCGCAATTTAATTATTTAACTTAATTAATATTATATAATACACAATTTGACCCACATATTCGTCATATATATTGTATAAAGTCCATTGAAAGTTGGAAACCATAATATTAGGTTAGAAACACCGAGGTCCTCGTGTTCGATACATGGGGCCTTAAAAACCTATGGTCCGATTTCGGCGATTTTTAGAATGGGGCTGCCACACTATTAACATAATATTTATGCAAAGTTCTGCACCGATATCTTCACTAGTGCTTACTTTATATATTGTAAAGTAAACGATTCAGATTGTCTTCAAAGTTCTGGTATATAGGAAGTAGGCGTGGTTGTAAAGCGATTTGGCCTATTTTCACAACATATCATTGGGATGTAAGGAAAGTATTACAAACCAAGTTTCATTGAAATCGGTCGAGTAGTTCCTGAGATATGGTTTTTGACCCATAAGTGGGCGACGCCACGCCCATTTTCCATTTTGTAAAAAAATCTGAGTGCAGCTTTCATCTGCCATTTCTTATGTAAAAATTTAGTGTTTCCGACGTTTTTCGTTAGTGAGTTAACCCACTTTTAGTAATTTTCAACCTAACTTCTGTATGGGAGGGGGGCGTGGTTATGAACCGATTTCTTTCATTTTTGGACTGTATTAGTGTGGCTAAAAAAACGACTGCAGTTTGGCTTATATAGCTCTATTGGTTTGTGAGATATGTACAAAAAACTTAGTAGGGGGCGGGGCAACGCCCACTTCCCCAAAAAAATTACATCCAAATATGCTCCTTCATAGTGCGATCCTTCATACCAAATTTTCGCCACTTTGTGGGCGTGGCAGTGATCCGATTTTGCTCATTTTCGAAAGCAACCTTCCTATGGTGCCAAGAAATAAGTGTGCCAAGTTTCATCAAGATATCTTAATTTTTACTCAAGTTACAGCTTGCACAGACGGACGGACGGACAGACAGACATTCGGATTTGAACTCCACTCTTCACCCTTATCACTTTGGTATACATATATAACCCTATATCTAACTCGTTTAGTTTTGGATGTTACAAACAACCGTTATGTGAGTAAAACTATAATACTCTCTTTAGCAACTTTTGTTGCGAGAATATAAAAAGATATATAATTCAAAAATTAGAATATTGCGGGAGGGAATACTATGTAGGACCTTCGCAAAGAGCTTGTAAAATGCAGTCTGAATGTTCGAAAATTTATGATAGAATTTCGTTTCGTTTTTGATGAAATATTAGTGTCGTAAGTTAAATAAGTATAAAGGGAACTCAATCAACCTGATGAGAACGACCAGTAGAGCAAGAATTCGATCAAATCATATATACGAGGAGTGTTAAAAAAATAACGGGAATTTTCATTTTTTGGAAAAAAAATTATTCATTCGTCCACATTAAAATAGTCGCCTTTAAAATAGTCTCCATTCATTATTATGCCGTTAACACGTCGAAACACTTCACAAACTCAATTTTTGGGATAGTCTTTGGATCTTTTAGCGATTTTTGACAGTTGGTCCTTTTGAAATGGAACTGGATATTTTCCCGTTATTTTTTGAACACACCATGTAAGTGTTTATCGGAATTGCTTATTTAGTTAGAGCAATTTTTTTTTTAATTCCCGGAATTGTATAAACTTTGCGAGACATTTCCGGGGTATTTGCTTATCTCGACCGAGCCAATCCTTAGTTGAAACAACACAGTGAGGCCACAGGGCTTTATAAATAAATATGTATGTATATGGGGAAATATTGAAATATGTATCGCGTATGAATAGGCACAATGCATATGTATCAATTGATGACATCATAAATGAGGAATAAATTTCTGCACACTGTGCTTTTATATATATATCTTTATATACATAGCTGAGTAGTATTTTCTAAACAAACACGTCCTTAGTTTGTCTGATGAAGATGTTGTATCAAATATTGTAAGTTACATAAGTCCACCTGTTGCATATAATCCTCGTACATCTAAGCGATACATATAACTGGGTTTATCATTCTTAGAGTTAATGTAGAAATGTTTTAGATCAATTTCTGTACACTTCTTGTCTTCTTAAAAAATCTCTTTTACCTATAAACTTCATATCAGGTCAAGGTCATTGTCATCTATCATGCTTTCCTGCACATAAACTTAAGTGAATATGCACTTTAACCCTTACTGAAAACATATATGTATTTCTTATAGATTTATTTTATGTTTTGCTGTTGTACTATGTTGTTCGTAGTTCTTTAATATAAATATAAAATGTAAAACGTTTTGACAAAACAATTGTGTTTGCTTTTATATTATTTTTTAGTCTGACTACATACTTTCGCTTTTTTTACAATTTCCCACCTCTCCTCTCGTACATTTTTGCAACGATTTAGATTTATTAGACAGATTATTGTCTATTAGCAAGTATGTCCGGCATCAATCTAAACCGGGCAGATTATTTGTGATACAGCTTGTTACATATATTATTACATTGACCCCATAGCATTGATCATCTTAAGGGTTAATTGTGTATGCCATATGACGTAGCGCCTCAAATGGCAGCAGACACATAGTAAATGCGTATCAAAGGAATGACATAATATTAGCAGTAGTACTACACATTATTTACTATGACAGTGTCTACAATAATTTACTTTTATTTACTTATATTAGCATATAAATATTGGGGTGATCGATTTAAATTTATTTTCGTGAAATAATTACACAGCCTCGCAAAAAAAAATGTGTCATGACCTGGGAATCTGACAAATTTGTGCGATATGTTTTTGGGGTCGCTGAATCCGAATCCGAGGTCCATATAACCTCAGCAAATCAGGTTTTTAGATAACCCCAGAAAAACAATATGGCGGACAGCGATTTTTAAAATTTATCGGATTCGCTTGAAACTCGTTATACGGGGGTTTTCGGACCCGCGGACGAATCCGGTGTTGGTTTTTAAATTCAAAATGGCGGATCTAATCTGATCTATAATATACGAATAGTTCCTTCTATCTCATGAAGAATTTGTGTCAAATATAGTATCGGCCATATACTTTTCTATTACTATCAGTTGAGGCTTAAATCTAAATGCTTTCACTCAAAGTGCAAAAAGATCTAAAAAAATACTTTTTGATTAGGAAAATGTCGAAGATCAATGCATCGAAATCAATTCAAGTAATATTCACTCCTCATACTTATACTTATATCCAATTAATATTCATCAATTCACACCATTTATCTATTATTACAGATTATCTTAATAATATTCGAATGTCCGGTTTGTCTGGGTAGTGTCAAGATAATCTCCACATCAGTTGAAATTTAAGTATCATTATATAAATTATAAATTAATTACCGTTATTAAATTTTAATATCCTACTAAATTTTAATATTTTTAAGTAGAGATTGCATGCCATTCAAGCATTCGAGACCTAAGCTCAGATGTAGTACTTGCATACAATGCAACTCTGATAACATTAAGAGCAATTTTATCGAATTTCATTGTTATTATACTCTCGCAACCTGTTGCACAGAGTATCATAGTTTTGTTCACATAACGGTTGTTTGTGTCACCAAGAAATATAAGAGTTAGATATGGGGTTATATATACATAAATGATCAGGATGACGAGTAGATTTGAAATCCGGATGTCTGTCCGTCCGTCTGTCCGACTGTCCGTGCAAGTGATAACTTGAGTAAAAATTAAGATATCTTAATGAAACTTGGAACACATGTTCCTTGGCACCCTGAGGAGGTTGCTTTCGAAAATGGGCAAAATCGGTCCACTGCCACGCCCACAAAATGGAGGAAACCGAAAACCTATACAGTGTCATAACTAAGCCATAAATAAAGTTATGAAAATGAAATTTGGAACATAGGATCCCATTAGGGAGGGGCACATTTGGATGTAATTTTTTTGGAAAAGTGGGCGTGACCCCGCCCTCAAATAAGTTTTTTTGTATATAACTCGCAAACCAATAAAGCTATATAAGCCAAACTTTCTGCAGTCGTTTCTTTTAGCCATTTCCTTATACAGTCCAAAAATGAAAGAAATCGGATAATAACCACGCCCACCTCCCATACAAAAGTTAGGTTGAAAATTACGAAAAGTGGGTTAACTCTCTAACGAAAAACGCCAGAAACACCAAATTTTACATAAGAAATGGCAGAAGAAAGCTTCACTGAGATTTTTTTACAAAATGGAAAATGGGCGTGGCGTCGCCCACTTATGGGTCAAAAACCATATCTCAAGAACTATTCGACCGATTTCAATGAAATTCGGTATATAACACTTTCTTGACACCCTGATGACACGGGTGGAATATGGGCGAAATCGGTTCACAACTACGTCTACTTCCCATATAACCCAATTTTGAATTCCATCTGATTCGTTCACTTTATAATGTATTCATAAGGAACCAATGAAGCTAGCAGAATAAAACTTTACACAAATACTGTATTTGAGCTGTGACATCACTTGTGGAAAAATTGTCAAAATCGGACCATGACTTTTCAAGGCCCCAGATATCAAACATGAAGAACTCAGTGCCTAAGGTTAATTTTTCACCGAAAATATAGGTAAATCCCTCAGATATTTTAATGTAATTCATTCCCTCTGAATTTTTTTCTTATAACAGTTTCTCTCTGTACCTGAAATGGTAAAAATCGGGTCATAACTTCCCCCAGATCCTATATACCTAATTATAAGTAATATTAAATTAAGTGAGCGTATAGTCTTCGATACATTGTATCTTGGTGGTGAAAACGAGTGAAATCGGTTTAGGGATTACCTCAGTCCCCATATACTATTTATGATGATTTTCGTTATTCTATTGAACTTTATGCCGAATATATGGGTCGAATTGTGTTGTCTTTATAAAATTACATCAATAAATTGCGAGAGTATAAAATGTTCGGTTACACCCGAACTTAGCCCTTCCTTACTTGTTTTTTCAAATTTTCACTAGCTTTGCTTTCTACGACTTCTTCTTTCGCTATTCCCTATTAATAAGGCCGACCACCCTAATTTGTATACACAAAAAAAGTGTAGTTGTTGCAACAAGTGCTCGAATTCACAGGCGTACAGTATTCGCACGAAAGTCTTTATAAATAATAAATTTGAATGTTGTTGTTGTTGTTTTTAAGATTTTCAGCACTGTTTATTACATATGTACATAACTAAATATTAATATATAAATGAAAGAGAGCACCCCAACACATTTGCTGATTTAATTGTGGTATGTCTTTAGTCTCCAAGGGAACATTTCTGGAAATTTTATGATGCCGGTAAATTAATATATAATTGATGCACACATATGTACGTGTAAATGCAAATATTATATCTACAATAAATTCTGTAATTAATTTTAGGAACCCGTAATGAGTAACTAGCGTAATATATATAATGACTTTGATAATTAATCAGCATTTTTATGAGCAAATTAACAGATTTACAATATGTACATGTGTTTATAATTATATCAATGTGCATATACAGACTTATACGTGTCAATATTTAAGCTAAAAATAACTAGAAATATAAAAGTGAAATTGAAATTGAAATTGAAAAAATCTCTAAATTATACCTTATGAGATGTAAAAAGTTGTCGATTTTATAAGCAATTTTATTTGATATTACCGTAATTTTCTAACACCAATTCCTTTCTTTGAAAAAAAAAATATAATTTATTAAAAACTAATTAAGCGCTGAATTGTTGAATTTATCTTAATTGCCCAATTATTTTTATAATTGTGATTATTATCAATATATTTTATTGTCATAATAGACACTAGTCTATTATTTATTTATTTATATTTATTTCTTTTTTGTTTTAATTTTAATTTTATTATTTTAATTTTACTTCCCATTATTTTTCATTATTTAGACTTTCTATTCTTTCAAAAGATTCAATTTTCGACGTGTCTTATAAGATTAGTTTTAATTCTATTTTATTTTCTATTTTGCATATAATTTGTAAAAAAAAAATAATTATGAAAATCGAAAGATATTTTGCTAATTTATTAATATTTGTTGTTATAATAGACAAATGTATATACAACAATATATAATATATATTAGTATATACAATAGTTAGGAGTGATTAATGCAGAGAACTTGTTGAACCGGCAGTGGACGATAAAAAAAAAAATTTAATATTTTAAATATTTTATAAGCGTCTGTATATACACAATTTAATTATAATTAATATATTAATGAATGCTTTATAAAATTGTGAAAGAAAAAACATATTAAAAAAATAAATATTTGAATTGCAGAGCCCATGATATAACATAATTTAAAAAAAAAAAGAAGTAAACGGTCAAGCCGTTTTTGAGATGTTTTCACTGCAGCTCTGAAAGTGTTCGATGCAGTATCAGCCGGAGGAAGCCGAGGAAGGGGAAGGCCTCCACTCCGTTGGACCTGGTTACACTTGGGATCTCCAAATGGCGCCGACCTGCAAAGGAAAGAGACGAGTGGCGTGCTCTCATCGATTCGGCTATAACCGGCTAAACGGTTCAACGCCAATCACATACATACATACAATGTGAAAAAATCGACCTTAACAGGATTTTAACAAATTTCCCAAAATGTTCGCTTCAGATGTGCCATCAACTTTCCTAATTTAATACAGTTGAACTTCCCTAATTCGAATCACCATATTCCACAAAAACAACTTCGAGTTAGAGTGACTTCTGAGTTACGTAAGGTAATTTTTATGAAATTTGGATTCTGAATGGGAATATAATCTAATACCACGTTGGTTACAAGACAACGTATCATCTCAGATGACATACATATGCTTGAAGTTGACTAATATAAATCGTAGAGAGTCATAGAATTCAGGTAACCGGTTACGTCTGATCTGCTGGAAGAATTTGTATAGTATCGTAAAAGGACCAAACTGAGTCCAGGAAAAGAAACTTGTTCTTCAAAGATTTATAAGCAACTCCTTTCTTCCACACACACACACTAATCTACAAGAACAAATCCTTCGATGCTTCTGGTAACTAACACTGCAATGCCCAGTAACGTCTTTTTTTATTTAAATAAAAGTTGTCAGAAACATTCGTAAATAGCATTTACAACTGAAACTTTAGTTTGGCACTCGACTATTTAAATAGCCTTATGTTCAGAGCTTTCCTAAGGTCAAATACCTAAATTTTGCATAGTTGCTTACACACAACATTTGAAAGATCAATGGATACAACGCAAAAATCAACTAATTTAAGGACAACTAACCGGATCTCATGGCAGTTCAGTAACACATTATAACGTAATGTATTTAATGAACCCAAACCAAAAGATTTAGAACAACTCTTAAGGGGGTCATCCCATGTGACGGTCTGTTTTTTAGTGATTTTTTTAGAATTTTCTCGCTATTTATTTCTATTAATTATCATTTATTACCATATATTTCAACAGTATATAAATATAAATTTCCAGCTAAAAATATTGTGTAGAACAGAGTTACAGCGTTCTGAACAGCTCCGCCTAAAAAAAAATGGCACCGCACTTCCTCCACGATTCCGGATGATTGGCATGTAGTAAACAAAAGTTAGCGGCGTTTTAATCGGTAAACTTAAATGCATGGAACGCACTATGATCAAGTGAATATATCAAAATTTGGACTTTTGGTAGACATTTGAAAAAAATTGCGAATTTTGCTTTTTTTAGTTTTTTGCTATAAAAAAATCGATTTTTTTTTTGAATTTTTGATTTATAATAGAGCGTTCCATGCGTTTACATGTGCTGAGTGCACCCCACAAATTTTAAGTCATTCGGTCAAGCCGTTTTTGATATACATACAATGGAGAAAATTTTGAAAAACACGGTTTTGAGAAAAACACAAAGTTCAAAGTTTCCAGCTGCCTGAAACTGAACGCTTCGCCCCTTATTTTAACTGCTGTATCTTTAAAACGCTTTCGAATTTCTAAAAGTCACTTTACTACCGTATTCTCGACATGCTAAGAAAGCAATTTACGATTTAAAAAAAAAAGTTGAGCCCATCATATGGGAAGACACCCTTAAGGCTATCAACACAACAAAGTTAGATTAACAATAGTAATGGTATATTTGTAAGATATAATTACTTGGACTCCCGATTCAAAGCTTTATCTATCAAAAAATATTAACATTTCTTGCATGATATTTCAAAGCCTCCTTAAATTTTAAAACAGTTCACTTTTTTTAAAAACACTTTATTACTCCTTTAAAGGAACACTTTACTAATCCTTTATATCACAAAAATTCTTGGTTAACTTTTTTATACACGAATATTTTTCTTTTTTTTTTTTTTGTTTATATTCCGTCTTTACAAAAGCACAATATCTTGCAATTTGCCAGCACGCTTGAACTAAAAACACAAAAGCCCAGAAGGTTAGTTAAACGAAACTTCCGAGTTCTCTCGAACCAGTTACTTTTAGTTCCGCGTTGTTTCGATGGTATTTGCCGACTGGCTTCTAATATTTTTAGTTGTACGCTAAAAAGCTACTCACAGCAAATGCCAGTCTACATATGCAGTGCACTCGCACACATGTGTATCTGTATATCTACATAAATAAGTATGTCAGTATGTTATCAATTATAAAGTAAGAGCAGCAGCAGCCGCCAGCGATATGACAGTTCATTTTATAGTGACTTGATTGTTGAGAATGAGAAGCGCAAAAGCGACAAAACAATTAACTATGTTGGTATAAATATCAGCAATACGATATATACCATACATATGTATGTATATATTTGTATATAACACATGCAAAAGTTGAAATTTATTACGAACAAATATTATGTTGAGCAGTCGACAGTCAGCTGAGAGCTGAGTTTCGGGTTCAGGAAACCCCAGTTAGAGATTTTGCGAGCGTGTATGCCGCAACCGGCTTTGAGAATCGTAAACCAGACTAACTACGCGCCTTCTGCACATGGCTTAAAGATTATAATTAATATATACAATTATACATATACACATGCGCAAGAAAATATATATTTTAGTCGGCGATTAAGCGGGCTTTTTAATGCTTTTCAGAAGAAAGAGTATGATTGCGGTTTAAGAAATATTTTTCGTTATTTATTGACATTCTTGGAAAAAATATTAATATTAAAAATGATTGAAATTTTTTAAATCCGCCTAACCTTTAAAATTGCGTAAAATTATTGCTTTCAACCCTTTAAAGAGTACTAAGGGCATGCCTGCGCGCCAAAATGTAGGCAACAATTCTCAAACCTTTCCGAATATTCGCCTTAATCAAGAAGGTAGTGTGCTCTTGATGTTTCTATGACAGGATATAATGTATATACGTGGCTCTTTAAAAATATCTTTCCCGCTATTGTTTGACTTAAAAAAATCTCATTTCACATGTGTTCAAAAAATAACGGGAGTACAATTGTCAAATTTTTTTGATATACATGCCCTGAGGTACGATAAAAAGCTCACACTTCGTCGCTTGTTCATAAAATCTTGGCCAAAAAGAATACTGTAGGGATGCCACAGCCTCCTTATTCGCCAGACATGACTATCCTATTTCTAAATATAAAGAGAACTTAAAGGCCCGTCGCTGTACAAGCTTGCGAGAAAAATTGCTGAAAGAGCTAAAGGCTATACCCAAAATCGAGTTTTGAGAAATGTTTCGACGATTAGCAGAATCGCTGGCATAACTGCATAATATCGAATGGGTACTATTTTAAAGGCGACAACTATTTTAATTTAGACAAATGAATAAATATTTTTCAGAAAAACCAAAATTCCCGTTATATTTTGAACACACCCCGTATACAAACATTTTATGTATAAATACATAAATATATATAATAATTAAGGTCATTATATAACACAAACAATTAAGCAAATTCTTTCGTCTACTTCGTCGACTAATAAATTAAACGATCGCGCTTAAGAACATCAGACCACAATCTTCATTAACACAACTTCTGTATATGTTGCTCAAAACTAGTTTTAAAAGAAAACGAAAAGTCAAAATTATAAAAACAAATATTATGTATATATATATATATTGTTTTTTTATCATTACATGACTTTGCTTTTTCAGTCACCCATACAATCATTTTAAACGTTTAAACGTTATGACTAGTCTGCCAGCAGTTTTATTAGCTCCACGACATTGTAAGTTTTTGAAGCGGCATTTTCGAATTCCACTCCAATGTTGTTAGCAGCTTCAATGTCAATGTCAATACGACTGACTGCTGCTGTTGCTTGCGTGCGCAATATGCTCTTTTAATTACATAATAAAGCTTGATTTGCCAAGTAATAGTCAAACTACTTGCATATTTTGTGCATACATACTGTATGTACTTATGTATATATAGATGAATGGTGCACTAAATACGCTGGAAGCTCGTTAAAAATCGTTTAAAATTATGATTTTAGTTGTAGAACTTTTAAATCTCACTCTTTTGGATTGACAGATTTGTTAGATCATTTCATTTACTTATATTGGGATCTAAAGTAATGTAATGAATAATAGAGAGTTGAAGGGAGGCAAGGGAAACAGATTTCCGAGTTCAGAGAAGTAATAATAGGATCACTTCGCGGCTTCCTCATGTATCTGTTGTAAAAACTACAAGCTACGAATGGCTAAAGATATACTAGTTTTACTTCAAACTCATTCCGGTCAAGAATTCAAGAGAGATCTAGCGAAGAATTATAGTCCTTTGTGATGGTGAAGTTCTTGTGACGTTTGGTAGGCAATTCCAATAGACAGTAAGATGCTGTGTTACGAAACTAACCATAAGACTGAAGTCAGTGTGGAGCAGAGTAAATGTGGCAATTGCGATCTGTATCTTAATCTTAATATTAACAGAACAAATTGATTCAATCGGACCATAGATTAAAGATTAAAGTAAACGTAAAACATGTTTAACAAAAAGAGAAGTAAAATAAATAGGTAGCATATGTAGGTTAGGTTAGGTGAAAGAGTTGATCCAATCGATGTCGCTTATAGTTACAGCTAAAATCGCCAGTCCTTTGTGATGTCGCAAACTCCTAAATATATGTAGATACCACAGATTTTCAAGCGTCGTCAGCCTGTGAGCCTGTAATTATGATTGCGGAATGAATTTTCTGGATTTGAGCATCCAATATTATGATATAAAACATATAACGCTCTGAGACCGGATTTTTGATTACACCAAGGATAAATCAGTGCACATACTTCATATGAAAAATATCTTTAAAACCCAACATCAGTTTAATAATATTTAAAAAATAATTATTAATAATTAATAATAGGAATTGGTTGGGCGGTTATAAAGAGGGCCGAATCGATGATAGCGCGCCACTTCTCTCTTTCCCTCCCGGCGCCAGTTGTAGATCCCAAGTGTAACCAGGTCGCTCTCCACCTGGTCCCTCCAACGGAATGGAGGCCTACCCCTTCCTCGGCTTCCTCCAGCGGGTACTGCATCGAACACTTTCAGAGCTAGAGTGTTTTCATCCATATCGTTCCATCGTCTGCGGTATTCGCCGTTGCCAATGTTCTGAGGGCCATAATAGGAATATATAAATAATATATATATAATTCTTTATAAATATTAAAATCCAATTAAATTAATTCTTCCCCATATATTAGTGAATATATAAGGACTTGTTATGATATTCTGCACTTTGAAACCAGTTTTCATATCGTATCCAAAAAAGTTGTCCAGTCAAAAAATGAAACAGGAAAGATACTAGAAAGCTATTAATTTCTCGAAAAATAGAAGACTTAATAGTAACATTTAAATATTTGCAATTCTTATGCATTTATAAATATTGCTAATAAACCAATTGTTAAACTGATTATCTGATTTATGATCAATTAAGAATTCTACTAGTATGAATATTTACAAGTTTATACTAGTATCTACGTATATCAATTAAATATCTAATAATTAACTATAAAAAGTAATTTAAATATCATTGAGGTTAATTCTTAAATCTTCTGAACAACTGGCAACGGTCATGACGAAAGCATTTTTTTATAATTAATAACCCTTTTTTTCATATTTAGAATTTATAATTCAATCAATATATATTAATATTTATCAGTATATTTAACCAGCAATTACTAGAGATTTATAGCTGGACTTGTGTATTTCATTAAGATATATTGAGCGATATATGATACAGAGAATGTAAAATATAGAGAAGGTTCACGGCGGGCTAGTTGGCCACACTAATTTGCTTTTCGAAGGGGTACTCGTTTCTATAAGGAAGTTTCACCACAGAATTCTATAAGGAAGTTTCACCACTGTTTAACATCAGAGGGCTAGAAAATAGCAGAATTGAGCGTTTGCAGTGTTAAATGAGAAAAATTGTGTTAATTTCTATGTTAGGAAATGTACGCTTACATATTTGCCTATATACAATGCGCATATGACTTTTTTGCATATAATTTATAGATATTTTGTTGATAATTGATATGCAGGCACATACGCACATACATACATATGTAATGCTTTACAATATATAATAACCTAAATTACTTTATATTCTTATTTAAATGTAACATAATAATACTACATTTATTTACTTTAGTCATTAAAATGTCACATAATATCATAAATATGTATATTATCACAAAATGATAAACGTACGCGCATTCGTAATTACATATGTGCACATGTAAACAAATATCAAAAGAACCATTCGAATTGTGTCTATATGTCAATTTGTCAGCATTCAATATATGTATGTATGTATGTAAATAAATGTGTGTACTCATGGCTTCCCCTTCGCTTCCCTCTTCAGCTCTCGGTATCTATCCCATCCCGCACGTGTTGTGGTCGTTTGTAATGTTGCGAGGTAGGCAGTCTGTTTTCTCTCCGCTGCGAGACGGCACTGCTCATCGTACCAGCTTGTTTTTTGTCGGTGCCGAAAACCAATTGTTTCGGCTGCAGCGGTACGCAGTGAGTTTGAGATGCCGTTCCACAGTTCCCTTATACCGAGATGCTGATGAGTGCTCTCAGAGAGCAGGAGTGCAAGTCGAGTAGAGTATTTCGTGGTTGTCTGTTGCGATTGCAGCTTTTCGACGTCGAACCTTCCTTGTGTTTGTTGACGGGCATTCTTTGCTGCACAGAGGCGGGTGCGTATCTTCGCTGCGACCAGATAATGGTCCGAGTCTATATTTGGTCCTCGGCGCGTACGCACGTCTAAAACACAGGAGACATGTCTTCCGTCTATCACAACGTGATCGATTTGGTTCCGCGTGTTTCGATCAGGAGACAGCCAAGTAGCTTGATGTATTTTCTTATGCTGGAATCTGGTAATACAGACGACCATATTTCGGGCCCCAGCGAAGTCGATCAGCCTCAGGCCGTTTGGCGATGTTTCGTCATGGAGGCTGAATTTTCCGACTGTTGTGCCAAAGACACCTTCTTTACCCACCCTGGCGTTAAAATCGCCAAGCACGACTTTTACATCGTGGCGGGGGCAGCGCTCATAGGTGCGTTCTAGGCGCTCATGTGTTATATATAGATTTATTCAAATGATCAAACCGTCCGTCTGTCCGTGCAACGGATAACTTGAGTAAATATTAAGATATCTTGACGAAACTTGGTACACATGTTTCTTTGGGACCGTGGGTGGATTGCTATTGAAAATAGAACATTGCCACGCCCACAAAATGGCTGGAGAACACAGAAGACCTGTAATCTACCTATATATACATAAGAAATGGCAGAAGGAAGTTGCACTCATATTTTTTTAATGTTGTATTTGGGGTATGATATCAATTGTGTAAAAATTGTCGAAATCGGACTATAACTTTTCAATGCCCCGGATATCGAACAGGAAGAACTCAGTGCTTAAGGGTAATTTTACACCGATAATATCGGTAAATCTAGTGTGTCTCTGATGTGTACGACTGAATATTTCAAAATTAGGTCCGATACAAATAGCCCATATATCATACAGAGAATGTAAAATATATTTTACATTCTCTGCACCCTGTGTTTATCATATGACATTCGTAGCGATAATGAAACATTGCATGCTCATTTTTTTGCAAATAGTTGGCAACATTTCAATTTTGACATAAATAGTCGCCAGTATTTTCAGTTTTCCACCGAATAGACAGCAAAAATAGGAGAATTGTGCGAAAACTGTATTTTATTACTACATTTTGTAGAAAGTCCTTAAATAAAGGTTTAAATACTGTAAGGAAGCAATTATAATTAAAACTTAAGTTAAATTATTAATATAGTGTGATTGTGAGTGTCATTGTCAAAATGGAAGCACTTATTCCGGTTATAAATAAATTGCAAGATGTTTTCAACACAGTTGGTTCGGATTCTATACAATTGCCTCAAATTGTAGTACTTGGAAGTCAGGTAAGTGACCAGCCGTTTAAAATGCTATCAGCATTCGCATAATAAGCTGATAAAACTGCAGTTAAGTGGCTTGTAGCATAAGCTGAGGGTAGCATGTGCCAATTGGAGATTATTTTTGCCGATATGCAATTCAGGGTTATGAAAACAGCAATTTTTTTTTATGTGGAACAATTGAAACATTATTTTCTTTTCTGAATTAATTATATAATAGCCCATAAGAAGCCGGCTTCGCAAGATGTCATCACTTTAGTATTAATATTTTGAAACGATATGTTAATAAGATGTTTATGTAACCTATAAGTCCAAAGTGATTTGTGTAAAAAAATCAATACCGAATGTGATGCGACTAAATATTTTGTTGCAATGACATTCTGCGACACGTACACACACCTGCCACTAATATGTACCTATATTTATTTATTCATATATAACAACATGCAACACGAGACTTGTAAAGTGCATTAGTCAGTTCCAATTAATTGTTATTTTCTTAACGATCACCAATGATATTGAGTAAGTTTGGGTGTATGACTACCACACTTCGGGTGGGGTGTAAAATCACGACAACGCATATATGGAAGCTATATAAAAAATATTTTTATGGTGGTCGATCATAGCGGGCAATTTGAAACCACAGAATAAATTCTTATACATTTTCCATTTATTCAGAGTGTATTCTAATTTGATAAAACAAACATTTATCATGCATAACGAGAAGGAGTTGAGAAATTCGGAGAAGCAATTAGCATATAGTTCAAGGTCCATATATGCCAGCAATATTCAATATTTGTACTTAAATTAATATTTAGAATAATATGCAAAGCTTTCATTTTCAATTTCTTTTATAAAAATAATTTAGAGTTCCGGCAAAAGTTCTGTTATAGAGAGTTTGGTGGGACGCTCTTTTCTACCTCGTGGTACAGGTATTGTGACGCGTCGTCCATTAATTTTACAACTGATTCATTGTCCTCTCGATGATAGGGAACATCGCTCAGCTGAAAATGGTAGGCAATATTTAATAATTTTTACGTGAACAATTAATACAATAATTTATTTGTATATGCAGGAACTATTAATGCAGAAGAGTGGGGCAAATTTTTGCACACTAAAAAGATTTTCACGGATTTCAATCAAATTCGTAATGAAATTGAGGAAGAGACTGACCGTGCGGCCGGCTCCAATAAAGGCATTTGTCCCGAACCCATTAACTTGAAAATATTCTCAACACGCGTCGTGAATTTAACACTCGTTGATTTACCTGGTATAACTAAAGTGCCGGTTGGTGATCAACCAGAAGACATCGAAGCACAAATTAAAGACTTGGTGTTAAAGTTCATCGATAATCCGAATTCGATAATTTTGGCAGTGACCGCAGCGAACACGGATATGGCGACAAGTGAGGCATTAAAATTGGCTAAAGAATGTGATCCCGATGGTCGACGCACCTTGGCCGTGGTTACAAAACTCGATCTCATGGACGCCGGTACTGACGCTATTGATATATTGTGCGGTCGTGTGATACCAGTAAAACTGGGTATTATTGGCGTTGTGAATCGTTCGCAACAAGACATAATTGATAAGAAGCAAATTGACGATCAACTGAAAGATGAAGCGGCGTTCTTACAAAGGAAATATCCGACATTAGCTACACGTAATGGTACACCTTACTTAGCTAAAACATTAAATCGTTTACTTATGCATCACATACGCGATTGTTTACCGGATCTGAAAGTAAATACTTTGCGCAAACTCATTATGTCAAAAATTTGGAAAAAATATATATATTTATAATTTTTCTTTTAACTCAACTTTAGACACGTGTCAACGTAATGTCTTCACAATTCCAATCGCTACTACACTCGTATGGCGAAGACGTTTCAGATAAAAGTCAGACACTACTACAAATCATAACCAAATTTGCTAGTGCCTACTGTTCTACCATTGAAGGTACGGCACGAAATATCGAAACCACTGAACTGTGTGGTGGCGCGCGTATTTGTTATATCTTTCACGAAACATTTGGTCGTACACTGGACTCCATACATCCATTATCTGGGTTAAGTAAAATGGACATTCTAACAGCTATACGTAATGCGACCGGTCCACGGCCGGCACTATTTGTGCCCGAGGTTTCATTTGAATTGTTAGTGAAACGGCAAATACGACGTCTGGAGGAGCCATCATTACGTTGTGTAGAGTTAATACACGAAGAAATGCAACGCATTGTACAGCATTGTGGCAATGAAGTGCAACAAGAAATGCTGCGGTGAGTGCATCACACAACAGACTTGCATTACTTTGATTTGTAACTATAACAAATTTGTATTTTAATCGTGTACTATTTAGCTTCCCGAAATTACATGAGAAAATTGTTGATGTGGTTACGCAACTTTTGCGTCGCCGTTTGCCTGCCACCAATGTAATGGTCGAAAATCTGGTGGCTATCGAATTGGCGTATATTAATACCAAACATCCCGATTTTCACAAGGATGCTGCATTAGTGCCCAGTCTACTGAAGGCGGATAATATCATTGAGCCATTCAGCCATTTGAGTGCGCAAGTGCAACGACGCACCAATACGCCACGCAATTCCAATTCGTCACCACAAGTGTCGGCAGCGCATCAACAACAGCAGCAGCAGCAACAGCAACAACAAATGCACCAACAGCAAAATGATGCCCAAGAACAAGTAGGTTATTTTATGAAGTTGTTAATATAGATATTTTCACACATTTTTTTTTTTTAATTTTTTTAATTTTTCAGAATCATATTGGTGAAAACGCCGTGGGTAATAGTTGGTTATCATCAATTCTACCACCGGCACCGTCAACTTCGCCGGCTGTTAGAGGACCAGATAGCTTCGATAATTCTGCAAGTAATACTCCATTACATAATAATATTTCGAGTCCTTTAAAACCAGTTAACTTATTGCCGGATATGCCAGTTCAACATGGTTCAAGGCGTTTAACCGATAAGGAGCAAAAGGATTGTGATGTTATTGGTGAGTACACAAATTATGCGTACACTTTTGGTTAACAGAATTTAAATTTTTTTTAATTTAATTACAAATATATTCATACATTTTCGAAATTTTTCAGAACGCTTAATTAAGTCGTATTTCTACATTGTGCGCAAATCCATACAGGATTCTGTACCAAAAGCGATCATGCATTTCTTAGTTAATTACGTTAAGGATAATCTACAAAGCGAGCTAGTCACACATTTGTACAAGTCGGAAAGAGCAGAAACTTTACTCAACGAATCGGATCATATCGCAGTGCGACGAAAAGAGGCGGCCGATATGTTAAAGGTATGCTCGTTACAAAAATTTCCATATTTATTTGTTGTATTACCATTTGCTCTATCTTTATCAGGCGCTCACCAGGGCAAACCACATAATAAGCGAAATACGCGAAACGCATATGTGGTAGAGAGTCGTGTTTTTGGTGTTATGGGGCTATTATGACATTAGAAATGTATTTAAAATACAGCATTGTCGTCGTTTGAGCTTCGTCACCAGTTGGTGATTTGTATTCTTCATTAAAGCTGCATTCATATATATACATACATATACGCATTGTCAAGTTTATTTTTTATTCACTTAAATTCTCTTTTTTTTCCTTTATCACTACTTGAATAACTCTTTTTTGCAAAACTAAACATACACAATTTTGAAAAAGAGTATGCATGCATTATTTTTTAGTTTCCCAAAAGAAGTGTGTTGGATAAAATATTAAATGCCATTTTTTTCTTATTAGAACATCAATTGCTTTCGTTCGACTTGTAAACAAAAGACTTGGTAAAAGTGGAAATTTAGACACATATAAATTTAGTATATATCTATGTTTTTGTGAATTTTCAAAAAATGTCACTCAATGCGCTGTTTAGTAAGTGAAATAATATAAAATATTTTAAATATTAAATTCGTCACACCTATTGCATTTCACTGTAACCTTCAAAAGCAAAAACAAAAATATCAATAAATATGCTAGTTTCCTTTCGTTTGAAATTAGTTAATTCATAAAATCTTTTAAGTGCTTAGTGAAAGTTATTTGTTATAAATGAAGATATTTGTTAGTAGTCCTTGTTTTTATATGTGTTTGGGTAATTAACTGATATTTAGCACAACTAAGTAATCTCGCCCATAAACAAAGACGACTAATTCATTCAGTTTATTGAAAAAAAACAATGCACTATTTATAACTGCATAATACTGGATATAAAATAAAATGATACTCTGTTAAAAAATAATAATAACTAAAATGTTAGATGTTTGTAATTCAAATTTAAACTAGTTATAACTCATGTTTTGGTTAGAAGCACTGTCGGAGCAGTAAATTACACTAGTTGTGAGTAGTAATTTCATTCCATTTCGAACATGATTGCTATTAACATTTCATATGTTAATTGGTAAAGTGCCGATTAGCATGGTTCTAAAGCGTGCATAAACTTCTTCACTACTTCTTTCAGTGGCAAATTATAAAAATGTAATTGTAACTAAATTCCGCTTCAAACAAACAAATTTCCATTTCATATAGGTTCTCCCTTGTAAATGAATACACATATATTTATTTATGCAGTTTGGAAAACGAACGGTTTAATACTTTAATTTAAAAATAAATACGAAATTTTTTTTTTCTTTTAATTTATATGCACCGTTACATGTGTATAAAAAAAACATGATACAACATTATTGACTACGACAGACTCGCGACACACCAGTTCCCATATGAAAATCATCCATGAAAGACGGCCTGTAGAATAACAATTGCAACAAAATACGCCAGTGTATTGCAACATTTTTGTTTTTTAATAACCAACATATGTTTGTAGTTGAGTTTAACTAATTAATGATTCATTTTAGTATAGCTATGGAAGTATTGTAAAAGCCAGAACTATTTACTTTTCGGTACTCGCTTCGTTCACTTAAGTTTAAGTTCTTCAACGATTAATACATTTTTATGCACGATTAGTATCAGAGAGTACACGCACAATACAACCCACACCACCTTTGGCAAATGCCTTTTCGTGCCATTGCAAAAGATGCCCGCTAGAGCCCTCTGATGGAATTTCAAAGCCGCGATAAATGTATTTCATTAAAACATCTAGTAAATCGTTTTGTTCGAGCGCTTCCACAGCTTGATCCATTTGTGATGATTTGATCGAGAGTAGCACACGTAGAGTTGTATTCAAGGCGTTGTCCTACATTAAAAGTGGTAACAATGTAGGTTACTTATTTCGTATGTCATAGACTGTGTGGTACATACCTTCACATGCTGATTTTTGCAACGTAATGGCGCATTTTGCAAGACATTAACTAAAGCCTCAACGGATTTACCCTGTGTAAGTAGTGTTGTTATTTCATTTTCATCTGGACCAACAGTGGCTGATATGGCGTCTGCTTCGTCTTCCTTAAAATTATCCTCATTATATTGATCCACATCGATTTTGCGGAATGCTGAACTAGAGGTATTCTTAGCCATTATTTTGTTTTACTCAGACGCAGGTAAATAATGATTTAATATAAAAAATCTATGAAATTTTGGATTATAATCTAAGTGGTGCACAAATATGATTCACTCATAGAACAACGAAAACGCTTATCAAAAATGTCAAATATGACAGCTGTCAACAAAAACGAAAGCCGCATGGGGTATATTCAGTCACAATTTCTTTATTGCAATAAATTTAAAATTTGTGTCTTTATTGCATATATAAAATGGAATAAAACTATTAATTAAGTTATTAAATAGTATAAAAAATAAATAATATATATGTATATAGTGTAATAACATACATAAATAGTTTTTAACATTTTATTAAATTAATTCTACAATTTATAATTATCGATTCCTTACTTTGTCGTAACCTCTATGCATGAAGAAATCAGCTGGTTTTGACATTTGATCATTGCTTCGCATTGAGGTATTTGTAGTGCTTTGATTGTCTATTTTATTATTATTTTAATTCGTTCAAATATTTTTAGGAAAAGATGGCTAAGTATTTGGGATTAGACCGTCTTGGTAAAATTTTTCAAATAATCCGCCAATCGGGTGGTATAAAGAATGCCTACATGAAGATGTACAGGTCAGTTGCTTCGAATTATTATGAGTCTCGCTTATATAAGAACAAGTCAATGGTTCAATAATTTTATAAATACATATTTTTTACGAATTTCCAGGTTTGACGATCTGAAAATTGGCACACTTGTAGGCACAGACAAATATGGTAATAGGTACTTCGAAAATCCATATTACTTTTACGGTCGCAATCGCTGGGTGGAATATGCCGACCACTTAAATTTGGAATATGACGGTTCACAAATACCCGCTGATTGGTATGGTTGGATGCATTACAAGGTATTATCCTTTTTTTCGTTTTGTAATAAGTTTGAGATACAACAAATATTATTGTTAAAATTTTCAGACCGACTTACCGCCAACACGCGATGGTAGCCGTCCCAAATACAAGTGGATGGCTGATCACAGTGAAAATTTGTCTGGCACCAAAGGTTATTAATTTTAATAATACACATTTGATTAGCGAATTATAGTATTTATTTAAGTATATTTGTATAAAAATATTTAATATTAGCGTAGATAGATATTGGAGGTACATATAAATTATCTGTTCACATACATATCTCGATTATCTGACATAGGCATATACGTACATATTGTGTGCACATCTTCTCAATATATTATTATTTATTTTAATATTAGAATAATTAGTTGACACACATGTATAATACAATAGTACAAAATATTATTATTATTATAGCTATTTTTTTTTTTTTTTAATTTTTTAATTAAGAACAATGAAAGCATGTGTACAGTTTTTTTATCTCGCTGCTAAATATGAACTACAAACGAAAAACATAAATTTATCTCATTTTCAAATTTACAAGATATCTCATTCATAAGAAGTTTGAACATCTCATATTAATTATATTTTATATGTAGATTGTATGTATTTTTTTTCAAACTATATTAATTGATATAATTGCATTATTTATTGCAGAACAATATATGCCGTATTCAACCACAACACCAAAAGTACAGGCGTGGGATCCGAAAAAATCTAAATGAGTTATTTTCTCGCAAATAATTTCATAAATAAATAGTGAATTAAAAAAGAAACGAACCGAATTAATTACTATCAATTGATAAAAAAAAATTGTCAACAATACAAAAAATACATATACGAAAGAGTTATTAATCGTACTCACACAAGTTTTAATTGATCTACATAAGGGCTATTCAAACACAATTTCTAAATATCTGCTTATAAACACAGAAGAAGGTAAGGTAAAGTTTTTTGTTACAATTTAATTTTTTATAGAATTATAATTAATATTTAATATTTACGTTTTCCTACAACAATATGGAATCAAAGTACCGACAGGTTTAAAAAGTTTGTGTCCACATACGTATACATAAAAAATATGTAACCAAATAGAAAACAAGTTTGTGTGTGTATGTATTAAATTTAAAATCAATCTATGTATGTATGTTTGCTAATATTTATCAAGGATTGTAAGTTTAGATTTATTATAAAAGATCATCTAAGAATGTTTTGGCGTACATTCGTCTTTTCTTAAATCTCCTGTGTGTATCATAACATTTTCTAGCAATAGCTCTTAATATATCTTCAGACCGACTAATTGTTGAAGTTAGTATGCAAGATTCAATATCAGCTATTTTATAAGGTTCTAACAATGTATTTATAAAATCAGTTTGTAGTATTTTTTCCCGCGAAAATACTAGTCCACATAGTGAACGTGCTGCGCTTTGGGTAGAGCTCCAGCAAATCTTCTCATAATCAGATTTACAAAGGTAGGTACTGTACTGACCAAGTACTACGATTGGTTCATCACCAGGGATATGAATGGGAGAATATAAACGCTCTCTCATAGTTGTTTTGGATTTTCGCTCGACGGATGGCAAATATAGCTTTACATTCAAATGGGGGTCCTTCTTAAGTCCCCTCAACTCTTTCAACAAGTATGTATACAATTTCATCTTAGTCCTGGTATCTGTTTTCATCTGTTTAATACAATTTTCTTCTTTTATCATTACGTCTTTTTCATCGCACTCGCAACTGACGTAGCACAGATTTCTTAAATTGTCATTAACATGACCGCACATTTCTTTAATTAGTATATCGAAAATTTTATCTTTATTTGAAGTGGGGGTTAATTCCTTTTCTTCATCGCTGGCATCATTATTGGGTCGCAAAATCGTTGAAATATCTTTTAAACTGTTTTTTATAACTTCACGAACTACATCCGTACTCGAAGCTATAATTAAATGATTTAATATAAGGACTTTTATATTATGCTAAAGAATTTTAATATTTCTACCTGTTTCATCGGACATACTGTTTGAATTTCGTATGCTAGTTTTTATCACTAAATATGATTTTAATTACTAATTATATATGTATGTATTAATTTTGTGGTTTCGTTTCCTACTTCTGGGCTTTATAGAATTTACTGTTTTAATTGCAAATTTCTAACTGTGTTGAAATTATTTTCTCACATTTTCTTTTAATTAACAGTGATGATAAAGTAAGTGTTAAAAATAAATTGATAAAAGACGATGTATGCTAACTACAATCTATTACATACATTCTTCACACTTCAAATTTCGGTACATACATACATATGTATGTATATAGAAAGTATCATTTAAAACATGAATTAGTCTAAAAAATATAAAATTGCTATAAAAGTGTTTTAAATATTTTTTAACTTGTATAGTTATAATTCTATTATTTTGAAAAAATATTATAACAAAATTATTAAAATATTTTTCATTCTAATAAGATACCTAACCTTAGGAAGGGTATGTAGGTTTATGTAAAATTCATCTGGCTGTACGTGCAACTGTACATGTTAGTCTCATACCTGTAGGTCCTTTAGACATATATGCGAGTACATAATTTTTTTAAATGCACCCTCCAGTAGGTACTTTGTAAACGCAACCAAGCCAAAACATGCAGAAAAGCGCGCCAACTAGAAAAAGACGCTGATGATTATTGTTAGGGGTGGTTTTTCTGTTATTGGACCATTTAAATACACAGGTCAGGTACACTTTAATGAAAAATACATTTTTTATGACTCGTTCTATTTGCAATAACAAGAATATGTAAAATTTTTAATAAAATCTTTCAAATTTAACAATTTGTTCCACAGTGAAAATATGTATTCATAATTTGGCTAATATGGCAACACAACAAATATTCTTTGCAAATTCTAGTTTTTGTATGCTTCCTATATTTATTGCGGTCTTGTTTTTTTCGTTTTCATTCAACAAACTGACGTTATTGACATATTTACAAGTATTCATACATATTTGCTTAAAACGGGCGCGCGAAATATCGCTTTTAAAACTGTAATGCGATTTGCTGTTATTTTCTCTAGTTTTGATGAACGATGTTGAATTTAACATAATTATTAAAAATACGTCTTAGATTAGATCGAAGTGGATTCTAACATTCATACTCGTATACATACATACATATGTCAACTACCTGCTAAATAGTGTACCGAAAAGAATATATTTCGTCGAAGTATAAATGAAACGAAGGTTAACTTCTCAGTAAAATAGCATAATCTTTATTGATGTATACTGCAAATCACGAGGAGTGCAATATAGTATATCTATAATACGGTACGTGCGTGCAAAATCGTTACAAAACAGAAACCATCTGCATTCATTTTTGTTAAAAGCATATAAAAAGAACATTTCGGAATAGCATTGAGTGCGCACAAGAACAGATCGTAATGGATTAGCAGAGGTATGTAATTTTTCTAACTACCTGTATGTATATGCATGTATACACCCGAAAGGACTCTATTCAAAGCAGAATTGTATTCTCATTTATCTGGGTTGTTTTCGCCACTTCTGGGTTTTTACAGCTCTTAATGTTCAGGAAGAAATTTACGCTGTACGAATCTGTATTCACAAGACTGTCTGCAGGCATGCGATCGCTTGCATTAGCAGAATTCATTTTACCTACCCTTATTTTAGCGTCCAAAAGGTTCATTTAAAGTACATATAACAGCAAACAACTTCGTAGCAAAGATCATTCACGTCTGTGCAATCTATACGTTCACACAAAGTGCATATCCTAAGCAACAAACTATTGCGGTGTCAAGTTTTAATTTAAAATAGTGACTCCACATACAACGAAAAATGGATCGCAATTCAATGGTAAGTTTACATCAAAGCTATAAAGCAAATTTGTATTAAAATACTTAATTTATTGATAGCATATTCAAACGGTTAATCGGCATGTTACCCATAATACAAACCATCAACAGCCTGTTACAGTATATACAAATGCAGACAGATCTAGTGAAATACAATATTGTTATGAACGTCCTATGATGTTGAATACTTGGACGCAGACCTCAAATGCGGATCTTGGAATTAGTGACGATTACATGCAAAATATGTACATTGAGGAGCAAAAACAAAGGGAGAAAATATTATTAGAAAGAATACGTGATCTTGAGTCTAAAGTACGTGTTCAGTCAGAAATTATTTCTCAACAATCTTCAAGTGGGCGTGGCAGAAACTCATATTCACAAAAAATACGAAACTCACGTGAAATAATTGTAAATCCAATACCAGTACAAATGCATGAAAATCAATCACATCATATGCAAAGGCAACAGCAGGATCAATATACAGCAACACAATTTCAAGTATATAATACAGAGGTGAGTTCAAGAAATGTACATTGTGAGGAACAGCAATCTCCACAACAACGCTCAGAGCCGACGCATCATTTCCAGAACAGTATGCAAACACAATATATGCCACAAAATGTCAACGTTGCTATACAACACCAAGACGTGCATACTGTCACAAATACTATACAAAGTGTCCGACCACGTAAGGTGAATTACACGATAATAGCTGATGGCAATGTCAACGGACACGATGGCCCTATAGAGATTGAAATTGCCGAAGAAGAAAATGGATTAAATTTAAATGGTTCCGCTGATTCTGAACGTTTAGAAATTTGCTTGGCAGAGGAAGCGCAGCAAACTACAGCAAATGATAATGATATTAAGTTCGAGCATAATGGGGAACAGAGATTGTCCACCCAATTACAACAACAAAATACTATTACGCCAGGCACTAGCTCGAAGCGTTTTAAAATGTCTACAGAAAATATTTCACAATACGCCGATCAAAACAAATGTGAAAGTCCAGAATCCACACAAACTGTATCACATTATTCAAATACTCGTGCAGTGACAGAAACTTCACCAACTGTACCACAATATCCAGATTCACAAAATTGTGAAATAACAGAACAACAGCAGGTAATAACTGCTAACGATAACCACTCCAATGTACCAGCTAATGGAGGTGAAATAAAACACGATGGACAGGAAGAAAGAGCTATGCGAAAATCAGACTTGAAACAGAATTCTTACACATCGATTGGACCAAACAATACACGCGTACCGATCAAGGTTTTCGATAATGTTAACTGGGATAATCCATCAATGGCCACAAGGAAACTTATGATGGCAGTTTTCGATCGTGAAACCTTAGCCACACACTCAATGACTGGAAAACCCTCGCCAGCTTTTAAAGATCATAATAAGCCACTTAAGAAAATGTTAAACCCTTTGGTTATACAAGACATTATATTTGCAGTTACTCGACGTTGTAGAGTATCCGATAAAGAGGTTCGTAATGCTATCACCACCAAGTGTGCGGATGAAAATAAAATGTGGAAATTAGCACAGGCCAAATTCAAGCCATTTACAGAGCAAAACAAAGAAAATGTTGCTTGATGTACATTATTTAGGTTATTAGAATACTTGTCAATACTTCTGCAGTTACTAAAAAAGTATTTAATTATATACCGCCAAATAAAAGATTTTAAGCAAATTTCACAGATCTCGTAAAAAGTTGGTAAACATGTACATGTGTGTGTATACCAAAGAAAAATGAGACCAAATACATACATACATCGCACAATCAAAACTTAAATTTATTTATTTTAAATGTACAGTATATTGTAGTAACAAAACTATGAAGTTTGTTTCAATGAAATCGAACGAATTACCAGATATTTGTTCTTGCTAATTTATATATATGTAAGTACTACGTACATAGATGTAAGCTATTGAATGATTTTATGAAATGTTTCATAATAACGAGTGTTTCCAAATAATGTATGCATATATGTATGTATTTATACGTGGGTACATATTTATTTGTGTGAAAAAATCAAATAAGTTGATGTAAAAATTTTGTACTTACAAATGTATTATTGCTTATTTTAGCCTAAATGTTGTTCATGGATATACAACCAAAATGAAAACACAAGACGAGAGAATGATATAAATTATACTTTTACTTTATATGAACAAAAAAAAAATAGTTGCGTGTCTATATTTGAAAATTTTAGGTTTTGTAGATTCATGCAGTTCTGTCTGTGCTATAATCTTTTCGATTACATAAATTCAAATATGCGTAGAGTGACAAAACTATACAAAAATGAATAACCATACTGAAATGATTTTCTGTTTATTGCATTTTGTTGTTCATATTTCATACATAAGTAGGGGTCCCCAAAACAGTCGAAAGGTTATACAGTTGATCTTCCATAACTCGAACTCTCGAACTGGAAATAGAAGAAATTTCATACAAATTACTTTCCATAACTCGGGAATCTCTCTAACTCCTAAGTTTTTTGTGGATTATGGTGATTTGAGATAAGTAAGTTCAGCTGTATTTTGGTGTATTGTGCGAATCTTTTATCAGTTAGCTTATAATTTGTGTTGAAAAACACTCAATTCGATTTTGTTGCTCTACAGATTTTTGTACAACTGTCAAAAACAATTTTTATTTCTATTTGCACTACATTATCGGCATATACATACATATTTACATACGTTTGTTTGAAATTTCAATTTTGGAAAGCGGTCAAAATTTACAGTTGTGTCTAATTTCACGTTACCATGACGGCGGCGGTTGCAGTGAGCGCATAATAATTTCCCAAAACAATCATCAGCTGTATAATTTCCCAAAACATTACCCTGTTTGTACACGCACACACACAACAACAGGTCGGCGGCTGTCAATCTCTGGTCTGGCAGGAGGCGAATAAATCTTCAAAACGTAAGCACAGAGAACGGAACGGTAGGCAAAGGTTGAAAAAGATAAAAAGTGACAGCATAGAGAAAATTTCGAGCAAATTCTTTTCCTAGCAGTGTAATCAAGAGTTTTGAAGATTAATTGCAACATCAAGCAAAATAAAAAAATTGGGTTTATTACTGTACAACAAAAGCGGTGTGTGGACGCTATTGAGTGGCATAATATTGTAATAAACATTTTTGCGATAGTTATTTGAACTTTATTCTGGCTGTGTGGTCGTGTGACTGACTATTCGAATTGAATACTACTTTGTTGGTCGTTGTAGCGGTGCTTGAGAAGTGCAAAAAATGGATATCTTGCGTAAAATGTTCAAAATGAACGAGAAGGAGTCATCAAGCTTGAACGGAACCGATCATAAGGACGAGTAAGTGAAATTAACATAGAAAGCATACGCATGCATATTATTTGAAAACTTGTCGAGTGAGTTCTTGCAATCTACCATAATTTTTTCTATATTATTAACATGAAAAGTATTCGATCGATATTGTGCAAATTATATTCTTGGGTAGATACTTTGGCCAGGCCAATATTCGGAGGCTGCGCATATTGCAGTATATCCTTTGAGTGTTGCCATCGTTTTTTTTATTCGTCAAGAATCAAATGATACAAAAAATGTACACCAAATCATTTAAAGTAGTTGTCTATTTACATTAAAAAAATGATTTCTTGATTTTTTTTCTCTTCGCTAGAGCAACGGCAAAGGACGAGTTTCGCAAACCACAGTGGTTCGAGGAAGCGGAAACTGATGATGAACTATTCGATGATAATCGTAAGTTTGCTTTTCAAATTTTCACAAATCCTGTAGAGTTGCAGAAACACTTCGAGCGGCAAATGCAACAAATTTTGGAAGCAGTTAGTGAATTTGAAGGTAAGTAACTGTTTAAAAGTTTAATTTATATTTACTTTTTTATTTAAACAAAAATTTTATTTTCAAATAAATAGATAGTGATGTTAAAATCGATAAAGATTTAAAGGAAGATTTTCTAAAGCCAGGATTTGAAAATATTGACATTTTGAAAGAGTTTGAAAAAAAGAAGGCCGAAATCATGGATACTGATTTGGATGGCGAGTAAGTAAATCTGTTTTACAAAGTATGCAAGTTATACTATAGTAAATTGTATATTGCAGAATTTATGCTGATCAATTGCATTCATTAATGCAACGTTTATCACCCAATGAGGAATTGCCAAACATTTTGCCACGCAATGACAACAAAGCTATGCGTAATCCTATACGTAAGCAAAAATTGAGCGACGAGGAGAAAATTTTGGGCAAAATACATGGTACCCTGGATAATGAAGACGCACCGAAGCAGCCACGTATGCCGCGCGCTCGTCCTGACATGATGACACCAATGACACCGATGATACCACGTGGTCCAGCACCATTTGGTGGAGGAGTTTTTGAAGGGACTTACCAGGTATGTCGCAATTCATAATATTGAAAGCTATAATGATAAAATGGCATGTGTTTGTGTAAATATTTTTGGTTCGAATCAGGAAGTAATCCTTTTGATACAAATGAATGAATTTTCATTTTTACAGTTTGATTGACTGTCACACATTTTCCACAAAAACTGTTTTGATATTTTTTTATATTATTTTGGGTTTAATTGCTTTTAATTTATGCAAATTGTGTTTTCGAATGCATATACATATGTATACTCCTACATAAAGATAACTTTCTATGCTGCTATAGGGTCCGAAAATGTTCAGCCAGAGTGTAATGTCTAAAACTATACGTAAACCGGATGGTAGTTATGAGACTACAAAGGTCACCAAGGACTCTCAAGGTAATACAACAACAACTATAACACGTACCATTGATGGAAAATCCGAGACAATTACTACGTATGATAATGCTGGTGGTGCCGGTGTCATCAAACAAAAGGAGGGTGGCATCGCCAAATCCGAAGAGTATTCGGATCGTAATATTTACGTAACAAAAGAAGGTTACGCCGTACCAAGGAACCTCTGGTGACCAGTGGTGCTTATTGGCCGAATCCTTGTTGGCAACTTATTACCCGTCTATATTCAAATTCAGATATACTATGTATTAGTAACTAGATCCTTAAGTGTTTGGTGTTTTAGATGAAATTCAATTGAGGCTACAGAAAGCAGATAGCATTGCATGAGCAGCAGCGGCAGCAATAATGACAGCAACAACACGGATGACCGCAGCATCCACAACTATAACCGAAACAAATACAGAACAAGTATGGTAGACATACACAGGTGAATTTGACTTAAATATTTGTCCATCATTTGATGTAAATTGGAATTGTGTAAACGATTTACATAGGATGTTCACTTATTGATGCTACACAATCATACGTCTATAATCTCAAGTGTACAATTCTATACTGGTTCTGTACTGTTTTCATGGAATTTATTTCGTATATCTTAATATTTTAATTTGATTACGAGCATCTTCATGGAGCGTAAACAGAACTTTGTGATTTATTTCGGGGACGTATATCTCTGGATCAAACAATTGATCATAAGAATTCACTATGATTGTTTGATGAACGCTAGCGTCAGCGACAGGGTGAGCTGAGAAATGAGAATGTTGTTTATTTGTTGAAACGATTTACGTTTAACATATATACACACACACGAATGAGTCGCCCAACTGCCTAGCTGTCACATTGAAGGGCGGTGTAGTTAGAATTCGGTGGTATTTAAAAAAAAAAAAATATTCGAATGAAACATATCGACTCGGAATATGTTAAATGACAGTTAGTTAGGAGACAACGGTTGACAGCGATTATGAATATTACACAAAAGTATTTTTTCTTTGATTCTTTAGTTAGCACGAATTAATTCGTGATATGGATTTTTCTAAGTGTGGTTGGTTGCTTTCAATTGAAGGAATTTGAGCGCGATGATATCTCAATAATTACTTTTGTCATATATAATACTTTACGAATGTAGTTTGTGAGAAAATGAATATTGGGATACTGCAGTACTGAGTTTCAATGAAATCCATCTAAAGTGCAAGAACAAAGAAAGATGTTTAAACATAACATCATATATACATACATATTTACTTATGCTATATACACATACATATATTATAAATCCTTCATCTAAGTTAATATTCATTCTCAAATGCGCATTGGCGCTTGATATCATTTAGCTATAAATATTTGTTTTTCATATGAACATATAATACCTATTGGCAACCATAAAGACTTTGATATTATTTTGTAGTAATTTTAATATTAACTGTGTAAAATATAGTTTTAAAACTTTTGACGAAATTCAAAAAAAGTTAACATATTGTTTATTTTTTTAAACGTACATAGTATATACATTTATGCTTTGTCAATAGATACATATTTGTTTTGAAATCTTAAACTCTTTAATATGTATCGACATGCATAAATGCTACATACCAATTAAATTAACTAAGTTAAGGATTATTTCTTAAAATTTATATGCCATATTTGATTTGGTTATTTATGAACCACATTTCAGTGTTCTACATATATTTTAACAGTTGCAAATATAATTTAACGTACAGATATTTGTATCTACTTAAAACAATTAAAAAAATATATATTATCTACTTACATGTGCAATTAAAATTGTTTTAAATGTTTTTCTTTTTTATTTAAGGCGTTGATTTTCTCTAAATATAAAAATAATAACATCGATATCGTTGAGGCAGAATATTGCATTTACATATATGTGTATATTAAGTTCTGGTTTTAATAGTAATAACAAATATAAACGAGGTGGATTTGTTTATACAAATCACAGTGTTAGTATATACTGAGGTATTAGTCGGCACAAATAGATTTAGTGTTTTGAGATGTCTGACGAAATATTGTATCTTAATCATTTCTTAAATTCACTTTTTACTTTATGCGCTTCTCCGAGTATAGCATCCGCAAATTCTGTTTTTACAAATGATTTCAAACAATAATGACACCAATGCTTGGTAGGTTTGTCCTAGTAAAGTTATACATATATGTATATTTATTTTTGTTTTGTTTTTATTTATTTATAATTTACCAAACATATATAGACCCTTGGATGACCCAGTGCACCATCGCCATCACAATGTACTACACGTTCTGGCGTTATTATAGTTTCTATTTCATGTGCGAATACGGCGCCCCAGTTCTTGTTTACCCAACGTTTAGCGTTCATAAAACGTACATTTCGGTAGTCATCCTCTGCCCATAACTGCGTAGATAGTGTACTTATAAGTGTAATAGTTTCACATAAATATTTGGATAATATGTAGTACTTGTCCTGTGTGTGATACTTCCTTTAGATCACTTCGCAAACGTATCAAATGAAAATTTACAAATCTCTTATGTTTGAGAGCATCTTTTAAAAATTTAGTCGTCCACATTTTTTTAATTCCAATAAAAACAAAATCTAATATTAAAATTGATATGTCTTTACGACTTTTATTACCCTGTATACTTGTTAAAAATTTCGTAAATATATTCTGAGGAAGACTTACCGTGCTATTAATGCTTTTTCTTTTAAATAATTTTTTTTTATAATATATACCAACTAAACGGTTTATCAATATTGAAACTTCTTAGTACTCGCAAATTAATTAAACATCACATTTGCATTTTATATATCGCCAAACTCAAGTATCAATATTAAAAGCAATATTTTCACGACTAAAATCAAAATCTATGGTGATTCGTTTTCAAAATATTTATTCACAGAGACAATTCAAATCAATAATTCTCCCACTTGTATTTTTCCACATTCAACTTCTTCCAACAATAAAATTTAATGGTGGTGTCCCTCTTTCTTTACAAATCTAAGACCACAATATCCACAGATTTGAGGACCCGGTTTATCCTAGACGAGGAAATATGAAAAAAACATTTAATCGAAACTCGCAATATAAACAAACATAAACATGCATTAAATACACTTATATCCGCTTACCAAATTTATGTAAATTTTAGGATGACCCAAGTTCGCATCACCGCCATCACAATAGACAACACGGTCTGTAACTTCAATTGGTGGTACTTCATCGATCAAATTGATGCCCCAATTTTCGTTCACATATCGTTTGGCATTAACAAATCGCACATTGCGATAATCTTCCTTGTCAAAAACCTAAATTACAAAAGTGCATTAGTTTATTATGTGTATGCAAAAACAAAATAGAAAATATGTATAATGTTTGCGTAATAGGCTGATGGTTTGATGATATACACCTGTCCAGTGTGTGTGGATTTTTCTAAATCATTGCGTGAGTTGCTATAATTGCGGCTTGAATTGACGATAGATGAGCTCAGAACACGGCTAGTCGAATTACGACTTAAAAGTTGTAGCCCACTGTAGAGTTTTGTACACGCCATGACTTTTTTAATTCCTAACCAACTGCAAATCTGTTGAAATGGATAGAAATCAATTAATAAATAAAGAACTGTCAGAATCATATGTTTACATGAGCACGATGGTTGCCACTAGAATTAATAAATATTAAATTTGTAATTTATACTTTGATTTTTTGTACCAATAATTTTGTAACAGGTTTACAATAGTGTAAATTATCTGCAATATTGTAAAATATATGTAGATGTACCCTATAATTTTATGTATTTTGTCTTGATCTCAGTTTCACTTTTTGTTTTTTCTTATTGGAGTTTTGACAAGTTGCGCGGGTTTTTCTGTGAAAATGTTGTGTCAAATCAAAAGTGTTAAATTAATATTCGGATATATTTCAATATTAATTTTAAAATAAAATACCACTTATAATATTAAGAATATTTTTCAATTAAGCTCAAAATTCTAAGTGAAATATGTGCATTAAAGCTATGGATTTCGTAGTGTTCTTTTAATGTCAGTGAAATAGATTCACACGGCGTAAATTCGAGAGGATTAGTAGGAAGCAAGGAAAGTATTCAAAGGCAATCGATCCTTAAGGATGTGTATATGGAAACGCGTATGTGTGCAAATTTGTTGACTTCATTGGATAGATAAAAAAGAGCAATTACAGAATTAATTCACTAAGGTTTGTTAATTCTTACATAAATAAAATTTGTATTTATTTAGACTGCAAAATTACGTTAATGAAGGCTGTACCTTTTCGGGGTAGGTACTCCACTTATGTGTATAAACTTCCAATCCACATTTCTATCGGACATATCACGACTTGCTTACATTGAGTTAACACAAGTCAAAGCCTGACACTGGGTACCATCGGCTAAAAAGTAACCTTTACGTAGACCCAACAGTTGTGGAACAGCATAAGATGACGACATTACTTAGCAAACTTACAATAATACCATTTTAGTTTTAGAAAACGTATATGAGTAATTTTAAATGGAGTTATCATTGGTCGAATATAACATAACATAGTTTAACTCTAAAGTATTGCGCCGGTCAATTATATCAGAAATTGTATATTTGGTTTATCTTTCTATTTTCACACCAAACTCATACCTAAATGTGTGTAAAAGCCCTATAAATAATTTATCATAGTGTAAATTGCATTATTTACAATTTTATTTATTCAATTTGCGTAATTTTTATATATTCATTTATAAATTTTCAAAATATTCTTGAGATATACATACATATTTATGTATAATAGAGCTAACATTTTTATCATGCTGGTATGTTATATTTTAAATATTCAATATTTTTTCTTAACTAACTGAGCACACACTCAATTAATAAGCCTATACATGTATTAATTTTTTTTAACAATTTTTTTTGAATACTTTACAAAAATTATAAAAAAAAATAATATTTAATCAAAAATACTTTGTGGAACGTAGATACACAGAACTTCTGTCCTTTGCTTTTATATGCTATATATAAAAGATTTGTAAAAGCATATCCTGCTTTGATGCGAATTAATTAGTTTTTTACTTTTCATACATATATAAAAGGCGTTTCACACAAGGATTCTGCACTTAAGCGTTTGCTGAGGACGTACACACAGTTTTATTTAAACAATTTCTCGTGCAGACGGTATAAAAGTTTCCCAATATGAAATAATCTGCAAAGAAAAAACATTTTTTTTAATTTTTTTAATATATTTCAATAAATTTTTATGCGCACCTGTTGTTGATGCGCCATCTGATCCTCAATATATTTCATCGTGTTTACTTTGAATTCACGTATTCTGTTCAACTCGAAACGTTCCATTTCTTTTTTAATTTCTGCCGATATATCATCAAACTGTTGTTGGCAGCGTTGCACTTTTGTTTGCCACTGCAATTAAGAGTTGACATCAGTAAAATAAATTACATATATAAATTTTATATTTCAAACCTCTTCAACTTCCTGTTGCGCTTGTTCCAGTTTGTCAGTCCGATTAGCAAGTTCATAGCGACCTCGATTTTCTCGTCGCTTCGACAATTGTAGTTGTGCATGTTGCCAGTTTTGAAATACTTTGACGCGCTCATGAAATACAGATTTAACAGCGCTGAATAGATCGATGTAGTCTTTTACGAATTCTGCCATTATGAAAAAGTCTGAGTTGGCCTGTTCTGAACGCAGCAATTCGATTTTTTCTTCTACATCAGCTAAGTTAGAAAGTGCACGCGACAGGCCGGTGTGCTCTTCACAAGTACTTAGCATGGCCGCCGATTTGGCGACTAGGCCAGTCAGAGCAGATAACTCTTTACGTGTGTTAACAAGAGATTTCAACGCTGAATGCAATTTTTGTAGATTCGCATCCAAATTTTCCACTTCAGTAATTTTCTCATCAAACCACTATAAAAGAGCAAAGAATACAGAATACCATCTTAGTTAATTTAGGTGAAAACATAATATGTAAATTTATGCTTACGGGATCGCTTTCATCCATTTTGTAAGTAATTTTATTAACAGTTTCTCCAACTTTATTGAAAAGACGCATGACACCGGCGCCGCTGAGAGTTGCTGTATTAACAGCACGAGGGAGTTCCTTTGAATAAATCATTGTTAAATATTAATTAAACTACCATTAGACAAGTTTATTTACCTGATCACTTTCCAAGAAATTAATGAAATCGAGATCTACACGCAACATCGGATGTTGGGCTGTACGATTTACATATCGTTGCAAAGCAGCTCTTCGCGTTTCAACCCATTCGGCATTTCGCGGTGCACCGGGCTCCGTTTGTTGTGGACTCATTTTCACTTTAGTGCTACCTAAAACAAAAGTATTAAGCATCTGAAGTTTCTGTTTGCTAATAATAATATTTACCGCCTTGTTTATATATTGATTACAAATGTTATATTAAAGATAGAAATACAATTTTTAGTTTTAAAATTTTCAGTTGTGATTTAGGTATTATTGTAATGTTTTTGTTTGATCATTGTAATTGTTTACCTATAATATTTTTTGATGGTGCTGGTGGGATAATTCTACCAAGTCTTGTATATTTTCCTGACAGTACATCGTGTATTCCTAAAAAGTCACTAAATCTTCTCATTGTACTGAATTCAGAGCGTTTGAATTTCGGAATGTTTGTTTTCGTTGTTACCCTATGGAACATGAATTATATTACATACATATATAAATGAAATATAAAATAATAAATAGTTCTCGATACTCACTTATAAGTAAGATATGAACCTATACCATCACCGACTTTTTGTGGCTCTGCCACCGTTACTTCTATGAAATAGTCACCATTGTCGGTAAGCACATCTTCGAGATTACTTGATGAGATACGGCGCTATAAAAAATAATTGATTTTAAATAAATATCTTACCATAAATCTCCATTGATATGCATTATAACATTTGAGATGTTATGCTTTTTAACACATAATTACTAATATTTCTGCTAAAAGTTACATATGTGTTGATATATTAATCACATTGAGCATAACGAATTCATTGCCCCCAATGAAATTTCATAAGCATTACATATTTGTTGATAAGACTGCTTCATTTACGTCTGTCACAGTGCAAACAAATTACAATTGCTGTTGCACAAACAACAACAACAGTGCTTACATTATATTATAGAATACTACTGCAGATCTCAATACCGGCAAGCATTGTATATGGCAAGTCTACATATGGACGATTTATGAAACTGCAGTAGTGTGAAGTTTCAACTCATATCAGAAATTGATGTGATAAACAATTTAATGCGTATGGAAATTGTCTTATATTTGAGACACCGCCCACTATTTTTGTGAGTCAGTGAGCAATTTCGGACATATTATGATGTTCGGTTACATTAAAGGATATATACATTATTGAACATTTAAAATGTAAAAGTGTTCTTACATGAATTTCACTTGTTGGTGTTATGGCAAATAAATCGTTGTCGACAGAACCAGGTGCTGGAACCTCTTCTTCCTCGTCATCCTCTGCACCTGAGGCACTGCCGTTATTTATGTCCACATCAGCGAATTGTTTCTGAGCATCAAGAATGTTCTGTTCATCGGCCATATTTTACTATTTGGTGTTAGATTGTTAGCAACAAAATATTAAATTTACAAAATTAACTACTTTATTTAATATTATGGTGGGGAGAAACTCCAAATATTAGTTTTATTGTACCACCCAAAAACACAAAGAATGCAAATGCAAAATTAACATTTGTCAATTCGACGGCTCAACTGTGTGGATAAAGCAGTTCATTATTTAAATATGGTTGCCAGGCTACAATTTTCATTGAGTAATTCATTCGATATCCTCTTGTTTATACCGAATACAAATCCGATAATTTATAACTAAAATAATTTTATTTTTTATATTTCAAATTCGATTTATTTAAATTTAATTAAATTATTCAACATTGTTGTCATCCAAATACACGCGCGCGCATTTATTACTATTATTTATTGATACGTTGCGAAAACGTGTGAAATCGGATAATACTTACGTCAGCCTCTCCATACAACGGCATCGCCCACTTTCAGGTGAAATCTCGTACATCCGCAAACACCCGTTCAATTTCAAGACCATTTTTACATACCCTTGGCATCCTGAATGTTTTGAAAATGGCAATATAGGTCTATAACCACGCCCACTACCCATAGGCCCGTATTTAATTCCATTCGATTAATTGACATTACAATAGATAAATAAAACCCCAAATATCATACCGGAATGAAATTTCGTCCACTTTTCATATAAAAATAGTAGGTTATATCTTTTCAAGACCTTGAATACGAAATTTCAAAATTTTAGTGCTCAAGACTGACTATCGATCAATTCATTCAAAATCTTCCTGAAACATACATATGCACATATTTTCCAGAAGAATGTGCTAAAGATGGATAAATTGGGTGTGGTACTTTCCCTGGCCTCATATATCTAATATAGTGATTCCGTAATTCCGATTCTCTGGTATTTTAATATAACATTGATTTGGTCCAAGTATGTCATAAAAATTGTGTTTGATGTTTTAATATAAAAGATAAGAACCCTTGTTAGAAATAAATATTGTTTATTTTGTTTTTTTTTTTTTTTTTGCATTTTATTAAAGTTATAAAAATCTATAAATTTTCAAATATTACGATTTTTGATGGGACGAAATCCATGAAATAAAATCTGACACCTGAACGTAAACAGATGGCGAATTGGGTTGCCCACACGGTAGCTTTCCCCATGAAACAATACCAATTAGAATAGTTTTACCATTTTGACTTTGCACCAAAGGACCTCCCGAGTCAGATGTACAAATTCCAACTCCTCCTGTTAGCGGGCCCGTACATATATTTGTAGAATGTACATCCAAACCTTTAGATCCTAGTGCTGTAACGCATGCCGATTCGCTGATTATTGGTATATTTTTAGCCACTTGCAACACACTGGGATACGATGGTACTGAAGTTGTCGAAATCGATCCCCAACCATATAAATCCGCATTTCCAGTTGGCACAACACCAGATGATGGTAAACTTATTGCCTTAACTGCATTCGTCCAACTAAAAGCTGTCGCTGTATACACCAGACCAATGTCATAAGGCGCTATACCGCCGGTATAAAGATCATGCATCACATACGATTTTATTGCAACCTTTTGCGTGGTACTTCCTGCGCCATTAACATTGTTGCTGCCAGCGATGAGCTCACTGCTTAGTACTTGCGTTTTTGAGGTCAAACAGTGGGCTGCCGTCAGTACCCAACGAGTATTCAAAATACTACCCGCACAATAATGTACACCCTTCTGTTGAAACGAGACAATATAAGGCGCTGCTTGTGCTGCTGCTGCAGTGCCTCCTACAACGCGTCCACACACTAGGTTTTCCGTTGGAGTAAAACTGAGTGCGTGTTGACAAAAAAGAACGAATGCCAAGATCAAAGAACAGCGTACCGCCATTATAAATAGTTTGAAGTTATAAACGCAACTGATCGCGGAAAGCTTTATTGACCATATTTCTACTTTTATAGTATATATGCAATTACGATATATTTATATATATATATATATATTAATTTAAATTTTTAAATTTTCTACAAAATGAATGTATGTGTGTACATACATCTATTCATATTTTCGTATTTCTTTGTTTTGCATTGTGCGAATACGTATAATAACAAGAAAAGTCCACTATCTTATCATACTAAATGCAGAGTAAATACTTACCGATAATCGCCTCAATACAACTCAACTAAAACATTTAAATTTTTTATTACCCCCGAACTGCAAACTTTCTGCTCTTACGTTACTCTCACAACATGCGCTCTTCCATAGCAGCAACAGTCGTTAATTGTTTTCTCCACTTACTTATCCGTACTTAGAAAATGTGGGAAGGCAAAGTTTTTTTCAAAATCAAAATTTAAAGTTCCAATTCCTTATTCGTTACATCAACCTATAAATGTTCCTTCGCTAGAATTGTGTCGCGTAGTTCCCCAACGTTGCTAAAAAATAAAGCTAAATATGGATCGCCAATAATTACTAGCGAAATGAACAATTTTTTTTTAATACTTCATCTTGCTTCATAAGAACTGATCCAAGCAGCTTTTATAAAATTAATTTCAATCATTAAGCTAAACAATCCAAATTCAGTGCAGTGTACGTGATTTGTTGACCACAATTTGGTTGGCTGTCAATAAAGGGTTAAAATCGGTATATACCTTCCCTTAGCCTGCCAAAATGTTGCAATAAATTATTAGCATTGTTATTGTGGTCTTTTCATCATATATATCAGTTAGTATTAGAGTTATCTAATTAAAAATGTACGATAATTTTAAACTTATGTGCTTTAGTGTCGCAAATTTATGACATCAATATAATAATTTTCAGCCCTCTGGGCTACACTTTATTCAGGCTGTATGAATCATGTGCCATATGTTCTACCAGTACTATTATGTCGAATATACTCATTGTTGTTAGTCATATGACTTTAATTTTAAAGTCTTCGCAAATAAAAAAATCTTATTAAAACAAAAAGATAATATAGTCTATGTCTTAAGTTGTTATATTAAAAAATAATATCTAATAACAAATTATAAATTATATACACTCACAGCAATTTGTAAAACTTGTTTTCCCTTATTAGTGGATTCTAACATTTAAACCTAATCGAGATCTCCATAGGGTACATCTTAAATATTGTGCAGTTTGGGGTCTTTCAACCCTAATGCCGCCAAATGTTAACTGTGAGGTACAACCACGGTAACAAAGGAATAACAAATCTCACATCGGAGTTTCTTTGTAAATTCTTGGAATCTGTGAAGTTTTTTAACGATATTAATATATGTGTAAATATAAAAGGCTGTTATCTTATCAATCCAATTCGTACTAAAAGTCATTAGATAAGAAAGCGGAATCCAATTTTTAATTTATTCATTACTTTATTAATATCCGCCTTGCCAAGCTATTAATTGGAAATCGGAAGATTGCGGGAAAGATCTGAACGACCACAATAAAATGAAAAAAAAAACATTTATTTTTATATAAATATAGCTTTGTATATAAAAGTGCATACATGTAATGACTAATTAATATTATTATTTCATTTATTTTAATTATTTCAGATCTGTAAAACAATTTTGTTAAATTGATTTTAGTTCGTAGCTTTGTATCTATATGAAATAACTAATTAATATATTTGCCCAAAATTTAAGAAATAGTCCAGATACTATGCTATTATTAATTCATTTTAACGGTGTATAATATTGCAACTCGACAAATAATAGATATTAGCTGAAGAATTTAATTGTAGGCAATATTACCAATGGGCACTGCATAATTTTATACTTGGCAAGAGTTATTCGGATAATTAGATTGAAAATCTGGATAATTAATACAATAATTGAATTTTACTTCTTGCCGTTTTAATAAAAATATAAATTTTATACATATTTTCAATCCAAATCAAGTAGTATTTTCCATAAATTATTTTAGGAAAATGGTAACCCTTTTTGGAAAAAGAAAGAGAAGTGAAATTATTATTTTCCTATTTGACAGTTTATTAACACGACACATGTCGGTAAAGTAGTGCAAATCAAACGTTATAGAAAGATTGCTGACGGTGACTAATGAAAAAGCGATCGAAAAAGTGTAGGTGAAAATTATAAAGCTATATATTGCAAATTAATTACAAAAAATACGCGTAAAATAATTTAGGAGAAAAACAAATCATCAGCGGTAATAGTCGTGTGAAAAAAGTTTTTAATAGTGCATTAAAAATAAAAAACCCAACCCAAAGCAAAGAGGTCAGCAGTGAGAGAAAAAAAAAGAAAGCAAGTACGCCAACGTCGACGAAGACAAGTGCAAGAAGAATACGTAAAGGAGTGAACTATAAGCAACATATTAAGAAGGGGCTATAAAGGTGATATATTTAGTGCAGAAGGAAAAATAAACTAATTAAGTAATACAATCATTTACACAGCTTATATTTAAATAATGTCATCCGGCGAGTTTGGTAATCCCCTGCGCAAATTTAAGCTTGTGTTTCTTGGCGAGCAGAGTGTCGGTAAGACTTCGCTGATCACACGCTTCATGTACGATAGTTTCGACAATACTTATCAGGCGACAATTGGTATTGATTTTCTTTCGAAAACCATGTACCTTGAAGATCGAACCGTACGACTGCAATTATGGGATACTGCCGGTCAAGAACGATTTCGCTCACTTATCCCATCATACATTCGTGATTCTACTGTAGCGGTTGTTGTCTACGATATAACAAATACAAATTCTTTCCACCAAACATCCAAATGGATTGATGACGTTCGTACGGAACGAGGTAGTGACGTCATAATCATGTTAGTGGGCAATAAGACAGACTTATCGGACAAACGACAGGTGTCCACCGAAGAGGGTGAACGCAAAGCAAAGGAACTGAATGTGATGTTTATCGAGACGAGTGCGAAGGCCGGTTATAATGTAAAGCAGCTTTTTAGACGTGTAGCGGCTGCGTTGCCCGGAATGGATTCGACAGAAAATAAACCCTCGGAAGATATGCAAGAGGTTGTGCTGAAGGATTCACCAAATGAATCAAAGGACCCCGAGGGTGGATGTGCCTGCTGAAGAATCAACGAATATAGTGAACGATTTAATAAATTAATAAAAACAATTATATAATTATAGCAGTCTAGAGCACTGAATGATAATTTAACAGTATGATGACGATGTAGAAAAGTATAAAAAGGCTTAAGAAGAGGAACACAATTTTATGTTTAAGTTTATTTATAACGTAAATAAAACTAAAATCGATTAACTGAATAATCAACTGATCTTTATGATGGAGATAGTAGGCGCATAAAAGCATTTAATATATATGAGTAAATATGATATCATTATATTACAACTAGTACTGAAACGGTCTTAAGAACAATTGCTAAACCCAAAGCTGAAATTGTTAAGCGTGTTGTAGAAAAGATCGGTTGGTAGTTGGTGGGATTAACTGACAGTTGTGTGCATAGGAATAAAAAAATAACATTAATATAAAAAGAAGCATTTAAATAATTGTGAATCATAAAATTATTTACATACATATTTATATAGCTTAAAATATTGTGTAATGATCATAAACATGCCTGCTTACTTTATATTATTTAATATATATAATATGCAAATGCACCTGACACTTACTTACTGACGTTATAAAATTGTTAGAAATTTAAAGAGCCGTAGCACTTTAATACACCCACATAAAGTGCATTTGCTACTTCAATAGACACAATTTCGCCGAGTTTGTATTTGTTAAAAATTATTTAACTTATATAATTCATGCACAGAATCGCTTTATGCTAATTTATAAAGACCAAGCACATAATTTGTACACTTCAAATTTCCTTTTTTCAATCAATGATTAATTTGAATTATGTTAAGTCTCTCAAATGTAACGTCTGTGTACTTATTTGTTTATAGTCATTCTCATAATATATTTACATATATATATAATATTTGAAACAGATAAATTAGAATGAAACGAAATGGTGTGCACAAATGGAACGTAAATAATATTTAGTTTTCTATTAAGAATCAACTAAATTTGACAAGTTCTGCAAAGTGTTAACAAAAAATGAAGCACACGAGCTTTATTGCATAAAAAATAGCTAATTTGTTTATATCGACGGTATTATTTATGCATATTATGTGAACTTGTATGACCTGCAAAATTTTTTACAAACATACATAGATATTTTAAATAGATGAACTTACAAACATAACTTTTGAACTTATTTAACATTCCTGTTTATTTGCATGCAGGTGCATTGTTTGTATTATTTAATTTGTATTGATGTAAATCAAAACATTCATATCTTCTAATACTCCATTAAGTTCATTTTCTTGGGCGTACACATACATATTTATATTTCTTTTGAAAAAATAAGTGATGAATTTTATATGTGCTAATGTAATGTTATCTATTGAATTTCAAAGTTGCCACAACCATAAATTACAGAATCCGCTTCGATCTGCTCTTAATATATAAAAGTTCAATTTCGCAAATATTTACATAAAATGCTCAGTGCGTTCGGTACTCGATTACTCAAATATTTTAATATGCGTATCTGTCTTTTATATTCATCGTCACAGGCCTATCGCAATTAAAAATTAACAGTTAAATTTAATATTTTTGGCTGCTTAGTAATTATTAAGTTATCTTTTTTGAGATGGCAGGAGAGAGTAAAAAAATTACCAGACACTTATTTATCAGTACCTGCTGTTTGTTGCTATTCATATTTTTTACTTCCTGTGTTCTTTATATAAGTTCTGCAAACTATATTTAGACTACTAAAATGCATTCGAAAACAAAATGTATCAATATGTAGGTTTGCTCACCGGCTACCATTGTGTGTTCAAGCATATGAGGATTAGAGAAATGTCTCGCTTAAAAATACAAATAACAAATTACACATTACATACCGACAGTCACATTACTTTTAAATACGCATATTCAGAACTAACACAACTAAAAATTAAAAAAAAAAAGAAATCAAAAAGGACAACAAAAAAAACGAAATTATTTAAAAATATAATAAAAAAATTGGGTCATCCATCTTATTATCAATGGTATGCAAAAAGCACATTATACAATTTGACTAGCTTTGAATTAATGGCCGCCAAAATTAAATTTCTAATGCAGCTTAAAAATAAAATTAATGAAATTTTGAGATTGCGATCATTGTAGTAAGCAGCAACAAATAACTAACACAAATGACGTTTGTATGAAGAAATTTAAAGTAAAAGTAAATTAAACATTTTAAGCAAATTACACATTAAGTTAAAGCATTTGAATGATCAGTGGAAATTGCACTTGCTACGTGAAAATATTTTTAAAGGAATAACATATTTGCAATAAAGTTTTTTGAAATAATCTAGTTTGTAATTTTGTGGCGTACGTGTGTACATGTAAGTAAAAGAGTAAACAAATGTGAAGTCGTAGAAGAAACAAGAGGGAGAGCGAATCATTTTTATTTCGTATTTTATTTATTTTTTTTTTTTTTTTGTATTTGTTTTAAAGAATTTAAATCGTAAGAATCCCACATATTTTCCGTGCTTGTGCATTTGGTGTCATTTAACAATATTTACAGGTTGTGCTGTTCGAAAACATATTTGTGTAGTTTTTATTAACTATAATTGTAAACAAGACGTTACCAAATTTATTTGATTTTATTCGTTAAAGTTGATATAAATATATTTGTTTGTATACAGAATTTCTAGGAGATTACTATCAAATTGTTGATGATGAAAAGTACTTCGCATGAAAAAAATGGGAATTATGGACAGGGGTTTCTTGGCGAAATTTATGTATAAATTTTATTGATTGTTGCAATTTATTCAGCTAGATAAAGTAAGTAAAATCATTCATTTTCTCATTCAATTACTATTGCAGTCGACTGCGGCGTTGTCGCCGCGTTAAATTTCATTTATAAATTGCCGATTTGCACTAGGCGCCCAGAAATGTGCAGTAGGTGGATGAGAAAATTAAATACAACATGTTGCATGTGTATTACTGCGAACATGTTGTAAACAGTTTGCTTCAAACAATCGGCTAAATTACAATTTTCTATTTTATGAAAATCCCACGTCAACTACCTGGCGTCCATAAAAAGCAGCAATGTGCTTGCTTCACATTTTGTCGGCAGGACTTTGTTGCTATTTCCATATGCCCATATGCATTCCGTGAGTCCCACAACAACACGTCTCCTTGTAAGAATAATAAAAACAAAAGGAGAACGAAACGTAAAATTATTTTTGCTAAAAATTCCAAAGACTAGTGAAATTGTTTTTGCTAAAAATTCCGATGATCTATTTAGTTAGTTGTTATTGTACACCAGGCGACCGCATAATGTGCATACTGATCATAGGGTGGCCTGCTGCACATTGTTTTTGCTAAACGCATTTCGCGGCCGCCTGATGTACAATAACAACTAACTAAATAGATCATCGGAATTTTTAGCAAAAACAATTCCTCTAGCCTTTGGAATTTTTAGCAAAAACAATACTAGGAGCCTTGGGAATTTTTAGCAAAAACAATTTTACGTTTCGTTCTCCTTTTGTTTTTATTATTCTTACAAGGTCACTTGTTGTGGGAGTCACGGAATGCATATGGGCATATGGAAATAGCAACAAAGTCCTGCTGACAAAATGTGAAGTAAGCACCATGCTGCTTTTTATGGGTGCCTGGTAGCTGGCGTGAGATTTTCATAAGGTGAGGTAAGACAGTAATGCACATAGATCAACGGAATTTTTAGCAAAAACAATTTCACAAGGCTGCGGAATTTTTAGCAAAAACAATACTATTAGCCTTAGGAATTTTTAGCAAAAACAATTTTACGTTTCGTTCTCCTTTTGTTTTTATTATTCTTACAAGGAGACGTGTTGTTGTGGGAGTCACGGAATGATTATGGGCATATGGAAATAGCAACAAAGTGCAGGCGACAAAATGTGAAGAAAGTACCATGCTGCTTTTTATGGGTGCCTGGTAGCTGGCGTGGGTTTTCATAAGGTAAAAATGGTAATTTTGCTGATTGTTTGAAGCCAACATGATCGCAGTAATGCACATGCAACATGTATGAAAGCAACATGCTGGTCTTTATGGGCATTTTGCTAATTTATTTATGTGTGTAACGATTATCATGTGCATTATGCGGTCGCCTGGTGTACAATAACAACTAACAAAATAGATCATCGGAATTTTTAGAAAAAACAATTTTACGTTTCGTTCTCCTTTTGTTTTTATTATTCTTACAAGGAGACGTGTTGTTGTGGGAGTCACGGAATGCATGTGGGCATATGGAAATAGCAACAAAGTGCCTGGTAGCTGGCGTGGGATTTTCATAAGGTGAGGTAAGGCAGTAATGCACATAGATCATCGGAATTTTTAGCAAAAACAATTCCACATGCCTGAGGAATTTTTAGCAAAAACAATTTTACATTCCATTCTCTTTTTGTTTTTATTATTTTTACAAGGAGACGTGTTGTTGTGGGAGTCACGGAATGCATGTGGGCATATGGAAATAGCAAAAAAGTGCCTGGTAGCTGGCGTGGGATTTTCATAAGGTGAGGTAAGGCAGTAATGCACATAGATCATCGGAATTTTTTGCAAAAACAATACTAGGAGCCTTAGGAATTTTTAGCAAAAACAATTTTACGTTTCGTTCTCCTTTTGTTTTTATTATTCTTACAAGGAGACGTGTTGTTGTGGGAGTCACGGAATGCATATGGGCATATGGAGATAGCAACAAAGTGCAGGCGACAAAATGTGAGGCAAGCACCATGCTGCTTTTTATCGGTGCCTGGTAGTTGACGTGGGATTTTCATAAAATAGAAAATTGTAATTTTGCCGATTGTTTGAAGCAAACTGATTACAACATGTTCGCAGTAATACACATGCAACATGTTGTATGTAATTTTCTCATCCATCTACTGCACATTTCTGGGCGCCTAGTGCAAATCGGCAATTTATAAATGAAATTTAACACGGCGACAACGCCGCAGTCGACAGAGCAGCCGACTGCAATAGTAATTGAATGGGGAAATGAGTGATTTTACTTACTTTATCTAGCTGAATAAATTTTAACAATTAATCAAATTTATTTTAAAAGATATTTTATTGAATAAAGTAGATTTCACAAATATTTTAATGCGAATAGTTTTAATTTGAATTTGCAAACACTTTCAAAGCATTCAATTATAATTTGCAGAGGTAATACAAATAGCAGGAAAATAAATTATTGGAACCCAGTATCTTCTTCATCTTAGTGCTGGTATACTTTTTCGTCTCATCGACCTTAGAAGCTATCTTCGTTTGTGATGAATTCATCACGTATTTTATTCAGCTTGGTTATCAAATCCTTGATTGAGACTTCGCCATGCACTTTGTTGTCGCGTGTGCGCACATTCACCGTGTCGGAGGAGCGCTCCTTTTCACCCACCACCAGAATGAAATTGAATTGCGCCAGTTGAGCATTACGTATTTTCTTATTCAAGGTATCGCCAGCATCTGTATCAGCTTCGGCCATAAATCCAGCTGAATGCAACTGGTCACGTACAGACTGTGCGTACTCATCGAATTGTGGACCAACGGGCACAACCATCACTTGACGTGGCGACAACCAGAATGGCCATTTACCAGCATAATTTTCTGTAAGAATAGCAATCATACGCTCTACCGAACCGAGAATAGCACGATGGATTATGACCGGTCGTTTCTTTTCGCCATCATCGGCGATATAACTCAAATTAAAACGCTCTGGCAACTGGAAATCCAATTGTATAGTAGCACATTGATGAGCACGCTTCAGTGCATCCATAATGGTAATATCAATTTTTGGGCCGTAGAAAGCGCCATCACCGGGATTTTCTTTCCAATCCATTCCGAATTCATCCAAAGACTCGGCGAGCGCCTTCTCAGCAGCGTTCCATTGTTCCAACTCGCCAAGATACTTTTCTGGACGTGTCGATAGAACGAGATTGAATGAGAAACCGAATATGGTGTATACGTGACGTAAGAAATCCAAACAACCCTTCATTTCGTTCTTTATCTGTTCGGGTGCGCAGAAAATATGCGCATCATCTTGTTGGAAACGACGTACACGTGTAAGCCCAGTAAGTGCACCAGAGAGTTCATTTCGATGCAATACACCGAAATCAGCCATACGTAGAGGTAATTCTCTCCATGATCTGTTGCGGTTGTCGAAAATGAGACTGTAATGAGAGACGTGCTTTGAGTATCGATTGTAATAATTATTAAGAAATCAATCTCACTTACCAATGCCCTGGACAATTCATCGGTTTAAGTGCAAACTTCTCTTTCTCCACTTCGAATGAGAACATATTTTCAGCATAGTGCTGCCAATGACCCGAAGTCATCCACAGTTTTGAGTTAAAGACATTTGGTGTAATGACTTCTTGGAAACCACGTTTTCGATATTCTGATTTTATGAATGTCATCAGTGTGTTATATATGTGTGCACCTCGTGGTTGGAAGAAGCACGATCCTGGTGATAACTCATGGAAGAAGAACAATTCCTGTTCTCGACCAATTTTACGATGATCACGTTTAGCTGCTTCTTCTTGTATCTTTTCCCATTCCTTCAACTGTTTGGGGTCAGGGAATGAAATGCCATAAACTCTTTGCAAGGTCTCGGCGTCAGCTTTGCCTTCCCAATAAGTAGATGAGTTTTTGGTAACTTTCAAAGCTTTAACTTTGCCAGTATGACGTACATGAGGACCACGACAAAGATCAATAAGTGAACCACACTTGTACACGGTGGTAGTCTCCGTATTGACTTTCTCGTTTAAAATGCGTACTTTGAACTCATTGTACTTAAACATTTCCAATAAATCGGCCTTTTTCAATTCCAAACGTTCGAATGGTTGTTTTTCTTTAACAATCTGCTTCACGAGACCTTCCATACTAGAATAATCGTTGGTAGAAATCTATAATGATATATGAACATATAATTATGTGCTTAATAAACAGATCATTTAAGCTCACTTACACCATCGCCATCCAAATGCATATCATAATAAAAACCATTATCAATTGGTGGTCCATAGCATAAATGCCCACCATATATGCGCTCCATAGCTTCGCCCATGATGTGCGCTGAACTGTGCCAAAAAACAGCTTGAGCCTCAGGATCGTCAAATTTCAGAAGCTGCAAATTGCAATCTTCCTCAAGTACACGATCCAAATCCCACACTACACCATTAATTTTCGCCACAACGGTATTATCAGCCAGACCCTGGCTAATACCTTTCGCAACATCGTAAGGTGTGGTCTCCCATGAGGTTGCATCTACTTGCTTGCCATCGGGCAAAGTTACCTTAATAGGCGTACGGGTTTTGGCAGCCAACTCAGCTTCACGCTCGACCTTCAATTTTTCCCAGAGCACATTACGCTCTTCGATATAGCTTGGCCATGGATTTAATTCTGAAATTATAATGTTATTATACAAGAGGAAGTATATATTTGTAAAGCAAGTAGACAGTGAGAAAAATCAATTCCACATTTTTGATACACATAGACAGATAAATTGATTTTCATTTAAAATATTACTAACCTTTTTTGCCGGCTTCAGCAGGTGCGTTCTTTTGTTTCTCTTTCTTCATTTTTGTAACCTAGAAAAGTTAAACAAATTTTTTATTCCACTTGGTTTATAAAAACATGTATCTATATCTAACTGAGAAGGTGTATGAGTTAGGTTTTCTTAAAAAGTAAGACAATAAACCGACAGCACAAGCTTTTAACTATAGTAACATATTTTTGTTATTATTTTTGTATAAACAACGTACAAGTAGCCAGAAATACTTTAGTTATTACGTGGTCTCTTCTTTTGCAATGAATGTTAATTATTGAATTAATTGTTTCTGTTTGTCAAAGATATCTTTGCCACTTCACCTAATTGCTTTCACTGCCAACCTGGCTTTTAGATATTTTTTTGTATATATATAAATTGACTGATGCAATCTTCTGCCAGTTTAGATGAGTTCGTGGTGTACAACGTCAAACGCAATTGTACTGAAAATAAAGTTTTAATTCTCCTCTCTCTTTTTAACGCTCTACGCCGCAAAATTTTGACACACAATCTTTTTTGTTATGAAATATTTCTAAAAATTTAAGTATGAATCATGCGCATGCACCACGCGGCTATTAGCTTGAAGACATATTACATGTTATTGGCTTTTGACTTCAGCGCAGGCAAAACAACAAAAAATATGTGAATGATTTTCAATTGTTTCAACACCATTGCATATGTACTAGATATATATAGGACATGTATATATGTATATTATGCTAATTTTTAGACACCGACCAATGTTGCATAGCGCCGACAGAAGGTCTCTTGTGGTGGTCCGCTTCTTTGAAGGATGTTAGTTTTGTTGCTTTTTGCGTCTAATAAATACCCTAGTCGTTGGCGTACAAAATCTGTGGAATTCGCATGCTCATTTTCTATTTTATCACTAACACCAACGAAGTATGGTTGCGATTTGGTAACTACGGCAATGTGGCATTGAGCGAGTAGGTGTCTGATGCCGGGTATCATAAAATAAGATCTTGGCACACCAGTCACTTGTACAATATTATACATAATTCAAGCACTTCACTAAGCTGCAAAAGCGAAGTTTATCACAAATTAACTATAATTAAACATGCCTCGATAATATTATCCAAAAATTAAGCTCCTGCACCACGTTTCACCAAATCCCGTTGCAACGAAAACTGTCAAAAGTGAACTATACGAATAGTGATGCCATACCAAGTAAAACGATGTGTTGGCTTAAAAACAAAGACTTTAATAAATTGAAGTATTTAATACGTTTATATATATTGAGGGTTTATTTCAACTTATATATAATTTTTTATGGATATTTAAAAAGGGTTTGATTTATATATAAGTATTTTAACTATATTTACAAAGTTTTGTGTTTGTTATATAGCGGTGTAGAGAATTTGAAGAAATTGCATACTTTTAGGCGCAAAAAAAATTAACAAAGAAGTGTGCATAATGCGTACGGGCCGTTGTATATGTTTGTTTTATACACATGTACGAGCATAGGTACCTTTATCTTTATATCCGATCCTAGGTTAATACGAAAATTTTATACCGTTAAAAAAGAAACTTCAGCACAGTTTTCCACTTTGTAATCATATAATGTAAATGTATATCAATGCAAACTCAAGAGAGTGGTAGTAATAATATTTTCATGCTCTTTGAGCATACACAAAACATTTCATTTATTCACGTTCATTACTTATTTTACTTGTTGTTGTTGCGTTACTCTCAAATACCCCTACCAACTGTCAAGGACTATTACAACTGAAAAGCTGTTCAGTTGAATATTGATTTCTTTTTGACTCAACCTAACATTATATCCTCTTGGCTCCACGGTGGAAACATTCTAGCAAATTCCCTTACTATTTTAAAAATATTATTTTTTAATTCTAACCAAAACCAGTAATTTAATCCCAAAAGCTTACATTTGAAATAACAATAAAAGTGAACACTTGCGTAATACAAATTGAATAGTTGGGAGTTTTAAGTTTCATAAAATCAAGTGCAAAGCGTAAAGCATACAAGATTTCTCATCTACTTGAGAATCCGCTCCATCAATCGCCTTCGGCTTCGGGCACTGTGATTGTGGAGAGAACGGATTTTTATAACGTGGCCAGCGGCGACATCATCAGAACGCAGCACAGCAAAGTGCACCCTAGTCCGGGGGCCGCCCGCAGTGTGTGGGCGTTGCCCCTGACATCATGTAACATGGTCGCTGAAGAGGATAGCGCCGCCAACACGGAAGAACGTCCGCACTCACCACCGTCATTACGACGCGGTGTACGTAGCGGTGTAGGTGTGAACAATGTTGGCGGCAGAGTTGGACACACCGCTGCCGGAGATGGCGCCATCGATGACCATGATGATAGCAACATACTGCTGTTCGAGGGCATTGACGGTGCTATGGCACATTTGGATGATATATTCGATGTGATCAAGAATGGCGAAGTATGTGATGTGGAAAATTTGGTGGAGAAATTCGGTATAGAATGTTTGTCGGCACGTGATAGACACGGTTATACGCCGGGTCATTGGGTGGCGTTGAATGGCAATGTTGAAATGATGCGTTATTTAATCGAACGCAATGCACCAGTTGATCTACCTTGTTTGGGTACACAAGGTCCACGACCCATACATTGGGCGTGTCGAAAAGGTCATGCGGCTGTGGTGCAAGTGTTGTTGCAGGCTGGTGTTGCCGTAAATGCGGCGGATTTTAAGGGTCTAACACCGCTAATGAGCGCCTGTATGTATGGCAAGACAGCAACGGCTGCTTACTTGCTCGGCATGGGTGCATTAAATCATCTAACGGATATAAATGGTGACACCGCTTTGCATTGGGCAGCCTATAAGGGTCATGCCGATCTCATGCGCTTGCTAATGTACTCTGGTGTTGAGCTACAGAAAACGGATAATTTTGGTTCGACGCCATTACATTTGGCTTGCCTTTCGGGGAATATGACCTGTGTACGATTGTTGTGTGAGAAATCCAATATGGATTTAGAACCGCGTGACAAGAATGGTAAAACACCGATAATGTTGGCGCAGGCACATCAACATCAGGACATTGTGCGTTTGCTTTATAACGAAGTTAAGAAAAAATCACGTTGGATTCCGTCGATTTCAGAAATTTGGGGCTGGTTATTTGGTGGAGCTGGCGATTCAAAGGGCCCGCTGCTACTATTTCTATTCTCAGTGTTATTATGGGGATATCCAATGTATATGATAAGGGTAAGATTTTAATGATAGATATTATTCACATCATTTCGCTAATATATACCGCAACATTTGTTTTTGTTGTTTTTGTATACCTTTAAAGACAATTATCTAAATTTATTTCATTTATATTTTTGTATACCTTTTCAAGGCTATACCAATTACCTGGAACATACTGCGTCGCTCACATTACTGTTTCATCTATTGGAATGCTGTCATGTGGATCAGTTGGGTCATAGCGAATCGCCGTGATCCCGGCTATATACCGCTCAGTTCGGACGCTTACTATCGCGCCATCAAACAGATACCGTATTTTGATAAGTTGAAAAAGCGCAACGTTATATTGACGCGCCTCTGTCATAGCTGTCGTTGCTTGCGACCGTTGCGTGCCAAACATTGTCGCGTGTGTAACCGTTGTGTATCGTATTTCGATCATCATTGTCCGTTCATTTATAATTGTGTGGGCTTGCGAAATCGTATGTGGTTCTTCTTGTTCGTGCTTTCAGTGGCTGTGAATTGCTCGTTTACAATTTACTTTGCCTGTTACTGTGTAATGATTGAGGGCTTTACATTGCTCTATGTGTTGGGCTTGTTAGAGGCGGTGGTCTTTTGCGGACTCGGTTGGATATTGACTTGCACTTCGGTATGTTGTAACACATATGTAGATGACATGCAGATTTCTATTTTATATTCTTTATTTTTCGGCACAGATCTTACATGCCTGCATGAATTTGACTACGAATGAGATGTTCAACTATAAACGTTATCCATATTTACGTGACAAACGTGGACGTTATCAGAATCCATTCTCACGTGGACCCATACTGAATTTATTGGAATTCTTTGTCTGCCTACCCGATCGGATTGATGAAAATGATCTACTTATGGAGGATAATATTTGATTGAAAACTTAGGTACGCGCTCATGCGCGGCGCCGTAAAATACCAGCACATGGATAATAAATAGCTTAATTCAAATTGGGGGGCGGGCTTATAAGAACCCCTCCAGGCAACTAAATGCACACCGAACGGAAGATGGCTATTTAGCTTAAATATAAATTCACTTCACGGCTTAAGTCTACAAAGCATTATTACAAAAAAAAAACCAAAACGAGAATGACTGCAAATTTGTGACGACTTATGTGGCGTATATTGTTCCGAAGAAACTTGAAAAACAAATTTAAAGGAAATTCAGCGTTGCAAGATGTACGAAATAATAATTTTTGTACTGAAATTAACACCGAGATCGTCTAAATCCCCTGTTCTGGTTATCAATCAAAAACAAATTTCAAGCATTACTTGAAATAAGAATAATATTATGGATTAACACAGCTGTTTTGGAACGAATAATCGCTTAGTACAATTTTCGAGAGATTTTAAAGCGAAAATCAACACATTATACAAATTTGTCTCATTTGTTTTATCTATACAAAATTTATTTGTTTAGCGCAAAATTATTTTATTAATTTGAAAGAGTGCACCAAGATGTTACAGCTATTATCTTTACTCGGTTCATTATCAAATTGTCTAGACTAATATGACATAGGAAAATTGCTAATTGAATACATTAAGTAAATGTATGAAACAACCATAAACGAAAGACTTTATTGGAAAATTATTTAAATATTTCGTTTCAAAGTGCTTTCCAACGATTCTGATCGATGTGACCGAAACGAACCGGATTTGTCTTACAAAGAACATATTTCAAAAAAAAAAAAAATTGTTACAAATTAATTATAAATTGTTTGTAGCCTTTATATTGTGTAACTTAATGTACGGTGTTACGAATAGCGCTAGAAATAAGATTAACATTCCTAAACGCAGTATATCATAACAGCCTTATCAATAACTAATACTGAGAAAAAAAAAAAACGAAATTTTCTTGAAAGTATTGATGTTACCAACAATGTAAATTGCTAGAAAATTAATAAAAAGCAATAAAAAAGTAGTTGTATGAACTCGCCTAGCACCCAAATACTCCCCATAGCAGTAAAAAAAAGTTTCGCATAATGCTATTTTAATGGTTTTAAATTCATAATATGTTGTATTTCAAAAAAAGAAAATGCATACTAGCATACTATGTCTAGCTTAAAGAATGTAAAAATAAATATATATAGTTTGTTGTTCACACGAAAGCTCTAGTGGCATAATCGTAAATAAAAATATTGCATATTATGGAAAAATACAAATAACTATTATTTATATAATAATTTGTTAGATACTTTTGTTCATTTGACTCAAATAGTACTCAAATTTCTTGCTTTTTTATTGTATTTTTGGTTGTAGTTACTTGTAGATTGGTATAAAATATTATACAAGTCCCGCTACAAAGGGACACCTACAAACGACATACATATAAACATAGAAAACAATACATACAAATTGTTAATATTGTATTAAATTTAGACTTACTTTACTTTGGCATGTTTTTCGAAAAAGATCCTCCGATTTACTTATGTATTTGTGTTATTATCAACACAACATCAATACATACAACACATACAATCATGCAAGGCACACAAAACACCTTTTCTAACTCTCGAAACAGAAATCATAATTTTCTGGATCTTCCGGTATTGGTGGTGGATCTTTGCTAATGTCCACACCTTCAGTATCCAGCAAACGTAATTTGATTTCCATCGACAATAAAGTGTCGAAATCTTCTTTCATTTGTTTACTTGTCATCTGCAGACCCAGTAAAGCATTTATACCATCTGTCCAATAGTGAAATGTGGTCTCATCTGGCGCTACAAAATCCAATGTAGTGTTCTCACCACAATCGATCGTAATGGAGAATGCCAGATTGCCGGCATTTTTGCGTGTGCGCATTTCTTTCATATGTGGACAATCCTTGCCCTCGAGTAGCTGTTTTATGTCGATAACGGATTTTTTGTTAGTGAGTTCTTCGAGCGTTGGCACGGTCTTCTCGTCACAATCACCATAATGTATAACCTTATGATTGGGTGAGAGACGAGCATACCAAAATTTATCTTTGGAACGTGTGCCGCGTGAGTATTTGGAAAATCGTGTGCCTATATGACAGTTCATTAATTATTATATTATAAATATCAATTAAATAACAATTCAACTTACCTTCTACCAAATAGGATAGACGCTGCTGTTTAATTAAATCGAGTATGTGTGGTGAGATCTTTTCTTTCAACTTGACAATAGCCGAGGCTGTGGAATCGCATTCCTCTTTTGAGATGCGTTCCTGTTGACGTAAATTAGTGATCGTTTGATAGGTGAGTAGCGCAATTTTGGCACGAAACTCTTCCAGATTCTCCGGGCGTTCCTTGAGTGTGCGTATTATTTGCTCACGCACTACGCTGAATACTTTTTGAAAATCTTCCGCGGTGGCGCGCATATCTTTCCACGTACGATTTAACGTTATAATACAAATGCAAAAGAATTCCTCGAATGGATGATCGTGCGTAAAGAACATTGGTTGAAAATCTGCCGATTGTTCTGCTGGCGGTTCACCAATACGCAGTATATCGCAAAGCACCTTTACCAATTCAATGGAGGTGCGCCCAAAAGGACACTCATGTTCGTCCGCACGACATGAGTTTTCGTGTACGATTTTTGTATACTGTTGTGTGTAAGTGCGTGCAAAGTACACCATGCAATCTAATGCCAAAATACCTAAATGTGTGTGAGAGCGCATAATTTAGTAAACTTGTGTATATGCATATATTTTCTAAAGACTTACCTGGTGGTGTTTCAATAAAATCCTGTGCCGGATTGATATCGCACTTGAAACCCAATTTCTTATAGAATTGCGAAAAATTTACATTGCCACCACCGGAACCGCTGCCACCGCGTCGCAAATGCTCTTCTCCTACTCCCAATTGACCGGAGTAATCGTCGAAGGCAATGCGTCGTAATTCTTTGATTTTATCGTGCGCATCCTGATCCTGTGCATTCATTTTCATGCGCATTCGTTGCTCCAGCAAGCCCAAAGTGAGTGTTTGTAAGACATACAATTGATGCGTCATTTCCATTTGACGCCCCGATGCATTGCCTATCAATGCCAAACGGTATGGCTTTGCGCTAATTGTATGCGCAATCTGTCGCTTGCGTGCTTCATCCGCCTTCATGAACAGCGCATTGATTAACGCTATGGCATTCTGTTGTGTTGTTGCCGAATTCGCATCTTGCAATAGACGTAGTAGATCTTGTAGCGTGACATCCTTTTCGACTAATGCATATTTACTGCTATTTTGCACAATATTCTCCAAATTGGAAAGTGCACTTTGCGTACATTCTTTTGGAAAATGTTGAAAGTTACAAACAATATAAATGTTCCGTTGTATGAATGTGCTTTGCAATATTTCCCAAGAAATCGTATCATGCTCCATTAGCTCGACGAAGCTTTGCAAACTGTATTTTAGTATGTCGTCATCTTTTTGTGAAGTATCTTCTATCATCTTGATGATAATACCTAGACCTTTTTCTTTGATGAATTCCATAGCGAAAGTATGATCTTTGCTAAGTGTTGCAAGTTGTTTCAAACATTTCGTCTTCTCCACAATAGACCCCGAGCTTAATGATTCGAGTGTATCGTTCGCGGTTTTCGATGGCGAATAGGACAAATGTAATACTGAACCGTTTTTGATTTCATTGCGATTTTTCTCGGTGACATATTTTTGATTGTTCACATCACAAAATTCTAGCGCATAATTTTGTGGATCAGCTATATCCCAATAGCTGCAAATCTCTTGGATTTTACCTGTAAAAAAATAAAAAATATATATATTTTATATTTATAATATGAAAGAATGCATTTGCTTCTGTATTATATTTTATGTGCTTTTGTTTGTTTATATCTATATCTGTAATTGTATCTGTTTGTTTATATCGAAATTAACATAAAACGAGTGAACGTGCTGGTACTTATTAAACACATATCAATATGCAGGTATGTAACTGATAAATAAAAGGTCTCTATATTGTCTGGCTGCCATTACTTTGTTTCCTGTTGTGGGTGCTGCATTCGAAATGAAAACTACCATGTTTGCGGAAGGGCGTTGGCCGCTTTATTTGTCTGGCATATATTTTTTTCCCACCCAGTGATTCGTCAAAGTTTTTACCATAGCGTTTTATGCAAACATTGCAGATTTTTTCATAAATATTTACCAGTTAAAGGTTGTCGCTGATCCAAACATATTAGTTGCGGCACATAGTTCTCCAACTCCACAGCAATTTTCACAATGTGTGCATCTTTGACCAGCGTTTTTTTCGGTATCATATTTACGATAGCTAAATAGCCCTTCTTTCTGAATATTTTTACGAATTAATTATTAATTCTCAAATATATAACAACGCACTAAATTGTTTGTTAAAAAATTAACAAGTATTAATCACTTTAGTAAAATCAACTGAACTGAATACCGATCAAATATAGAGAACAGTCTTCTTCTTAGCGAAAGTACATTCACAATAGTAATGACTAATAAAACATTGGCGCATACAGGAGGGTACGAAGAAATTCGGGGAAAAGAGGTTAACGTCCTCTTTATGAGAATGTGAAATCAAACAAATAATAATTTTTTATTTTATAATTTTATTTGTTTTTTTTTATTACTTTTATATTTTATTCCTTTTTTTATTTTACTATTTTTTTATATTTTATTGTTTTTTTAATTTTATTTTTTATTATTATTTTATTATAATTTTTGATTTTGTTCTTTTTTATTTTTATATTTCATAATTTTTTTATTTTACTATTTTTTATTATTTTATTGTTTTTTTATTTTTATTTATATTTCTATTTTTTTTATATTTTATTATTTATTTTATTTTATAATTTTTATTTTTTTATTATAATTTTTTATTTTGTTTTATTTTTTTTTCTATTGCATTATTCTTTCTATATTTTATCCTTCCTGTTATTTTATTATTATTTTTTATTTTATTTTATTATTATTATTTTATTTTATTATTTTTTTACTATTTTTTTATTCTAATTTTGTTTTATTTTATTATTTTAAATAAGTAAATATGTCATTTTGAAGTCAGACGCTAGTTGCCAAAGCTGTTTGGAGGAAGGCGAAGAGGAATCATCCAAGCACTTCTTCCATCAATGTCCAGCATTCACCAGACTTAACATATCTTCGGCGATCCCAGCGAAGTGACTGGACATTAGCCGACTTAAGAGCTTTATTACATAGTCCTAGCGTTTTTTCGCATCATAAGAGTCTTAGTGATCCGTTAGTAGTTTTCCGGGTGTCACAATGGACAGTCGAATCTGTCTAAGTGAGATTCTCTGCATCTGCGGAGATCTACCCCTTAACCTAACCTAACTTAACATAAATATAACATTTTAAATAACATCTGAAGAACCCAAAGCGAAGTAAAGATTAACAGCCTAATAATTGAATTATATTTATAAATAAAACACAAGATTTATTAAGTATGGAACGCTAAGATTTATTGAGATTAAATTTGCAATAAACATTCAGTAACATTGTGTATGATGAACGCATTTTAAGCAAATTATTGAATTCAGTGCTACAATGCTATGCCTTGCAATAGATAATTAGAAGCATATTGGTTAATAAATTTATTGTGTAAGTATATTCTCATTAATTCAAGCGGTCGAAGTTGTGGGCAGTGAAGCCAAAACCTCATCAATAAAGCCGTCGGGATTTTCAATCAAATGCAGCAGACCTGAAAGAAATATAATTTATCAATATTTTAAGCACATTAAACATATATATTTAATATAATATAAGAGAGAAATAATAAAGGAAGGAGTTGAGCACTACTTATTCCATAAGGAGAGGATTGTGACTAACTCAATAAGATGAATGTATAGGAAATGAGAATTACCATTCTCAATCTTTGTTCATATGCTCAACGTATAATTGTAATTCATTTCACTTACCAGCTACATCGCAGAATTCACCGAAAGATGTGCACGGTAGATATTCATCGGTGAAAGTTTGCAAAATCGTATCGGTTGACTTTAGCATAGCTTCGTCATTCTTACGTATATAATCGAATAGTGAAATTGACCAGTCCTCCTCTTTCGGTGTGCTGACCGTTTTGAAGAGAACGCTATAAATCAAATCGATCAGTGCCCACATCATCAAAAACGGACGATAAACGCTATAATCCTTGGTCTGGCGATCACTCTGCGAAAGCAATGCTTTGCATAAAACAGACGGTGAGACGTGACGCGCTTGTGCCACAGCTATCAAACGTTTCAGGTGCGCCAACTTGTGTTTATTCCAAGTTTCATGACTGTGTAATGCCAACGAAATGGTCAACATATACAGCGGCCCCTCGACCTCATAACCACATTCTAACCACTTGTCGGTTGGCGCGGCGGTCAAGTATGCAATCAGCGTTTTGCAATCACGTGCTGCTGAGCGAGAGGACAATAATAAGTATACTGCATAGAAGAGTAAATAGGGCACAAAGTGCATATTCGATTGTGGACCACCACCGCCGGCGTCATCGTGGAAACTACGTTCCCATGCGAAGCGCATCAATAACATTTTGAGATCGTGTATACTGCTGGGGAAGGAAATGTCACAACGTTGTGTGCTCTCCTGCATGTAACTGCTGTGACGCGTCATGCATGCCGAGAAAGCGGCCTCGGACACGTCAGGGCCCCAAAGTGGCAACAAACCATTGCAGCGTGTATTGGCATTTTGCAAACTAGCACGTTCCCATTCATCGCGACCACGTGCCAAACGTATAGCCGATGTGTGACAGTCTACGTGCACCACATTGAAGTGTGTCACAGTGGTGTAACCGATAGTCTTGCGTGATTTCAATTCAAATTCTTCCACATTGCAGCGTTTCGTAAACGTATAGATTCCAAGTACTTTGGCCGGCTGGCAGGCATAACCCTCACGGCATATGAAACAGGTGAGACCAGTTTCATCACGTAATTTTTCAATCTTTTGTAGTATCGAGCCCTTGGCGGTCACTTGACCTTTCTCATTGGTGCGCATGCCAAGTGCGTCCAGCTGTTTTTCACGTGTAGCCATTGCCAAGCGTTTCTTTTCGGCGCGTGTGAAATCGCGTACTTCCTGCACACGTGTGGCAGTCGCTTCATCAGTGCACAAAGCCTCTAGTAGATTTTCAGCCAAACTACCGACATGCTCATCGCTGGATACTTGCTCGAGACGATGTATGATTGGTATAATATCTTTGCTGATAGCCAATTGGGTAGCCTCATGCTTGCTAGCGAGACCAGTGAGGAAACGCAGTATGTACTTAAGACTGGGACGCGAAATGAACTCTTTCAATTCATCCGAGTCTGTGCGCAGTAGTGTTGGTTTAACGCAGGGTGCATGATTTGTAATGTAGGCGATGGCACGTTCGACAATACCCAAACCAACTATATAGTCTTTCAGTGTGCCACCAATGCAATTGTGCTCTATTTGGTTGGTCAATACGCAGAATAGTTCCATCTTGAATTCCTCCTCGGGTGTGCGTTCGCTATCAAAGTGGTTGAAATCGAGAATTTCCTGCAATGAAGTATGGATCAATATAATGAAATAATAATAATAAAATTTAAAATTTCGAATTTTTTTTCTCACGAACTCACCTTAAAGTTCTCGCACAGCAATGCCATTTTCACCTCATTGCCATAAACTAGCGCCGCTAGCACACGTATAAGATGACGCAATACCGATGGATTGTTGCGTACATTCGCGCAGTCGGTGCATGAAATCAATGCCGATACATACTCGGGTCCGCCAAAAGTTAATGAGAATTGCAAAAACGAGTCTAATGTATCATTAGCCGCCTTCGAAAGTATGGTCTCCATTATTTCCAGCAATTGTTCGGTCACTGACGATTGTATAGAATCGTTCTCCGATTGTAGACACATTTGCAATACCTTAAGCAGCGTGTTGATCGCACCCAATTCCGGTTGACACAACACTTCTTGACAACGGCGCACTTTTACACAAATAAGGAACAATTTCAGCAGCACTTGTATCAGCTCACGCGTTCGTGATATGTTCTGTAAACTGCCAATACGATCGAGCATCACCTTGAGCCCATTACAATCGGCTAATACATTCGCCATGCGATAGAGTTGTTCCGTATCCACTTCTTCTTGACTCTTATTATTCAGTGTCTCAACAAACTCCTCAGTGGCATCGCCCAATAGACCGCGCATGCGATACACAATACGCATAGCGTCACGTTCACCGCCCTCTGCTAACCACACCTTTTTGTAGACATCCTTAACGGGTAGATCCAAACTGATGATTTTATTATTAACCAAGAGCTCCATGCCATTATCATCCTCCAGCAGCGCTATCAACTCACAATCAGTGCAAATTTTATTTTTCACATCGCGCATTAATGGACCCAGTCCCACCTCAGTTGAGGGATATGGATTGCCCAACATGCGTCCTTGTAAGAAATCTTCTTGCTGTGGATCCTTCTCGAGTGTCATAAAGAATTCACTTTCATCATTCTCTTCCGGATGTATGATGGAGTAGAGTCGTTCAAAGATAAATACCGGTGTCTTAATATCATTCATACGCGTCTTCTCAACGGTATCGATTAGAATTTCCATAAATGCGCGCGTTTCCTCCTCGGTACCGCTAGTCATTTCCTCCAACATTTCCAGCAGTTTCTCTTGTGCATCGTCGATTAGACGCGTACGTTGCACAACCAATTTGCGCAGCGATAAGTAACCCTCTAGTACCGGTCCCAGTAGACGTGTCTTGTACGCCTGGCGTATGGTAGAGCTCTCAAGGAAAAGCGATAGTAATTCTACAAATTGACGTAACGCATAACCTTGTGATAAGTCCGACGATAGGGTGGTCTCTTCCAGCCGATGTATTTTAACAATTTCTGCCGTTAGCAATTGCGAGACCTCTACAAGTACACCTTTCAATGCTAAATATTGACGCCACGGTGTGTCGGAGGCGAGCGCACGGTACAGCGCCAAAAATTCTGCGCTTGCTTCACCTGCCTCACCCACATACTTAAGAAAGCCGGTCAACAAGTTCAGTATCTCACGTTTGCGTTCATGTGTACGACTCAACGAAGTGATGAGTGAGCAGGCCAATTGACGACCGAAACGTGAATTAGTATTGAATAGAATGGGCTGTAACCAATTTGCATTCAGCACTAGTGGTGCATTGATACGTTCTTTATTTAGTACACGATTACGCCAGCGACGTCCATACTTCTCAGACAAATAGAATTCTCGCACTAATTGTCGTTTCTTCTTTGCTGAATCTGTCGGCTCGGTTGCGGGCATTGCGACATTGATGCTATTCGTACCAGTATTTTGTTCGACCACCGATTGTAGCATTGCGGCCAACATACGGTCCTCGGGGAGTATGGATGAGGCGGCGGTGGCAGCAGCAGTAGCTGCAGCATTTCCTCCGGCGCTTGTAAAGCCTTTGTTGCGTGTCTTTGCTGCAGTGTTGGCTGGCATGCGTGTTTTCCAGGCTTCGTATGAGTGCTGTTGGTCACCACTTAACCACTTGTTGAAGTTGACCGTAAGGCCGTCAATACTGGTGATCGTAGATAATTGTGATGGGCTTAAATCGCGATTTATTTTACTTGTCGGTATTGTAGGACAAATGAGGGCTTGCATTATTCTCAAACATGGTTGAATTACAGAGACAGCGGGTCCACGTGGCGCGCTATAATAAGGAATAATGATTTAGTTCAATGTTTTATAATTATATAGTTTATTTATTACTTTCGATAACTTCTTAAAACGTAAAATTTACACAAAAATCAAAATTTTTTGGCGAGAAGTGATGTGATGGATCAAGAAAGTGCGTAAAAAACTATCGTAGCTCGGAAGCATCCAAGACTAAGTTTATCGGTCCCACGTCAGTCCGTCCTACGTAACCGGAATGATACGGGTTTTTATGGGACTAAAGACTTCACGTCAGCGGACCTACTTAACCCGAATGGTACCGGATTTTTATGGGACTAAAGACTTCACGTCAGTCGGACCTACGTAACCGGATTTATATGCGATCAAAGACTATCAACTCGGCAGCATTCCTCAAAAGTGTTTGGGAAATGTTTTCTGCCGCTACAATAACACCGAGCTTCCAGAAGTGACGAATGACCACGTAAAATCGAAGATTAAAACTTATTAATAATAAATGGTAAAATAAACTCACCGACATGTGACAAGGAACAGCTCGAATACCACTTTCAATTTATTCTCCCAGCAAAAATCGTCCTGTGCAATCAGCACCTCAAGCAAAACCATCTCATGGTGTATGGCTGCATCCAAATTGGCTAAAGGTATGGCGCCCAATAGTGCGGTTTTCACACGTTCAGTAATCAAATCCAACAAACTCATGCACGCGAATTGATTATTCTTGGTCAGCAGAACCAGTAAATTACGCACTTCATCTTGTATTTGTGGTGTGCCACGACGGAGATTATGTTGAGCTAGCTCTTCGACCAAACCTTGTGAATACAAACCTATGCGACAATCATAGTTGGAGGCCATAGCACGTAATAGGGTGAGACATTGCTCGGTCGAGGCTAATGCGCAGCCGTAACAACGGTTGATGGCATAATTTTCACGCATATCCATATTCTGAGAATTGTGCGTTTGATCTTGCTGACTGCGATCGTAAGCGACCAATTCACTGTAGAGATATGCAAAACTTGTTTAATAAAAAATAACGGTTTTAAATAAATTATTTTTACGCACCTGCGACATGCTTTCACCTTCTGCACTATTTTACTCAACTCTTCAAATGAACTACGCGATTCCACGCAGTACTTTTGCGCCAAAAGCTGTATGATTTTGTTCACTTGCGAAGTGCTATGCACCGTGCCAAGGTTGTCATCCACCAGCCGATCGGAGCAGCGATGTTCGGCTACCTTTTGTATAAGTAATTCGAGCATTTGTTTGTTGGTTTGCAATTGACGATAAATGCGATCGGCACGCTCCAATGAAGAATGTATGATTTGCACTGTTTTAGCGCGATCCTCTGCCGATTCGATGGGGTCAACGGCGCAGCAGACACGTCCATATATGCTAAAATCAAATTTGGCATATTTGCAGAAGCCACATGAATGACAGAGGAAGGGATCCTTTTCGTCGTAATTGATGGCACGACACTTGTGACATTGGAATACATTTTCACCACAATTGGCACACACACCTGGATAGGCGGGTACAGCGGCACTGCAGCGTGGACATTGCAAATTCTCACTGGAACCTGTGACGGTCTCGTAGAAATCAGCATATTCTATCATCAAATTGCAAGCGGTTATGGGTAGCGGAAAATCGATTTTCACCTCAGTTTGACCCGATTGCAGTGGTACTGAGCGCGCCTTATGCCACATTGCCGGACGATTCTTTAGCTCCACTACAGCTTGTACCGTACGGTTATTGTAGTAAATATTGATGGTACGCACCATTTTGGTACGTTTCAAATCAGCTATGCGTACAACCATTTTGGAAATCGTATGACTTTGTACCAATTTCACGATCATTGTTGTCGTGGTGAATTTCGAATCTGATTTGATTGATGGTAATTTGATGTTAGCCATCGCTACTTCTGGGTTATTGCATACAAGACATGGTTCTGATTCTAAATAATAGCCGTTCATTTGCAGTATTTGCTCAAGTGTGGTGTAAATTGGTGCATTCGGATGTTTCGAAAGTAAGTCGTTCTGTTGACGTAATACCTCAACCGCTTTCTCGGTGTACTCTGGCAGCTTGTCAACGATTGACTTGGTGCTGAGCGTCAAATAGCCAAGTATGTCCACAAATTGTGCGGTACGTCTGCCGAAAGCCGGTACCAAGGGCCACATGTTCCACAAAATACTTATTAATTTCTCCTTCTGACGGTCATTGGAGTTCTCATAAATGGCGAATATCAATGAGTGCGCTTGCCAACGTATCGATGTGATGTTAGTCTCCAGTAGGAATATGCGCACGAATTTATTCAACAGAGTATCTGAAACAAAACGGAATATCTGATGCACGAATGTGCTGCAATGTGCTGGATCAAATTTGGAATCGAATGAAATTTCGATGTCTTCGGATTTATCACGTTCAGCACGCAATTTTGATGATGTGCCTGGCGTTTGTTGTTGTTGTTGCTGCTGCTGTTGTTTGACGGCCTGTGTGTTATTGCAAAGCGCCGCTTGTAGCAATTGCAGCAGTATCGGTGAAACACCGTCGTCGAGTTGATAGCAAGCGATCTCAATCAAGACGGGTATAACATCTTCATGTATGAGACAGAACTTTTGCCAATTGCCTGTGCGTATCTGGCTGATCTCCTGACATGTGCGCAAATGTTCGGTGAGGTCGACGAGTGAGTCGTAGCTAAGGATCGGTATAGATTGATTTGAAAGCACTAAATTCTGAAAGAATATAATTAAATGTTCGTATAATATTTTTTTTCGAATAAACAACAACAACAATATATACCTTTGTATTAAATAGGCTGCAGATCTCCTTAACAAAATTGAAGTGCACATCGAGTGAGTGTCCATCGCGGAACATGCGGAATTTCTCTTTGTTGCCACAAATGTACATCAGCAATTTGCGTACTTGTCGCCGCAGCAATGCATTCAAATTCAACATCATATATTCGCACAGCGTGTAGGTCATGTTCTCACAGTAGTTGTGATACCAATCGTAGGGACCGGGATGTGTGGCCGAAAGCCGTAAGATTTGATATGGTAAACGCACCGAAATCTCGGTTAGTAAAGCATCATACGAATCGAAAATATCGGGATAATTTTTTAAGTAGTTGTGTGGTATTAGCATTGAAATATCTGGTTTAGCGCCATGGCGTATCGGTTTGAGTAGATTCGTTTTGGTTGATGTAGTTGCGGCGCCAGCATTTGGCGTACCAACAACAGCAACAACTGCGTTGTTACCATTTGCACTTTGTTCGGTAGATACACGTTTCCAGTGTTCGAGGAGGGATTCCATTACCACCAATGAGAATGTAAATGCACCGTTATTGCTAAGTATACTAGCAGTGGTGCTGGCTACAAACGATGCATTATCCTTGAATTGATGTGGTGGAGATGTAGTACCTGCTTGCTTGGATTTAGTTTTTCCCATTAGGACGCCGAAGAGACAGAGTAGCACAAGTCGTACTTCGTTCTTAGCGTTACGATCCTTCATCTGTTGGAAGAAAATAAACACATAAGCGAATAAGTGTTAAGATATATCGTACTTTTAAACGCTTTCGAGAGAATTAACTGCCCACCTTGAAAGTATTCGAAATTGAGTCCATTTCGACATAGTCCACAAGCGCTGATAAAAGTTCATTCAACACCTTTTGGTCGCGTTCGTTATTACCGTTCAGATCGGTTGTTAGCATCAGTATTACTTGTATCAATGGTATAGCTTGAACACCATTGCAGCTATCGAAAGTTTGTATATTGAGGATGATATTCTCCAAAATTGAAATTCTATTTGAAATGCATAAGAAATTGAAATGGTTGAAAAACTTGAAGAAATGTTAGAAATTCACCTCAAATCGTGCAACTTGGCTAGATTTTCATCCTCGGATACCAGCTCTTCGTTCGGTACGCTTGTAACGGCGGCTGCCGCTGCGCTAGTGCTTGCCACTGGTTCATCTGTGCCGCCTACTGCACCAGCATTTGTGTTCGATTTGTTTGGTATATTTATGTTGGATGGTGCATTTGCAGAACGCGGTGGCGAAGCGTTAGCTTGATCGCCATAAGTGCTGCTACGTCCAGATGTGCCACCAATACTCTCTACACCGCTACCACCACTTTCCGAGCCACCACTACCGGCTGGTTCAGCCGGTGATGTACGTAATGTGGAACCATCGGTGGCCACATTGGAGCCTTCATCATCGGAGCCACCAGCTGAGACACTTGCTGCATTCGCTGCCATACCAATATTATTGCCTTCAAGTGCTTGCAAATTATGTAAGTTGCCGGCATTACGCATGCCCTGTAGATTTGCCAAACCCTGTTGCAATGATTGCAAACCTTCACCGTCATGTTGTTGCAAACTGAGTGCAATCGCTAAATCCATAATTGCTTCATCGTCGGCATCCTGTTGTAGACCTAAAAGTTGTGGGAAGCCGCCACCCATAAAGGCTTCCAGATTTAAAAGCTGATGCCCCGCATCATGTGCCAGTGGATCTATTGCACTGGCATCCACAAATTCAGCGCTATTACTACGACCCACTGCAGCAGCGGATGGACCACCAATAGCAGCTGCAGCCGCTTCCAAAACTTCTTCAGCGGCCACTTCAGCTGCGCCGGTAACTGCCAGCGATGTTAGATTCGTTGAAGTAATTGTGCCAGTGGTATTAGAGGGTGTTGGTGTCGAGCACACTGGCGGCGTTACAATCGCCACTTTGCGACGTTTTAAACGTGGATTTAGCAATAATATAATGGCTTCCTTGGCACTATGACTTATAACGCTGGATTCGTTCTTCAGCAGGTCTATGAAGTACTTTGTCATGCGTTCCACTTGATCGGCATCGGAGAGTGCAAATGCATGCATTATTTCTACTAAGCAGTGGACAATAGTTTCGGTATGACTAAGACCGCGTCGCACGATCGATGTCGGCTCGTCTACATTTGGTGTGATTTGATATAACTTTTCTACGAACTGTAGTATGTCTTGCACGAGTTCGATTTTATTCTCCAGACAAATCTTGGTAAGTGATTGCGGGCGTGACATGGCAATACTGCGTACCAACAGGACTAGACGATAGAAGGCCTCTGGATCCACATCGCGCACCGTTTCAGGTGAATTTAATTTGAGCTTTAACGCCTGCAATTCGGTATTCACATACTGAATAACCTCATTGTCTTTGTAAGAATGATAAGCGTTGCGATTACCGAATAATGTGGCTAAAACATAACGCGATTGCGCTTGCACTTGATTTGGTGTGGGTAATAGCAGCAATGAGGTTGCTGTTTTGATAGCCTCTTGTTTCATAGTTGCCGCTACATTACTACCGCCAAGCAAATTCAGTGAATAGTCCAGCACTTCCAATAGATTTGTGACCATTTTATCTAAATTATTTATAGAAGTGAAGCCCTCACCAAAGTTTGCAGCAGAGAGTTGTCCATTGAAGTTAGCGGTGGTGCTGCCAGCGGTGCCCGCTACAACGTTACCAGCTGTATCATCGCTGTCATCTGGCCAGCCAACTAAATCTTTTGATTTGCCATACACCTCAATGCTATCCAGCATACTGACATTCTCGGCATCCTGTGATTTGCCGAAGATAACTTTCAAACATTTATCGGATTGCAGTATCTCTTCACGTGTCAACGGTATATCGAACCAGCGTGCACGACGTACAACCGTGGGTATTGTGCGTCCCAGCACCGTTACGGTTTGCGGCGCACGTAATGCGTCCTGTGTGCCCAACAGCACGCGTATACCAACAATTACTGTATTCGGATCGTTGTTGTATACTTCAAGCGTAAAGCCAGTGGGCTTAGTTGAAGCTACAAACATGCCAGTTGAGAAGAGACGAGTTTTGAGTTTTTGCTTATTGTAAATTTGTAGCAGATCATTGCCGCCGAACTCCACGTCAGATAGCATCGTGCAATGTTCGAAGAAATCAATCGGAAATATGGGTGCGCCATTAGGACCGATCGTTTTTTGTTGATTTGTCGTTTTGCGTTTCGATTTTTTGTTAGAATTACATTTTGCGGATAATGTTGAAGAGTACAATTGATTGCCAAATGGTTGGACTTGTGGTGATAACCAGAAACTGGTGTTCTCCGGCTGAGCGGTGAAAATGCGCAAACTACCGTCTTCACACAAGAGTATGAGTGTGGTTTTCTCTACACCGGCTACTGTATGACGTATGGCCACCATATCCATAATACGTGATTTCGATGACTGCGCTTTGATTTCCTGCATTAGTATGCGTTCTGGTGTGAACATGAATATGACCGGATTGTTAGAGGTGTGCATCATAGAGCAAATTAAACCGGGATGTCCAGTTATTTCGGTCCATTGGCACAATGGCTGTGGCGGTCCTTTAGACGAGTTCTTGGATGCCGGTGCCGTCTGTAGGTGTGTTATGCTCTTGACACCCTTATTGACATCGGTAAGCGGCGCCATGAAACTGCGTCCCACCGAATAACTGAAGAACAGCAGTTGCAGTGTGTGGGAATAATAAATTGACACACCACCGCCGCCAACTTGGCCGCTTACATCTTTGATGTGTGGATGATTGAGTTCCAAAGTATTGGTTACATAGAAATCACCATGCTTAGCTAAGCTCTGATCGTCCAATTTTTGGTAGTAAATGTAGCCAGAGGAGGCTATGATCAGCATGTAATATACGCCATCTTGATAAACGAATGTGCAGTCGCGTATTTTGCCAATCGCGACAAGGAAATAGTATTTTGGACTGTAAGAATCTTCAGAAAGTTCGTAGATTTTGACATAATCTGCAGTGACAAGCGCCAACATAGTCTGCGAACCGGGCAACCAATTGGCTTTCTTAATAAAGTTGCCATTCTCTAGCTGCGGTGTCAAGACAATGTGTTCATTGGTGGCGCCACTGTTAGAGAATGTTAGTATGTGACATTCCTTCAAACCACAAACGGCTAAACAGTCCTCATTCGCCGGATTGGCTGTTAGCGAGAGTACTGTGCACGGTATAGGCGCTGACGAGAGTTGTGTGAGTGTAAGTTTACGTTTAGCAGCATCGGCTTGCTTTAGTAATGCCGATAATTGTAGAATTGTTACTTTTCCTTTTTCGTGAGACACCGCCAAATGCTGACGTTTGCCATGCGGTGAGGAGAGACAACACAATGCCACACGTCGCACTAGACCAGATGAAAGCAATTGCTTTATAGTCTGACCCTGATCGCCCGAGTAGCTCATGCGTACATTTTCGAATGCGCCCTCCTGTGAACCCAGTGTGGGCACCATCAATTGATCGGTGATTTGGAAAGTCTGTTCGGGCGCATGTAAACGTTCTAACGCAGTCTTTGCGCGCTTGTGACAACCAACGATGGAGAATAGTGCGCAGTTTTCACGTATCGATGGCAGCAACACATCCAAGAAGTCGAGTATGCAATACACGATTACATTCCATTGTTCGCTATTTTGGAAAACTTCACGATTTGAGCCCAACCACTTCATTAGCAAAGTAATGCGCTCGTTGGGCACTTCCGTGCGTTGTGCGTATGTAGCGATTTGTGTAGGTGGTGTTTGTGCGCGTTTCTTGCTATTCAACGCGTTCAAATTACTGGCATACGCGCTCTGGCTGTAGTCAATTAGTTGACGACTGTCTGCACCGGTGCCGGCACCACCACCACTCGAGGACACACGTCTACTGAGCGCTTGACAAGAGCCATCCTCCTTAGCGCCACAATCACAAAAGAAGTTACCATACTTAGCGTAGCTAACGTCATGCCCTTTGTGGCACACACGTGCGCATACTGAGCACACGCCTACCGTGTTCACCATGTTGCAAGTGTGGCAATGATACCAGTGTTGATTCATGAATTCTTTTTGTGTTTGCGAAAATGTACAGAGCTTGTTGTTGAGACTATCTTCATCGGAATCCTCGACAAATGAGTCATCCTCTTCCATGCCCAAATCATCGATAAGCTCCTCCAAATCGGTTTGCATATCATCATCCCATGATGGTGTCAAGCTTTTACTACCCTTATAGCCAAGACTCTGCAACAATTCGCTAAGGTATTTAAGCAGTGCATTGATGTTCTCAAGCGTAACGGCTGGTACTAACGATGTGATGTTCTTGGGATTTATAGCACGTTCTTGCACTTGGAATTTAATCACTTCAAGCCAAGCTATGGTAGCTTTGTAGAGTATGGCGTGTCCACAATCTTGTGTTTTATCGGCGAGTATAATCATGACTTGTAGCATATCGGCAAAATCAGATGCCTCTTGTGGTGGTGCAATCAAGGACTGTCCCAGTTGGATTAGCGATTGGAAGAATATCTTGCCAACACCTGCTGGAGATTTGCTACTGTGTGTAATGTATTTCACAACGCTTAATAAAAGCGCGCCGTTGCGTTCGCAGCCTTCTGCATCTTGAGATGTTTCATCCGATTGATTTGTCACATAACTGTTGCCGACATTTTGCCAAAGATTAAAGGTCTCAGCCTACAAAATAAAATACAAACAGCTATTGAGCTCATATTTTCGAAATTACTAATTGTACTATTACCTGTATAGTGGGTGCGCAAGCTATTGCGCCATCATCTTCCGTCTCCATAGCTTCTGCGTCCAATCCGGACGATTGCGCCAATTGATCCGTTATGCTGGGTATCGCTGAAACAGTAGCCATATTTGTTGGTGTTTGTGCATTACTTGACGGTGTGCTTGAGGGTTGTATGCTAGCAAGCACTTTGTCCACGGTATCGGAACCGCCAGTTGCGCAACTGGGACCATAAATAATATGACTCAACCAATCTTTTATATATGGGACATGATAATACGACAATTCGTTGAAGCATTTGAGTAAATCCTCCATTGGAAAGTTGCAATCGGCTTGTTCGGCCAATTGAAATAGTTTCTCGACGAATTGCAAAAGCTTCTTGGCATAACAAACCGACATTGTAGTGCCTGTGAAGGATAACAGCAGCTCAACGATGCTACCCGCTTTATTCACATAGAAGAAATTATGCATTGCTTTGACACCAGTGGGTTTCTCAAGCATTTGTGTTATGGTCTTTAGTACGGCGAAAAGCATTACCTCGCTGTAGATCACCTTACTCGTGTTTGCCTGTGATTGACGTAATTCACGCGCAAATTCTAAAAGTATCTTGTAACAGTGTCTCAATGTGTACTCGTATACAAGCAGCTGTTGTGCTTCGTTACTGCTATCATGTCCAGTCATCAGTGTGTGCATGCATTTTTCACCTTTCTCATACACATACTCCGTACGCACATCCAACATGGTCGATATAAGCATGGATTTCAATTCGTTTTCTATATCCAAACCGACATTTGTACCACCAGTGGTGGGCGCAACATCAACATTGCAATATGGCAGCAGTAAATCAACTAGACTCAATATGGACTTCATACAGTGTTTCAGTGAGTTCAATAACGAATAGTTATTGTAGCGTGTTAGCTCAGCAATATGCGCTTCAATCACCGCTAAGGTGTACTCCTCTACCGGATAGTTGGGTTTGGTGAATATAGTACCGTCCGAGACGCGTAAGCACTTCGGCCATTCGACATTGATGATATCTTTATCCTGATTCGGCAACAATTTTATGAATGTTGCTTTCAGTTCCGTTGTAAGTGGATTTTTCGAGCTCACAATCGGCACGATAAGATTCAAGACATTAACGGGCGTAGCGTCTGTAAGTTGTAATGTCATTTTGCTGCGCACAGTTTCAGAAACGATCTTATAGGTTTCAATTAATAGCAATAGTAGATCACGACTGGTTTGCGAACGTTCTTGTAGCAAGGTAGATGGTGAATCAGATTTATTTTTTTGATCCAACGATTCCGAAGAAGAATATACATCCTGTTCGCCCGTTGTAATGGGTGAGTTGGCACTAGGCAGGCTAGGGCTGGCGCTGCCACTATTATTGCGACTGGCAGCAGCGCGTTGTAGCTTAATGCCTTCTTTAGCGGCCCAAGCAGCAGCTTGCATATGCGCCACAACAGCATCGAGTAGTATGATATGCGATAAGCGTGGGTTTACTAGAGAGAGAGAGAGAGTACAAGAATGAGCATAATCTACTTGATATATGTAAAACTAAGTAAACTCACCTCTATCGACGGCATTGTTAAATGATTCCACGCCCAGTAATGTCTGTTTCAAGCTGAAACTAATATCGCTGACACGATCACTGACATTTGACCAAAGCGTTTCAGCAAACTGTGTGTACATGCCTTGCTTGATTAGACTGTTCACAATCAAATAATGCGATGTAGACATAGGACAGCGTATAGACCAAAGCAACGAGTGCAAATTTGGCACTTTATCCTCGAGTAGCGATTCAACGTGTACGGTGGAAGGTGGCAAGCCAAGTAGTAATTTCCAACAAATACTGAAACAATATTGCATAGCGCACAAAGTGTGTGAGGTGACCTTACTTTGTGACATGTCAGTCACGGAAAGTATATCAATTAAAGCATCGACTAAAAGTGGATATTTCAATTTGTCAGGCGTGCATAGTATGAAATTCCATGCCAGGCCATCAAGTTTGAATTCCTGTTGTGTTGTAGTAGCAGCTGGATCGACCACAGTAAGTGAATAAAATGTGGGACGTATGTCTACAACGAATATAAAAATGTTTTATTAGTTAAGAGTATGTAATATATTTATAAGCAATAACAGTTTTACTTGAAAGATAGTCCGACGATGACTTGCGGAATTTCTCTTCAATATCCTTGCGGCAGAAAGATGTCAGTTTGGTTTTGCTATTAAGCAAATCGGAAACTTTTTGATTCTCATGCATTGTTGTTATGCTGAATAAATTCCAGCGCACTTGATCGAGCAGTTCGGGTGGCGCATTATATAGATGTTTCATCAAATACTCAAGGAAGAGTAGCAAACGTGATAGCAATATTATTTGACTATTGCGTACAGGCTTATCTGGCGAAATGCCGCGACAAACTTCAGCGCAACGTGTCACTGCACCTGCTGTTAGCAACAATATCATTTTCTTTTGCATTAAGTTCAATGAATGGAAAAGAAATAGCAGCAGTTGCGCATGCTCCATATTAAGGTCCTCATAGTCAACATCAGATGCGGTACTTGCAACCGAAGTGCAACAAACACCTTCGACAAGTGTATTGATCAAACGATGCCATACTGAGAGGCATGCGGCCTCTTTTTCTTGTGTTGGCTTCAACAATAGAATTTGCACCAAGACTGATAGCGTGCTTGGATATACCTGCAACGGCCAAGCATTGGTATCTGTTGACCATGGCGAAATCGAGAGATGTTGTAGTAAATTTGATTGCAACGATTCGCTTAGCAATGAAGCTGATATTAAGTTGTGCAAATAGCGTCCAACCGCACCTGAAAAACGTATCATGGCAGCTTGCCATTTGGCACAGGTGGATGCCTCAGCCTCACCACGTGCTGTATCACGATCGAGATCTTTCAGTATATTCGCTAATAGTAACATTTGTTGGTCGCTCAAGCCAGCTTTCACATAGCGATGCAAATAGGCATGTTTGTTTGCGAAAAATTGTTCCATGAAACAAAATATTTGTCCGGCCAAATCTAAATATTCATGTGGCTCATCAACAGCTGGCACTAGATTAGACTTTTGCGTTTCATTACTACGCTCTTGCGCCTGCGCATTTGCCGAGTCATCATTTCCCTCGGGTGATAGCGTTTCCTTGAACCAATGACCCAAATAACTTTCGCTATCATCTTCCTCAGAATTATCCGAGCACGAAAGTGTGTCATTGAAGTATGTTGTTGAATCCGAGTAGCTGATGGCTTCACATTCGGTGCGATCTTTGGCGTTTGCGCGTTTAAGTGCGCACGCTTTACGATAAGCCACTGTAGCGAGAAAAGTGAAGAGTTGATGCAGTGTGGCGGTGTTGAGTACACGTATCAAACGCTGCAGTGATGTGTAGTTTTCCAATATATCGAAACTTGCTGGTTCTGGTAAATTCTGATTGGTGTTATTAACACCGATATCGTTACAAGTGGATTCAATTTTCAAATCTTCAACTAGTTCACTCAGCAATTTAATGCAATGATTGGCTATTGCGGCATTTAGTACACCGAAGCCCTGTTGTACTTTGAAGAGATTAACACGTGCTGTTGGTGTGGATGGTGTATCTGGTGGACGTTGTGTAGCGCCAACTGGAGTTTTAGATTTCGCGGCATCATCAAGTTGCTGTGCTGCCGATTTACTACTGGCACTACCGCTGCCAGAGGCACCAAGAGCACCTTGTATGCCACTAACCAATAACCAAGCGCCAAAACACAAGTGGTTCTGATATATATGTGAACGAGCAGATCTTTTGAAGACGTTGCCTATAATAGTGTAAATTTCCAATGCTTTATCAACAATAAAACGTGATTGCTCTTCGGTTTCATCAGCTTCTTTGGATTGTGCGCCACTACCACCTCCAGATGATTGCTGGCTCTTTTGTGAGGACGATGAGCTGGACATGCTGAGCACGCTACTCGCAATCGAAGTTAATACAGCACAGTAGAGTGCAGAAATAGCGCAATTGGATAGTTTTGTAATACGACTAGGTGAAAGCGGTTGCATGACGGGCAATGACAAAGCTTGCCATAGAATAGAAATGTCCGTTACCATGTGGGAAAGTGTATTCTTTATTTGTGTAGCATCGGATTGTGTTAATGGCAAATACAATGGTTTTGTATTGATTGCCGCAATGGTTTCTTGGTACTTTGCACGGTAACGTGCCAAAATGGGTAACGAAATACACACATCTAGTATAACATCGGCACCATTTAATGATTGCAAATATGCAACATTCGCCACGGTGAAAATATCCTAAAATAAAGCTAATTAGATACCAAACTGAATATGATTTTTAATTAACGACTTACGGCACAATCTGTGATCTCATCACTTAGTGGTGACCATGTAATTTTTCCAGCCTCCAGTGGTGCAGTTAACTGTTGAAATATAACCGTTGATAAATCAGAACGCGAACGTTTAATCTCCGACTTTGGAGACTCCTTATCACCACTTGTTACTATGCTTTTATTGGGTTCAGGATACTTTGCTCCCTTTAATACAGCGGTTACGACATTGAAATCTAATTGTAGCAATAAAGCAGTGCCACCAGAAGTGGTGGTTGTGTAACTTTTTGGTGCGGGTTGCGCTGGTATACCTTCGCAAAGGCTTTTCAAAGAGGGTAACAGCCATTTTATCTCATCTCTAAGAGATTGTGTGTAGCTGGGTTTCTTGGTTATCTTTGTTAGGGAATAAATAAAAGTGTAAAAATGTATTAAAGCCAAATTTTCTTAAAGTTAAGGTTGAATTTACGAATGATTATTGAATAATCTATACTAACCAAACTTAAAAAACTATCCACTAACTATTGGTGGGAATTGTTATAATTTAAAATTAAATGAATATACATTGTATTATAATATAAATAGGAATAGTATATATATTATATATATATTATTCATGACAATAATATTCATATAAGATAACCAATAAGAATTTTTTTTTCTATAAATCAGCTATTAGTCACCATTATAAAATGTATGAAAAACACTATCAACTACCTGCATTAAAAAAATACTTTCTTAAATTCCTAGAAATAAAATAACATATTTATATTAAATATAAAATAACGGATTTTAACAATATATACTCACTTTGCTCAATTTATGTAGTATGAAACGTATAAGCACCGCACAGGCCTCCTGTATTTGCGGCAACTGTGTTTGGCAAACTGTTTTTGTATAGAATGAAAGATGAAAAGAGAATTAGAAAAATATGCTAATGAAATCGCAATTTTAAGCACCTCCCGCCGCCCGCGTGAAACTATTCAAAATAGTAAACAGCTGCTTTGGAAAGTACAAACACACTTGTATATATATAAAAATAATACCAAGCATTTTTACCGCTAACATAAATACACAGTGAAACTGTGCTAATCCGAACATATAACAACGGGACATACCTATCAATTCAGTAATCTACAATAAAAATGTTAACTGTATCAAAAAATTATTTTATGATTTCTTGAAATTTTTTTACTAATTTTAATATTCTCATTAAAAAGTATACAAATAATATTAATTTCTTATTTAAATTAGTTAACTTTGAGATTTCATAACGCAAAACTGAAGCGAATTTACTGTAACTGAAAAAATTGTGTATGTATACCTTTTCGGTGAAAAATCGTTGTCGAGACTTACCCAGTTTGCATTGGCTCAATTTGTCTGCAGCAAGAGCTGCAAATGCCATATAAAATTGGGCATAATTACTTTCATCGTCGAAAAAATCGTTTTCACTGAAATTAGATGATAATAAATATGTTTAAAATGTAAGAAAACCTATTTCACAGGTGATGAAAAATTTTTCCGATCGGCCGCCATCTTTGATTTGCGAGTGAATTGCAAATTTTCTTATTACGCACCGAATTGACGATCGTTAATTACGATTAAATAAAAGCTTATAAATCAGTTATCTATATTATTTACCATCTTGTTATGGCTTTAACCACATTAACTATATCTGCTTTGGTTAAGGAACCATAACGGCTCGCTATGAGCGGTTTTATAAAGCTCCAATCCATCCTGAAATTTCACAAAGACTGAATTGTCATTTATCGAATGACATATGACTTTGTTTTTGCCGTTTTTCCAATTCATTTTCGTAATATCATTCACAATAGGTATGACTGTTGCCACACAGTACAAATTGTTTTTATTTTGAAAATAAAATGAAGACGTTTTATAAATCTTGATTTTTGGTTGATGCTGTTGTTGTAGTGGCTAAAACATTACCCATATAATTTTGAGGAATGCTGCCGATTGGACAGTCCTTCGTCGGATAAAAACTCGGGTCCTTTTCGGTTAGATAGAACTGCCACAATATTATTATTTGTTCAGTTAGACTCAAATAATACCACATTCTAGGTCCCGGGTTAGATCCCAGCATAGTGCCACAAAGAAAACCTTCCAAGCTTATTTTGTGAAACCATAGCAAAATCTTTCATCTCACTATTTTGTAGAATAACATCAAATGATACAATACAGACTTGTAGTTTTTGCTTTTCTTCAAAAAACTTGGCTTTCTGTCTATTAAAGTAATGCTAAAATAATAAATGTAATAGTATTTGCTTTTAGTGAAGATAATATTATATGTAATTAATCATACATATCGTCGAATCACATTTTGCCTCACTGCTTTTATTGAGTTCTAAATTATGTTTACACTTTCCACTTCGATTTTTTCTATTTAACTAAGTTGCAACATGCTTAACCAACGACCAAGGTGCCGTCATCGGGGAATACATGAGCGGGTACTTCCAAATTCAATGGGGCTGGTCCCTTGCGAATACGGCCGGAGGCATCATAGTGAGAACCATGGCAAGGGCAGTAGTAACCACCAAAGTCACCAGCATTGGCAATTGGTACACAACCCAAATGTGTGCAGACACCGATCACAACCAACCATTCTGGTTTGATAACACGTTGCTGGAATAAAAAAAAATGTAAGTGATTGTTTTTACAATACTATTTGGTTGCAACTCACGTCATCGCCTTGGGGATCGCGCAAAGTAGACACTGCAACAGCGCGTTCGGTTTGAATTTCGCTGGCTGTGCGGTGACGAATGAACAAAGGCTTACCACGCCATTTGAATGTGACAGATTTGCCTTCTGGAATATCGCCAAGTTTGATTTCAATCTTAGCCATGGCCAATACATCAGCGGTAGCGCTCATCGAACTTACGAACGCTGTTACAAGTCCTTTAGCAGCGTAAGCACTGCCTACAGCACCGGCACCAATAAGCATGTAGGAGAATGCCTTACGACTCTCAGCGGATTCATCCTTTCGGTTGGGTGTATTCACTGACTCACGACGGTAAGGAGAGAAGTCAGGCACCTGCAAGTCAGTGTGTGCGTTCCGTTGAACTGCAAAATCAAGCTTACGTTTTTAATTTATCCACTTTGCACTTACTTATTTATATTATAGAAATTGGCTAAAAGCTGGTAGATAGTCTCCAGTTTGTTTTCAAGCACTGTTTTTAGAATGACGTTTATGCCTAACCTCAAAAAACATTACATAATGTAAGTCCTGAGGAAATAGCCATAAATCATTACTTTGGCATACAAGTGATGCAATTTAAGCTTGTTATTCAATTTTTGTTGTATGCATACACTTTCCTTTAATACACTAGATCACTTGATTGTGCAATAACTTTAAGGAAACACTGCACTGATCCCATTCTTACCTTGAGCGGATGCCACTGTTGCTGGTTTGAGCACATTGGAGACCGTCTGGCTGCCAGCGCGGAGATAAGCACGAGATACAGCGTTCATCATTTTTTTAGTTTTTATTTAAAACTCGTAGTTTTTAAAGTTCGAAATGTATTTAAAATTATCGTGGTGGCCAAATTTGTTGCGAAAAACTTCGCTGCCTACCGAAATTGCTGGTGATATCTGACAATCGACCAAAAGCAGAGAATAATAAAAAGTGAAATGTCAAAAAGTGACAAGTACGTAGATGGCGCTGGTGTTTCATAATGGTTTGGAAACTAACTAAATATAGCTAATAAAGATGCCAGATTTTATTTAATAAAGAAATTTGTAATAATACACGATGAAAAAAAATTGTAATAACTTTTATTGCAACAAAGTTAAAATCGCTATATTGGGTGACATCACACGTGAGATATAGTAAATATAGTGAGTTATAATCAAATTAAGTAAAGATATAAAAGACAAAATAAGAATGAATTATTCAATCTCTTTAACAGGTATCCGAATTGTCTCCTATTTTATAAGATCGAGGACTGCTACTTCGACAATGTAACCTAAATCGGTAAGTGGAAAGATTACTTGTACATCCTTGTAGCATTTTAATAATAACCACCTTTTTGCATGCCCAATATACTCCTGTAGGACCCACAGAGGGGATCTAGTTATTGATGACCAGAGTATACTGAGTTTGTGGAGGGAACACTTCTCCAGCCTGCTGGATGGCAGTGAAAGTACAACACCAGGAGATGGCGAACCCGATTCCCCAATCGACGAAGATGGAGCAGATGTTCCATTGCCCGACCGTGAAAAAATTCGAATAGCAATTACCCGCTTGAAGAACAATAAGGCGGCGGGTGCCGATGGATTACCGGCCGAGCTATTCAAATACGGCGGCGAAGAGCTGATAAGGTGCTTGCATCAGCTTCTTTGCAGAATATGGTCGGAAGAAAGCATGCCTGACGATTGGAATCTCAGTGTACTCTGCCCAATACACAAAAAGGGAGACCTCACAATTTGCGCCAATTACCGTGGGATAAGCCTCCTCAACATCGCGTATAAGGTTCTGTCGAGCGTATTATGTGAAAGACTAAAGCCCACCGTCAACAAACTGATTGGACCTTATCAGTGTGGCTTTAGACCTGGAAAATCAACAACAGACCAGATATTCACCATGCGCCAAATTTTGGAGAAGACCCGTGAAAATAGGATCGAAACACACCATCTCTTTGTCGACTTTAAAGCTGCTTTCGACAGCACGAAAAGGAGCTGCCTTTATGCCGCGATGTCTGAATTTGGTATCCCCGCAAAACTAATACGGCTGTGTAAGCTGACGTTGAGCAACACCAAAAGCTCCGTCAGGATCGGGAAGGACCTCTCCGAGCCATTCGATACCAGACGAGGTTTCAGACAAGGTGACTCACTCTCGTGTGATTTCTTTAACCTGATGCTGGAGAAAATAATACGAGCTGCAGAGCTAAATCGAGAAGGTACAATCTTCTATAAGAGTGTACAGCTACTGGCGTACGCCGATGATATCGATATCATTGGAAACAACACCCGCGCCGTGAGTTCTGCTTTCTCCAGACTGGATAAGGAAGCGAAGCGTATGGGTCTGGTGGTGAACGAGGGCAAGACGAAATATCTCCTGTCGTCAAACAAACAGTCAGCGCATTCGCGTCTTGGCTCCCACGTCACTGTTGACAGTCATAACTTTGAAGTTGTAGATAATTTCGTCTACCTGGGAACCAGCATTAACAGCAATAACAATGTCAGCCTGGAAATCCAACGCAGAATCACTCTTGCCAACAGGTGCTACTATGGACTAAGTAGGCAATTGAAAAGTAAAGTCCTCTCTCGACGAACAAAAACCAAACTCTACAAGTCTCTCATCATTCCCGTCCTACTTTACGGTGCAGAAGCGTGGACGATGTCAACATCCGATGAGACGGCACTAGGAGTTTTCGAGAGAAAGGTTTTGCGGAAGATTTATGGTCCCTTAAGAATTGGCAACGGCGAATACCGCAGACGATGGAACGATGAGCTGTATGTGTTATTCGACGACATAGACATAGTCCAGCGAATAAAAAAACAGCGGCTACGCTGGCTAGGACATGTTGTTCGAATGGATGAAAGTGCTCCAGCTCTGAAAGTATTCGACGCAGTACCCGCTGGTGGAAGCAGAGGAAGAGGGAGACCTCCACTCCGATGGAAGGACCAGGTGGAGAGGGACCTGGCTTCGCTTGGAATAACCAATTGGCGCCAAACTGCCAGGAGGAGGGATACGTGGCGCGCTGTTTTGGACTCGGCTATAACCGCGTAAGCGGTGTCTACGCCAGTCAAGAAGAAGAATATACCCGGCTCAATACGCATCTCCATTTGGGATTAGTTACAAATCATCATTTAGGATTAGTAGCATTCCCAGCAAGGAGCGTTTGCACGGAACTCCAATGGATTGAAAGAGCTTTTCATACATACATACATACACACGTTGTTTTGGTTACTCGGTCTTACGAAACTCGTAAAAGCTTTAATAAAAAATCTCTAGTAGTACTATCTAGTTATTAAGGCATGATATAACCGATGGTTGGTACAATATTAACCCTATGGATTACTGACAGTATCCAAAGAAAAGTTTGGCCAAACCGTAAATGTTATAAATTAAATATCAAGTAAACTCTTTTCTGAGATCGTAAGATTCTTATAATAATTCAGTAGATATTTCAATAAAGCCTACCTTAGAGCTCCCAGACTGCGTATAAGAAGCTTGGGGGAGGAATTAGTTATCAGAATCATAATGCAAGAAATAGGACTGTCGACGCCTAATCCTCTTAGTATGAATCTAAATAAGCTTCAAAAAAGCTTCAACTCATATTCCTTAAAAAAATTCCTAAATAAGAAACATTAAATTTTAAATTCGAAAAATTGTTAAGAATCGACTTTGTAAGTATGTATTTAATTATTCGCAGAAATAAATATTGAAATCACCTAAATTATAATAGTTAATAAAGCTTAATAAAGACATAAAGCACATGTCCAAACACACGCGTTAAAGAACACAGATGTCTAAAAAATACTGACAAAAACCAGCAGGACTTCCCGCAGGGTAGAAAATTAAAAATTTGAGTGAAAAATTGTCACAGTATTTGCCTTTTCATAAATTGTTGTGGTAAATTAGAAACGAAAAGTGAAAGTAGAATAAAAGTGGTTTGTATATACAGTTAAAATAAGGAGAAAAAATTTGTGATTTATTAAATAGTTGATTAAATTTGTTAGATGAAATTTAAGCAAAAAAAAAATTCAAAATGTAGATGGAAAATAAATAATTTTATTAAATTTTTTAGAGTAAGCGGTCATACTGAGTATATTTCGAAATATTTGGTTGTTGTTGTTATTATAGCGGCAGAAAATATTTCCTAAATAAATTTTGGAGGTATGTTGAGAGTCCTTGGCCAGATAAAAATCCGGATCCGTTTCAGTTACGTATATCCGACTGTCCGACGGATGTATTGGTTTCCTAAGTTCGTTAGCGATAAGTTACTAGGCTGAGTTATCGAATAACGCCAATAAATCCAACTTAAAATACTTCCTTGCAACATTATATTCATTATATAATGATATATAAGCCATATCTGAGGCTTTAATTTTAATAACACATAATGCTAATGACTTTTCAGTTACACTCGACTAGTGAATCTTAATGAAAAGCATTTGCAAAACCCACACTCCCTCAACTTTTTACCTTTTTTGCTTAATTCTTTTCTTTCTATGAAAGCATAACCCCGAAACTGTGGTAGTTCAATAAATTCATGTTAGAATAAAAGCTGAAAACACACATACACACAAGCAAAATCACATACATATACAACTTTTGCGTAGCCTACAACTAGGCGCCCACACAATGCATAAATATGGCAGCTAAGCACGATCGCGGTTAGCTGTGCGTGTGTATGTTGTATACGCTTGCAAATATATATGAGTGTGCATGTATGTGTGTGTTCAGCTGAACTAAATAAAAGTGCGTGAATTTTGAAAACAACTCAAACTATGTCGGTTAGGCGCCATTGGCATACTTTATTTTCGGCTAAAACTGTTTTCCAGTCGCCTGCGACGCAATCAAACGACTCCGGCAGAAAACAACGAATACACACACATACAATTACATGGATGGAAAAGAGTGCGAGTGAAAAAGGCAGGAAACGAAGCAGTGCGAAATACATACATACATACATACTAACTTAAATATATATGCATACATACATACATATGTATAGGTATGTACATCTACACTTTTGCTTGCCTCTGTGTTGCAAACTGTGGAGCCACTAGCTATATTTGGGAGTAGCGCGCTCATCCTCGGCTGCTGCACCAGCTTAGTTACCCCACAAAAATCCACTGACGGATTGCTTGTCTACTTTTTGTTTACACTTCTTCTATAGCACAACATAAACAACAACAACAACATTACTTCGCTACTCATATCCCTATTTAACTTCGCATCTTTATGTAGTAGTTTATGCGACCCACTTAAATACCAATAACAACAATGGATGTATGTATGTATGTATGTATGTATGCATATTTTAATGTGTGCGCTTTGTGGTAATGCCAGCAATAAAGGCATCAGTTGCAAAATGGTTGTAGCAACAACTACAAAAATGAACTGAAAATATAATAAAATTGAAAATTCAGAAAAAAGTCGAAGGAAAGGTAAAGAAAAGTGAAAGTGGAAATCAATGAGAAAACGACAATATAGTAAAATTAGTAGTAAAGGTAAAACTAGGCGGTTAAGCGTCATTTTGTTAGATTTTATTACACTCAAAGTCAAAGTGGTAGAGCGGACAATGGGTTAGCCTAGATTTGCTATAGGTGTTACGGATAAAATTCCAAGTACAGTTGCATATAAGAATGTGGAAGAGTCAACAACATACTGTACAGAGAATAATAGTTTTGTTCATCTAACGGTTGTTTGTAACACCCAAAACTAAAGGAGTTAGATGTATAGTGATATATACCAAAGTAAACACGATGACGAGATCAGAAACTTCTCTTAACTGACGTAGACACCACTTACGCGGTTATAGCCGAGTCCACAACAGCGCGCCACGCATCTCTCCTTTTGGCTGTTTGGCGCCAAATGGTAATACCAAGTGAAGAAAGGTCCTACTCCACCTGCTCCTTCCATCGGAGTGGAGGCCTCCCTCTTCCTCGGCTTTCACCAGCGGGTACTGCATCGAAAACTTTCAGAGCTGGGGCACTTTCGTCCATTCGAACAACATGACCTAGCCAGCGTAGCCGCTGTCTTTTTATTCGCTGGACTATGTCTATGTTGTTGAATAACACATACAGCTCATCATGAGATCAGAAACTACTGGACGAATTTCAACCAAATTTTTCTGAATGTGCTCATATTACGAATGGGAAACAGACAAAATCGGTTTACTACCACGCCTACTTCCCATGTAGCATAATTCCAAATCTCACCTGATTCGTTCCCTTTGCAATATATTAATCAAGAACCAAAGAAGATACCATAATAAAACTTTGTGCTAAAAATAGATACCGAACATGTGGGCCTCAGTTCTCCTGATTCATTTTGTTTTTTTTTACCGAAAATATCGGCAGATCTCTCAGATATTTTCTAGAAATTCAAACATTATATTTATCTTCTAATAATGTGCCCTGGTTTCAAAGTTGGATTAAATGGGTAATCACTTCTCCTAGCTTCCATACCATATAGTACTTAACATAAAATGTTTCAAACTTCTAGTGGACTTTATGCCGAATACTTCTTCTTCTTAGTTGGCGTAGGAACCATTCCTTTTGGCAGTCTCGTCTTTCTAAACGGAGTTGAGATCTTCCTCTTCCTTGGTTACCACCAGCGAGTGCTGCATCGAACACTTTCAGAGTTAAAGTGTTTTCGTCCATATATCATTTACTATGTGAGATATCTTAGCAAAATTAAGTGATCCAAATGCTTCGATGAACTTTGAAGCAGCTTATTTATTCTGGGAATATACCTAGTATTTCGAAAATATCTCAAGAGACTAATTTCTGAGTTTATGTGATTTAAGACACTCAATGGCCTATATTCAACCGATTTCAAACTTTATACCAAATTTTAGAAATTAAAAAATCTGGTTCTTTGATAGTGAAACGAGTATGAATTAGTTGAGGCTCTTGAACTCGATAATAGTTATGCAGCAATAACAACAACACAAATTCCCTCTATCCTGGGAATTCACCTGGAATTAAAGCTGCATAACTTTTTTAAAATAATTGTCAAACTAGTGGTTTTCGATTGATTTAATTCTTATGGAACTGGAGATAACATTTATGGAATTTCTAAAAACCTGATAACACATATATAGTGCTGCATATTCTGATAACTGAAATACTGGTCAAACGCCTAAAACTATGCTTCACTCAATGACCATAATTCAAAAAAGTCAAACTAACTTCAAGTGCATCTAACTAACTGGAACTCCGTAAAGATTAATATTTAAGCATTAAGACCAGTTGCTAAATTTAAAGTAATTTAAAGCAAAGCAATTTCACAGATGCTTAAAAAATACATTAGCCAAATGTGTGTCCTTTCAAAGTGTGCTACCCACTTATCCGTTTTCTGCATTTTCACTTACAACTGCCACATTCGACAGTTTACCTTTTACTCAAGCATATTCACACACACTCACCTTCAATAGGGCCACACACGCAATCGTGTGCTTGCCACGCGTGCATTGTACCGTAAACGCATTTCTTTTTGTCGTTCCGCCTCCAGCAACGCAACGCAACACAACGCTCTTTTGGTATTTGAAAAGAAGTAAGTAAGCCAAAGAAATGCAAAAGGATAACGACATACATACGATACGATACGAGACGAAAAGCCAAGAAGGAAAATGTAAAACGTAAACAAAAAAAAAACCGAATTAAAATAAAATAACAAAGACGAAAGAGGAAAGAGGAAAACGTTTGTCCCAAATTCCCAAATAGCTGTTCGCACACACTCACCCACACACAGGCGAATACAAAAATTTTCATTTTCTAAGCGCAAAAAAAATAAAACATGCAAACAAAACAAAGCTGGCGATAACAAGTGAACGGAAATGAATGAAGAAAAAATGCAGGATAACAATGCAAGACGGAGCTGAGCGATGGAAATGGCTGCGTATGCTTTGAACGGAAGACTGACGGCAGGCTTCATGACATTGTTAGCAGGCGCTTATTTTATTTTTGTATTGTTGTTGTTGTTGTAGCATTGCGTTTTTCACATTCGTGTGAATATAAGTGTAAGTATATGCCAGGCTTTCGTGCGCTCTGCTCTGCGTCGCGCATTATGCGCCGCCTCCAACGCTGTGCGTCGTTCCTCAAAGGACAGCAGCGACACGCATGACTCATGCCAACATAAATCTAACTGAAATTACATTATTCTACCATTTGCCACAACCATCAGCCAACAACAGCAGCAGCAGCGGCAGCACAAGCGCGCCTAAGCCTCAGTGTGGTGAACGCATTGACATTCAGACACAATGCCGTTCGTCCATGCCGCAGTGGAGCTCACTGCAATCCACCCAACTCCCCAACACTACATACCGACCGACATACATATATACCGTTGGTGCGTTGCGTTATCTCCAACCCACGCTGCGGACATTTTATCTGTCATACGCATGGGTGTGTGCGTATGCATGGAAACCAACATCATCACCATCATCCCTTCCATGCGCCTAACTGACGCCGCCAATACACGCACACACACACATTGTGGTGATAACGGTGCAGAAAGTGCCATGGCTGGCGAAGGAGGCGGAGAAGGAGGAGGTGTACTAGCATGAGTGGGGCATGTGCGCTTGCTGTTTTTGTGTTCACTCATAAAGAAAACAAAAATGGTAAAAAACAACAACAACAACAACACTAACAACTGGAAAATATGCAAAAGCTCTAGAGAACTGAAATGTATGTTGAGGAATAATAAGTGCGTGGCTTTCCGTTTATGCAGTCGCTAAAATGCGGACAACAGTGGCGCCACGAACACCAATATGAGTAATATATACTATAGAGGCTATATGTAGAAATATTTATGTATATGTATGTATGTATGCATAAAAGCCACCGCATTATCAGCGCCATTAAAAGTGTTGCAGTGAAAAAGTTAAAGTGAGTTCATTTAAAGTTTTTGAAATCGTTAAAACTTGTGGGTCCAATAAAAAAATTTGGCATTTGAGAAGTGAGTACAACACTCCTAATATATGCTAGCTCTGGTTCCAGCACACCTTTATGGAGCTTTAAGAGTTTTCGGAGAGGAAAAAAGGGAAATACTCTGGATTTCAACTTCTAAGAAATCACATTTTAAGGGGTCGACCTCATCTTCATTATTCAGACAAGGTTTTCATATATATGCCAAAGAGCTTACACTCGAACATCGAAATATTTTCGAATAGCTGCACTGAAACAGATAAAATTAGGTAATTTAAAGATTTTTAGAATCGTAAATATTGTGGGCCCAATAAAAATTTGACATTTGAGAAATGATTACAACTCTCGAATAGATGTTCGGGTTTCAGCACAGTTTTATGGAGCTTTGGGAGTTTTCGGTGAGGGATAACGATAATTACAAATTTTAGAATTAGAGAAGTGAGTATAATTTTTCTAGTATATAGGCTACCATACTAACTTGGGTTTCAGCACAGTTTTAAGGAGCTTTGGTCGTTTTCGGAGAGGGATAACGATAATTACAAATTTTAGAATTAGAGAAGTGAGTATAATTTTTCTAGTATATGGGTTACCATACTAACTTGGGTTCCAGTACAGTTTTATGGAGCTTTGAGAGTTTTAGTTGAAGAATAATGAAAGCTATTTTGATTTTAGTCTCTATAAATCTGAAATTTTAAGTTCTGGACCTAGTATTCCTGGGGTTCCAGCAGAGTATTTTGGAGCTTTCTCTTGATTCAACGCTCTACAAATCAAAAGTTTTAAGTTCTAGTTCTAATTTGAGCGAGTCAACAGTTTCCTAGGGTTCTAGAAAAGTTTTAAGGAGTTCGGAGAGGAATAACTAGAATTCGCTTGATTCAACTCTCTACAAACTCCAAGTTCTATGTTCTAGTTATATTTTGTACGGAAATCATTATTCGGAAAAAATCCATAAATCTTCCAACGATCCTGAAATTAGAATAACCGAATATCTTTGAATAACCCTTACTACTGCCTTGCATATTCCAAATTTGTTGGTAAATGTGATGACACATATTCCTAACGCCTACAAAAAATGTGGGAAAATCACGAAAAAGGAGTACCACGAACTACCCACTGTATGCTTTCGGCACACCCTATATAGGAAAATACTATATCCTTGAACCCTGAACAAGGAAGAAATTGTGTAAGAAGCAAGTCAAAGTGAAAGTGAAATTTCTAAAGTAACACAAATCAACATTGTTGTTGTTGTTTTGCTATTTTCACCAAAAAATAACGGTGTGTGTGTGTGTGCAGAGACATTATAGTGGGCAAAAAAATGCGCCACGGGTGCGACGCAGGCTATGATAACAACTGTGCATATAATGCGATTGCATATTTCTCTACACTTATTTATAAGCTTACAAATACACACATAGATATATAGAAATTATATTATATACACGTAACTGTATAAATACATACGATTATAAGAAATATTGTGTAAGCAGCTGTTATATACCGCCGACATTATGCGTATGCGTATTGCAAGTAAATGAAAAATTCAAGAGCCACTGCATTCGCTCTCATCCACCATTATAGCTTTCTACATTGAAAAAGGTTACGCACACAAACACATATAACATAATACATAAATATCCTTCGTTGTAGTGCTTTGCCAAGGACATTGTAGCCATTAAATTCGGGCATAAAAGCTCTGCATACGCATTCGGTTGCACTCGTGTGCAGTTCGTCGTTTCGCATTTGTGATGCGCCGGTGCCCCAACTCGCAGTACTCACTTCACTAACGGTTTCGCTGCACAGCTATGAAGAGTGCAAAGCATAACAATGGTTGTGGGACATAAGAAGAGAAGCAGAGAGAGAAAGAAAGAGGGAAAAAGTGGGAATGAGAAAGAAATATAGATATTCTCCCACATTTCTCCGTTAGATTTGCATTGCTGTGACTCAATTTCGGTATTTTTCTGCATCTTTCTGCTCAAACAAATCTTCAGTACTCTCTCTCTCGCCGGAAGTGCGTGTATGTGCTCTGAGAACCTCTTCAAGTCATCGTTGTTGTTGGGGTAGTCGGCAGCGGCGGCTATCGTCTGCCATATAACAGTACTCAACCGCTCAGCGGCAGCCGCAAAATGCAATGTTTTTATTTTCATTAAAACAATTAAAGTTGCCGCCTTTTAGGCGTCGTACAGCACTGCGCAGACGCATAGCATATGCACACCACTCGCACTCCCGCCAGTTGCGACGTAACGCAGTTGCAAGTTTGTTATCTGCACTTTTCAGCGCAGCGAGCAATTCTGCTCACTCTAAATTGACTTCCTCTCTTTTGGTTTTCGCAACCTCTCTATCTTTTGTCGTATCAAAACTCTCTCCGCATTTTACTTTTGCCTTAGAAATTCTGCTGACTCTAACCTTCTTTCCTTTCTTTAGTTTCCTCTCTCTAGCTCTCTCTAAACTTATCAAATACTCTCTCTATTTGTACTACCTTTCCTCACTCCAAGCGCTAAAGTTTATTTTTTTCTTGTTGTTGTTATTCACTTTCACTTTCATTTTTCCTTGAAGTCGTTCAGTGACTTGCAGTCATTGCTCTCTTTCGTTTTCACTGCGTTGTTATCCTTTATCCCTTTGCCGCTTTCACTTTTATTTCCTTTTTGGCGCCGTGCTGCTGCCACTCATATCATTTATATTAATCTTTAGCATGTTTTTATGTTGTAGTTGTTGTTGTTATATATTGCATGGCGCTTTCGATGGCATTGCAAGAAGTATTTTTGGTATTGTTGTTGGTTGCTTATGTCATGAGTGCCGCAAATAGTAATGGTTGGTGTTCGTGATTAGCGGCGCCATCGGCGAGTACAGTAAAGCAAGGAGTAAAAAAATTGGTTAATAAAAGAGGGAATTATAAAAATACCGGGGGAGCTTGAGCTAATCCTCATTATTTTACAACCTAGGTTCTAAGGCTAAGGGGTCTACAAAAAGCTACTTTTGTTGCTGAAGATTTATTTTCTCAAATATTTATATTTCAGATAAGGAAAGGATCAAGAAGATGAAAATATTGACTGATTGAGTTATCAGTGATAAATCGAATAAAAAATATCAAGAGTTTCCGAAGAAACAGAGAACTCAAGTACTTCAGATACAAATTGGTGATAAACCCCTTGTGTATTCGAAGCAGAAATAACCTAAAAGAGTAAATGATTTTATGAATGGGACCGAATCTCATAAAACATCTTTCAAAAAGAACATAATGGGCAGGTTTGGAAAACTCTTCAAGTCTTGTGCGGGTCCGTCGAATCAACAATCCTTTAGGAGGAATGCAGATTTATATGCTACTGTTAGGAAGAAAGACCCTGAAATTCTTTGGTACTTGAAAACCTCAGACTGAAGAAGATTATGGACCTTAGTATTATTAACGAATGAATAGATACAAAATCAAGGCTGTGACAATGATAATCTAATCGGCCTACAGAAACCCCTCGATTTTAAGTTGATAATCTCTCTCTGAATCTTATTTAAGTCTGGGTGTCCTTTACTGTTTTACATGAGAACACTCGAAATATTCGACGTGAATTATTGGAAGGAATGAGACTTTGTACGCTCATCATATGAATTCATAATAGAAAACAAAACCTGAAATAAAATATAAAATTACACTCAATCAGTCCCACTGTAACCCGCCTAATGCCGTTTCAAACTTATACTATATATATCTACGTTTATATATTTCCGACTAAGCACAACAACTTTTACACTCGACTATCAACAAATACCAAACACTCGTAAATCAAATTGATAGCGAGCGAAATGTGTGCCTGGCAGAATGGCAATAGTGCCACTCTCACTTTTTTTCTGTGTTCTGTGCGCTCTCACACGCACTTCGTGCACACACAGTGACTTCCGTCTTTTATATGGCTTCCGGTTTGGCGACGCGTACACGTACCCGGCACACACGAATGCCATTTTAGCTTTACCTTCGCCTTTGCCTTCAATTTCGTCCAACTCTTGCCGCGCTGCTACTCCCTCACGACGACTTTTGTTTATATATTTCCTAATCACATTTGTTTTTGTTAAATATTTTTACTGTTGTTGTTTGTGTGAAAGTCGTTTGCTGATAAGAACGCACTCGACTAAACTTGAGAGCAAGAGAGAATGGCAATGCACTCTTCGCTCACATGCAGTTCGAGAATGTGGTGAGAGCGAAAGCTAAGTGTGCTTAAGAAAATAGAGAGAGAGAGAGAATATTGAGAGATATGTGCATTTTATTTTATCCTTTTATTTTTCGGCTCATACGCATTGAACAGTTATATGCACTCTCCCACTCTTTCGCTCTATGGCCTACGAGAGAGTGAGTGTCACTTTGCACGAATTGATGTTCTCTCAAAACTGTTTAAGGGTGCAAGCGCAGTGCGGCCAAACGCATGTTGCGTAAGGATCAAGGACGTTCATAGCTTTTATGCGAAAAGAGTGAAGCAGTGTGGGAGTAGTTTTTGCTGAGAAAGACCGCTAAATATTTCAAAGTATAAAATGTACCTTATTGTTGTTGCTTTTTAGGCTGACGCCTGACGACCACCGCGCTCGCTCAATGGTATTTTCTTGTTGTTCTTGCATTTCTGTAAAAAAATATGTAGTCGTTGCAACCAAGCCGAAGACGTAGAGGCATGAGTCGTTAAGTAGACTGAGAGAGTTTGCTCGGTTCGTTAGCTTCACAGGATGTTGAAGCTACGCTGGCGCAGCCCTACAAATGCTGCCACGTTGCCATTTGCCTCATTCGTGACTGGCGTTTGTTGGCGCCTTTTTTCATGCAACACACTATGCCGCATGCACGTACTTGCCACATGCCACAGCTACTTGTTATGCGTTATATGCCGTTAGTTAGTTAGTTAGTGTACTGCTGCGCTTTCGGCGACACTCGTACAATCGTTGGCGCTTCAAAAGAGCGCGGTGGGGGCGTCTGCTGCTTGGCTCTTGGGGGGTTTGCATAATGCGCATACTGCCTGCCTGCCTTCTGCCGGACGGGGGAAGGGGAAGTTGGGGTTACTATGGAGTGAGTCGGTTTAGGTTTTGGATATGGTAGGAGAAACTCTGTTTTGGATGGTGTGTTTTTGGTGGGAAGGGTTGCTGCGCGCAGCTCGGGCTTGCGGCTTGGTGGCATGTGGTATGCGGTAGGCAGATGCGTGGCATTTCATTAATAATGGCCGGGTTGCGTTTTTCGTGCGATGCGTGTGCGCTACATTCGCATTTTTAGGCAGATCGCAAGGGAGAGTAGGGGGGTCACTATAGTTCTTACTGTTGTTGTTGGTGCTATTTCTGTTTTGGAGCCTTCGTGTGTTATCGTTATCGTTATCGTCAGGCGTCACTGTTGTTTTTGTTGTTGTTGTCATTAGATTGCAGGCATTTTCAAGTGAATCGCACTCTTTATAAATATATGTACTATATATACAGAGACTTTGAGAGCGGGCTGATAGTTAGGCACAGCAATGTCAAAAGGGCTGACGGCTTGACAGGCTGATGGATGTGGAGTGGCCATAGTGAAGGTTTGGTGGGGTGGAATTCGGCGAGTAGATTGAATATTATGTGCACTTCTTCGTTGTGCATGCTTGCATATGGATTTAGGCCTCTGTTGGTTACAATACATATATATATGTACATAATACCCAGTAGGAAATAGGGGGTGCAATTTTCTGCGAATCCTAGTTTTTGCAGAAGAGTTGAACGTCGATAACTAATAGAATAGTGGTTATAAATCAAGTTAACTCACTAATGACTCAGAAAGATGAGATGGAGTATTTTCAGTAGTTTTTACCGTTAAGGGGTTAAGGGTAGTCAGGATTTTCAAAAAATAAATTTTTTGGCATTTTCGTTAGGTGTAATATTTTAAAAATTTTCTCTGAATATTTGAAGTTGATGCGATAATTACTTTTCGAGTCATTCGACAAATACCAAAGAGTGCTCGAAAACTGCAAAACGCTAGTGTGAAATCTTAAATGCGTTTTTCTCCAAACTATGTTTTTTGAACTGGTGACAACTGTAATCTGGAAAACCGCTCAGTAGATTTTAATGAAATTCATACAGTTTTTAGAATATATAATAACCTCAGGCCTGATCGAAGGATTTTTTTTCAAAAATTTCGATTCTTTAAGACCAATTAACTGTTGATTTTTTCCCGAAAATTTAGAGAAAAATGTCCTGAAATGTCCGCCATTTGTTAATTTTTCATCTGGATTATCTATTTATAGTCTGGGCGAATACCGCAGACGATGGAACGATGAGCTGTACGAGTTATACGACGACATTGACATAGTTCAGCGAATAAAAAGACAGCGGCTACGCTGGCTAGGTCATGTTGTCCGAATGGACGAAAACACTCCAGCCCTGAAAGTGTTCGATGCAGTACCCGCCGGAGGAAGCCGAGGAAGGGGAAGGCCTCCACTCCGTTGTAGGGACCAGGTGGAGAGCGACCTGGTTACACTTGGGATCTCCAACTGGCGCCGAACTGCGAAGGAGAGAGAGAGGTGGCGCACTATCGTCGATTCGGCTATAACCGGCTAAACGGTTGCAACGCCAATCACATACATACATATCTATTTATAAAACTATTTTTTTTATCCGATTGATTTTATTTTTTTATGATCCGATTGATCTCCAAGGATTAATGATTGTCACCGCAAGGACATTTTTTGGAACTGGGTCAACACAAACATCTATAACTTTGGAAAATATATTTTTTTTGTAAAATTTTCGAGACTTCGAGTCAAAACATTGTGTAATAATGCCATATTATTACTTTTGTAAAATAACATGATTTAATATTAGGTCTACTACTTTGCTTCCGCCGTTTTCCAATAGATGTCTCTAGGGTCAAGTCCTGGTCGATTTTTTTATATCGATCTTGGACGTTTGGGTCAACATGAACCCAACAAAATATTTCTAGAGATCTGTTTGCATCCCAAACTTATTATCAACTGAAAATGTCACTTTTTGAGCCGAATTCTCGACAATTGCAAGAATTTTTGCTTTTCTTTTTTAATTTCAAGAAAAGTGCGGCTGAGGCATATCGACATTTGTAACCGTTTTTATACAAAAAAAAACGTCGGAAGCAAAATTGTAGACCTAATAGCCTAAATTCTCATTTTTCGTGTCTCTAACTACCACTAACCCCTTAAAATTTTAAGGGACGTAACTGTTTCTATCGTAATATAAACTCTTTCGTCATGCTAGAAAAAAGTATCGCCAAAGATTTTGTGGATAAGAGTTTTTAAAATGGAGAAACAGGAAATCTCTAGGGTAGTAGACCCCTATTTTCATAGAAGTTTCATATTTTCGAGTTCTCACGTACATTTTTGTTCGCCTCTCCAGTTTTTTATCAGTCCAATAGATTTAGAAATATATTCCTCTAAGTGTTATAGGGTGTAGAAGATAAAATAAGTTTCAGATTTTGAATAAGGCCAGATGGCTCTTTATTAAACCAAATTATATTACATGAACTCTTTAGTAATCTTGAGACTTCAAACTAGTTAAATTTTATATATGAAACCAATTTCCTAGAGGGCCCAACCAACGAAGAGAGGTTATAAGCAGGTTGCGAAGCGAGCATTTCGCCTTTTAGGCAATGACATTTTTGTGTTGTGTTGCGTTTTTTTCTTTTGTACGTACTTTCCTCCTCGTTGTTGGGCTGAACACCGAGTGCGTCGATGCGGGTGCGCGACAGCAATACCAACGAGAAAATCACTAGGCCTGCAGTTGTACTTTAAATGTATTGCTGTTGCTATTGTTGTTGCTGTTGCTATTATGTGAGTTTAACTATGTACTTCGCTGCACATACAAGAATTAAATATGTAGAGCGCCGCAAAGTATGCTACACGAAAAGTAGACTGTGTCGGAAAAGCAACCATAGTTGGTTAAATGTTGTTGTTGTTGGTGGTGTTGATGGTGGTTGCCGTTGCTATTCGTGTTTTGACAAAAGTGCGTAGCTGCGCTGCTACTGCGCTGCTGCTGTGCTGCTTTTTCAACTCAATACAACCGAACGCAAGTGGTTGATGGCGGTGCTGCGTTGGCTCACACACACTCACTTAAATGAAACTGTGTGTGTGTGCGTGTTTTATATGTATGCACTCGCATCTGCAGCCGCTATGCGTTCGTGTTATACATATGTATGTATAAGTGTCTGTATATCTCAGCAGTATATATGGTTGAAGGATGTTGATTGCCAAAGTTTTGGTGGTTGGAGGCTTTGAGTGTAGCTGTGGGTTGCATTTGCCAACGGGCGCATTCAGCAGAAAACCAGTTTACTACTTATACACGCCTATGTAGTTGTGTTTACTTGTGCGTATGTGTGTTTGTCGTCCGTTTCGCTACGCTGTGTTGCATAGTAATAAGCGACCAGAAGGTTTTTAGTTTGATTTAAAATCTGAAGTACGCTCGTACTTCGTACAAATGACAGTGGAAGGGGGTTTGCGCTGCAGCACATATTTATATACACTGGAGATGGAGGCACATGCCTTGTTGTGGGTTTTCCAAAAATTTAGTGCACTATATAGCGTTGTGGCAATGTGGGATAGGGAATGGTGCTGCTGTTAGTTTGTAGTTGTTGTCTGTATTTATATACATATATAGAATGTAGTAGTTGCGTGAGTTGAAAGGAATGTAACGCTTAGTTAAGTGGGAACTTTGTGGATGGAGTTGGGTGGTTGGTGAAAGTTGTTAATGCCACGCATGCACTTACCAAAAGAGAAAAAAAGGCAAAAATTAAATGCGTGTGCGTGTATAGTTGGAGGCGGTGTATTAAAGTTTTGTGAAACGCTTTAAAGGCTGGTTGCTCACAAGCTTTTGCAATAAAATTGACTTTTTATAATTTTATGTTTATAGTTCATAATAATAAGGTGTTTGAGTATTTATTATATGAACACATAATTGTTAATTTCCGGGCATAATACAAATTTATTATCCCAGATTTAACCCAATGCTGAAGAAGAACTTAACTCACTAGGAAGTGCATATATAAAAAATAAATAGAAGTTTTCGAATTCTTAAATTAAACATCGTGAGTGCTCAGCTAAAAGTAAGTTGTGTTAAAATTTCTTAAAAATTTGAATATTCAATGCTAACTTCAAAATTAATTTTTTTACAATAAAAAAATGCTATAAAACTAAATATTGAAGTACTGGAAGTTTATTTATTGAATTTTTTATACTCTTGCAACACACGTATTGCCTATATAAGTAACATAATTTGGAATTCGATCTGATTGGTTTTTGTTTACAATATATAAATCAAGAAACAATGAAGATATCGGAACAAAACTTTGCAAATTACTGCATTTTTAGTGTGACATCGCCTGTCTAAAACTCGCCGAAATCGGAATACAATTAAGATCCCAGCCCAAATATATATATATCTGTGCCAAAAAAGTGGTTCTAAGCTCCCATATACCTAATATTTAATAATATGCATCTGTGTCGAAAATGGTTGAAATCGGATAAACATTTTTCTTAGCTCCCATATACCAAATAGTGGGTTTTTTCAAACATACGGTGACCTTTAGTGAGATATCTTAGCAAAATCGGTGAACGTATAAGACTACAACTTTGCTTTCGCCGTTTTTTTTTTGTAAATAAAAGGCTTTATTGTATAAAAACGGTTACAAAAATGTTATGTTATTCGTCGCTAGCTACACTTTTGACCATCTTTCTCCAAATATTTTTTTCGCTTAGGATTATCGTAGTGGACCCATTTTTCGTCGCCAGTTACAATGCGATGTAAAAATCCCTTTCGGCTGTGCCTTTGAAGCGGCTGTTCACATGCAAAGAAGCGCCGTTCGACATCTCTTGCATTCGAGTCGTAAGGAACCCAGTTTCCTTGTTTCTGAATCATCTTTGAAACGCTTCTTGGTTGAGTAATGCTTCCAATTCAGCATTCGCGACATGTTCTTTCACTTAGGACAGCCTCACCGTACGTATCCGAAAGCATTCGGATCAATTTCCCGCAAATGTCGAGAATTGAGCTCAAATAGTGACAATTTCAGTTGAGAATAAGTTTGGGATGCAAACAGATCTCTACAAATATTATGTTGGGTTAATGTTGACACAAATGTCTAAGATCGATATAAAACGATTTAATCGACAAGTGCTTGACACTAGAGACATCTATTGGAAAACGGCGGAAGCAAAGTTGTAGACCTAAATTAGGATATAATGTAGCTTGGTGGCGAAACTGAGTGAAATCGATATAGGAATTATCCCAGTGTTCATATACAATATATAATGATTTTCCTCATTCCAATAGAGTTTATACCGAATATATGGGTAAAATTAAGAGTTATCTTTAAAAATGAATATGTATATGAGTTCGAAACGAAAAAGGATGTTTCAAAGTGAATCAAGCCTATCCAGAATGACTATCATTAGGTTTCCATTGAATATGATCGATTGGGAATCGACTATATGTTAAGTACTAATTGAAGGTTCCTTCATATGATTAATCCCTATACTTGACTACCTTTTTCTTATGATAAATTTCATGATAGTTAACCACATCAGAAAAGTCAGAAAGTCCCATAAATATATATGCATCTTGATTTATCAGCCAGAAAACTCAATTTGTCACTTTATTCCTTGTTTCGAAATTTTTTTGGTTTAAAAGTCCCTTATATAACATATCTATGTACCTACTGATATAACCAAACCAGTTATATATCTCTACATCAAGTCAATAAAAAATGTATACTTCAAATGTATACTTCAAATCTTTTGAAAGCTTTAGAATGGGTCCAAATTCAGCTTCGATTTCATCTATCTTAAATAATTAAAAACTTTCAACATAGATTAAAAACAACGCGCAACTACAGTATATAAATGGCTACACATACAACTAAATGAGTATATACCAACAACGCTTAAGCATAAAATGTGCTTGTGCAGCCTAAAAGTGTGCTACAAATGACTGTGTTGATAAGGATAAAATTCAACTTCAACGATATAGTTGTTACTGAACTTGGTGGCTGTGGCGACACATTTTGAAAACACTAATGCTACGGGCGTAAGAGAAACAAACGCAGCGGTTGCAAATATATAGTATATAGAGAAATAAGTTTGTTTGTATTATATTATATTATATATCAATGTATGTTCATATGTCTATGTAGTTGTTTAGCTTTTAGTACATAAGCACTGAAGAGTTTGTTGACAAAACTTTGGCATAGACGCAACGAAAGTGAGCGACTGCATTGTGGCAATCAACCGAACCGAATTCGAAGGACTACACATTTTGCCGACAGACGCACACAGCCTTGGCCATATATATATACATATGTATTTGTAACTATAACACACACAAGTCAGCACAATTGCGTGGGCAGCATGGCGGCATAAGCTTTATTTTGTTGTTGTTATTATTGCTGTTGATAGTTTTCAAAAGGAAATTGTTGAAATTACCAGCATCCCATAATGTAGGTAGCGCGCTGATGGCGGCAGCGAAGGATGTTTGATAAGGTATTATCAATATATATTTATGCAACACCAACAACGTATACTACTATGAAAACGAAGTAACAATAACAATTTATAACAACAACAACGCCAACTGCCAACGAAATGTGCTACACAATTGCAGCTAGAAAGTGTTTGTTGTTGTTGTCAACTTTCACCGCTGGCTATGCTGAATTACATACATATACATACATAAATACATATACACGAGTACTAGCCAATCTATATTTGTACGTAAGTGTGTATATGTGAGTGAAGAGCGCGTGTTATTGAAATTTGAGGATTTTTGTCTCAGTGCCCTAATTAATTTCATGTTTCCAAAGTTACATATTTACCGAAAATACATACATACTTGTATTTATATACAATGTAGACTACACAGGTTACACGTACCGTTAAGCATCCGTGAAAATTACTGCTGTCAGTAGTGTCAATGTTTGTTGTTACTTTTATAATGGTAGTTGCTGTTGCTGTTGCCGTCGTCGTTGTCAATGCCATTGCCATTGTCAATGTCGTTGCGCTTTAGCTGTTTATATTTTTACCGTTATTATTATAAAGTTCTCTCTAAGTTGAGGGGTAAATAAATTCCTTTATACGCTTACACTTACATACATACAAATGTATATACGGAACACTACACACATATAAAAATATGAAAAGTGCCATGACTAACAGATATAAGTGTCTTGAGCGGTGAGTTAAGCTAATAATGATCGAAAGTTCTGCAGATCTATCTAATTTAAGAATGTTTAATGGTAATATGGAATGCCAAAGAAAGCGGTGAGAGATCTGTCTCAATATTCGAGAGAACTAAGTGTATCGTGGTGATCCCATGCTTCCAAGAAATCATTTAGAATATACAGGTCGAGAGGAAGTTGAGATCACAACAGTCACCTATTTAATTCTTTACCTGTCTCTCACTGCTGTTCTGAAATATTTTTTTTTACATCAATGGGTTACAGAAGAATGAGAAAAGAAATCTTAAAGTGAAATGTTCGGTTAAAGCGATGAATTCGAGGTATAAATCCAGAATGTACCGTGTTTCCTAAAATTGAAAATAATTACGATCACCTTTCTTTAAGGATTTAGATTTAGCGCCAGCTTACTTGGATACTAAAAATTTGTTGATCGTGTCTGGTATGCAACAACCTTTTTTCAGTGGTGAATGGGAACGGATCTATCATTCTTTCTCTCTCTTTCTTGATGGTTTAATTCATCTCGATTGTTTTAGTTAAGATTGGAACGAGTACCAAGAGATCGGATCTGCTTAGATCTTTATTCTTTATGAACAAATGATATATGTATAGGAACACTGTGAAATAGAATTCAAATTTTGTGGGCTTCAAAAATAGACTACCTCCTACGACGAATGATGATATGATCCCACACCTCAAACTCCAAACTAACAATATATACAGTAGAATCCCGATTATCCGGATCAAATAAAACCAGAGATATTTCTGATAATCGAAAATCAGGATAATCGATTTCAAAGCAAATCAAACACTTCAATTGCAACTGTATGAGATCCGATTCATCTTGTCTTTCAACAACACTCAAAACAACATCTAGAGCTTCAAAAGCTTCTACGTGAGATGGTACATGAGATTTCCAGTTTCAGTCTCTTCACCATCTTCTCTCTCCTTACTGTTCAAATTCTCAATGATTTCTTCATCAGAATAAACATGTCATTTTTAAAACATTTCTAAATTGCAAACTAGGGCCGAGACGAATGCGAAATGGATAATCGGTTATTTTGAATAATCGATGTTCGGATAATCAGAATTCTACTGTATATAATAATTCCACGATTTCTTTCCTTGATGGATTTGTAGTTTTCTAAAATAAAATTTTTCAAATATCCAACTAATCTAGCATATCTATATTTTCCAAAAAATTTCAAAATCTGCTCAATAAAATCAACCCAAAATTTCAATTAACGGCTAAATTTCTATACACTGGTTAAATTTCTATACACTTCACGCTCCTCAGTCTCTTCATTCTATTCATATTCATTACTTCGTATACCCGCCAGTTAAGGATGTCATTGGCAACTAACCGACAATAATTTTCCAAATTAGTCCAGCAGTATTTTTAACTTAATAGAATTTAATGATGGATGAATAGCGCTGAAGCAGCAGCAGCAGGAAGAGAGAAGAGGGAAGAGAGTGGCATAACTCATTTGAGACATTAACTCAGAAGTTCTGCAGCAGATTTGTGGGCAAAACAAATGCTCGGTTATGATTGTGGCAGCTAATAAAACTGGAGGCTAGCGCTGAATGGCATGGCGCAAATGCGATAAGGGGTTGGGTAGAATGTATAACTATGGCTGTAAAATTATGCAAATGATGGAATGCTGTCAGCTAGAAATTAACATTGAGCAGAGAGACTGGAGTGAAGTTTTGACTGCCGGTGATTGCTGCATGGAACTAGGTAAGTGTGTTAAAATGCTAAAAAGCTATGTGTTAGCGGTGGTGTCTCGAGCTTTAAGTTGCGTTGGTAATGTACGGCGCTCATAGTCTACTTGCGGCGACCATCATTGGATTTTGAATGTATTAAAAATTCCACAGCAATGCAAAACAGTAGATAAACAGAGTTTCATTTTTAGTGTCTGGTGGAATATCATTTTCGTTAGTTTCTACGTCATTTAATAGCAATTCGCATTTGCTACGCTTTGTTAGGGCAGATTTAAGGGAATGAACAATGTATTTTATGCATACGTTGCAGTGGTGGATTGTGATGTTGTGATGTGCAACTGTGTTAGATATAGTTATGTAACTGATATAAAATTAGTATGAAATATTATGTTGATGGTGCATTTTATTTTGGTATGAAATTCCCACTGCACCAGTTATTTGTAAGCTGCTAGGGTTTCCAGTCCTCTTTTAATCTTTTTCCAACTAGTGTGAGATGTTTTATGACCACTATCGTGATGGATAGACATATCAAATTGATATAAGCGACTCGTTTATTGGATCTATCACTGAAACAAGCCCTTATCTTTCGTTTGAGGGAACAAACTTAAAAGTTGGAATCGCTCTAGGCCAAAGTACTATAATACTATTTTTCTTTTTGAGTAAGGAAAAATGTGAGATAAGTTAACATCGGCGAGATTATTATGGTAACGGTAAAAATAAATAGTATCCATAGTAAGTCGAAGAAACTGTCTGTAAATTAGGTTTGCAAGTGTTTGTAAAATTTCTAGATTGTGGGTTGGTGGTTAGTGCATTTTGGGAATAAATTATGCCTTCATTGTTGTGGAAAGATAAGAACTATCAGGCGAAATTATTTCTCACCATCGACATGTTTCCCAAGTTTCGGTACTGGGACCAGGATTCGTAAGTCTTCGGGTGCCTTATCAATATTGTCCACATTCGTCTCTATACTGTCAGATTAAAATACCAAAAATTACGGTGAGTATATACCACTATGTTAGACTTAAAACTTTAGTATTTATAAAGAATGTTACGAAAATCGATATAACATAATCTAACACTAATCAAATAACATTTGAAATAAATATTAACTGTCTTCGATTGGTCATGTCAGACTACTTGCAAGCGTAGGGTTGCACCACTACTCTCCAACGCTTTGCGAATTGAAGACAGCTACTATGATTTTATTGTTACTACTAACTGTATATTTAAATATATGAATATATGTATACAGCTGAACTTGTATAACTTCTATAACTCGAACTCTTGAATTGACAATAGAAATAAAATTTCATACAAATTACCTTCCGTAACTCGGAAGTAGCTCTAACTCGAAGCTTTTTGTTGAGTTATGGTGATTCGAGTTAGGGAAGTTCAACTGTAAATACATATGTACATATGCAGATCTATATAATTTGGTATGACTACAATAACATTTCAATCAGAAATTGCAGGCTACCAATAAAATACCACGAACAAAATTACAACGGGTTTCCCGATTAGTCATCTTACAATTTCCCACTTCTTCTATTTCTTGCATTCCCTTTCGTCGCTTAGAAATTTCCATGAAAAATTGCCTGAATCTGTAATGCATCATTCATGCTTCTCTGTTGTTTCGACGCATGTTCTTCGTTTTTTTTTTTCTTTTTTCGCGTTTCAGCAAATACTAGTAAAAAAGCGTACGTGCAGACTTTGAAACTTAAAGGCTTATCGGCACAATATTATATACCTAAGTATATAGCTATGCATGTATTTATGGACATATGGTAAAGAGCAAATATGCTTGGTAACAATATTTTGTAAGAAATCTTATTTAATCACTCATGTGTGGACTAATTTTGTCCATAAAAGAAAAGTGTGTACAAGTCCAGAAGATTGATATTTCAGATCAATTCTATAAATATATTTCATCTGTAAGTAGTTGACATTTCGAGTTGAAATAATGTCAATCCTTAAGCTAACATAAAAATAGAGTTAAATGTAAAGAGATATAGACATGTGTCGCCTCTAATTCATAAACTCTAATCAATCGAGTGCAGAGAGAAATAGTACTTAAGGAAATGAAGTGGACTTCATATGTATATGGAATAGAATCTGTTTTGAGAGTGTTTACATTATGTGATAAATCTCTTTCTTCAGATTGTGAAAATAATTTGTCACTTGCTTTCTAAGAAATTAAAAAAAATACACCAGAAGAAGCTTTAATCTCAATTACCTTTAATCTATAACTCCAAGAAAAGCCAGTCGCCACAGTTTCTCAAATAAAACTAACACAAATTTTAATTACACACGAAAATCCAAAGATAGAAATCAGAGAGTGGGAGTTCGCATGCATCAAGAAAGAATGCAAGGACAATCCGATAAATAAGAATGTCAACAAAAGGCAGTAGTGAGTGAGCTAAGACTTTAACTGGGACATAGTGTTCCAACGCATGAAATCTTGACAACAACAGAATAGATGCGCTGGGGGGAACACAGATGACCCACCCATACAAAACGGAAATGAAGCGCAAGCAAGAAAGGAAGTCACTAGAGCGTTGGCGATGTTAGAAACCAAGGAACAAAGTGACCGAAAGCACAGAATAGCTGGACGAAAACGAAATACAATGGTAGATGCTGGTAAGGAAAAAAGAAGAAAAAAACAAGAATCAGCAAGAGTGCTACAAGGCGAATTAGCAAGAAACAGAGACAGCAGTAGAGTGGCAATATGCTCGATGCAGGTAGAGAAAATGAGGAAAATGGGCAAACTGCGATGCTGTAATGCTGATGGCGTTGCGTTGCGTTGGCAATGCGTTGGACATTTTTAGGCATTCGAGTGTGTTTAAATATGACTGGTGGAGCATTTACTTGGATGTATATACATATCTATGCATGAAGTGGTAATAACGGTTGGTTGTTCTGCCGTTTCCTCGAAGTGCAGGCACGCAGCAAACGCAAAGAGACTGCGTTAGGCTTCTAATATGTAGTTGTAGTTGTTGATGACCGACCGGCCGGCCTTTGGTGTGAGATATTTGTTAGGCCGACAATGTGGCAGCACATTTACTGACGCAATTCCGTTTTTACCATGGAAACAGCTGCCAGCTGCTTGTCAACGGTATGGTATGGACCAAGCACACTACAACAACAAAGATATAACAAAAACACTATTGCTTCAAAATGGCAGTCGTTGCAAAAAGTAGGCGCTACTGCGTGGCTTAAGCACACATTTAGCTATATATATATATGTATGTGTGAGTAGTTATACGAAATGTTGTTGCTGCTGGTGCCAGCTGGCTATCTAAGCCATAGCCATATACTTGCATGACATCCCTTTTGGCATTTTGTGCACACGCACTTACCAATACCATTAAAAATTACTTTACGCTTTATTTTTTTTTGTTTTTCTATTTTTTTTCTATTTTGTTTGTCTTTCTACTATCCCACGGCTATGCGATTTTTGACTATAATTCGCACACACTCATTCGCCGCACTGCAAATAAGCCTTAGTAGGGCTGGTTTATACGCGCCCTAACATATATGAGTATTTACCTTTTTCATTCTCTCATGCTGAGAAGGATATAAGGATTTTTGGTTCGTACGAAACTAGTCATGTCACGTCCATGTTTGGCAGCGGGTTCGCGTTTATTTTAAAGTATTTCACTTAATGCAATTTTAAAGAGAATTAAAATTAAAAAAAATACACAAAATGGGGTCCTCCATGTCTTCTTTCACTCTCCTTATATTTTTGACAAAAATTGCTCCTTTTAAATACCCAAATCTATAAAACTTCTTCGTATCTACTAGAAACTCAAACTCTTTCATCAAAATTAAATTTATTTCTTTTCTTCCTCATGACTTATTTGGCAGCAGATATCTACTTTAGCGTCAACGATTCCCTGAACCCTCAGAAAGAGGAACGTAAAAGAGACTATTTGGCCTTGTGACTCAAATTTCGGTAATATAAAAGGTTCTTAAACATCTTGAGATTGCGAATTTTCACCAAAATATGCTTCTTTAAACACTGGTAGGAAAAGCTCTCTTAAATCAGTATTTTACCTCGTTATTGCTGGTATTATAATCCCAGTAACTGCAACATACAAGCTTTCTATATAATTAATTTAAGCATCTTCAAACGAATGGCATGAGAAACTGATGTATAACTAATTCATTAGACTTCTAATTGATTGTTCTGCATGAATAATGCTTTAGACCTATTAAATCTACTAATCTACCACTAACCACATATATTTATTATACACCATAAAAAGAGCGAATAAAAAGCACACGTAATTAAAAAACGATTAAATTTTCAACTCAAATTCACTGCTTGCACTAACGAGAATGAGAAAATACATTTTTTATATGAGTTTTAGTGGTTGTACCAAAAAGTTACTCATACCACATGGTATACCACCACCAAGCGACGCTCATAAAGCATTAGACACACAACACAAGTGCACCGGGGCACTCATTTTAGAGTATCCTTTTAGAGAGCTGTGTTGGCATAGATAACGGTAACGTGCTGATGCTGCTGCCAGTGCTGCCAGTGCTGCTGGTAGTGACCACACACATTAACCCAACACACACACTCTCTAAGCGCTATTGAAGGATTTCATATGCGAAGTCTTTCAAATATTGAACGCACACGAGTGGCTAGAGGTATAAGTTTGTAAGTGTGCTTATATTTATATTTATAGACAAGTCTATAGAGGTATATAGACTGTTTGCTGTTGTTGTAATATAGCGACGCGTTTTTCATTCCGCCACGCTACGAGTATCTGATGTATTTTAATGGCGCACACATATATTTATCATTATTGCTAACTGACCAATCGCAGATACATACACATATTTACGTGTGGTTAGATGTGATGACAAACAAAAAATGTTCGAATAAGAAATGAGCCAAATGTAAAAAATGCGAATGATTGCAAAATATGAAAAAGTTGCACACGCACATTCATAATGATACTTTGATTTGTAGTTGTTGTTCAATGAAAATGACATTCATGGGTGGATATGCGTGCACACCTTTACATACAGACATTCCTGGTGTATCGTGCATATTTATATAGAAAAAACTTAAATTTCATGGCTGAGAGGAAAAATGGAAGATTTTTACTCTTTTGGAAGTTGTTTGCTTTCAGCTTTTAATGTTTCAATCTTTTGTTTTTGATTACGATGCGTTTTTTAATGCTGCAAACATACTTCGTAAAAGCAGTAAGAATTGGAGGGTTCTATAAATTCGTGTATTTCTCAAGTAAATAGTCGGTAATATCTGAAAAATTAAGCAAGACGCGTCTATTAAAGGACGTCATAAAATTGTCGACGAAAATATAAATTAAACTGGTAAAACTCTTGCTATGCTCCTAAAATTCACCAAACTTGGTTTTCAATAATTCTACTGTAACATTCGCTGTGTGGCTTGTGGCGTCTGTCCTGTTGGAACCGCATATTGTCCAAGTCCATATCATCTAATTCGGACCAAAAATGTTCGGTTATCATTGAGCGGTAACGATTCCCATTCACAGTAACGTGCCGGTCTTGATCATCACGGAAGAAGTACTGCTCAATTACGTCGCCGGCCCATAAATCGCACCAAACCGTAATTTTTCGGGACTTCAGCCTGACCAATAACGCATATTTAGCTTATTGACGAAGTCATTCAGCCAGAAATGAGCCTCATCGCTGTAGCTGATTTTTCGATGAAAATCCGGATCATTTTCAAGTTGTTGCTCAGCCAAATTCACAAACATACGACGATTCTGGCGGTCAAGCGGCATCAGTACTTGTGTCAATTTGATTTTGTAAGGACGTATGCCAAGATTATTTCGCAAAATTCGCCACAACGACGTCACAGAGCTGTCCACCACTTGAGAACGGCGTGTGGGAGACTAATTTGGGTCTTCCTCAATTGATGCGCTAGCTGCAGGAATATTGGATTCTAGACGCTAAATTATTGATCTGACAGGACGATTATGATGACCATAAATTGGACATAGCGCTCTTAAAGTTGAGGCCACTGACTCCGAATTTCGGAAGTAAATTTTAATAATTTCGACTTGTTGTTGGATCGTAGATCTTTCCATGGTGAAATGGCGAACCTTACTAAAGAGAAATGTCAAATGACGTCGTTTGCTGACCCTATCAGTTTACTTTTGTAGCGTCCTATTGAAAACCCCTTTATTACAAATCTTAATTTTTTTCGATACTGGTGTAATATCGAGCATTAATTCAGTGACTTTTGGTAGCTAGCTTTGATCTGTATTAATTTATTTTCAAACTGAATTATTTTGCTGTTAAAAATTATATTTTCAAAGTAGATTCATAGAACTGTCTCTCATGTGTCATTGAAAATATGGATATCCTACAGCTTTAGGGCAAAAGTCCTCGACATGGTAATATGAAGCAGATCTGAGTAATGCTATAGAGTAAAAAAATCTGTAAATATCTACTCTTCTTTGATCTGTTGAAATGCATAATTTCTACAATAATCTTTAGTGTATTACTAAAAATTGTTTCTAGATGACAGCTGCCCACAAACTTTGCGTGTTTTTAGTACAGATCACAGAGAACTTTCATAATTTTTTGGTTCCATCCATTTTGCAATAGATGACTTTAATTTTAATTTTGTTTTTTTAAAAACAACCTTATTTGAGACTGACACAGAATGTTTTGAATTTAAAACAGCATGCATGCTGAAAAATCCATAAATATTGTCAAGACTTTTTTATCATGTCCTTTTACATATATGAAACCAACCAAGTACCAACATGTTGTGACATTTGAATTTTAACATTTTTGTAGCCATCAGCAGTGGGAAACAGCAAATGTTGCGTTCAAAAGTCCAAATGCAAAATCAAATTCAACGAATTGGACGGCGAAACGCAGCTGTTGTATCGCAAGCGATATGCATGTACATGTACACACATCCCAGCTAATTTTTTTACCACTGAACCAACTACCCGCATTCCCCGATTCCTTTCACTCATTTTTTTATTGACAAGCGTTTTTTTAACATTTGCACCGCGCTTTGCTTGCCGAAAATTCGACAGCGCCGCCGGCTGTAAATCCCGTATTTCTCATTTACCATGCATTGCCTGCTGGCACTGGCCGCATCGTGCGCACATTCATTTCGTGTTCATCTCATGCGCGACGCGCCAGTCGCTTCAACGGTGTGTTGCAATTTCAAAATCGATAAATTGCAATTAATTTAATGGCCATAACGACGTGTATGAAATTTGTGAATAAATCATTCGTTGCTCGCGGTTGCGTGGGTCATATCGCATTGCCAGCGACGGCTTGGCTATTGCCCACATATTGATGCTGAGCGACCGATACGGATTTGTTATTGTTATTTTTTACTACCGAAATGTTGTTGTTATTACAACTACTTGTATGTGTATTTTTAGCATTGCTATATCTTTTTGGCTAAGTTATTGTAAAGCATGGTTGTGTTTTGGTTTAATTTCGATATGTGTTCGCCGGTGCGGCAGTGCGTATGAGTAACGTGAGTTTGCAATTTGCGAAATTGAAAGTAGAAATGTTGTTGTTTAAAGGTTTTAAAGTGTACATACTTGGAATGTTGTTTATGAAAATTTTAGGGAATAAAATTATAGAAAGTTTGTTTATATAATATAAGCACAATTGTCTATCAGAAATCACCCATTTTAGAAAAAACTATAATCAGTTCACACACAGGGTGGTAGGTTTTGGTAAAAATCAAACGAGAACCATTTGTTAACCTCAAATTCTGCTGAAGGAGGTATGACTACTATTCTAAATTGTCTTGAAAATTTTCTTCAGATTACTATGAAGCAAACGTACATATAACGGGCCCTAGATCCGCGAGCTTTGGTTGATTTAAAGCTCTGAAAAATACTTATAATTTGTAGAAAATCGTACAATATATAAGGAAAATCCATGTATCGTTCTTATCTAGTTATCTAGTCATTATTTAGTTAGGGATCACAGGATGGTTCAGATAGGACATAATAGTGAAAGGGTATTCCAGTCTCGGTGGTTCACAATGGAGACATTCTAAAGGTGAATCGACAGAGAACTACTATACCTAATCTCTCCTAACCTAGTTTATATGGAAAGGAGAATCAGTTTGACAATTATGGAGGGTTGAATTGAAATCGAACATATGATGGATATGGTTTTTATGTCTGCTAATAGACTAATGAGATCACGTAAGAGATGAAAGGGAAGTCTAAGAATTTAACATAGCTTGAATAAACAACTCATAATGTGAACGGTTCGAAAGCCTATAATAATCCTGCCATAATATACTCAAAGTAATATCTGGTCTCTGTTGTAGTAAATTTATATTCTGTTTCAGCAGTTAGTGGATTTATTGGAACCACGTCGAGACATTAAGCCTTTCATATGTCATAATATTCGATATATGAAAAGAAAAGGGTGATGTATTTCTTCTTATGCCTTGCCCATATTGAGGACCAGAAAGTTGATGAATAATACATTATACAGTTCCAAAGACAGTCGAGTCTACGTAACCGGAGCGGACCCGCACTTCGTACCAAGGACTAAGGACTCGGTAGCATTGCACAAAATTATGTCAGGAATATTCCTCTACAACAACAACAAGTACATCAAATTGCAGTACACTAAATTTATCTATATTGGACCTCATATAAATCATTTGGACAATTCATACTTGCCTGCATCGGGAAATTGGTACAGATTGGAGATATGCTGAAGAATACTATACACATTTTGATTGTAAAGAGATTTGTAACCCTTTAACCGGGATGGATGATTATAAATACTTCCCACAATAAATCCTGTTTCAAACATAGGTTTCTCGACCTACATAACTGCAATACTTTTGTGATATCGATCAGGAAGACTCTACTCAAGCGCCCATTTTGACTACAGGACTTCATATTTTTCAAGAGAAAGATTTCCTATATTATATATGTATATATATGTCTTTATCCGATCTCTTACAAGCATTCACATTGATTGTTCAAGCATTCCCGTCTGCAAGTCTATCCAAATTTTCTACGCTTACTAAGAATGTAGTAAACTAAATTGCTGATTGCACACAGTACATTTACACGGAAGGTAATTGAAAATGTAAGTGGAAAAACGATGAATGTGCGTAAAGAAGACGTGTACACAGTCTTTCCAGTTTATTGATTTATATGTTGAAACCATTACAACGGTCATTGCTGCCCCGTAGTTGGCCTCCGCTACCAGTGTCAGATTGGGCAGTGCTAGTGTCAGCTCTAAGTTGCTGTCATCAACAATCTTCTGTGGGGCACGCACACGCAGCTGGGTTTCCGCTTTAATGGTTGTTGTTGTTGTATGTAACTACTCCATTACTCGGTGCAAAACTCATCTGGGTACATTGATTTTCTGGACTTGCATTTGGTGTCGCCAACAACGCAGCTCATTTATATACAGCTTTACCCTTGCAGCACCCTCCTCCGCTGCCATTAACCTTACTTGGCTCACCACCTGCTTAGTGTAACAATTCTGCTGGCTGTTGGCTGCCGAAATGCTTTTGTTTTCAACTTTCACCAAAAATATTGCGGAAAATGTTGTGAGTAGACTTAGAGAGAGAGAGTGAGCACGAGAGAGAGTGAGGGGATTAGAGAGGGGTAACGAAAACGCATTGGCCCTGGTAGTGGTGGAATTGCAGGTGTGTATGCAGGCGTGTCAGCAGCCGTTGGTGGAGTGGTGTGAGTCGAACAGTTCAGCGTGTACGATGTGTGGCAAGAGCGGAGTGTGTTGGTGCGGCTGTTGTTGAGTTTCAATGTGGCAAAGTAATTGAAAAGAGTGGTTGGTTGTTTTTTTTTGTTTCGTCTCAGCATTGCTGTTGTTATTGTTATTGACTACTTGCTGCGTGTGGCGCGCAGCTTTCGCATATTGTGAGATCCAGCCTCTTGCCTTCTTGCTTCAGAGACCGTTTCCCGTTTCCCGTTTTTTTCTGCATACTTGTGGACAATTTTAACAAAGAAAGCTTACTGTTGCTATTGTTGTAATGCTAATTTTTGTTGTTCCAGTTGGTACACAATCAAATTTTGTGTGCAGTGCGTTAATTGCGGGGGTTGTCATGCGTTTCAGGCGTCTTTCATTAACACTACAGGTTTTGTACCCAACGATTGTTGGATTCGGATGGGAAAATGCATATTTGTGTATAGTTTTTCATAATATAGTCCACATTTCGAGAGATGTAAGAATTATAGCTCTTGGTTCCATTTCGATCCAGTCAAGTTGAACTGGAGAATATAGTGCAATAAACAAATTTGTATCTACATATATTTACAGGAACTTCGATAGTTCCAATAAAAACATGACCAAGCATGTTCGTATGTAGTCCAGTGAACGATGGTAGTTAAGATCAGCCCTTAAATAGAAGATCGTATTTTTTAAGTATTATACTCACTAAAGATATTTGGTTAGGTGAATGGACACTTCTGTTGGGACGTCTCCTGGGATGTTCCAGATTACTTTCATGCCGGAGCTTTATGTTCTGAAGATGGTTGTAAATGAGGAAAGAATATTCTACTTTCGAAGTACCGAGAGGAGGAAGGGCCAAATAATACACACTCTACACTGTGTTCGGGTGTTCGCCTCTAGGAGCAAAATCTAGAAGATTTTTCAACATCCCATTTCAACCCACAAGAAACCCCGAGTTTCCAGTAAGTTGCCCGTTGCGGTACTGTGACATCTATGTTATCCCATATTCTGTTTTATAATCAGATTGATTGTATTACTCGTTGACTGAAATGGTTACATGGAAGATGATTTGACTAATAAAGATATCGACTATAACCTCACTAATGTACTTCATCGCAATGCCCTCATATAGATATTGGTGTAAAGACTTGTGAGCGATTTGTCGATATGCGAGGGCCTTTCTATACTAAATTGCTAGAAGTGTTTTTGGCATCACAATGGAGCAGCATTCACAAATATCCAAATTGGATAGTTTCGGATCTCGAGCACAAGGCTCGATCATATAACCTAACCTATCGGAAGACCATGGGCTTCAAAGGATTTACTTTTTCTGCCCTGACCTGACATCGTCGGCAGATGCTATCATCAGTTGAGTGAACTACCACTGGGTACAAAAACAAGTTCCACCTCCACACGAACTCATTTTCATACTCGTGCGGGATATATAATTTCTGCAGCTGCGCTCGTGTTGTTGCATGTGGCGCGCGCGTCGTTTCGGCAAATGTTGCGTCTAATCATTAATTAGCAGCAACGACGTTGTCGACAGTGACAAGAGCTGTATAACCAAAGCAAAAAGTAACAAGAAAATAAACGCAAAGCCGCAAATTTGGAACAACTGAGAGTTGCTGCTGCCTGCGTTGGCATTAAGTCCCCGCTGTGAGTTGGTACATGCAGACGGGGTATTCTAATTTTTGTTGCTGTTATTTGTTGTTGTCATTATTCTACAATTCTAATACTGTTGCTTGCCTACAATTTTTATTATTATGATTATGATTGTTATTATTATGCGCGCTTATTTCGACAACAACAACAGAACAACAAAAAGTATGCGATTGCAATGAAATATTTCTCCCGCTCCACGCTCGCTTCTCCAACTTCTGCAGTGAATTTTATATAAAATATTTCATCTCTCATCATTGACAGCCATAATTGCTGCTCTTTGTTGTTGCCGCTGCTGCCTGCTGCCTGCGTTTTTCGGTGATGTGATGTGCGCCTGACAGGATGACATCCTGCCGCGTGAACGCACGCAATTTCATTTTATCCTTTAACGGGACGCATTCTATATATTTGGTAGTCAAGTATAGGCGAGTAGTCGCGAGAGGAGAGGAATGGGAGATGGGTGGTTGGGTGTGCTGAATTGTTTTATAAATGGATGGTTAAGTAGATGGATGGTTGGATGGCTGGATGCATGCTTGGTTGCTTTGTGCGTTGGCCACGGTATGGTTAGTTAAGTAAACGCTTGGAAACGCATGCAAACGCACACAAATATTGGTGTTATTGCGTGGCTGCGTGTGGGTGTGCTGTAGCATTTGTTGCGTACCACCTACTCAATGGAGATGGTGGTGTCATTATTGAAATTACTGCTCTGCTTCATGCTTCCAGCTTCAAGCTGCAGAACTGTGTGAATGGCACAGCCGCTAAGCATGTACATACAATAACGGTAATTAAAAAGTGCGTTTGCTGCTGCGTGGCGCTCAATATTGTTCGTACATACAATACATACAAACATTCATTACGTTCGTTGAAAATCAATCCATCAAAAGCTTTTCGTTAAGATGTCTTTTTAGGAAATTAATTAAAAATGCGTTGTTGTTGTTGCTGTGTAAGTACTTGATGTTGTTGTAATTAAATCGAATGCCATGCCATGATGGCGAATACTTATAAGCGACAAATTTGAAAGGTATTTACCTTTCGCATAGCGGAAGTCCAGGACCGTTTTTAATTGCAATTCACCTTGAAAGTTGAGAGTAGGCGTGTTACATGGCTTTTGTGTACACTTCCGTTTCAAATTCTGTAACTAAAACTTCCTACCAGAGCCAGTTCTAACCAAAATATAGGTTCATCAATATCGGCACATTCCTACTCACTTAGAGTCCAATATGGAGGCTAGATTTTTAAACATACCGTATTTACATATTTACAACGAATCCTTGAGCCAGAATGAAATCATTAGAGGACCTGCTGAGCTCGTGCAAATGACAAGGAGAGTGCTGATACCCAACAATAAGATAACAGGGTAAGAAATACTATATAACTGAAGATCGAGAAGGACGCAGAGAGAGAGAGAGAGAAAGAGAAAGATAGGAGTGAGAGTGAGGTAGAGATAGATGTACATAGATAGAGGGAGAGAGAGGGAGAATCGACTTTGGAACGATCTCCAAAACCGGAATTACGGTCGAAAAGGACGCACAGAGAGAGAGAGAAAGAGAAAGATAGGAGTGAGAGTGAGGTAGAGATAGATGTACATAGATAGAGGGAGAAAGAGAGAGAGAATCGACTTCGGAACGGTCTCCAAAACTGGAATTTTGGAATTTAGAGTTAAAAAAACTAAAAAGAGAGCAAAAAGCAATGCTAAACTTCAGAAAAGACCAAAAAATATATCTTTGTTCCATTCAACTAGTACCGATACTCGGACGTATACGATATGTCATTTTACGTTACGTTATCTGATATCTGATTGATATTCGAAAAATCGGGACTGTGAGAAGGCGACTACCTAACCTAATTTTAGACGGTTTTACAAAGAAAATAAGGATTCAATGAAATTGTATGTTGATCGAAGTTCAGAAGAGTTTATTGACAATCTGCACTCGAAACTGAAGAATACAATAAAATATATCTTTCAACCTTAAAAATGCATGAATTAGATAAAAACCGAAAGTTCCAACAAATCTAATGTATGTCAGTAATACCGGAATTACACAACAAATCTATTTTTAATGTATTTGCAAATAAATAATTTGCTGAGCGGGAAAGGGAGAAGCGGTTAAACCGGTAAAAACTTTTCACATGAAAAATATAGAAAAGCATTAAAAAGGGAAACTGAAAAATGACAAACACATACAAACACTGTCAAATTATATAAAACAGACTAACCTAAAAATCATACACGCAAAATCTGGAGCACAAAACCAACAACAACAACAAGAGTAAATATGACAAAAAGAACAACAACAGCAAATGAAGTTAACAAACAAGCTGAAAAGTGTGAATCTATAATAACCCAAAATGCAGAAGCACAAAAAAAAAGCAAAACCAAAAATGGGACACAACAACTACATAACTAGGACATCACTACTCCACAGACAAAGCGTTTGTACATGGCGTCGAAAGCTGCAAGGGCATATCGAAATGGGTGGACGTGGCAACAAGATGAATATGTTGTTGCACAACTACCAGTAAGCTTCATAGTGATTTTGGGCATTATAAAGTGAGTGGCACACATACTGTGTGTGTGTACTATATGAGAATATTAGTGCTTATTATGCAGAGAAAGCGTACCCTTGAAGTTGCTAAGCAAAAATAACAACAACAACAAACAATAAATCTTTCATCCCACTTGAGCGTTTATGAATTTTACAGCTATGGTAACTGTGTCGAATAGTTGCCACTACATGCGAACAAACTTTTATAACGCGCTTTAGTGATGCCCTGTAGGAAAAATTAGCCTGATTATAAAAAGTCGACATTTTTTTTGCTTAAAAACTTAAGTGTAGAAAACTTCCAAAATTATATTTTATATAAAGAAATTAAATTTTTATATTCTCGCAACACCCAAAACTGAACGATATAGAGTTATATATACCAAAATGATCAGGGGAAGAGAGGAGTTCAAATCCGGATGTCCGTCCATCCGTCCGTCCGTCTATGCAAAATGTAACTTGAGTAAAAAATAAGATATCGTTTTTGAAACATGGACGAAATCGGACAACTGCCACGCCTACAAAACCGAAAACCCACAAAGAGCCATAAATAAAGCTATGGTACCGAGGATCGCACTTGGAAGTGCCCCATTCGGATGCAATTTTTTGGGGAAAGTGGGCGTCATCGGCCCCCAAATAGGTTTTTTGTACATATCTTACAAACTACTAAAGCTTTATTAACCAAACTTTCTAGGGTCTTTTATTTTAGGTACTACCTTATACAGTTCAAAAATGGACGAAATCTGATTATAACCAGATCTACCTCCCATACAAAGGTTATGTTTAAAACTACTAAAAATTCTTCAATTCAGAAAAGAAAACCGCCAGAAACCTTAGGTTTCATTATAAAGATGCTACAACAGGGCTGTACACAAAGTGGTATACACAATTTTAAATGGGTGTGGCTCCGCCCACTTATGGGTCAAAAACCACATCTCCGAAACTACTCAAGCAATTTCAATGAAATTCTGTTTATAATATATTCCCAATGATATGTTATGAAAATAGGCCAAATCAGTTCACAACAGAGATATACCAGAGTTTTGAAGTCGATCTGAATCGTTTACTTTCCAATATATGAAGTAAGCACTAGTGAAGATATCGGAACAGAACTTTGCGCAAATACTTCATTTACAGTGTAGCATCGCCCTTCTAAAAATCGACGAAATCGAACCATAAGATTTCAAGGACTCTTATATCGAACATGAGCACATCAGTGCTTCTATTTTTTGTTACCGAAAATACCATCGTACGTACATATCTCTCAGATATTTTGAAGCCAAAATGTCTGAAAATGTGTGAAATCGGGTCATAACTTCACCTAGCTCCCGTCTACCTGATATTATAGTTTCCAACTTTCAACGGACTTTATACTAAGTTATCTTAAGTTATATAAGTCTATTCTATGTATGTATATGCGAAAAAGTTGGTGTATTAGGTGAAAAATATTTAAAAGACACGTCTAGTTGGACCCTCAGCAAAAAACATTTTTTTTTGAAGGCAAATATCTTCAGTTCTTCTCTAAAAAATTTATAATAATATTTGTTTTCATAACAATGGACCACTTTAAACCATCGTTTTCCCTACAGGGTTGCTTCATTGTAGTTGCTGCTTAGTGGAAATTTGCGTGAATAGCTTATTTACGGCAGCCGGCATGAACGTACACAAAGCCACACTTACTTTACATATGTATATGAAAAACTTTTTTGAACGGTTAGATGGAGCAGTAAGGTTTCTAACCCAAATAGAGCAACTACTCATGTACATACATACAACGAAGGATGCAAGTGAAAGTAAATCCCTTTTGTGGGAGCGAATTCAGGCGTGCATATATTGAGAAGCTGATTTCATAATTGCTAACGAGAATATTGAGGAAGCTTTTCAATCGCATCACGATTTCATAATATTATGCAGAGTTACATACAGTAATTTAAATAATTTAAAGAGAACGAGTTACAGCGAGATCAAGTAGTAGAGAGAGGCATATCATCGAGATTTGAAGAAAAAAACTTCAAAGCAATAACTCTACAACCGCATAATGCTCCGTAATCAGATCTAGCCACTATATACTGATCTCTCGAGATTGATTTAAAAATTATTTCAGAGCAGACTGTTGAATTTAACAGTCGATCTCCAAGGCCTTGACCCAGATCTTAGGTCCTAAATAACTTTTAAATTGCAACACTAATTACACAGCCACACAATAAAAAAAACTGTTATGACCTCGGGGTCTTACTATGTGTGCTATATATAAACTTCAACAGATCAAAATTTTGACATAACCCCTAAAAACCAATATGGCGGACAGCGATTTTTGAAATTCATCGGATTCGCTTGAAACTGCGAAACTCCTTATTTGGTGAATGCAAAATGGCGGATGCCATTAGATAAAGAAAAGAGCTGAACACCGTTTAGCCCTTTCTTTGGAAATTATGGCAAAAAGCTCCTTAAGGTAAACGATAACTGTTCTCTCAAGCAATGATAGTGGATCCAGTGATGCAAAAAAAAAATGTCGATTTTCGAATGCAACTCAAGAAATATATTGAAAATATATATATATACAAACATACATAAGAGATTCATATTTTTGGTTCAAAGCAAAATGAGAGCATACAAAGAAAACTAAATTTAAATCCGTGATATCTCCGCCCGTTAACACTTCTTACCCTTCTTGTCATCTTTGTTTTTCTTTTTAAAATAATCTACACCCTTTTGGATATCCTTTTTCAACTGCTCCACCGCTGCGCAAAACAATTTCTCCTCATCTTCATTCAACTTCGGCAAACCCAGATTCTTTTCCACACCATTTTTGCCCAACTTCAAGGCCGTCGAGAAGAAAGCACACTCAGTAACATCGGAAGCCACATACGAACACTTCACCGGCGGACAATCGCCCTTCAGACCTTTCAGCAAAGCATCTGTGAAGACGGCCGCTGAATGTGCCATTGAGAGCGTCGCGGAACCGCCACCATCCAGATCTTTAGCCTTAACTACCTCTGTGCCGGCATGTTGTATACGTTCGACCAATTTTTTTGTCTTTTCCTTATCGAGTTTCAACGGCGGCTTGCATTGTGAGAGTACTGGCACAATTGTTATGCCAGAATGACCACCAATAACGGGCATAAGTACTTTAGAGGGCGCTACCTTCAATATTTCACTAATAAAAGTGCGTGAACGTACTAAATCGAGTGTGGTCACGCCAAACAAACGTTTGGGGTCGAAGACATTCTTCTGTGAATTGAGATGAGAAGTTTAAATTTTTATAAAGAAACTATAGGTCGCTGGGTGCTGCATACTTTTTTTAGAATTTCAGCTGCCAGCGGTACGCAAGAATTAACGGGATTTGTTACTATGGCAAATAGCGCTTTCGGACATTTTGCCGCCACAACCGTTGTAACCTCCTCCACAACACTCGCATTCTTATTAAATAGATCGTCACGCTTCATACCGGGCTGACGTGCCACACCGCCGACAAGCAATACAACTTGCGCCTCTTCAAGGAATATGCAGAGAAGGAATTAAATATGAAGCGCATTTCTCGTATATCAAGTAAAACTCACCATCCAAAGCGGCTGGTAAGTTTTCGGCACATTGAAAGCCCTCAATACTCGCCTTTGTATCGATATGTGACAGATCTGTGAACACACCAGGCGTCCGCATAACATCGTATATGGAGAGCTTAGACACCAGTTCGTGACGCTTCAATAGCAAAGACAATGGTTGCCCTATGCCACCAGAAGCACCAACCACAGCCACTTTAAAATTATTCTAAGAGATAATTTAAATGTTTAAATGAGAAATTTCGTTATTAAATGCCAACATACTTTCGTGGTTGTGCCGAAGTTGCGCGCAAGTCGTGTGATCTGCCGAACCTTTAAGCTATTCATCTCGAAACGAGTCTGCGTTTATTTTTGTCGGTTTTATGTTTTTATATTGTGAGTTTGAAAAGTTTACAAAATAAATTATAAAACGGTTGTCTTCTCAATGAATGAAGTGAAATATAAAGTGAGCTTTGTTCAGCTGAAATCTTACAGTTGTACAGCTATTTCGTATTAAATAATTTTAAAGAATTGTTTGTAGTACCCAAGGTTTATCCCAAACTTTTTTGGGTTGGTACGAAGGCTGGGCTGAAATTGTCTGAAGAAAGAGATTCTTCAATACAATAAGTTTTTTCTCTGGAAGCTGCCTTCCGTCTTTATATTCATTCGGTGGGCATTACTAGTTCTTGAATGCAACCATGAGTTTTTATTAGTATTCACTTAGTATCAAATTTCAATTTAGTATTCGGAGATTCTTTGAGATCTTATGTTGAAACAAATAAAGGGGTAATAAGGAATGTTCATACGACTTATCCTCAGATATACCTACTTCTTTGGAATGTTATCTAAAAAGCTTCAATTAAGGCTTAACATTGCTTCCGCTCAAACGACCAATTACATGGGAGATCATATCGACTCGCAACCCATTTTAAAGTAGAACATATAGAATTACAACTGTGATCTATCCCCAGTTTAGTATAGACCCGACTGAATTTTTTATACAAACATTTATAGCTGCAAGACCTAGTCCAAACTCTCAATTCCAGAGCAACACACCTTCTTCACTTGTCCAAATGTTCTCAAAACAACCCAAAACATCTGCGAAAGATTGTATGAACACGAGTAAGAATGAAGTACCGCTAATTGTATTCACAGAAGAAAAAAGGCCATGTGTTAAGATAGTGGCTTAGGTAAAAAATTATTGTTGTTCCAAAAGGTGTTTTACAATGATGAATGAGCTTTAAGGAAGTAGTCTGCTTTACAGGCTTCAAAAAATCGATTTTTTTGTTTTGTTTTAAATCTCTTCCAAAACTATCCAAGAATATGTCTTTAAAATTCCAGAGGCCAATTCGACATATTTTCGAAGCTAGAGCAGTTTTAGTGGCCGAGCGTCGATCAGGTGCGAATGAATATATGTCCGATCGAAAAAAACCAAAGTGATCTAGCTTCAGTATTAAATTATCTTCTATTTGAACTAGACAAAAGTAGTGGCAGTTGGACAAAAGTATTATTTAAACTACTTGTTTTGCAACTTAAAGTAAATTTTTTTTCTTAAAAAGTGAATTTTTTTTCAAACTTCAAAAATAAATTGGAATTTTATAACTTCTTCGGTATTTTTGCAGTTCATAAAGAAAAGAAACTTATAAAAATAAAAAAAAAATTGCTTCGACTATTTCAGATGCATTGCACGACCTCCATCACCGGCACCGATTTACAAATGCAGACTCCAGGCGCTCCAGAAAAATACTTACAACTTTGAAAAAATGTCAATATTTTTTAATAATAAATATTGTTTTTTGAGCTTTAAATATAGTACACTATCGTCTTAAAATTCCGTTTACCGCAATCATTTCCTTTCCTTTCAACAAAATTGCTAAGAAAAACGCTTTTTTCGGCTTCTAAAGCAGACGACTGCCTTAAAAGCGACAAAGAACTCAATTTTTGCAAGGAAAATATTCCTAAAAATCTATCGACCTTAAAGAGCTGGTAAAATTTAGAAGAATACCCAGCCGAAGATTTAATATAAGATTTAGTTAAAGTTGAGGAGGGATAAAATAATTTTTAGGCTTTCAAAAGTCCGCTTAAGTACAAAAGCTCAAATATATTGATTAATAGTAAGACCGTCCTACAGAACACGTTGATTACACGCTGTTGCTTAAGCTTCATAAAAAAGCTCGATTGACTTGAACCCACAGACAAAAGCTAGGTATTGTCAAAGCTTTTGTAAAGCTTAAACACTGTGATATAGCACAATCGTATGCCTTTGTATTGTGCTAAAGCTTCGTTTTGTGCTCTGCTAAAGCTTGAAGCTAGTTTCATCCTAATATATAGGAAGTTTTTTCTGCTTTTATAGGCTACAAGAAGCGTTGTAATTCAACACTTTTTGTTGTGTTGTCTTCGTTTATCTTCATAGCAGCCTCTTCATTTATTGCTCATTAACAAAGTTGTATAGGCTTACAAGATATTTCATTCTTAAAGACCCCTTCTCTAGTCTGAGTATCTTCTCGCTGATTTTTTGTTGTACTATTCATTTATCAATTATTTGCAGCTCCCACGCATCGTCACGCCGTGAAACCAAGAAACCCAAGAACAATAACAATTGAGAACTAATGAATTGCTGCAGAGCTATTTTTTTTATAAGTTGCCTATCACTTCAGCATCATTTATCTATTAGATCTACATATGTATATAACCAGTACCCTTATATGTGTTGCGTCACTCTTATTATATACATACATACATGCATACATACACATAACCACACTTTGCCACAGACCTCTCTTACATTCATCAATTTTATTTGCGGTTATTTTATTCACTGTCAAATTCAATTGTTGCTCACGTTTGTATTTGTCGTATTTTCTGCCGCGGTCGGTGATTGAATGTGTTGTTGTTTTGTTTTTTTTTCTGTGATTACACCTTGAACTTCACCGAATTTTCGCATTTTGTTTTGTTTGACTAGTTTTCTAGATACGAGTATTCACATGAACACATACATTGAGATATTTTATATTTTCGGTAGAGGGTGTTTAAATTGGTGCGATCATGTTGCTGATTTGGATTTCCAAGTCATATAATTACACAGCAACACAAAACAAATTTGATATGACCTGTGGGTATTACTATGAGTGCCATATGTTTTTGGGGTTGCTCAATCCAAATCCGAGGCCCATTTAACCACATATCAAGGTTTTGACATAACCGCAGAAAACCAATATGGCGGATAGCGATTTTTGAAATTCATCCGATTCACTTGAAACTCGCTACTCGGGGGTTTTCTTGGTCACGGATTACGAATTCGAATTCTCGGTTTTTTCAAAATTCAAAATGGTGGATCCAATATGGCAGAGGCTTTTTTGAAAAATTCAGCGGAGTCGCTTGAATCTCGACAGTCGGTGGTTTTAGGGGTCGCTGATTTTGTGTGGCTGTGTTATTTACGTAACTTCCCATTAGCTTAGCTTGTCAGAAAAAGTATAGTATATATTTTAGATATCGTCTGGAAGCTCAAATACAAATCATAGTAAATGCTCCTATACTTTTCAAATGTCGTTCCAACAACAAACAGCTCGGTCTATATTGTCATATTTCTGAAACTCTTCAAGTTTTTTACAGTCTGAAAGGGAGATATGACGGGTAACGTGTGTTCCTATAACTGTTATGTCTTATCTAAAGTTGGATTATCTCGGTTAATAGTATGAACTTCATACTATAATACCGATTTAGGCCCGATCTAATTGGGAAAATAACAACTACTTAAGGTACCGAGAAATAAAATGTCAAGCAAACAGAGCTTTTAGACCTAAAAGCCAGTGCATTCTCGTTGATAAAGGCATGATTTATTCTAGCCTGCATCTAAGAGATCTATAGGGTCTTACAAGGTCGAGGTTTTTTTCAATCTGAGAATAAATACTTGAACTCTTATAATACTCATGAAAAAATAACATTCTTTTAGATAATTTGGGGAAGTTAACCATAAAGCGTCTGGCAGATTATTTAAAAAGTCTAAAATATTTTAAGATCGTTTCGGATTCTTCATTTCTGAGATATAAGATCTTTAAATTTTTGAGTACTTTATTTTTCTAAATACATTAAATGTTTCGACAGAACTTCGAATACGACCCGGCTTCGACTTCCAAAGTTATAAAGAAGTCATGTTTAGAGGGATCTAGACTTATAAAACGACATTTAGTCAAAACAATTTAGAATTTAGTACGAAAGAAGTATTTAGTAATAGGTTATGTTCAAGTTAAAAATAAAATGGCAGCCTGACTCAGGTTTCAATTAAAGCTTTGGCATTAATTTCTATTTAATCTGCAATTAAAAAGCCGGATCGAATTTTCTCGAATAAGCAAACCATTAAAGAACTGGTAGATACATTTAATATTAATGCAAATTGACTTCTTTACACTGATTGTAGAAAAAAAGATGGAAACACAAAAACAAATTTTAATGCTCGCGCATAATTCTAGAATCTAGTCTCAGACTGCGTGTTCTCTTCAGTTTTGCATTTTTTACGAGCTTCACACTATTCGTAGTCCAACTAACACAATCATACGAGTAAATTTACAATATTATATGATAAGTAGAGATACTACTCAGAAACGCATATGTTGGACGCCCCGCTGCGTTGACGCACCACACGCGCTGCTTGGCGTTCTTAAACAAATTTTGTTTTCTTCATTCTTCGCTGCGCGTTAGTTAAAGTGTTTGTCATAGTTGTTGTTGCTATAGCTATTCGTGAATTTGTTACTTTGACTGCAAAAAAAATTGAAAAAATATGGTTTTCGGACTCCCATGCAAGTTGCTTTGGACTCAGATTGTCTCACATTAATATCTTCGTATATTAAATAGTATTTTCTATGTATGCAATATGCGTATATAATGCGTTATTATTATTATTATTGTTGTCTTCTTGTCATTTTTAGTAATCTAGTCATTGTTGCTGTTGTTGTGTTATGTCATTTTTCACGATCATGCGTTTGAATATTCAGCGTGAATGAACTTTTTCAAGGTGATCGTAGCCAAATGCCTTTTGGTCGCATTCGACGCACCGAAAATATAATGAAAACAACAATAAAGACATGCCAGCAGAACGAAATTACGAAATTATTAGGGATAGTGCTTGAAATAGCAAAAAGCCACTTGAATATATGGTGCTGCACATTTTGAGAACTTCAATAGAAAAATTGGTAATTTTAGAATGACCAAAATTATTTTTCTCCTTTTCATTTTTGTTTATTTTTCCCTCTTGTTGTAGCGTCAGAAAACATTCCTTAAATAATGTCGAGAAATGCTGTCAAGTTAACAGCCTTTGGGCGGACAAAAATCCAGGACCATCCCGGTTATATAAACCCAACTGTTGTGGGTCTCCTTGTGTCAGTCAGCAGTTTTGGTCTCGACCTATATGTACATATATCTAACATTTCTTTCCATTCTTCTTTCAATTTCTTGGGCTTAAGTTGCAGGCAGAAGGCATAGATCTAGGTTTCTATGTTTGAATCGATATCAATCGGGTTTAAAACCAATTTGGTTATTTTTCTTACTATAAGTAATAGTACGATCTCGGTCTTAGATCTGTCTAGGTATCAATACCTATTTGTTTGGGGTGTATGGTGTCATCATAACTGTCGGGTTCAGAGTGTAGGGTTCAATCAGTGCAACAATCTAGTCTTGGTGTTGGTCTGAGATTGTTCTGAGCATCAGTCTCTCTAGTGGACCTTTTTGAGTTTAAGTTAAGTTTAGATATACGTGGTGTGCTTACTTTGGCTGTAGTAGCCGCTAAGAGGTTAGACCTGTTTTTATGAGCTTAACGATTTTCGTTGCTTGTTCGTAAATTCTTGTCCAAAACCAATTCTGTAACAAGGTTCTAATCTCCTCCATATTCGACAGATATGACTCCGTGTGACTTTTTACTATTTCCAGAAATAAAAAGAATCTTAAAGGGCCGTCGTCGCTGAAAGAGCCAAAGGCTATGAGAAATATTTCGATGAATGGAAGAAACGCTGGCGAAAATATATTATATCGAATGTGGATTTTTTTAATGGCGGCAGGATTAATGTAGAGTCTACATTTTAAACGAATAATAGAATATAAAACAAGTAAGGAAGGGCTAAGTTCGGGTGTAACCGAACATTTTATACTCTCGCAATTTATTGATGTAATTTTATAAAGACAACACAATTCGACCCATATATTCGGCATAAAGTTCAATAGAATAACGAAAATCATCATAAATAGTATATGGGGACTGAGGTAATTCCTAAACCGATTTCACTCGTTTTCACCACCAAGATACAATGTATCGAAGACTATACGATCACTTAATATAATATTACTTATAATTAGGTATATAGGATCTGGGGGAAGTTATGACCCGATTTTTACCATTTCAGGTACAGAGAGAAACTGTTATAAGAAAAAAATTCAGAGGGAATAAATTACATTAAAATATCTGAGGGATTTACCTATATTTTCGGTGAAAAATTAACCTTGGGCACTGAGTTCTTCATGTTTGATATCAGGGACCTTGAAAAGTCATGGTCCGATTTTGACAATTTTTCCACAAGTGATGTCACAGCTCAAATACAGTATTTGTGTAAAGTTTTATTCCGCTAGCTTCATTGGTTCCTTATGAATACATTATAAAGTGAACGAATCAGATGGAATTCAAAATTGGGTTATATGGGAAGTAGACGTAGTTGTGAACCGATTTCGCCCATATTCCACCCGTGTCATCAGGGTGTCAAGAAAGTGTTATATACCGAATTTTATTGAAATCGGTCGAATAGTTCTTGAGATATGGTTTTTGACCCATAAGTGGGCGACGCCACGCCCATTTTCCATTTTGTAAAAAAATCTCAGTGCAGCTTTCTTCTGCCATTTCTTATGTAAAATTTGGTGTTTCTGGCGTTTTTCGTTAGGGAGTTAACCCACTTTTCGTAATTTTCAACCTAACTTTTGTATGGGAGGTTATTATCCGATTTCTTTCATTTTTGGACTGTATAAGGAAATGGCTAAAAGAAACGACTGCAGAAAGTTTGGCTTATATAGCTTTATTGGTTTGCGAGTTATTTACAAAAAAACTTATTTGAGGGCGGGGTCACGCCCACTTTTCCAAAAAAATTACATCCAAATGTGCCCTTCCCTAATGGGATCCTATGTTCCAAATTTCATTTTCATAACTTTATTTATGGCTTAGTTATGACACTGTATAGGTTTTCGGTTTCCTCCATTTTGTGGGCGTGGCAGTGGACCGATTTTGCCCATTTTCGAAAGCAACCTCCTCAGGGTGCCAAGGAACATGTGTTCCAAGTTTCATTAAGATATCTTAATTTTTACTCAAGTTATCGCTTGCACGGACAGACGGACAGACGGACGGACAGACATCCGGATTTCAAATCTACTCGTCATCCTGATCATTTATGTATATATAACCCCATATCTAACTCTTATATTTCTTGGTGACACAAACAACCGTTATGTGAACAAAACTATGATACTCTGTGCAACAGGTTGCGAGAGTATAAAAAGAATCTTAAAGGGCCGTCGTTTTAAAAGCATACGTTTGGCCGTCGCTGAAAGAGCCAAAGGCTATGAGAAATATTTCGATGAATGGAAGAAACGCTGGCGAAAATATATTATATCGAATGTGGATTTTTTTAATGGCGGCAGGATTAATGTAGAGTCTACATTTTAAACGAATAATAGAATATAAAAAAAGAAAATTATCATTATTTTTCAACAGCTTTGTAGGATCATTTCTTAATGAATTTTACAACTAATCAATACTTAATAGACCAAAAGTATTTTACTTCTTTAGTCTCATCCTTGATTAGGAGATATGTCATATCAAGGATCTTCGTTAGAGCTTCCTAACAATTGACGTAGGATGGATGCCCCCTTTTATGACACAACATAGATTTAGAAATGGTGAAGAATAGAATGAAGATTAAACTAGAAAAATACTTCAATGGTATGTGGTTTTTATTGTGGAAGAAGACTATCATTAAACTTACAACATTAACGAGCTTGAAAAGATTTCGAAATCAAACATTATTCTTTACAAAATAATCTTCACACCGCCTTCGTAATTACATATTCATACATATTTGTACAGATTCAAAAGTTCTTGTTTGCCAATTCTGCTATGTGCCATAATTCGCATTCTATTTTATTCCTCACTAGTTGCGTTTTTCCACCTATTTGTTTGTTATGCTTTTTCAACACTCTTAATGGTTCTTTATATTTTATTTATTTATTCTTTTTTTTTTTTGTTTTTGGTCAGGAGCTCGAGACCTGTTTGCGCGGTGCGTTCGCAGTCGCTTCTGACTCTGACGCGGCCGGTCAGCATTGTTGTGACTGATGTTGCTATTATTGGGTTTTATGTTAGCACCATTGCGTATTTGTTGCTATTGTTGTTGTGCACTATGTTGCGTCTATTTTGTTAATTAACTTTTGCGTGAGTGTGTGTGTGGGTATTTTTGTGTTATTGGTGTTGTTGTTGGTGTGCGTTTGCATGCGTTTTTGTGCGTTTTCTGTGACTTTTTGTTGCTCATTCTACGATTTTTGTCTAGCTTTTTTGAGTGTTTTATTTTTCGGTGCGTTCGTTTGCGTTTTGTGTATTTTTACGTGTTTTTTCTTACCTTTTTTAATTGACGCTATGCGCGCAGTGACAAATTTTGCATGCCGAGTGGAATGATCGCCTGTACACTTTTCAAGGTTATAGCTTTTTTTTTTTTGCTTCACTTTGCTGCCTTTGCATACCAGCTATATAGTTCCTATGTACATGCGTTCGGCTCTGCACGCATCCGCTTAGACCATATAATTTATACTTTTAACTATCGCTGCCGTTTTGCGGCCGTTCGGCTCGGCTCTGCTCGCAATACGCATTTTTTTATTCTCTATTTGCTATTATGCAAATGCCGCGCGCTCGTTTGTGCATAGTTTTTGTTGTTTGTTGTTGCGCACGCATTTAAGCGTTAATAATAATACAATAAACGAAAAAAAAGCGTTGTTGTTGTTGTTGTTCTGTTGAAGTCAATTGAATTTTGCTTTCAGATAACAAATCAGGTACAGTGTGCAGCGCCGAAACGCTGAAATGCTTCGAAGCATGCTTTTGGTAGGCGCAATTCTCCATAGAATATTTTTTTGTATGCTGGCCTTCAACCTAGTTTTAGATTAGTCGCTATTTCTTTTTTATTTTCCTGCGGTTGCTGTCTTTGCTTTTATTAATGATCTAGAATGTTGGTGCTTTTTTATTCGAGAATTTTTTTTATTTTTAAGTGCTGTTAAAATTTTGTATGTGTTGTGTTTCACTTTTGTTCGACGATCTCACGCATCTTTTTTAGGATTCGCATAATTCTTTATTTTTAGTATGCTTGGCAATTAATTTTGGTTTTTAGTTAAGACAACGTTATTCTTGTTCTCTTAATCCGCAAGACTTTTAAGATAATACTGGCTTTTGTTATACAAGTTGAGGTTTTAAATTTACAACTCATTTGATTCTGAATAAATCTATTTAGAAAGCTGTTTACATAAAAAAATAAACGAAGTGTAAAATAATACTCCTTGAGATAACAAAATGCTTTTAACAACACAACGAATATAAAAAAGAAGAAAAAGATTCCCTCTGAATTATATTACAATATCTGAAAGATTTACCGATATTTTCGGTAAAAAATTACCCTTAGGCACTGAGTTCTTCGTGTTCGATATTCGGGGTATTGAAAAGTTTTAGTCCGATTTTAACAATGTTTCCATAAGTGATGCCATTGCTAAAATGCAGTCTTTGCATAAAGTTTTATTTCGCTATCTTCATTGGTTCCTTATCTATACTTTATAAAGAGAAGGAATCAGATGGAATTCAAAATTGAGTTATAAGGAAAGTAGTCGTGGTTGTACCGTTTTCGGCCATTTTCCATCCGCGTCATCAAGGTGTCAAGAAAGTATTATGTACCGAATTTCATTAAAATCGGCCCAAGTGGGATGCCATTTTTTCTGAAAAATTTAGTGTTTCTGGTGTTTTTCGTTTAGTGAGTTAACACACCTTTAGTAATTTTCAACATAACCTTTGTATGTGAGATGGGCGTGATTATTAACCGATTATATCAATTTATATTTTGATTGTGTGTTATTAAATTATTAATATATTAGAAGGAGGAGGAGAAAGTGAAGACCTTTTCGACACTAAGAAACATCAATGCAAACCTCTAAACAAAGTATCAATGTTCTTATAAAATTACTGTATAACAAGTATTTTTAAACCAGTGGTAAGGTAAGATAGACTTTCCTGCACACTGCATCCCAAAATAGAGTTTTAAGTAGCTAGCTACAAAATATACTCTTTCAATGTTTTTGACGCCCAGACGAAGAAATAGTTTTCAGTGGGAGTCTTCGTCGAAGCCAAGAAGTTATAGTAGTATTAAATGCTGCTGGGACAAAAGCATTGAAGAAAGTAGCAAATTTAAGCCCGATGACATAGCCAACAATATCGAAATCTCATCAACCATATTTAAAGCTCAAATAGTCAACATAACCTCACTACTACCATGACTGTTGTGAGGTTTTCCTCTAACGGAGTCTATAAAAAGCTTTCAAGGCACTAACATGGAGTAGAGGTGACCAATAGGAGGCTTTGAGTGGAGTACATAGAACTTCAATGAAAATAAAATTAAATTGCAATTAAAATGAAAGTAAAAGTAAACATAACCTTACTGTTACTATCATTGTTATAAGACTACCCACTAACGAAGACATATGTATGTAGATTATAGCAGCAAAGCTCTTATAAGCAGTCGAATTGACACATAAGAGGTTTTACATTGGCCATGTGGACCTTAAATTAAAAGCAAAGGGAACTTTAAGTTTAAAAATATTGTTGTTTCTAAACAGCAAGCCCCCTAACCAAAAAAAATTCTGCAACAAAATTAAATAGAATGCCTAGTTTTCAAATCTAATAGAGACGCAGCAACGTTTATTGAACTTTGCTGAGTTAACAGTTCAGTAAACTGTCACACGCGACAACATATGCCCCCATTTGGTCCACCCACACACAGTTTTCGAATTTACATAAATATCCACCATAAGTATGTACATATGTATGTATGTATTAGAATATTTTCTTAATTAATTTTCAAACTTAATATTTTTGCATTAAAGCTTGTGTGTCCCATCTGACAAATGCCTGAGAAATTCGTCATCCAGCATCTATTCAATAGGATTTGCAAAAAAAAGAAATAATACTACTTATTATTTCAAATTCGCTATTTTCAAACGTCTATAATTTATGTACTTTAAAATGTCACACACAGCGCCTTTTTTTCTATATTTTTTTCTAGATCCATACATACATATATACAACCATACATATATAACTTTCATTAAAATGGCAGAGGGTGCGCATAAATAATTAAAAATAAATTTATTTCACGCAAAAAGTGTGTCAATTCAACAAAACATGTGTGCCATACGCACATGCAGACATATTTACGCACATAGAAATACATATTAATATATACTATGTATGAGCATATAATACATACTTAAATATGTTTTTTTATTGTTTGTAGTTCACACTCAATCTCATAGGCCTAGTAAGCTTATACAAATCTATTTAGATTGTCGGTTCTTAGGACGAGTATAAATACAAACATATCTGTATATTATGTATGATCTGTACTTGATTCTATTTTTGTTTTGTGTTTCTATTTCACTTTGAGGGTCAATATTTAACCGCACGTGTAAAAAATGTGTTGCAATTAAATTTTTAATCTTTTTAGACATATTAATCAATACTGTAACCCCATTTACTGTAACTCATTTCTTAATAATATTTTATTTTATAAATTTCTCTCAAAAGATGGGATATGACACTGATCGTTTCTTAAAGTTATTTAGTCTTCCGTCTTATCAAAATTGGTCCGAAAACTGTTTGGATCATACATGAAATCCCCGATATTTGTTAGATAATGTAAATATCCTATTCGGAACTTAATTACCTAGAAACACTGAAGGACTTTCTGCAAGTCTGCAGACAACTGTATGAAAGTTTTTGATAAGTTAATACCCTTGATAGTTTTTTGCATAATAAAAAACTATATTAATAAAATTCACGACATTTATTCGGTCAAGAACTGAACAACAACTAAATCTTTAATTCTATTAGGTAGCAAAAGTATATTGTAATTTGGACTACTTTTCAATTTGGCTATATTCTAAAGCTAAAGCCAATCGCTATAACTAGTGATTCTCTGTCTTCTCTGAGGTTCAGGCATGATAGTCAGGATTTCCAAAAAGTCTTTTTTATTTTGCATTTTCGTTGAGTTTAATATCTTAGAAATTAATTTTTGAAAATTTGATGTTGATTCGATAATTACTTTTCGAGTTATTTGACAAATAACAAAGAGCGCTCGGGAACTCCAAAAATTGTTGTTGATTTTTTCCCGAAAATTTACAAGAAAAATTCCTGAGATCTCCATTTTTTTCTATCCGACTGATTTTAGATGAATCTCCAAGAACTTATGATAGTCACCGCAAGGACCTTTTTTCGAACTGGGTCAACACAAACATCTATAACTTTGGAAATTATAATCTGACTACCCCTAACTCCTTAATAGAAGGCCCTGCTTTGATTCCAAGCTTGAATATCCATTTAACTTAGATGTGGAATATAAGATTGAACACAAATATTGATTATACTTCGATGGACAATTTAATTTTGTTGAATAATATGTTTTGAGGTTGATATTAAGATATATGTATATCTATTTTAGGGTCCAAGCTATCCTATAAGTATTCCATAGTATAAGGTAGAGTCGTCAAAGATGGCACGATATTTCAAGTAATCGATCTTGCAAGAAACATTTACCTTAAATTTAAGATTGTTAACTAATTCATATCAGAAACATAGGAAACCTACAAATGGTGGTTCCCTAAATCTGCACCACAAATGAAAAGAATTTTAAGGAATAAGTTCTAAGAAGGGAACTTTTCAAGCCTTTACTGTAATTATTGCGAAAATTTAACGAAAAAAGTCAAGTCATATGTATAAATAAGTGGAATTATTAAAAATATTATTAAAAATGATTTTTCAAACTTGTTGTTTTGTGAAGACGGAGTTATAAACTAATTGCCTAGTTGTCTTAGGGTTTGATGAAGACCATGATCAAAACATAAAACAAGTTAAATAACTGCTGGGATCCATTGAGAATTATAGATTTTTTGTTAGGCGTTTTTACTTTCATTTGAAAAATTAAATTAAACTCATGAGTGTACTACAATTAAAATTATTTACGACCGTATGAATGAATATAATTACATATGTCTGTCTGAGTGCCTGCGGATTGTAATAATTTTGTTTATAGTTTTCAGCCATATTATTGTTATTGTTATTTTCATTAATTACGTTTGGCCAAAACGACTTTTATTTTCGCTATTGCTCCATTTCCCTATTTGTTTTTATATATAAAAAAAAAAAACATTTTTGTTATTCTATTCATTATAAACTTTGTTGGCTGTGTGTTAATGGTGTATGCGTGCCACACACAAGAATTAAATGGCAACAAACAAACACACAATAAGTGTAAAAAGGTATATAGAAATGTAGGTATGTACTTATTTGAATATTTTCGCAAGCTTTATATATATATATATATATATATATAAACGCAACTTTTGACTCAAAAAACAACAAAAAATTACAATAAACAAACAACTTGAAATTGGTTTAAAATTAAACCAAAAGCCTGTAAAAATGGCTAAGAAATTTATAATTCAAATATTCTTAAAAAAATTTGGGCTTGCTTAGAATTAGTATGTTAAGCGCATAGTGGGCAACAACATACAAACATACTATTCTACACACAAACATATTTACCAACGCATGTTTGTAGTATACATATGTATATGTATAATTATGCCCACTAGCGGAGAAATGTGCGTAGAGAGGTGTTGAAAGGAATTGCCAATGCCCAATTAAAGCAAAAAATAAATATAAAACTTAAATATGCGAGTGAAATTAAAAAAAATGAAAGCATACAATATAAAAACAAGAAATTCTCGTACTGTGCCAGGCAGACAGACAGACAGTGGCAATAGTACAGTTTTGTTTTCAAGGTTTCAAGGTTGCTTTTGTAATAGTTTTATTGGTAAATTTTAGAATTTGTCTCATAAATATGTATTTAAACAGTGAAAGTGTTTTACTTTTTTGTTTGTTTTGAATTTCAGATTCATTAGAGCGAAATTGAGGAAAAATACAAAAACAATTAGGTTAATTTTAAAACGCGGCTGACTAACTACACTACACTTAGTTTGTTGTACACATCAAGCTGCTATATTCAACGAAAGGGACTTTCATTAATTGGCTTATGAAATTGATAACCTAATGACTTACATACATTTAACATTTACAAATAAGCCTGTTTAAATTGAAATTTTTGCAATCACTTCTATTTTAGGCATTCGCAATAGAAACATGGTCAAGGAACTAATAATGCTTTATCAATTTAGTCGGACTGTGACAATTTATAAAGTCTGGAGGGGGTACGGTAACAGCAAAGGCAAGATTATTGTTGATTTGTTCTTGTGATTTTCACAATAAATCAGAAGGTTTAATTAAAGACTTTCTAAGCGCTACTCGAAACATGATATATGATTAACTAATATTCCAATATAATTGGTGATTGACTGATAGTAATTAGGAAAGGAAATGTAAAAATTCCGGCATAGAAAATGTAATCTAAATGTATTAATTTAATCAATGAATTTGGATGGAAGTAAACGTTTACAAAGCACTAAACATTGTCAAAATTACCTATGCTTTCAAAAAAACGTGCTCTGAAATCACCTCCTCGAAGAATTACGTGGTAGGACTAGAAGTTGTTTCGTAAATGTTATGTAATAGCGGCGGACCGCTGAAAAACTTGAGGGGTTAGGGATAGTCACGATTTTCAAAAAATCATGTTTTTTTTTAATTTCATGAAGTGTAATATCTTAAAAATATTATCCGATAATTACTTTTCGAGTTATTCGGCAAATAACAAAGAGCGCTCGGGCACCAAAACGCTCAGACGAAACTTTAAAAGCGTTTTTCTCAAAACTATGTTTTTGAACTGGTGGCAACTGTAACTCGAAAACTGCTCAGTAGATTTTTTAGAAATTTATACAGCTTTTAGAATATATAATAATCCTGGGCCTGATCGAAGCTTTTTATTTATTTCAAAAATTTTAATTTTTTTAGACCAATTGATTTTTTCCCGAAAATCTAGAAAAAAACTTCCTCAGTCCGCCATTTTGTTAATTTTTGAAAAAAAAAACAAAAAAAGCTTCGATCAGGAGAATTATCCATTTATAAAACTAATTTTTCTAATCCGATTGATTTTTGATGAATCTCCAAGGGCCTTTTTTTGAGAACTGTGTCAACACAAACAGCTATAACTTTGGATATTATACAGTTTTTTCAAATTTTCGTGACTTCAAGTCAAAACATTAAGGAAGAATGCCATATTATTACTTTTGTAAAATAACATGATTTAAGGCAAAAAAAATTAATGAAAATTCTCATTTTTTCGTGTCTCCGACAATCCCTAACCTCTTAACTATATTTCTCAAACGGAAAAAGCTTCACAAACCTTATGGGGTTACAAGACTTCAAAAATTTTAATTGTCCTAAAATTTCTGGTCGATAAAATACTATTAGTTGATCCGAGTAATAGTTTTAGAGATTCAGCCTCAAGAAGTTGGGCTCTCCAGTGTAGCTCAAGACTTTAAAACCCGTTTTTTTTTTTCTTAAAACTTGTTTTTATAAGTGGTTTGTAAGATTTCTCGAAAACTACTCTTCCGATTTACAATCTACAAGGACTTGAATCTATAATTTTTTTTTGCAATTATTCCTTTTGGTTCCCATTTTTATACTCTCGCAACAAAAGTTACTAAGAGAGTATTATAATTTTGTTCACATAACGGTCGTTTGTAAGTCATAAAACTAAACGAGATAGATATAGGGTTATATATATCAAAATGATCAGGATAACTTGAGTAAAAATTTAGATATCTTAATGAAACTTGGAACACATGTTCCTTGGGCTGACCACTGCCACGCCCACAAAATGACGAAAACCGAAAAAACATAAAGTGTCATAACTAAGCCATAAAATTTTGAACAAAGGATCGCATCAGGAAGGGGCACATTTGGATGTAATTTTTTTGGGGAAGTGGGCGTGGTCCCGCCCCCAAATCGGTTATTTGTATATATCTCGCAAACTAATGAAGCTATATAAATCAAACTTTCTGCAGTCGGTGTCCTTACGTACCCCACCGTACACCATGAAAATAGTTGAAATCGGATAATAACCACGCCCACCTCCCATACAAAGGTTAGGTTGAAAATTATTAAAAGTGGGTTAACTCACTAACGAAAAACGTCAGAAACACTAAATTTTACAGAAGAAATAGCAGAAGGAAGCTGCACTCAGATTTTTTTACAAAATGAAAAATGGGTGTGGCATTGTCCACTTATGGGTCAAAAACCATATATCAGGAACTACTCGACCGATTTCAATGAAATTCGGTATATAACTCTTGACACCCTGATGACACGTTTGGAAAATGGATGAAATCGGTTCACAACCACGACAACTTCCCATGTAACTCAATTTTGAACTCCATCTTTTTCTTTCACTTTATAATATATACATAAAGATCCAATAAGATAGCGGAATAAAACTTTACACAAATACTGTATATGATCTGTGGCTATAACTTTTCAAAGTCCCGAAAATCGAATATGAAGAATTCAGTGCCCCATGGTAATTTTTCACCGAAAATTTCAGTAAATCTCTCAGGTATCTTAATTTAATTTAGAGGAAATATTTATCTTGTAATTGTGTGTCTCTGTACCAGAAATGGTTAAAATCAGGTCATAACTTCCCCTAGCTCTCATATACATACCTAATTATAGGATTTTCAAATTAGGTCAAATTGTGTGTTATCTTAATAAAAATATATCAATAAATTGCGAGAGCACCCGAACTTAACATTTCCCTACTTGTTTGTTATTAATTTTTTTGAATAGGTGGCAACACTGTTGATAATAAATATCATACATATGACTATACTTCGTATTTTTAGAATATTTTACAAGTATTTTTTTAAACACCTTACGTTTAGCGATGGTTTGCTTTACAAGTGGCATCTCTATACCATGTTAAATGCTATGAAATTAAACATTTTCAGAATACTTTTCGTTTGGTACCCACAATGCAATTCTTGTTCTTTGCGTAAGGAACTATTTTACAGAACACATACATATAAACCTACATATTTATATCCATATCCAGAAAGTAGTTTTATAATCAGTTGGTAACATTAAAATGTCTTTGATAGCCTAGTCAATTCTAGCTCACTTTCTTCATAGCATCACAGTGATTTATTTTAAACCCTAATCATACCCTGAAGTTAAACGACCTTTGCTAAATGTCATAATTGCACAAAAGAAGTGACTAATATAATGGAAAAGCATGAAAATTAAAGAAATTAAAGCAATTGCAATAATTGATTAAATTACACATTCTAAAATATGTACAGTTATACCCACATATACACAATGCGTGCAAAAAAAAAACCTACGCGGAGCAGCAGCACGCTGCTTAGAATACAATTCTAATTTCAGCGACAATAAAGAAAACCAACAACAAAAGTGACGGAGCGAAAATGCAAACAGGTCAAATAACAAAAAATATCAGAAATTAAAAAGCAACTATGAAATGAAAAAAATAATATAGTTTCATGTATAAATAACTCAAATAAAAAGAAATTCACTGCGTTGCTTGGGCGCTTTTGCAGTCTTTGTCGTTATTTGCTGTTGCTATATGTACTTATGCAAACATACATACAAACAAACAAACATTCAACTGCTATTTGCTGCTATTTTGTCTAACTCGCCGGCGCAGCAGAAGCAGCAGCAGCAGTGTCAATGAACTCTTTATGCGCTCGGCGCTGCGATGCGGTAATTTGCCAAAATAAAAAACGCAACAAAAAACATAAATATACAAAAATAAAATTTCTATAGGGAAAAAATTTGTTGCTTTCTGCCGTCAAATCGCGTCAAGTAGCGTGTATTATATCACCTATATCAGCAAGAAACACTTGCATGTATGTGTATATGTGTGTGTGTGTTTATCAACAAACATGTGAGGCGTTAAGCTATTCGACGGCAGCACCTTTTTAATCGTCAAAGCTTCATAAATTATATGCATATCAATTGTGCTGTAGGTGTACCAGTGTGTGTGTGTTCGGCGAGTGCAATGACTGCTGGAGTACCACAATTGTACCGGCAAGACCTGCCTGCAACAACAACCACAACAAAAGCGATGTTATTAGCAATAATAATTTGCCATTAAAGTGGCAAACATTTCAGCGAAAAGAATTGCTTGCTTTCTTCTGACGTTTGCAGCGATATATGTATGTATGTATATGCATACATATGTAGATAGCACCAGCGCAATCATTCAGTTTGGTGAGCGTATTTTTGAAGTCAGCTGTTTACTGCATGGCCCACGCAAAACTTTTTGACAATCTGTCAGTCAAAAGAATTGGGGCAACGTATTTGAGAAGGGAGATAGAGTATCAAGATATCTGTATATACATACATAAGTGTATAATAAGCATACTCCGATTTATTTTTAAGAACTTTTTATCGTAATTATAAGAACCGTTATTATAACCGTCCTAAAAACTGCTTACATTGCCTGGAACCGAAGAAGTCTGCCGATTTTATAAAATAATACTTGTTCCCTAAAATATAGTAATGACTCTTCGACCTCTCTTTATTTGATTTATCTAGATATACATACATATATATTTTTGATTCCTCAAGAAACCAAAGGAGTAGTATAACCAATCTGCGCTTAAAAAAGTAATCAAACGATAAAGTCATCGGGTCATGTGGTCTAATAGCAATATTAAGCGTTTTGTTGCAATAGAAATGTTGTAGTAGTTTGAGTTGTGTGCTATATCGCATAACCTAGCATTAAATAAGTAACCCTAGATAGTCAATAGAAAACCTCCGACTAAGTAAAAGCTTTCCGAAAATCGATGCTATAGTAGAGGTCTCTCTTAAAAGCATGCTTTAAAAGCTTCCCTTAAGGAAGTTAAAGGCAGAAGTACCCCGCAATGGTACATGGACGACTCTAAGACAGCATATGGGCTAACGGGACCACGTCTAAAGCTGTCTGTGCTCATAGGACGATTCCCCAGTATCTTTCAAGCTGAGGTCTATGCTATTATCAAATGTGCTGAGGTCAGGGCAGGAGCCCTTCATTTCTGTAGGTCGGCATGTTCTCAGAAATTGACTACTAGAAGATGAATTGGGAAGTAGGACCCGTTACTGGTTCCACTTGCAGGGACTTTGCCACTTTGGTATTCTTTGATAACAGAAGAGAGCACAATAGACCTTAGGGCGCAGTGCGTTCCTCAACTCTTAACCTAATATAATATAATATGATGATCCTCTATGACCTAAAACACATTTTCTTCCAGAGTTCTGTATTCCTATAATCTCTTTTTCAGGAAGTGCAATATTTTCGTTTTCTATTATCGTCCATCGTGCTTCTCCGTCAGCTCAATTAGGTACGATGACCTCCTAGGTGGAGAGTGGGGCTCTATCTGGATCTATAAGTTTTCAAAAACCCTAATGGTTGAACTGACTTAAAAAAGTACTTGCCTCGAAAGATATAAGGAGAAACAACTAATAAGGCATTACAAAACCTATAATTTTCATGTACTTATATTATATTTAAAGCATTTGGGCAATAATGGTTAAATAATATTGAATAGGTTTATAATGTCAATAGACTCGATATACTTTTTTTTAGCTACCTAAAATTGAACTTCCTAGTTCTGACTGAGAACTTTTACGACTTGACATACAAGCATAATCCAGATCCTCTTAAGGAAGCAATATGTACATAAATATGTAAGTTAAAATCTCTCCCAAAATAGCGCCTTACAGTACCATAGACAAAATTAATGATGATTTGTATTATCTTCATGGAACAACAAAATTGTAGAGAGAGAGATAACTAAATAGATCGGTTCAAAAGTTCCAAAACGACGATTCTGCTGCAGGAACTTGCGACCTGAGCGGGCAATAATAGCAGCAATAATAAAATAAAAATTATATATTATAAAATTATTAAAACAAAATAAATTCAAAAATAATAATGAAGAATGACAGCACAACAGAATACAACAATAACACCACAACAACACAATGAGATAGCAGCAATCAAACGGCTGACCAAATAACCAAACAGCCAACCAAGCGATGATGATGAATCGCCATTTTTTGTTGTTTTTTTTTTGCTTGTTGTTGACCACTTTTTGCGTGTGCTGCACGCATTGCATTGTTGTTATTGTTATTGTTGTGTTATGTGAGTGCCTATTCTTGGCAACGCGATTAGAAATGGCCAACATTCTAAGGCGGATACACATAAAAACGCAAAAAGAGAAAAACCAAAAAACAAAAACAACTACGTTAGTGTAGTGAAGTAGTGTTGCAAGCAAATGGCCGATAAACGCAAGAAGCATTATTGCAAAAAAATACATTCGTTGTCGTCGTTGTATGCGAAAAACTTGAAAGCACGAGAGAGAGCCCAGAAGAGTCCAGAGCGAGAGTGTGAGTGAGTGAGAGAGAGTGACAGCAAGAAGTGTGTGACAGCTAAGTGAATTCTGGTGCCATGGCGTTTTGAATGACAATGGCGCGAGCAGGAAAAGGGAATGTGGGGGAAGCTTGGAAACGCATGAACACAAATACATACGCCTTCATGCAAATGTAAACAACATACATATACAAACATACTATGTAAGAACACTTCGGTGAGAACGCACTTGGTTGCCAAGTATTGCATCATCGCGGGAATACATGTACGCCTATTTATGTAGTATATGTATGTATGTAGTCGTGCGATTTCCTATACGCATTTGTATGTTGTGTTTTGTTGCTTAGGCACACCCGGTGTTCCCACTGCTTGGACCAGTCACACGCGTGGGCACCTCCTGTCCGCTTCCGTCCCTACATTAACTTTGCAGTAGCATAGAATATGCGAATTTTCGTTGCTTCGGCAGCGGTTCGTTGCGTTTTGTTCGGTTCGTCAAGCTGCCTATATTATTATCGCCTTCAGTTGCACAGTGGGACAAAATTAATTTTTGTTTTTTTAATTTTTTTCTAATATATTTATTATAAATTATATTTTAATATAATAGAAAAGAAAAAAAATTTATAATAATATTTTAATTTAAGGCAGTAGTCTGCTTTAGAAGCCGAAAAAAAGCGTTTTTTTTTAGCAATTTTTTTTTTAAAGGGAAGGAAATGATTGCGGGAAACGGAATTTTAAGACGATAGTATACTATATTTAAGGCTTAAAAACAATATTTAGTATTAAGAAATATTGAAATTTTTTCTAAGTTGTAAGTATTTTTCTGGAGCGCCTGGAGTCTGCACTTGTAAATCCGTGCCGGTGATGGAGGTCGTGCAATGCATCTGAAATAGTCGAAGCAATTTTTTTTTTTTTAATTTTTATAAGTTTCTTTTCTTTATGAACTAAAAAAAATACCGAAGAAGTTATAAAATTACACATTTATTCGAAGTTTAAAAAAAAATTCACTTTTTTAAGAAAAAATTGACTTGTAAGTTGCAAAGCAAGTAGTTTAAATAATATTTTTGTCCAACTTTTTTAGTTCAAATAGAAGATAATTTAATACTGAAGCTAGATCACTTTGGTTTTTTCCGATCGGACATATATTATTTGTGCTATCGCCGGCACCGTTTTCTAACACTTGTGAAAATGAAAACTCGAGAAAACGCGCTTTAAAGGTCTGTCTGAGCATTCGCACCTGCTCGACGCTCGGTCACTAAAACTGCTCTAGCTTCGAAAATATGTCGAATTGGCCTCTGGAATTTTAAAGACATATTCTTGGATAGTTTTTGAAGAGATTTAAAACAAAACCAAAAAAATCGATTTTTTGAAGCCTGTAAAGCACAGTAGTCTGCTTTACCTTAATTTTTAAATATTTTTTTATTTATTTTAAATAAACAATTTTATGTAACGTCTTTATCTCCAAAATTATATCTAATGAGACCTTTTTGACTCATGTTCAATAGATCACTGTAAACAGAAAACTTGGGGGCAAGACCATATTTCCCGAGACTATATTTTAGACTAAGTTGAGAAAACTAGACTTTGAAGTTTTCATTTCTTTGAAAAAGCAATTGTTTCATAAAGGGATCCAAAGGATATATGTTCTTCATTCAAGCCAATTCACCTATTGAAAATACCATTAATAACCTCCATAAAAAAATTAAAATTTAACTTTTTATTTAATTATAATTTAAATTTGTCTGCTTATTTCAAATTTCCCACTAACAATATTGAAAACACCCCACTGTGTGGTGAATTCTGCTCTCAGTTACGCGTATTCCTTCTCCATTTTCTTTTTTCTTTTTTGCACGCCATGTGATTTGATTGTTGTTTGCTGTTGCTGCTGCTGCCACGACGAGTTGCTTTGTGTTTATTGCAACGTTTGTTATTGCCGTTATTGTTGTTGTTGGCCAACAACAGCTCGCCTGTTTACTAGCCATTTCTCTAAGTTAAACTGAAAGCTGATGTTTTTTTTGGAGAATTTTTTGGGTTTTTTCTGCGTTTTGCTGACGTTAATGCTGCCTAATCGTTGTGTTGCTGTTGTTATTTCTGTTGTTGTTCATGCGTTGCTGATTGCTGCGAATGCGACGATTGCCTTTGTTGTTATTGCTATTCTAATGCGGTTACTGCTGTTGCTATTGCTAATTTGTCGTTGTTCTTGTTGTTGTTGGTTTGCCGAAGTGTTTAGTGGAATATTTCGACAAGTTTTTTTTTTTATTTTTTTATAGCTAAGCCTGCATACATTTGTACATCTGTTTGTATGTTTAATTGTTATTTTTAACTTGCGAAGTGCAATAACCTCACATGCGCAAGAAAACGAACTTTTTTTCGAATTACCGGAATTGCGAATGAATCAAGCTGCGCAGCTAACTCGAGACCATTAAATGTTTGCAATTATTTATAAAATTATATAAGACATGTTTCGATTTTATATAAATTGTATATAATCTAAATCTACAGCAACTATGTACATGGTAAAAGAGTACTGAGTATAGATACTTATAGAAGATAATCATTTAAAGTCCACATTTATTGAATTTACTCTTCCCGTTCAAATGTACTGCACTGTAGCTACAGTTCACTTGTCAGTTTAACGTCCTCTGTTCCGAATTTGTTCCTTGCAAATGTCTTTCAACACTCCTTTGCAATCCCTTTTGACTTTTCTCTACTTACTAACTAACTTATTTATGCTTCTGCTGCCTTTTTATCCGTAGTACCCAATTTAAGACCCAAAAGACATTATCATAAAAGAACTACTAAATATTCGCGACTTTCTTTCAATGATTATTGCTCCCAATACTTAATAATTCCATCCGCTGAAGTTTTCAGTACGAAAAGTGTGAAAAAAGGCAAGAGACTTATAATTTTTTATCAAAATATGATTTGACGGTTTTCCAGAGTATATTTCAAGAACACTGTATATGATTTAGGTAAACTTAGAAGAATTCCTCTATGGCTTAACTGGTTAACTTTTCGCCCCGAGAGAATGACAAAAAACACCAACTATAGGGAATAATATATGGTTACGCCAATATGTGGAAGGACTGAAAAGACAAGAGTTGTTAGCAAAACTCGAGGAAAAGCTATATAGAAGACTTCAAAGTGGAGATGAAAGGATTTAGTCTTAGTAATTATACAAAACACGAACAAAAAATAGTCTTCACACCGATGATAAACTAAGATTACAGAATAATTGATTTAAAACTGATTACTGACATTTGCTCCCACCATCTCCTTTATGGTACATTTAAATCAGCCGGGAGTTATGAAAGGTTCTAATATCAATTTAATATCCTTTTGGTTGGTTAGTCGGTTAAAAGGGAGGGTCGGAAGAGTGTCTAACCGCAAAGCGATTATTCTTAAACCATCATTACGTATATTTTACTCAGTTCAGCCAACTCTTTACATCTCTTTTCCATGCTAACCAGAAAATCTAACCTAAATTTTTCTTCCAACTTCTTTGATTTAATTTTATTTGACTTCATTTTGTCTTGTAATATTATCTACAACTTTGCTTCCGCCGTTTTCCAATAGATGTCTCTAGGGTGAAGCACTGGTCTATTAAATCGATTAAATCTTTTTATATCGATCTTGGACATTTTTGCCAAAACTAACTCAACAAAATATTTGTAGAGATCTATTTGCATCCCAAACTTATTCTCAACTGAAGAAATGTCACTTTTTGAACCGAATTCTCGACATTTGCACGGATACGCATGCCGCCAGAAAGATGGTCAAAAGTAGTAGTTAGCGACGGCCAATATTTTGAATAACATTTTTGTAACCGTTTTTATACAAAAAAAGCCTTCAATTTACAAGAAAAAAAACGGCGGAAGCAAAGTTGTAGACTAAATATACTAATATAGACCTAATAGACTGTTATTCAACTGTAATATGATGATTCTTTTTAAAGACTTAGTTATATTAGAACTACCATCCAGTATGTTTACCTGCTTCGTTGGTAAACAGCTTTAAACGAAGCATTTATTTTTCCCTAAACAAAACACTTTAAAAACAATATCAAATAAAAAAGCCACAAAGGACAACAACAAACGAAGGGGGAAAGAGAATTATGACAAAGTTGTTTACGAAAATGAATGAAAATGTGCAAAATTGCGGAAAGCAAAGCATATTCGCGGTTTTATTATTATTATTATGATGGTTAAGGAAAGTAAAAAACACAATAAAATATGTATAGGAAACAATTAAAAGCAAAAGCCAAAACCAAAATAAAATTAAAGTGAATGCGAAACGAAGCTGGTAGAAAGCGAAATGTATATGCTTAGTACATTCGAGAGGCATACGCGCAGAATGGCCTGGCTAGCGATAGAATTGGCAATGATGGTGAATACAACATTGTAGTTTGCTAATTTATATACACGAAGCGTATATTTTTATATGCAATTAAAATGTTAAAGCAACAAAAGTAATACCTGTTCTTCTACATACATATGTGTACCACACTATGGTTGTATAATTCTTGTGAGTGAGTTCTTCACCATCACTTCACCAACAAAAATTTATCAAATAAAATTTACTACAACAAAAAAGCCAAAAACAAACAAACAAACAACTATCGAAAGCATAAATTAGGAATGCAAATGGTTGATGGTATGGTGGGGGAAGCGGGACGTAGAGGCGAAGGGCGCAAGCTACAAGTAGCTAACGCAGTCAACGTCAATGTCATTCGCAGACGCACAAACGCTTATAAATTATATACGAGAGTACAAAAAAAATATAACAAACACTAACGCACCTTTCTGTATAGTATATTTTTCGAAACAATAACAACTACAATCAACAACTAAAAATGTCATTAGAAATAGAATAAAACGTATAGTTCCTAAAAAAATACTTGCAATACTAGTTAGCAACGCATATGTATGTAGATAAGTAAGCGTATACGCATACACTCACGCATGCAACGCATGAAAAATACCAAAAATACATATACATACATACATATGTATATAGTATATACAGAAAGAGTGAATAGTAAAGGCGAAAAGCTTAGAATTTTTAATTTTTATTTCAACGAACTTCTTGGCACACCAACACACACGAACACACGTACGCATGCATTAGTATATGCATAAACATAGATACAAATATATATGTAGACATGTGTGCTTGTATGCCTAATTTTATTTTCAAAGTCACTAACCCTCTAACCTTGAAGTTTTATGTGCAGATGTAAAAATGCCATCGTGCGTATTGTTATTGCTGTTTGTGCGATTGCGACTGCGACTGCGATCGTACGTGCGTGTGCGACAAGAAGCTTCGCTTGGATGAAAGAAACAGCAACATTCTACATAGTATAAAACTAGCTGCGTTTTCAAATGCTGTCGCCATTGCGATCAACACAGCAACAACAACAACAAACAACCATTCGCATGTGTCTTCGTGCCCCCCAAAGACACTGCCACCCAACCGCCAAGCACAACCAACATACACGCATTTTGTATGTACTTTGCTGCGTTAGAAAAGCTCCACAACGCATAAAACGCCGACGCCGAACGCCATACAATCGTAAGCAAGATTTGATCGTGCGAACATTGCCGATTAGAACTTTGCGCGAATGCGTGTGTGGGTAGAGCGCGCGGGTGAGAGGCGTCGGCCGGCCATTGTATTCGTTTATGCGTGGCGGTCGCGAATGCAAGCTGTGTTATTGATGTTGCTGCTCCCCACCGCTTATCTATTAACGCTATAGTTCATGCTCAGTTAGCTCGCACTCACGTATCTATTATCTCACACTCATACTACTCAGCGCGCTCAGCTATTCTCGCGCTCTTTCGCTTTTTATGTGATCGTAGGCAAACTGCTTGGAGCTTTTTGCAAGCTCGCGAGTGCAGGTCTCGTACGTTTTGTGTGTTTAGCTGTTTACACATTATTTTTGTATTATTCTCGGCTATCCGAGTGCGTACACATCTATCTTAACCACTTTAAATGTTAAGTTTCTTTTGTTTGAGGTATGCCTCAAAAGTGCTTTACAGGTGGACTGTTTTATTCTTGATTCCAGATTTCGTAATCTCAGTTTTTATGTTCCAGTGCAGAGGAGATCCTGCCTAGCTTTAAAATGAAATATCATTAACATTATTAACACATGATTAGGTTCTTGATTCGAACGGTTACAGAGTTTTGACACTCCGAACTCAAATCTTGACAGACTGTCATGGAACTACCTCATTATTTCGTATTTCTAAGATCCTTCATTGTCCCCAAAACAATTGGCACTCTCTGTGATTTAGTATTCTAAAGCAACATGGGGCTTACTGAAGTCTTCTAATGAGGTTTTCAATAAGAGCGCTAAGTTTGGGATATCCATGAAATGCTTTATTCCTGTGAAAGTACATTCGATACCATTATGTGTGGAACTCGATTTGCATGGCCACCGTGGGCACGCTTGCAGAAGTCCAGACCTTGAAGCAAATTTTCGACGTTTTCAAGCACAAATTGGCCGATACTGCTGCAATTTCTCGTTCGAAAGTTCATCAATCGTCGCTGACTTGTTGGCATATACCATAGACTTGACGTAGCCCCACAGGAAATAGTCTAACGGAGTCAAATCGCACGACCGAGGCAGTCAATTGAGTGGGTCATTTCGTGAGATAACACGTTCACCAAACTTGGTTTTCAATAAATCGGCTGTGACAATCGCAGTGTGACTTGTGGTGCCGTCCTGTTGGAACCACATATTGTTCAAGTCCATATCATCCAATTCGGCCCCAAAATATTCGGTTATCATGAAGCGGTAGAGATTCCCATTCAGAACAACGTGCTGGTCCTGATCATCGCAGAAGAAGTGCGACTCGATGACACCGCCAGCCCATAAACCGCACCAAACCGTATTTTTTCAGGATGTAATGGTGACTCATAGAGTACGTGTGGATTGGTGTCTGACCAATAACGCATATTCTGCTCATTGACGAAGCCATTCAGCCAGAAATGAGACTCATTATAAATTGGACGTAGCGCCCCGAAATTCGACTCGTTGTTGGATCGTATACTTTTCCATGATGGAATGGCAAACCTTACTGAAGAGATATGTTAAAAGAGCGGGAAAAATATGGCGTAGTTTGCTACCCCTAGCGTTATATTATTTTGTAGCGACCCTATTGAAAACCCTTCATAACCGGACAGCCATAAAGAAATTACAAAATTATTATTTTGTTGTCCTTGAGATCAAAACGTCTGGTGAATTCACTTTCATTACATTATCTTCTAATGCCTATCGAAGTCTTAACGTTGTCTTAATAAGAAACCACAGAATTTGCTTTCGAAAAAAAAATAAGGAGCCCAAAGACTGTTCTCTCGTCTGCTTTTAACTATTATACATGATAAATTAACAGTTATTTCACCTAACTTCGCATTCTATTAGTTTTGCTAGACAAGATCTTATATGAATCTAGAGAGAGTGAATATTATACTGAAACTGAGTTGGGATTATTATCTTTTAGTGGATGAGGACTGGGAAGAACCACAGGTACTATACGACGATACATAGTAAAACATTTCATCACTCACTTGAACAGCCTTGAGTTTGAGAATTTCATTACGTATGAAATGAAATAAAAAGGTCATTGCAAGGTCATGGAAGCATTGTAAAGAAATGTACTCAAAAATCATAATATTCCTAAAACAAATATAAATAAATCAAATAGTCAAAAGCGAATAATCAATGGATTTCTGTAAATTCTTGACGTTTACAATTTAAACCTCTGTTGACGGAAATTTATCATTATCACTCCTACCACAACAATTACTGCAACAATTATGGCTATTAAATGACGCTTATATTTCTATCGAAATTATCGAAAATTTTCAACGGCTTTTCAAAGTCAAGCGACAATTACTGAACATAGATAAACATAGCTACACTTGTGTTTGGCTTCTCAAGAGCATTGCAGCTGGGAACTAAAACAAATGTCGCTGCTGCATTTCAGTATTGTATAAATAAATTATTTACCAACAATTCGAATGACAATGAGAAGCAATCGAAGAATAAAAACAAAACCAAAAACAAAATAAGAACAAGGTTGATTTGTACTTTATTATATCAATTATACTCGTAGCATGAAGTTACTAGAAGTAGAATTGAAGTGATAATAATGAGGTATGCCAATATAATCAACTCTTTAATATATATATATATATAACTTGTTGTACAAAATGGAATTTAATCGAGTACAAATATATAAAATTTAGTACAACGTATATTAAAACTCAGACTCGATTTATACTGAGTATATATTGTACCTTGAAAAGATATTCAATAAGTTAAAACGAAACTTAATCAGTTTAGTTTCGTTTTAACTTATAAGGATAGATGAAATGAGATTGAATAATGCCAATGATAAGATTAATAGAATAGTGATCTCGAAACCTTAGAACCTTAATCAGTTTTATATAGTAATTCAATTGAGAAATTCTTACTAAAACCAATTGCTTCGGAAGTCTACTGAATATTTTTTGTGTCATCTATATTTAGAGAGTTTATTTATGTCTTTCGAAGTACTTTTAATTGCTAATAACCACTTGCTTTATCGATATGGAACACTTTGGGTCAATACTTACTTAAACCGACTAGTACAAGACCCCACAGACTTCTCTAAGAATTATAAATTATTCAATCAAGTAATTTGGGTTCTATGCTGTCGGAGAGTCATGTATTTAAAACGAGGTCAATGAGTCATCTAAAGTTTCATAAAATATTCTTTCTCGAGGGGATTAACTCTTGTAAGATGTAGTCCAACCTCGGGTGGTATTGCTGATCTAACAAGGTTTTCAATAAATTTAGTCGGCTATTAGAAGGTGGTTTAAAAGCTCGGTCAACCATAGCGAATTATGTGAAAACAATATCGAGAATTGAGAAACCACTGTCTAACCCCATTAAGAGTATTTAATATATTTTCATTAGTCAAATTGAAGAATAGAAGCCTTTTCAAAGGCCCCTTTTTTGTTCTGTGAATATATTGTTTCAGATATCTTATGGTTCCTTGGGACTTTATTGAGTATTTCCAAAAAATAATTTTGCTTCTGTTTATCGAATAGAGATGTGATCAGAACTGATGTCAAAAAGACTTCCCCAACTTGGGAACGATGCACAATGTGACTTTGATGCTATGAATAGTGGACCTTTGGACCAATCATTGGCAAATTGTTGCCATTTTGACAAAATACCTACATAAGTAGTACTTCACTTCCCATATTTTACAAGCTTCCCTATAAAAATCTGGGTCAGTTCCGGGACCCGACTAAATCAAGGTTTCGACATCTATTTTCAATATATACATTATTTATATAATATATAGAGGGCTAAAACAAGAAGAAACACTTTTTGATGACCACTAGTGCCAGATCCAGACCGGAAAAATATAGTCAACCTGCTTCTTCAAATTTTACAAGTTTCTCTATAAATATGTAGGAGTTTGTAATTATTCTAAATAACGGTAACAAAAGTATACATAATTCCAAAATTAACCAGTTTTTCCATTTTTTTAATTTTATTACAATATTACAAATTTATAGCACCAAGGGCTAACTGGTAGTTAACGCGCAGTAGGCCTTGTTCCGGCAGCTAAATTGTCAGCACGAACACATCGTTCTTCGGCGTGTAATGCAATCCGTCAAAAACGCTTTAATAGATAGCGTTCAAGTGTGGTTTTTTAAATATATGCATACAAATATAAGCCTATACATACATATATACACACTTCAATATGAACAAACAATCCAAAACATACATAAATTATAAACTTTATGCGCTGCGTTTTAGGCCTGAATATTCAGTTTTCTTCAATCGACGGCGAGTTTTCTGTACTTCAAGGTCAACATAAGCTGTTGGTCTACACTGTGCGTTGGATTGTTTGTGTGTGTTTTATTGGTGTTTTGTCTTTGTGTGCCTTCATTGTCTAATGCAGTTTGGTCAGATTTTATTTTATTTGAAGTTTTTTTTCGCTGTCTTTGTAGGCCCTGCCTCCAACGCTGACCTCGAGCAACGGCACGTGTACGGCTTAACTGCAAATGCCTCCGCTGCTGCTGCATTAATGATGAATGCTGACCTTTCCCTTCAGTTTTCCAGTTTCTCAGCTTTTGCTCAGTTATGTTTTAATATTCCTTTGTTGTTGTAATTTTCTTGATTTTTCTTTTATCGAAACCAGCTTCATTATGAAATGCAGCACGTGAAGTTTCAAGTTTCAAGTTTTGTCTTCTTCTACTTCTTCTTCCTCTTCTTTAACTTATTCATGTAATTTCAAGGTTAAGGGCACTCATAAAATGCATTTCAAATGATGCATCAACTTTTTTTTAAGTTTTTCGAATTCAAATTTAATTTTTTAAGGGTCAAGTGTTCGAATGGAAATAGGTCAATTGCAAAGTGTAGTGCAAGAAATAATGCCGAAAAAATTAGTAAAAATTATAACGCAGGTTATTCAAGCTCCTCATAAATTATAAGCAGGAAATACATATATTACAATTTTTGTAAATGAATGAATATTAATATAGAAAAAGAAATAAAAGAAACTTAGCTCAGTATGATTTTATTTAGCTAATTTAATACTCAGATTAAACCAAAATTTGCATTTTTAAACTCGCAGACTGAGATGAGGATTTTACGGTATGCAACAACAACAATGGGAATTCAGTGCAACCTCCATTTTGTAAACCGCTACCGCGTAATAAGTAGTCAAAGAGTTGGGTCAAAGAAATTTACTATTTACAAGACAACGTTAGAGCCTATCTGTGCCCACAAGATCCTTCAACGGATTCCAGCCGAACGAAAAAACCGAAAATATATGAATCAAAGTCTCCAAATCATATACAATGCTCCAATTTGAAACAAAGGTACAATGGATATCACCTAGACAGCCAAACCCACAGCTGCCAGTCCTTTGTGATTACACAAACTCCTAAATATGGACACCACCGAGCTTCAAACGTCGACAAACGCTTTGAATCTGTTAAAAATCAGTTAAGGCGCTTGATATCTAAATTCTAATTGGTGTAAATATCTAATTGCCAAAACTAGTGTTGCCGAGATGTTTCAGCCTCGGACTAGTAAAAGCTGGACAGTGAAAGAGGAAGTGTCTAGATGTTTCAATTTCCTCCAAACAAAAACCGCAACTTGCATCCTGAAGGATGTTTAGCCTCACGACATGTAAGCCCATTGGGCAGTGTCCTCCTACTATTGCGGCGAGTTGAACCTTGCTAACAACAAGTTCTAAATCTTAACTTTGTTTACTTCGATTTCGTTAATCAGCGGGTTTAAGATGAGTAGGTGATTAGCCTTCTGCATCCGAGCCTTGTTCCGGGGATGCCGGTTTCGCCTCTAGGTGGGCTGTGACATGGGAGTTTCCTCCTCGCAGGTGCTAAGGTTATACCACTTTTACTCGGCCGTCAGAGCCTCGTTCGTTGTGAACAGGGGGTACCTCGCGAAGGTGAGGTTGACATTTGCCCATTTTTGTATGAAATGTATGTTCCACCTAGGATCTACGGAAATATATATGATAGCAAGTAGTTCAGTGGATCTTCTGTGGAATATTAAAATAGTCCCCAATCTATTTGTCAAATACTGGTAAGTTGAAAGTTCTTGGTCATATAAAAATGAGGTTATGTTAAACTATGTGTCATGACTCATGGTAAAGACTGGAAGCACGATTTCGACATCTATGGTATCCAAACCTAATCCTCAATGAAATATGAGTGAAAAAATAGGGGTTTTTTGATAAATAGATTATATATTATATACGTACATATATATATGTATATGTATGTACACATGACTGAGACAAGAGGAATCAGATTTTGATGGCCAATAATGCCTAATCGTTTTATCTTTGATAAATATTTTTATTCTAATTATATGGTTCAACTTTTAATATGCTTCTTAATGAGGTGCCTGTAGCTTTTAGACCATCCAAAATAAATTTTTATGAAAAACGAATTCAAATCAGTTATGCGCTCAATATTATCATACTAGGAATCGACTACTCAGGGTTTTGTGTAGTTTTACTAGCTTCTCGGAATTAAATAATATTTTAATCTGTCGGCGATCTCAATATAATATTTCAAAATTTAACAGTTATATATGTATATATTCTAGTTCATACGGTTTCACCATAAATAAACAGCGATATTGTATATGCATGGACTCATACAATTACTCTTACAAAAATTTGTTGTAAATATGTTATCTGAAGCCTGTCTACTAACATTTTTTATAAATATTAAGCTAGTATATATACACCTACATACATTTTTTTTATATATTTATATATATGTATGTGCATAAGTATATGTATGTGAAGTTACCTACATACCTGTAGTTCTACATATGACTTGACTCTATGCACATCTGTACACATATATATGTATATGTATGATTATGAATTATCAGAAGCCCGTAAATAAATAAGCTAAATATGCGTGCATATCTTGATAATTTTTTTTTCGCTATTATTTTATTTTATTTTCATGCGTTCGCCGCATTTGTAATCACTCATTTTGTCACGTATGTAGTAGATTTGGCGAAAAGGCGAAATGTATTGTAATAAACAAAAACAAAAAACAAAAAAACTGCGTACAGACATGCCCAAGTTCATGCATACACGCAGCAAAGCAAACAAACGTCACTAACTTTATACAACAACAACAATAATAACAACAACAGCAATGCCAAAAACAAGTGATAATGAAAAAATATAAAAAATTGCTGTGCGATAACGCAACAGACGATGAAAAAGTGTCATAATATTACAACAACAACAAAAACAAAACACAGCTAACATTACGCCCAACAACAAAGGCAACAATGTAGTAACAATTTATACCAACAATAATGCCACCGCTGTGCGAGCGTGTACTTAACAAGTGCTAAAGACAGCAGCGGCAGCAACAGCAACACCAACAACGGTAACAGTAATCAAAAGCCGAATTGTAATGATTTATGAGTATGTGTGTTGCAAAGGTGCGTAAGGGCACGCACCCAGCGTGAATGCAGGTTGTATGCATTGCATGTGTATGTTTGAGTGTTTTGAGGAAAAAATGAAAGCCCACCCATGCATATTTTGGTTTCACGCACATTTTTTGCCTATTCCAACTCATAGCAGTGCTTTACATGCATATATATACATATTTATACACATGTACATATGTATGTATGTAAATACGTATGCAAAAAAAAGGCTGGTGACATACAATTTAATTACATTGTTCCAAAAATTTGAATGGCATAACTATTCATAAAATCATGACTTCTATACATTTGCACTAACATACATATGTACATATATACTTATATGTATATTAGAAGTAAGTGTGTATGTGTTTACAAAAGTATTTCCACTGCTAGGGCTATGTGGGCAGATGAAGTATTCTAGAGAAAACACCCACACGAATAATCATGTAAGTGGAATTTGCTCTGTGGCATATGCGTTATGGCAATATATGGTACTTAGATTTCAAATACTTTTCGTGATCATGCTAAAAAATACATATACTTACATATACATATGTATATATAGAAACGCAAAGTCTTTTCTCGTTCTAAGTTATAAATTGGTTTCATATCTACATACTATGTAGTATATAAAAACCAATATATTAGTGACACAACAACTTTTGTCAGCGTCATAAGCGGTCAATGGAGTTCAAACCTCAATGTAAATATGCTCATATTAGATTATCATTATCACTACTAACATTCAGTATTAAGAACTAAATGAAGATTATCAAATTATAAGATGATCATTAGAAATGTTGATCAGAAAAGAGTAAATTCATATACATACATATCTATGTAATATGATTTGGTACTACAATTGAATATAATTCGGTTGGCCCTAATATATTTATTATAAGAAGTTTCGTTCTCGAATATCAATCAAAATGTGTGATATAACAATAATATTCTTTTAGTTAATTTCACTTAGTATGATATGAAATTTGGTTAAAAATGCTCATTGATTTATATACATATGTATATATTTCCCAAAATTCCATATACTCAACAAGGTTTCATTTGACACTAAAAATCTTATCTATCAAGCTTCCAAACGAATTTTTTTCAACAGTTTTTCGAAGGAAGTCTTTCTATTTTAAAACTGAGTCGTTTAAGATGGCACTTCAATCCTTTTTCCGCTCGCAATTTACTTCAATTCTGTATTGGTATTTTCTATTTTTTACATGTACAGTCCAGTATCAAAAACTACTCAATTAATGAGGGTTAAAATTATTTTTGTTTATATTATACAAATTAATAAATTCCATAAAAATGTCGAATTATAAAATTATAAAAAATTCAGCATTAAATATTTTAAATAATATTTAAAGTTTGTTTAAAGTATTGTAAGCACTTACCGCTTTATATGAATTTGCTGCAATAAAAAAAGAAAAATGATATCGGATTAATGTACACAGAAAATTATTTTATATAAGCAATATGAATAGATAGTAGATTGATACAAAAGCGTATATGAAAACCGAAAAAATATTCCGATTAATTAATAAAATATTTTTTACATATTCAAGCCTTCCGAAATTTCTAACATTTAATAATTTCAAATACATATTTAGTTATTCAAAAATCGTTCTTTTTCTTCTACAGTGGTGTTTAGAATTCTCAAATGAATTATGAAAAATATATATTTTTACTATCTTAAGAATTTCTCGGTAATTATCCAATTTATTTATATCATGATACTTTATACCATGTGTAATATCTGCAACAAAAAATATCACGCACAGAAATTATAATCGCTTAATTTTCACAAACGCGGACTCTCATACTATCTAAGCAATATGTCTAAATAAAAAAATTTGATTTGACTTCTTGCTGACATGCAAATTTATACAGGATGATACCGTGGGTAGGTACACTAGGCGTATGAGTAATGTTCGAATAGAGCAGTAGTGGCGGTAAATGATGTTATCAAAGTAATTAAATTATTACTTTATTACTTGGACTTTCTTGATGGCAATTGAGTTAGCATGACCGTTCAGAAATGGCATATAGAAAATGTAATATATTTCAGCGCTATTTGGAAGCAATGGAAGTACTCACGCGCGACTCGCAAATATGTAATGATATCTTATTATAAGAAGAGAAGAGTAATATTTCTGTAATATATTACAGTTTAAATTTTACAAGAAAAATGAGAATATGGATAAAAACTAATATATTAAATATGGATTTAAATAGAATATAATATATGTATATAGGGCCATATAGAATTTCATATGTCTAAAATAAATATTAGATTTTATTTTGTATAGATAGAACTCGTTAAACTCGTTAATTTATTTATGTAAAGCCATAAATATATTTATATACATTCAACTTCCGAATTTTAGCCAGTTTTAATCTAGCTGGTATTCTTACATTTAAGCAAGTGTATGTTTTGTATGTAACTTATATACTATGATACCACCGGATTTAGCAAACATACGATTCGGTTCATATTCGAGATAAACTCGTATGTACATATTCAGAATGGAAAAAAACTAATTTCGATCGATTTTTGGACAATGAATCATTACCAGCATTTCTATTAATGACAGATTTTGATAATACAATTAATATATTGCATTTTAAAGTGAAATGCGGTAAGACAATATTTGTTGTTTATAATATAATATTTAGAAAAAAATATCCTAGAGTAAGTGAATAATAATGCAAATGCCAGGGAGCATAGTCAACATGCAAGTCAAGTGAAAAAATAAACATTAGATGGTATTTAAATGCGACTAATTTTACTAACATAATATTTTTTATGGAATTTTGCCTGCAAAAATTGGCGATTTAAGTTTTTTTAACAAAAAAATTTAAATATGTGCATATATGAATATCATATTATTTAAATATATTTCAAAATAAAATAGAATAGAATTCTAAATAGAATAGAATTATAATAAAAATGAGTGTACAATATTCAACTGAAAACTGCATATAATGCATCTTATTTGCTTCAAATTGTATTACACCCATTAATAATATTCAAAATATTATCAGCAATTTCCAGCTAAAATGATATTTTTTGTATTTCTGAATAAAAGTACATACAAACATACTTAAGGTTTATTTGAATTCCAATTTGTATGTATGTATTGCTCGTAACAACTTGTTCAACGTCAGGAAATATAGAAATCTGCGAGTAGGAAATACGAAAAAATAAACGCACTTTAAAATACAATTATATATGTACATTCATACACCATATCATATAAAATAAAGCATGAAGCACGAGACCCTAAAAATAAAAACATACATACATACAAACATACATATCTACAAAACTGTAATTCAAAAATGAGCAATAAATAAATAAAATGTAGCCGATGAAAATAATTCGCAGGGCTGAATGATAAGTATGAATTTATACATAAATACATATATACATATGTACAAATATACATATATTTGTATGTAAGTCGGCTGATCGAACGCATAATAAGCGCTCAATCGTTCGTTAGACCAATTGACCAGTTGAAAAAGTTGTAGACACTTCATTTGAGCGCTGCGCCAACACGTTCGACAACTACAGCGATACCAGCGTACCTGCACAAACACACACACACACACACAAGCATATATATACATAATTATAACGGCAGCGGCGGCGGTGCGTATGAGTGCTTTTTTCTGCTTCGCATTAGTGTGCGTGCATTTTTGAAGGGCAGCCATAGCTGTGTAGCGGCCCTAAAGTGTTGTTGTTGGACAGAGTTAAATATATACCTACTACTATATATACACACAAGCATGTAGATATTTATCGCTGCATATTCATATAAAAGTTGATGTATATATGTATGTATGCCTATTTAATAAAAAAATATTATTGTTGTTGTTGTATATACGTTTTTTCGGCTAACATGTTAATTGTTGCTGTTACATTGCGACGATCAAGGTTAACATAAAACAACAACCACAACAAAACCATTTGTGTTTGATAGCAGCCACAGCATTCGTTACAACAATTTAAACAATTTTTCAAGTCGTTGTAGTGGCGACAAAATTATTTTGACAGTTGTGTCGCTTTGTTGCGTCTAATGTGTACTCGTATTTGTTGTTTTTTTGTAGTGCTGCAATTGTTGCTGTGCACTGTTGTTTGATAATGAACATTTCACGCACATTTTATATGTAAAAAGTCATAAAAATAAAAAAAATATATATAGTGCAGTAAAAAAGTACTTGATTACATACATTTATATATATTTTTATATATGTAGCTATATATCTAAGTACACTTTTGAATAATTATAATAATTATACGCTACTGCACACGAATGCTTTTTCAGCATACATACACCACGTACCTCCCTCACTCCCTTCAAAATTAATTTATTCACCATCTTCACATTGTTGTTGAAATTGAAGGGCTCCTAATCAGTCGTTGAACAGGAAATATTAAAGGTCATCACGTGTTCTGCATACTTGGTATGCATGTCAATGTATTATAGGTTCACATGTACATATGTACATATTATACTTATATACGTATATGCTTTAAGTGTTCCTATATTTGGTGATTGCTAGTAATTCTGTAATTTGACTTTTGATTGATTTTACTGCAATGTACTTACAATACTGGGGACTTGTACATATGGATATACATAATATATATACATACCTTCATATAAAGGGGGTTTCAATAAGATAAAAAAAAAAACAAAAACGGTTTGAGATATCAAAGAAATTATTTATTCCTGTAAAAGTACATTCGATGCCATTATGTATGGAACTCGATTTCTTTTGAATGCCCACAACGGCACGCTTGCAGGAGTCCAGACACTGAACCCAATTTTCTACGGTTTTCAAGCATAAATCGACCGATACTGCTGCAATTTGACGTTCGATATTCGCAAAAAGTTCACTAATCGTCGCTGGCTTGTTAGCATAGATCATAGACTTGAAGTAGCCCCACATGAAATAGTCTAACAGCGTCAAATCGCACGACCGAGGCGGCCAATTGGCTGGCCCATTTCGTGAGATAACACGTTCACCAAACTTGGTTTTCAATAAATCGATTGTGATTGTGTGGCTTGTGGCGCTGTCCTGTTGGAACCACATATTGTCCAATTCCATATCATCCAATTCGGGCCAAAAATATTCGGTTGTCATTGAGCGTGTATAAAGTGGACGTAGCGCTATTAAAGTTGAGGCCATTGACTCTGAATTTCGGTAGTAAATTTTAATAATTTCGACTCGGTGTTGGATCGTATATCTTTCCATGATGAAATGGCAAACCTTACCGAAGAGAAATGTCAAAAGAGCGTGAATATGGCAACGTTTGCTGTCTCTGTGAGTCTACTTTTGTAGCGTCTCTTTTGAAAAACCATTTATGTGCATAAACATAAGTAACTGCATACATATGTCTCTACAGGATTGTTAATATTAACAAAAAATTTAATTCTTATTTCATTATGCTTTAATATATAATAAATCAAACTTTTATTATATTTTAAAGCATATTTTTACTCGGCACTATACAAATCATTAGTCGTTTGTAAAAAGTTAAAAATATTGAGAAAAAACTTATTTATTAACCATAAATTATATTTTACAATTAAAATTGTTTAAAATTAATTCTGGTAGAGCAAATTGGATTAAAAACATAAATCAATAGAAAAACATATGCAATAAAAACAAGTATTAAATTATTCTTATCAATAAACCGCACAATCGATTTTCGTTTAGATTAATTAGATTTTAAAGGATAACTTGAAAAAAAAACGAAAAAAATTTATTTTATAAGAAACTATTAAATTGAGAAATAATATCGAGTTGCCAGTCCTTGGTCAGATAAAAATCCGGGTCCATTCCGGTACGTAGATCCGACACATATCGGAGTAAGTTCATATATTATTTTAGCTCTTTCTTTTTGATAACTATAATTCCTTAAAAAACTCTCCAAAAAAATATCCTGAAAAAAGTTACTTATACGCAGTGTAATAATGAAAATATGAAAATATAATTTTGAATACTTTTTTGAAAATATACAATCTTAAAAAACTGTTATCTCCAGTGTTCCTCCAATATACGAAATATATAGTCCTAAAGCTGATTTTATCAGAACCTACTAGCTCGTGTGAATATTTAATCAGATTCATATAATTTAAATATAAAATATAAAAAAGAAATCACGAACAGAAAAATATTTTTTCATAATTTTTATGTTAGGCTTTCAGCAAGCTTCACTGAGACCAGATGAACGGTATCCGAAAAAAATGTTGCATGAACAATGTCATTGAAAGTTTGTACTCATTTTTTGTTCTTCCCATCTGTTTTGAAAAGAACTAGAACTAGGAAATATTTGTTTTATATAACCTATATACGCCTATAAATTTGTTTACTATTTTCTTTTAAATGGTCCCCAAATTGTATAATTCCATATATTTTCTGTAGAAAAACCCTAAAACCCAAAAACTAAGGACACATGTGCGCGCTTATGTAAATACATACATATGTATGTAAATATAATACAGTAAATTGCAAACTACGCGCATGTACGCACATACATACATACTTATTAGCTTCAGAGAGCATTTAGGCAAAAGTTGCGCGTTTTTACGCTGCAAATACAAATCAGTTGAGTAAATAATGCGTGTCGCATTTTCAACGCTACCACTAAGTATGTATTCCGACACATTATTTTTTCACATCTTATTTACTTTTCTGTCTCAAATACATATTATTAATATTTTGTTAGCTGCGTGCGTGCAACAACAACGACACTAATAATTATGTTAAACAAAAAAATTCAAAAAGGCATTGAATTGTGCGTGAGTTGGTAACACCGACTGATTTATGGGCAGCTGTTGCTACTGCAACAGTCAAGAGCTAAAATTGTTGTACAACAATAGACAAATGGCGTATGCGCGGTCAAACAAAGGCGCCGTGATTAGTCAGCGATGCGATGATGAAAAAGTGTGAAGCGATGCCAAGAAATAAAGTAAAACAGCAGCAAAAAATATATATACTATATATATTTGTTTACTATATATAATATACATATGTATGTATATATATATATAATTATGTAGAAGAGTTGAAAAAAAAATCGCAGTGTCACCGCCAAACTCCGAGCTGCTAATCGCAGCGGTGGCGCGCTGCCAAACGCACTTCCAACAACTCGAACGCCAAAAAAACGCACTTTTCAGCACTCCCCACCTTTTAGCGATCGCTCGCCGCTTCGTGGCTAATGCTTACGCTAACTATCGCTATGCGTTAGCTGCGTGTGCGCAGAGCCCTGAACATAACCTTGAAATTTAGTCGCCGTTGACTTTAAAATTTTGTTAGTTCATTTGAATAAATACATACATACATTCATACGCATGTATGCATGTACAGATATTCAAATATAAGCGCGTACGCATGTTTTCTTGCCTCCGTCTGTGTGTGTGCCTAATATATCAGTTGAAAATGAAATTAAGCGCTGCGCCGCTTTGAATATTATGCGTTCAGTGCGTTTTTGTTCCATTTTTAGCACCCATCAAAAAGCAGCTTTGCCATTTAAATATAACCCAACTCGCAAGAGTTGCGCCGAAAATGAAGAAAAAACGAACAAACGAGCAATAGAGGAAGCAAAAGTGAAATAAATAAATAAAATATGTGCATATAAGTATATCTTAGTACATATATTTATAAATACATACATATGTACATTCATATATTATTATGCGTTCATAGAATTCACACACACACAATGGAATCATATATCTGTATGTTTTAGGCATCATATGCGCCGGGAAATAAACGAAATTCAAATATAGGCAGCGCGTTGTTGCTGAAAATGTTTACAAGTGAAAGCCAAAACATTATTAAATAATAGAAAAAATCATGTTCACTTGATGTAATTTATTTTATATTTAATCAGGCAATAATAACAATTAGTTGGCTTTATTTATTTAGCAGTCAATAAAAACTGGCTTCACTGATATTATATTTTGCTTTTCTTACATTTCTATTTTCAAACCGTAATATTTTATGTAGACAGTTTGTTTTAATTTCGTAAAATTTAATAATCTTCTATTTTGTATTCAAATTCTCACTCATGTAAATAAAATTAATTTAATTTAATTTAATTTAATTTAATTTAATTTAATTTAATTTGATTTGATTTAATTTAATTTAATTTAATTTAATTTAATTTAATTTATTTTATTTTATTTTATTTTATTTTATTTTATTTTATTTTATTTTATTTTATTTTAATTTATTTTATTTTATTTTATTTTATTAATTAATGCCATATTATTTCAATTGATTAACATGTCCCTAAATTGTTTAATTATGTTCTTAAAGTTTGACTGCTTCCGTGAAGTCTAACATATAGTTAGTTTCTTCTGATCGCTGAATAGACGTATATATTTATATAGTCTCTAAGGCTTTCAATTATACAAAAATAATATTAAATAAATTTATTTATGCTCCAAGAACAATATTTTCTTGACCTCCCAACTTGAAACGCACCACAAAGTACGCATTATTGCGCTCATTAAGCGACGCACAACAGTTTCCATGCTGCACTCTACGCCTATCGCCTATTAGTGCCTTTAGTCAGGCGTTCTACAAACAAATGTGCTAAAAAAAGAAATAAAGAATGAGGTGACTTAAAGAAACGCAGGCGAGGTGCGGGCGCAGTATCAACTGCACAATGCGTATACGCACAAACGTTGAACACAAGCTCGCCCCAATCAACGCTTGAGTCGGCGCAGCCAAGCAACTTCACTAAGCACGATCGCATTTCAAGTGCCGAAGCTGAACAAATAAGCCAAAGCAATTTCAAAAACAGAAAAAAAATAAGAAAACAAAAAAAACTTAAAAATACAAAAATAAATAATAAAGAAAAAACACAAATTTAAAGTCACAAGTGAGATCAGCAGCACAGCAACAAGCCCGACGCAGTTGAGTTGTATTTTCTGCGTGCGTTTTCGGCGCAATTTAAAATGCGTAAGGTCAATGTGGTGAGGAGGGGAGAGTGCAGAGCATACAGATATTGAAGCACAATGTACGCGCATAAAATAACTGACAATGACTTGGTCTAACATAACCGGTAATGAATTTGTCTAACGTCTGCCTGAAGCTGCAAAATGGCTACAATTCCTTTGGCAGAGTGGCGACGGCGGCGGCGACCGAGTGGCGAAAATGAATAGGCGCTTAAAATAATATAAAAAACGCACAATACATAAATTAAGTAAAGCTAGCGAGCTAGCTGGCAATTCATAAAGCAAAAATATATATTTATATTCATTACTAACAAAACGCACTTTTCTAAGCTGTCAAGTAGGCCCATAGGCTGTTTGGCTACAACGCGCTCTAAAGCTGTTCAAACACACTTCCGCATTTGGCCGACGAAATTGAGTTGAAATGAATTTGAATATAGAAAAAAAATAGCACAAAAATATACTGAATAAGCAAATAAACGAGAAAATGTGTTGCTCACTTGCCTTTCGAGCATATTTCGTTCGTTTTAATTATTAATTATGGGTTAATTAATTGCATAAATTAGTGAAATTAAGTCATAACTTAAGAGAGTTTGATTATCATATACTATGTTTATTAAATAATTTTTTTTTTAATAATTAACTAGAAAAAAAAATAATAAAATAAAATAAATTAATAAAATAATAATTAAATAAAAATTGAAATTTAAAAAATCTTTTACAATTCAATTTTTGACTATACTCCCATTTTTTATTTTTATTATTTTTTTCACTTTTAATACTCTTATCTCTTCGTTAATTAAATGCGCTCTTTCTTGCCTGCACTACTCACCCACATCTATGCAAAATGCATAAATTCTATACACTCGCGCTTATGCACAATCAAATTGAAATTTGTCATGCGCTCACGTATCATAATAGTATACAATGGAAGAAGTGCTTATTTCACTCGCGTATTCTTGCTTTTAGCAAATGTGCGCACTGTACTCTACTATCTCAGCAATCGCTTTGGCGCAGTGCGCTTTTGACCCACATTCGAGCTGCAAACCAATCAAAACTGGCCGAATAAGCAATGGCGTCCACTTGAGCATATGCAAGAGATAATCATTTCGTTTCCGCTGCGTTCCAATGCAAAATTTAACGAAACTTTTGTATTTGATCAGAACCATCGAAAATTATATACATATATATAGCAGATGTGTGTGTATAATTGTATTTATAAAACAATTGCATGCGATTTTTATTGTCATATAATGTGATCAAGTCACAAGAGTGAAATATTAAAAGGAGATTATTTAATTATAAATAATTATACAAATTAGTTATCTTAAACTTGTTCATTTTCGAAATTTTGATTTTCAATACTTAAAAGAAGTCGTCTTAACTTACATATATAATATTTATACATATATACAAAAAATGTGTTGGCATATTTGCATTTATGAAACAAATTGCATGCGATTTTTAATGTGAGCAAGACTCAAGGTGAGAGAAAAATTAAAAACGTTGTTCTTTTGGAGGATAATGGATTACAAATGAATACATTTGAATAGTTTAATTTAAAAAAGAAGGTGCTGAACCTCATTTGTTTGATTTAAAATAAGCTTCAGTTAATTCTAAGATTAGGGATTTAAGGGTTTTTTTTTTGTATTTTCGTTAAGTGTAATATCTTAAAAAAATTCTCTGAAAATTTGAAGTTGAAGAGTCATTCGACAAATAACAAAGAGCCCTTGGACACACCAAAACGCTCGGATGAAACCTTAAATGCGTTTTTCTCAAAACTATGTTTTTTGAACTGGTGACAACTGTAACTCAAACAAGTAAGGAAGGGCTATGTTCGGATGTAATCGAACATTTTATACTCTCGCAATTTATTGAAGAAATTTTATTAAGATAACGCACAAATTTACCCATAAATTCGCCATAAAGTTTAATAGAATAACGAAAATCGTCATATATAGTATATGAAGGCTGAGGTAATTCTTGAACCGATTTCATTCATTTTCACCAGCAAGCTGCACTATATCCAAGACTATACGCTCACTTAATTTTGCTAAGATATCTCACATATTAACCAATACATATATGCGGAATAAAGCCCACCGTATTTTTTAAAAACCTATAATTAGGTATATAGGAGCTAGAACAGAGACACACTATTAGAAGAAAACAATTTCCTCTGAATGACCTTAAATTATCTGAGAGATTTACCCATATTTTCGGTTAAAATTTACCCTTAGGCGCTGAGTGCAACATGTTCGATATCTGAGGCCTTGAAAAGTTATAGTCCGCTTTCGACAATTTTTTTCACAAATGAAGCCGGAGATGATATACACTATTTGTTTTTCACCGCTATCTTCATTGGTTCCTTATGTATTTATTATAAAGTGAAGGAATAAGATGGAATTCAAAATTGAGTTATAAGGAAAGTAGTCGTGGTTGTAAACCGATTTCGCCCATTTTGTCCGTCAGGGTGTCAAGAAAATATTATATACCGAATTTCATTGAATTCTGTCGAGTAGTTCCTAGATATGGTTTTTGACCCATAAGTGGCCGATGCCACGCCCATTTTCCATTTTGAAAAAAAATCTGAGCTACCTTCTGCTATTTTTTCTGTAAAATTTAGTGTTTCTGGTGTTTTTTGTTAGTGTAACCCACTTTTAGTAATTTTCAAACTGACCTTTGTATGGGAGGTGGGCGGGGTTATTATCCGATTACAACTATTTTCTTGGTGTGTGGTGGGGTACGTAAGAGAACCGACTGCAGAAAGTTTGCGAGTTATATACAAATAACCGATTTGTGGGCGGGGCCACGTCCACTTTCCCAAAAAAATTACACCCAAATATGCCCCTTCCTAGTGCGATCCTTTATTCCAAATTTTACTTTTATCACTTCATTTATGGCTTAGTTATGACACTTTATAAGTTTTTGGTTTTCGCCATTTTGTGGGCGTGGCCATTTTCGAAAGCCTCCCTCTCATGGTCCCAAGGAGTATTTGTGCCAAGTTTCGTAATTTTTACTCAAGTTACAGCTTGCACAGACGGACAGACATCCGGATTTCAAATCTACTCGTCACCCTGATCACTTTGGTATATATAACCCAATATCTAACTCTTTTATTTCTTGGTGACACAAACAACCGTTATGTGAACAAAACTATATCTCTTTAGCAACTTTGTTGGAAGATTATAAAAATCGCTCAGTAGATTTTAATGAAATTTATACAGGTTTTAGAATACATAATAATCATGGGCCTGAAAGAAGCTTTTTTGGTTTTTCAAAAATTTCGATTTTTAAGACCAATAAACTGTAACTCTTAATCAAGTATCCTTGTTAAAGCACCGCTCTTTCAAAAAGAAAATATTCAAAATGAGCGTTCTTTATTTGGCGCTGGCTGAACTTTTTTAAGTTCTCTTTCCAGAATATTTGTACTTTACAGTTTTACTTGACCTTCAGTGGTTTACATTTACTGCGCTAGCGCTAGAAATTTTAGTTCACAAATTCTAATTGACAATCTCTTCGCATAATCTGCTCGGATTATTTTTTCAATTTAGAAATCTCTACATTCTACAAAAGAAACATTGAAAAAAAAATTAGCAGCCAATATGTTGGTAACAATAACAAATTGCTCGCTGTGAGCGATTTCTTTACAACATTTTCAAAATTAATGTGGAAATGTAAATTTTTATTTAATTTAAATTTTTATTGCATTAAGTAGCGAGACATTCTAATTCTGCGTTTCGAATACTATTTCTATTAAAATTCAAATACCCGTTTTAATTTACATATAAAAAAAGAAGAACTGAAAGCGCGACACACGCCTAGACTCACGCGTTTACGATGTAAAATTATAATATAGTAAAAAATGTACAAAAAAGTCTTTCGAAAAAAAAATACAAAATAACAACAACAAAAGCGCATATGCTGCTTAAAACTAATTTCAATTCAAATTCGATAGCTATTCAATGCGGTAACAGGCGACTGAAGTTACAAAATCATTAAAAATCAAGGCTAATGTTGTTTATTAAGTAGTAACAGCATCGCATCAAGAATCTAGAATCTAGAAAACCGAGAACCGAGAACACTTGTGTTCTTCACTATGTTTACAAATTTTTTTTTATCTGAAATTACAACAACGCATGCAGAAAATAGACAGGCAAGCAAACTCCCAATAATGTTACAGGTGTTTTTATTTGTTGCTGCTTTTGGCTGCTCAAAGTGCTGCGTTTCGTTAAGTATGGACAATACAGAAAAATATTGCGGCATCTATCAATAGAAGTTTTTGTATATATGTGTTCTAATGTTGTGTAAGAATTTAGTATCATGATATAACCAAGCACACATCATACATACAAACGCGTAGTAATAAATTATCAAATTTTAGCCGCAACTAATGAAATAACTAAAATTATGCAACAATAAAAAAATAGAAATTCAAAATAAGGGCTTGCCATTACGAAACTAAATTTTACGCTGCCATAGCAAATTTTACTATAAACAATAATTAAGAAAAATGTGAACAACATACAATTTTAATTAGATATCTTAATTTAAGTTGAAAATATGGGAATATACATATCTAATAATAGTTCAACATTAAGATTCCTGTGCGCTTTTTCGGAAAAAAATCGCTGATCGCGAAACATGAACAATTGTGCTTTATTATATTAGTCCTAGACATAAATATGTATGTTATGGATATGAAGTTATGGATATAGCATGAATGCGAGAATACAGGATGTGTTCAAAAAATAATGGGAATTTTCGTTTTTTTGAAAGAAATGTTTGCCTTTAAAATAGTCCCTATTTGATATTATGAATTTATGCAAGCGCTTCTTCCAGTAGTCGAAACACATCTCAATCTCGATTTTTGGGATAACATCTGGCTCTTTCAATGATTTCTCGTTTGCTTGTAAAACGATGACCCTCTAAGGATGTCTTTATTTTTGGAAAAATATCACACAGAGTCATGCTTTTATAGCATAATAAAAAATGTTGTCAATTACTATCTTCAAACCCGCCAAATTTTTAATTCCCGTTATGTTTTTAACACAACTTGTAGATGCAATAATGTTTCGACAGATATCAGAGTTTATAATGCAATAATGTACATACGAAACATAGAGAACCATAATTTCATTTTTTTAGAAGCCTCATTATTCTTTTTTTGAAGTATCAGAATTTCTATAAAATGGAGACTCAGTGATTGATTAATGGATGGACCTAGAGACTTCAGAACAATATACTGCCTAAAGCAGACAAGAATCTTCCGTTGCCTTAACGCTTAGCTTGAACAAACAAAATTTGGTAATCTGTGCACTTACTTCAATTCCGCCTTTTATTGGACATCGTATAGCTGTATATAAATTCTGTTGTCTCATTTTGTTCGCGCTTCATCGAATATTCTACTATAAAGAGAAAGTTTGTATTCTCTCTCTCTCTCTTTAACCAATTCATTCGTCTCGTAAAACCCGACAAAAATCAAGTTTCGGTATAAGAACTAACATTCAGCAGGATATAGAGAGAGAAAAGTATGATAAAGAGTGGAAAATCTTGTTCAGATCATACTACTGAATGTTCCAGGTCCTATTATGTTGAATAGTTAAAAAATAAACAGTTTAAATTATTTCTTCCGATTCCCTCGTCCGGAAAGAAGAAATTAGTATTTTCAGAAGGATATATAGAGGGAAAGATTTTGATAAAGAGTTTCAAAGCCTTGTTTGTGTCACATTGGCACATGTTTCAGACTCTATCACATTGAAAGGTCTTCAAAAAGTGCTTTTCAAAAAATCTCCAGAATTAAACCAAGAGTACAATAAGACAAGTCTAATAAAATTTAATGGTCTGATCCAACTAAGTAGTCGCAAACATTTTGATTCAAGGGTATGCCTCTCATCTGGAGACGTTTGGTGGAAAGTATTGTTAGAAGTGATTTGAGCTTTCGAGCCTTTCATATGAGCATATGGATCATGTAAACTCTGCCCAAAATTTTCTCGATAGTTTTCAAGAATAGCACTTTATGGCACATAATTTATGAATATACAAAATATAATCCTCATAATTCCAATCAAATTTTTGCTGCATCAGATTTTTTTAATTATATGCATTGAAGAAAATTTCTAAATTTGTACGATATTCATATTTGTATGTTTATATACAACTGTATTTGCATGAACATTAATTTTTCCGCTACACTAACACATAGATTGTGCCAAATAACTGTTTACATATCCCTATATTCTTTAACTAAATTTGTTTTCGGAATTTATCGCTACAATTGCATAATTTTTTTTTTCGCTCAGCTAAATAAACAACAAACACACACGGCATATATTCACAGTTAGTTTGAATAGTCAATAAAGTAGAAACGCATGAAAGACGCTGAGCAATTCCCAAAAGCAGTTGACCTCAAAAATGAAAATCAAAGCGTTGGCATCAGGAAAATGAATTGAAAATGTAATGCTACATATTCAAAGGGAAAACAAAAGTACGCCACAAATACACATTCTATGTAAATAAATTGTAGTATGTGATTACATGAATGTATGTGTGTGTGCGTAAATTAAAATATTACATTTGCAAAATTGTGTCAAAACAGCGAAAATCCCCAAACGATGCTCGGCAATCGCTTGAGTGCGTATGAAATTAGCTTCAACACAAACAAATAAATTTCGCACAAAATCCGTATGGGTGTATGTGTGCTTCTGCACATTGCTATAGCAGCTAGATATAATGGGCATATATCCTACTGCAAATCAGTGTGAAGCAATCGAAAATGCCAAATTTAGGCGCTCGACTTTCTGACTTGATAATAGTATACTCGTACACTGAAAAAAATTGAGGTAAAACAATGAAGTTGACACTACCGTCTTATATTCGGATTTAATGTCACCAGTTGAGCGTATTTCAATTATGGTAAATATGGACGAAAAAACTGTAAAAAATCTAAAATTCTTTGGGACCAACACCATTCAATCCTTAAAAAAACATTCCAAGCTATATTATTGAACTGTTTTGAAGAAATTTCTTAAGTTATGCGCGGATTTTCAAGCTCTAACATTAATGTATTAGCTTAAGGGCGTCGTGGGTTCAAAAAATCGATTTGGAAGGGGTGCGCTCCAGATCAGGTTTTAAACGCGTTTTTCTCGGAACCTTATTTTCAAAGTCGCTTGTCAAATGTTCTCGAAAACTACTCAACAGATCTTGATGAAATTTTGCACAGGTCTTCGAGATACAATTTGCTCGAGTTTGGACGAAGGATATTTTTTTCAATTACAATTATTCTAAAAAAAAAAAAAATGTCAAGTAAATTTGACCGAAATTTTTATTTTTTTGGAAAAATGTCTGCCAAAATTCCAATTTTTAATTTTTCGTCTTTCCTTCGTTCATGGTTTAACTAAAACATTTATTTTTGTTTTTTCATTTTGAATGTTCCTGTCAGGAGTTATGCTAACCACGCGGACGCATCTTCCTTCCGAGGGATCACCGGAAATGACGTCGCAATAGAGGAGTATTTTTTTGAAAATTTCAGAAAGTATTATTTAAATATGTATCAATAAGACAGAAAAAAGTTTGTAATAAATAAATAATTTTTTACCTAGAAAAAATAATATTGAAAATAGTCCTTTTTTACCTTTTTGTAACCCTAAGGGGTTAAGAGTCGTCAGGATTTTCCAAAAATCAATTTTATGTAATATATTAAATATATATATTCTCCAGAAATTTGAAGTTGATCCCATAAAAACTTTTCGAGTTATTCGACAAATAACAAAGAGCGCTCGGACACTCCAAAACACTGGTGTGGAACTTTAAAAGCGTTTTTCTGAAAACTATGTTTTTGAACTGGTGACAATTGTGACTCGAAAACCGCACAGTAGATTTTAATGAAATTTACGCACCTATTAGAATACGTAATAATCCTGGGCCCAATCGATATTTTTTATTTTTAAAAATTTCGATTTTTTAGGACCAATTAATTAATGATTTTTTCCTGAAAATCTTAAAAATTCTTGAAGCCACCATTTTGCTAATAAAAAAATCAAAAAAGCTTCGATCAGGCCTAGGACTATCTATTTATAAAACTAATTTTTCTTATCCGATTGATTTTAGAGGAATCTCCAAGGACCTATGATTGTCACCGCAATGACCTCTTATTGGAACTGAGTCAACACAAACAGCTATAACTTTGGAAATTATAAATTTTTTCGTGAAGTCAAAACATTGTGTAATAATGCCATATTATTACTTTTGTAAAATAACATGATTTAATAGCAAAAAAATCACTAAAATTTCTCTTTTTTTCATATCTCTGACTACCCCTAGCGACTCTGACTAAAGTGTTGTTGGTCGACACAATCGTTTTCAGCCTAAAATTATTACTACTGAGAGCTAAAGAGAACCCAAAGGACTACTGTCTGCATCTTCCTTCAAGGAAACATGTTTTTAATTTCCATCAAGCATAAAAATATTATGAATAAAAGCCTCTTAATATATACAGTTTAAAGCAACTGCGAATACAAATCAAACAATGTTTGTCAACAAATTTCCCTCAGTGTATCTTTCATTGGGTCTGCCTCAACTAACGAATCCATTAAAGCTATTTCTTCTGCACTTTTAGGTGTGCATAAAAGTGAAAGTTCTAGTTTTATTCACAAGCAAAAACAACAACAATAAAACAAACAACGGAACTAACTAGGCATGGCACAGCACAGCAGAGTATCCTCAGCAGCCACTCGGATATCAATTGCCTTAGTGTAACCACGCACACATCAACACCACCCCCTCAACTAACGCCGCTGACATTGTTTTGAAGTTGACTAAACAACTATTTTCTCTTGTTGTTGTTGTTATTATTGCATGCGTTATGTTATGCTATTTGTAGCGTAATAGGCCGAATGGCGCCAAAGACAAATCTTCAAGTCAATAAAAATGTTTTGAAACGTTTCAAGAAGACAGTAGGCAAGAGAGCCCTACTAGCTTATGGGAGGCATTAAAAGCGAAATAAGCTAACTGCTTATTCAAAAGCGCAAATACAAGCGGATATTTATAAGCTAGTACCAGCAGCAGCGGCTCACATCCTTTGGCATAATATGATTACATATGCATGTCGATGTGAGTATGTGAGTAAGGAAGTGTGCATGAGGCTGTGAACGCAAATAATAATATTTGCTGTCGCAAGCAACGCATTTTTATTTCATGCGATTTTTGCTCACAACAGCGAAGCAACTAAGCAGCTAACTTCCTTATTGAGCTTCCGTTTTGGTGAAATTTTAATATTATTGTTTTTGTTTTTTTCTTATGTAATGTTACGTTATTTGTCTTTATAGGATGAATGGCAATTGTTGTTAGCATGGTTGTTCTTATTATTGTTTTGTATCATCATTTTAATGCTCAGCACTAAAAAATATGCCTGACTGCTTGGCGGTTGCCTAGAATTCAGTGTGCAGTTACGCATGTTTGTATTTATTTTTTTGTAGGCGACACTATTCCGGCGCGGCCCAACCACAAAATGGACGCACTTCCTTGCGCGCTTTGCAGCTACTCTATACTCTGTGCACCTCGCTGCTGAGCTTTATAATATTTTTTATTTCCATCGCTTATTTTGACTATTTTTGCGATAATTTTTTTTTTCTTTCCTTCCTCGGCTTGGCGTCAACAATTCTGCATGAATTTAAGTTTGCTAGTGCAATAAATACATAAATACAATATTATGTGTATTTTGTTGTTGCTGTTGTATGGTAAATGGGCCTACAAAGTTAAAACTTGCAGTTGTACAGTTTATTAGGCAATTTACTAGGCGTTTGGTGTGTGTTTCGCTTCATTTTAGGCTGTGGGTGGTTATGTGTACCGTTAGTTATGATTGTCGGCGTGCCTGTGTGTCTAGCGTTCGACGTCATCATTGCCACTGCGTCGCCATGCGCTCATAAAATTGATAAGAGATATACAAAATGCGTTATGTGTTGTACTGTGTGTGTGTGTGTGTGTTAATGCTACGAAAGGCGTTAACTGACGCCACAAACTCAATTTGGTTGACAGCATCATTGAGGTATTATGTGAAGGTGTTATATTTTATGAAATTTGGATGTACAAATAAACAAAATTAATCCAAAAGTAGGTTGAAAATAATATTTTTAAATTATTTTCTAGTTAACCTTTTCCGTAATCTTAAAATTAATACATTGTTTCTTCTTCTGGCAAACCTTTCCATTTAGTATGAATAAATAACGATCCATAAATCTTGCTTTCATCATATACTCGTGTTATTTTGTTTATATTCACCAAATCTGAGCGGAAGGTTTTGCAAGATATGATAATTGTATAAGGTTGGACCAAAAGTGAATTGACTCGCCAGTTCAAATGAACAATATCTTAGCGACTAGATAAGATAAATAAAAATACAAAACTTAGCCTTAACAACAAAGTTCTATTATACAACGTGGTCATAAAGCCGATTTAGATGTATGGTATTCAACCAATGTAACCAACATTATAATAAAAAGGTTCCAATCAATCATATCCGATCAAAAATGCCAATCTCCTTGCACCTTGGTAGTCATGGTATTCATGAAGATTTTAGAATTCATATGGTAAAGAAAGAAGTAGTAAATAATAGAAAGACATTAACTTCCTTAACATCGTCATCATTCAAACCCGTTGCTCAATGCCTTGATTCTTAGCTGTATTCAAACCCACTTAAGAAGAAGTGATCTACATGGCTAATAGTTATCAATGATCTATTTTAAGGGGGTCAATCCCGTGTGACCGTCTGTTTTTAGTGATTTTTTAGAATATTTTTTTCTACGACCAGTAAATATAATAGATAGAACCTTAGGTTTATTATTATTTTTTAACATATATTACGTTCTGAACACCCCCGTCACGAAAAAATGGGATCGCACTTCCTCCACGATTCCGATTGATTGGCTTATCGGAAACGAAAAAGGTTAGCGATGACTTTTGGTAGACATTTGAAAAAAAATTGCGAATTTCGAGTTTTTTGCTATACAAAAATCGAAGTTTTTGGAATATTAAATAATTATAGAGCGTTCCATGCTGAATGTACCCAACAAATTTCAACTCATTTGGTCAAACCGGTTTGAGATACGATGGAGGCCACCATTTCAATAGATATCTTATACGCTAGATAGACGGCAAAGTTATTCCCGATTAACTGCGCTTTTAATCAGTTCCAATTTTGTGGGTGACAGACGGCAGCAAAGCGAGTTATAAACTCCCATAACAGCTGATTGGCAATAATATTTCCATTTTGGGGAAATAAAATTGGATAGAAAGCAAATATTGCGGTTGTTAGCCGCACAAATAGTACAAAATCACTAATTATTAAAAAATAGTTATAAATACGTTATTATTATTACTTCCATTTTAGAAAAAATTAGCATGCGTATGTTTTTGTTTACATTTAATTGAAAAACATCTGTCAGTATTGCATATTTTCATTCACAATAGATAAAAAGCGGTCATGTTTAACAATGTTGCCAACGAAAATACCACGAACTCCCACTAACTCTCTAAATTTTTGAGGATTAAATGGGATTAGTAAACGGAGTTAACTGAGATAACTCTCGAACACTCTCCCGATTAAAGCAGTTATTCCGAGTTGACGCCGCCGTCTGTCAGAGGTATTAAACAACAAAATTTAAACTCCAACTGTGTGGATTCGGAAACCCCCAACAATACGTATAAGAGGAGAAGCCAATACATCCACAGAGTGATAATTTGTTATGGAAGCAAAATGTAAAATGAAATTTATAATGCTTCCCTTCATATTTTTTTGAAAATCATCTTTCTTCTTGGTATAAACGTAGCGGTAAATTTATATAAACATAACCTGTGCGAAAAATCGAATAAAATTAGGATCTTAGTTCATCATGGAGAATTTCCCAAAAAGGAAAAGGATTGAAAAAAATTAAAAAATCACGTGCACCGTACAGTTTGATTATTAGCCTCATTAATTATAATTATATATAAAGTCCGATAATATGGTAAATTCTTATCATAGTGTAGAAAAAAAGTATAGATCTCATCCGAGATGTATTTTCTAAATGTGTTGGAAATGTTTAAAGTAAGGCATGACTGTCCCACGACAATCGGGTCTACGTACCCGAAACTGACTCCGATTTTTTACTCGACCAAAAACTATCAACTCGACGACATTTTCCAAAAGAGTTTTGGTAATATTTTTAGTTTTAAGGAAAACTAGTTTGGTGCCTTCAGACCTTGAATATAGAATCACAATTAGTGTAAGGCTCTCCTTAAATATTCTTTAGGTACTTTACCCCACTAAAAACCCTTGTCTACTTCGGATAAGATAACTTCCCAGAGATTTTTTAAGGAACTACAATGCCGAAGTTGAATTTGAAGCCATTCAATAATTATTTTCCACTGAATCACTCTGACAAGTAGTAAATGTATGTTTGTGTGTTTGTACTAGTTTCTTCATTGCTATCGCCACGATAACAAACCAATTCAGTTAAGTGTGTTGTCATCCCTTCAAATAGTCATAGTCAAAAATCTGATAGGATGCTACAACAACAAAAGTAATGGCAACGAAATGAGCATTGGCATCCTGCGGTGTAGCGAACTAAAGCATCTGATTGTAGATATGTATGTATGTATACAACAACAAATATAAGAATCTAGTATGAGTGGCAATAAAGTAATATGCCACAAAGTTTGCCAGGCAGCAGCAGCTACAGCATTGTGAACTCATGTAAGGGGGCGGAATGGGGTGAGGGATGAAATCACAAAAAAATTAAGTCAAAAGAAAAATAGAAAATAAAATCAAGTTGTAATATTTTTTATTGATAAAATGACATTCCTTGGGGGTGAGCATGCTGTCCTTTAAGAACTACTGGTTCACTCTTGTTGTTGTTGTTTGCTTTTGTGCTTGCCACTGCGATTAGCACAGCATTTTGCTAGTTTCTTGAAACAGTTACTAAAAATGTTTTTTTGTGTGTTGTTGTTATCGCTGCTGCTGCTGTCATTTCGCTTGTAAGATGTTTTGACATTTTTTCTCGCCATTTATAATTTTTATGTTTTTGGTGTTGTTGTTGTATGTAGTGATTTGCTACTGATGCGATTTATGATGGTTTTATTATTGCTTACAAGTTTCGCTGCGATAATATTTTCGCATTGTGTTTTTCACAATCTAATACTTTTTGGCCAATTGATTTTTTTGCTTTTCTTCTCCTTCATTTTGCTTCTAAAATGTAAACTTTTGTTTTTCTTTTAAGTTGTGTGTTTACTTTACTACACTTTAATAGTTGTATATGTGTATGTATGTATGTTTGTGTTTATCAGTATTTAATGTTGTGCTTTTACTTTTACTTTTTTTATTCTTCGTTTCTTTTTGCTGTTTACACTGACATTGGAACTTTTGTGTTTGACAGCAAATTTTTATGGCTTTCAATTGTGTCAGTAAACCAAGGGAGCGTTTTAATTTTAGAGTAAGAGTACAGCAGATGCCTTCAAGTCAACAACCAACACATTTCTTATATATACGTACATATATATGTATGCAACTGCCATTCTATCTTGACCCCATTTCAGCTTCATATTGTTCACGAATGCTATTAGATTGTTTACTTTTCGGCCTTTGCTTTCAGATTGAAATGGTAACTGGCCAGTTAGATTTTAAATATGGTGTGAGATCTGGGTTTGCGTTTGGATTCTTAAACCTTTCCTTTTAAACACACAAAGAAGTCTAAAAACTACCCGTTCCAAGACGAATTCAACGTAACTGGTAGAAGTCCGGATGTGGTCCTCACCTCTGTGGATGTAATGATAGTTTCTGGCTGGTTGAAAACGAAATTAAATTTTTCCTCTCTCGGTCCATATCGAAAAAGAGGAAGTAACGTTATTCATATTGCTTAGAGCACCCTTAAATCCATCCAAGACTAGATAATCATTACGGATACGGTTTTTCGTAAGTTTGGAAAGCCTCGACGTAGCAAATTTAAAGAATCTTCAGATATAGATGCGGTATGTGGGACGATTCTCACATAAGACATGGATACATATTCTAAAAGCCCTCTGAAGGAAATAGACCTTCTTTTGAAAGAGCTATGTTCCTAGCAATACTCAAAATAATTAACAAATTTGTAGCTCAGTCCGATGCACATAAAAGACTGATTTAATGTTTATTATATTAAACGCATTCTTGCGTGCTTTATACATAACTGAGTAGAAGACTTAATGTGTTGACGGGCCTTGCATTTATGGTCATTCCAATGGCCAACGAACTGAGTTAAAATTGCGTTTTAGCAAATAGTTGTGCAGGCTCAACCCAAATTATAGAACAAAAACGGTCATCATTTTTAGTCATTTGCATAAAACACATTTTAATAACAAAGAAATACCTAGGTGTGCTCTAACTAATAAATGCGTATATGTACAGATATACATATGTGTATTTGATATATTTTTTTGTAATTACAATTTTAATACAATAATATTTTTGTGGGTACATATATTTACATTTTCCACATATAGATAGTATACATACATATATGCATATACATACATGTATGTATTTGAATGTTTGAAAATAGTGGGTGGAGAATATGAAAATTTGCATTTTTATACCCAACGCATATATTAAATTATGAGCAATTTACCAAAGCAAAGAGTTGAGAAACCAATAGAAAACCATTTGTCACCCCGCAATACTGGTACTAGAAGCCTTTTGAGGTCTATTGGATTTTTATACGTTTTTTTACACTTTCTTAAATAATATTTCTTTTTCTCATCCGGAATTGAGTGTAATACTATGTTTACATATAACGAGATTATCTCCATTTACGAGCTTAACTCGATAATCTGTAATTAAGAAACGTGATTTCCCCTACAAAATTGCTCTCTGGATAATCCGAGATTATAAAATTATCTCATTTTATACAACTAGATTTTCGGTGTTATTCCTAGGATTATCGATAATTTTGCGAAGAAAAGGAGAAATGTCAAATGAAAATGTAAACAACAATGGCCGACAGCGAGAGAAATATGTGTAATACTACAACAAATGCAACACATTTGACAATTGATAATCTCATTTGGCTATATGTAAACGATTAGATTATTAGCGAAGCGAATGGGTCTGGAGGTGAATTAGGACAAGACGAAATATCTCCTGTCAAACCGACAGCGCCTATGCGGCTTGGCTCCCACGTCACTGTTGACAGTCATAACTTCGAAGTCGTAGATAATTTCGTATACCTGGGAACCAGCGTTAACAACACCGACAATGTCAGCCTCGAAATCCAGCGCGGAATCACTCTTGCCAACAGGTGCTACTTTGGACTGCATGGACGATGTCAACATCAGATGAGACGGCACTAGGAGTTTTCGAGTGGAAAATTTTACGCAAGATTTATGGTCCTCAGATCATTGGCAACGGCAAATACCACAGACGATGGAACGATGAGATGTATGAATTATAAGACGCCATTGACATAGTTCAGGGAATAAAAAGACAGCGGCTACGCTGGCTCCAGCTCTGAAAGTGTTCGATACAGTACCCGCCCGAGGAAGGGGAAGGCCTCCACTTCGTTGGAGGGACCAGGTGGAGAGCGACCTGGTTACACTTGGGATCTCCAACTGACGCCGAACTGCGAGGGAAAGAGAGGAGTGGCGCGCTATCATCGATTCGGCTAAACGTTTTCAACGTCAATCACATACATCACATACATATTTGTTGTCGATCATGAGTTTATGGTCTCATTTGTCCTAAAATTATCTTGAAATCAACAATAAAAGTCTCCAAGTCATAAGGGATTAATATAATCCAAATGAAGAAGAAGATCGAGTCTCGAGCTCCGAAACCTAGTTGCTTTTTTGGTCCTAAAAGGAACTTTTTATGAAGTTTTGGTGTCAATCAACCACCGAAAACTCGATCTGCAAGTTAAAAATGATACACCAGACTAGGAAACCGACATCAATATTTCAAGAAAGAAAATTATAAAAAAACGACAATCCAATGAATACTTTGAAGAAGTAAATTTATTAGATTTTGAAACTGAAGAGAGATTTCATTTAAGACTTTTTAAGGTTCTGAAGAAGTACTTTTATTCGCTTTGGAAACTGTGGAGAGATTTCAGTCAAGACTTTTTAAGCTTCTTCCAACAAAGCTTTTTTGAGGCAATGAGCAATTCGGACGGAATGAGATCTCAGGAAGAAGAGACATTTTCTACAAATTTATCGTTAATCCGTTAAGTAGCTTGATCTTATATATGCTTTCTCTACAAAATTTTTTGTTGAAAAAAAAACATGGACATTAGTCACCCTTGCATAAATACATGCGTTGGGTATAAAATCACGAACATGAAATGAAAGTAATATCATGAAAATCCCATATTAATAAATCACATTAAAAAGCAGTGCGAGCACAAACAGGTGAATTGTGTAGAAGAGGACAGTGGATAGTAAAAAATACATGAAAATTATATAATTAAAAACTAATAGTAATATAAATCGGGCATAAGAATGTAAACACACCTTGTAATTTGCAGATTTTTGTTGCGCCAACGACGGGGCGTATACGCACCTTTACGAGTTAATTCGTCACATACGTGGACTTGGACTTGGTGAAGTGATAAAATTAGCATAAATGGCAAATCATAAAATGTGGCAATACATACACAGGAATATATAATAACTATTTAATAGCAATACTTGCACGGCAACCTGTGGTTAATACAATTTGTTGTTATTATTATTAACTGAGCTTTCACATTTTGGCATTTAATAGATGACATTAGAATATTCTGCATATGTAGAATATTTTGAATAATTTCATTTGGCCATATTTCCATGAGTGTGTGGCGCTTTTATTGCAATTTAATGGAAATTTCGACACGCAGCTAACGGGTAATTGCCGACCACCTTCGGTGTTAATGTGACACACACATACTGTTACACAATTTTTACGGTTTCGGCAAAGATGGCGCTGAGGACATTTTGTAATTTCGATGTATGAGTATTTTGAAAAATTGAGCAATTTTTAAGGTGGGTCAGCACAGCAGGTTGGAATGTATGTAAGAAAAAAATAATATAAAAAAAATAAAATAAAAATGTACATTTTGAAAATAGTAGCCCAACTAGCCAGCACAGTCTTCATACACTCCCACAAACTCTCTCAATGCAACTCCATGAAGGGAATTGCGTGTCCAACCTTTTATTTAGGAATATCGTACTTCATTCAATACAAAATTTCCTCGCATAAATAATATATACATATCTACACTTGTTTGTTTGCATGTCCTCGCATATCCTGTACGCACTTCCTGTGACCCCTTATGCACACGCACTATTATTACACTTTTCACGTTCTTTTTCGGAATTCTTGCGCTTTCATGTTTGTTTGCTGCCCTTTACGCCCTTCATCCTTCTTCCATGTATGTAATGAATTACAATTTCCTCATTGGTTTTATTGCAAAGTTGCGTTTTATTTAACCATTTTTGCTTTACGCTCATTCTTGTGGCGTTATTTTTCGTTTGAGCTTCCAATTTCTTCGTATTTTTTTTTGTATTCCATTATTTCGGAGGTGAAATTGACTTGTTTTATGTGTCGAAATTTTAGGGTTAATATAGCTTATATGTTGCATATTCAAAGGCGCTGTCGCTTGCGGTAATGTTATAGCCTATTATTAGCACTCTAATTGCAGGTGTGTGCACGCGTTGTGTTAATTGTTGTTATTGTTCTTGCAGGAAATGTATGCGCCCGGAAACATGCAACAATTGCTACTGGTAACTGTTTTTCTATGTATTCCTTTAACGGTAGTTGAATGGGATAGAAGTAAGCTAAGATATTTGGGTCAAAAGTTCTCTGATGGTGGCGGTGTCAGGTGTCTAAAAATGTGAATTTATGGTCCTGATACTGTAACAGCCAATCACGTGCAATTTTGATTTCGTCGATTCTGTTCCTGTAATTTGGATGGAAATTCAGAGGCTGTCGAAATTATCGAAAAAGATATGGAAATCGTTCGAGTCCAATCTCATGTAGGCCCCATCTCGATTAGTAGAGGTGGTAAACATTGCACAATAAAATCATCGAAACCATTTAAATACCATTTTTGAAGCGGATTGTTGCTGGTGATGAAAAGTTAGTCACTTACGATAAAGTCAAGCGAAAACTGTCAAGCCGTGCCTCCGAAACGAGCACGGACAAACGGTTATCAAGCCGATAAAAAGGGCCCAGAAGATTCTGCTATATATTAGGATGGCAAATAACTCCGCATTTTTGTATTTTGAATAAAGTATCTGGCAATACCATACATCTTTGAAAAGGCTTCACATAACCTACAAAACGACGCTATGCATGATTAGTTCGGTAATTACGTTCAACAGTTTTAGACGTGTAAACATGGAATTCACTAAAGGCGAAATTCGCACAATTTTTAAGTTTTCCTTCGTTAAAGACAAATCCGCTTCACTTCGAACTGTGGAGGAATGGTTTCGATCATTCAGAGTGGGTGAAAACGACACCATGGAATACACCTGGATAAGCCAGGCAGCGGAAGATCTGTCAGTCACCCTTTTTGAAGCGGATGGTGACTGACGACGAAAAATGGATCACATTCGACAATATCAAGCGAAAACGGTCGTGGTCGAAGGCCAGTGAAGTCCCAAACAGTGGCCAAGTCAGGATTGACGGCCAGGAAGGTTTTGCTGTGTGTTTGATGGGATTGGAAGAGCATCATCCACTATGAGCTGCTCCCATATGGCCAGACGCTTAATTCTATCATCTACTGCGAACAACTGGACCGCTTAAAGCAGGCGATCGACCTGAAGCGTCCAGAATTGGCCAACAGGATGGGTGTAGTGTTCCACGCCAGACCATACACTTCATTAATGACTCGTCAGAAGCTACGGGAGCTCGGATGGGAGGTTTTATCGCATCCACCATAAAGACCGGATACAGTGCCAAGTAATTACCACCTGTTCCCGTCCCTGGCGAACGCCCTTGGTGGTGTAAAGTTGAACTCAAAAGAGGCTTGTGAAAAGTGGATATCCGAGTTCTTCGCAAATAACGAGGGTGGCTTTCACGAGGGGGATATAATGAAGTTGCCGTCTAGATAGATTATATTTTAGCGAAACACTTACTAAGAGCTGCTCCCCTATGGCAAAGCCTTTAATTCGAATCAGTCCCTTCAAGAATTGGACCGTCTAAAGGAAGCAACTGTCCAGAAGCGGCCAGTTTTGTCCAATAGCAGAGGAATTGTATTCCAACAGACAGTGCCAGGCCACAAACAACGATAGTGACTCACCAGAATCTCCAGAAACTTGGTTGGGAGGTCATCAAGCATTTATCTTATAGTTTTGACCTCGAATCATGTAATTATTACCTCTTCCTGTCTATGGCGAATGATTTTGCAGGTGAATTCGCCGCAAGAAAAGTTTGTGGAAATCGACCCACCTTGGTGTGGCAATAGGGACTAAGGTTCCTATGAGAGAGGCATTTTTGAATTACCCTTAAACTAACAATAAGTTATTGATCAAATCTCAATGTTGCTAAGTCTTCAATTTAATGCACAAATAATGGATTTATTTCTATTATATGTAGTACCTTATATGAATATTTCATCAAACATAACCACACAAAAAATTCAATCGATAGATTGGTGAAATGATTGCCAACTGCATATTTACAAACATTTAAAGCAAAGATTCTCTAAAACAGGCCTGCTGTAATCGAAATAAAAATAAAATAATACATAACTGCAAAAAATAAATGTTTTTGTAATACATTTTACGAATATATACAGCTCCAGCTGCTAGTTGTCAGCAAAAGCAATTTAAAAGAAGTATGCTTTTACATACTACATACACATGGAAGACAGATACATATGTACATATGTTCACAACGAATTGCAGCTATTAAAATTTCGATAACGCACTAAACAGCCCATAATCTTCATCTTCAAATTTCATTCGAACAGAAACTACTTTTTATTACGCAATCGCCAACACAACGCATTATCAACAACAAAATGCCACAAATATGACCTACGGCACCGCATTTTACATTTAACAAAAAATATTCTGAGTAGCAACAACACCAAAGCAGAAAAGCTCAGCAACAACAGCAACAATTTTGATTGAAAACACACAAACAGAGATAGAAGAGATGGCAGCACCAAAATGCTGCCAACCAAATGAGGCATCATAAAATTACAAATATTTATTTGTAAGTAATCGCTTACATAATCAACTACAACACATATCCGTGAGCGTACGTATGTACACACTTTTGTTGTTTCTTCTTATGGAAGCGCAGCGAAAATAATAATTAAATAATGAACGACATTAGTAGCTTAGTAATGAGCATTATCATTAACAACATCATTATTGTCATAAGCGTCCATTCTATTAATTAAAATGTTGCTCAACCAGTTTGCCGCTGCACCACTACATGCACAGTGCAATTTCATACGCCATAGCTGAATATAAAATGGAGTGTAGCAGCATAGCAATATATAGTATAATTAGAATTTCAGAAGCTTTAACGCATAATTTTATTTTTGCTGCCAATTGATGACAGAACTGCGCTGTTTACGCATTCAGCGTAACGCACGGTGGGACGATGTGGACTGTGAAGTGGTCAAAGTAAAAAAAATTTTAAATACAAAACAATTAAAAAAAAAAATTATAAAAATATATCTTTAAGAAATTTAACTTCCTGAGACCATTGCCTTCCTTACTTCGAAGCAATTCTTCAATATCACATTACCTTTTTAAAATTTATTATATACTCTCCAATTCTTTACTATTTTCGAAAATTTGTATAATTATATGTTTAAATATATTTAAATGTTAAATATTGAACCTCAGTATCAAAACGCTGCCGCTTCTGGCACGAGAACCAATCTAACCAACAGCATATGCTTATAAAGCGCTAACAACGTGAAGCTTTCAAGCGTTCTAGGCAACTACGCATAATTTATTTGTCTGTCCGTTGTAGTTGTATTGTTATTGCCGCGTGTTATTGCAGTTGTTCGCATTCTTGTTGCGTATTGTTGTTGGTGTTAGTTTTTTTATTTTCTAGCTCTTTATTGTTATACTCGTTTGCTATTGCTGCTGCTGCTGCTTCCGCCATGAGGTAATCATCGCTTGAATCTATACATGCAGATATACATATGTACATACATACACATGGTATCTATGTATTTGCACACTTACAAAGAATGCGTATACGCAATGACAACACCCCGCCTACCGCGCTCCTACGAAATGATGATTTGCCCTTTGCTGGCCTGCAAACATTTCAACACACAAGCGCAATGTGTGTGTGCTGCGTTTTTTACATGAGTATGTATGTATGTGTGTTTGTATAAAATAAAGCTGCGATGGCTCATTATCATTGTTGATTTGAAAAATACACACCAATATACATATGTACATACACCATATTTAATATATGTATGTTGCGGTTAAATATTTGGACATAGAAAAGATTGTGCGTTTGGATTTAGAAATTTTTGAGATTATTTTTCGCTTGCACGCATTCACGCATCGTGAAGAAATCTAAAAGACGCCTACAGTGATCAATAACTATACAAATATTTTATTTTATATATTATACCAAAGTAATGGCTTCCATTGCGATTAATTAATTGTAGGTAGGCAAATATCTCCCTTCCTATTTTTTGCTCTTTCTTCAATGTTTAATAAAAAGTGTTACAGTGATCGGATTTAGTTCAAATATGCGCCGTTTCGTTCGATAATCTGTTTTCATCTAGACGCCAATTTCATAATACCTCCTCGTAGAAGCCCCCACCTTATCTGCGAAGAACTCGGACAGCCACATTTCACAAGCCTCTTTTTAGTTCAACTTTACACCACCAAGGGCGGTCGCCATGGACAGGAACAGGTGGTAATCACTTGACGCTATGTCCGGGCTATATGGTGGATAAAACCTCCCATCCGAGCTCCCGTAGCTTCTGATGAGCCATGAACGAAGTGTGTGGTCTGGTGTTGTCCTGGTGGTACATTACACCCTTACTGTTGGCAAATTTTGGATCGCTTCTGGTCGATCGCCTGTTTCAAGCGGTCCAGTTATTTTCAGTAGATGGTAGAATTAAGCGTCTGGCCATATGGGAGCAGCTCATAGCGGATGATTCCCTTCCAATCCCACCAAACACACAGCTGGCCGTCAATCCCTGCTTGGCCACTGTTTGGGACGATTCACCGGCCTTCGACCACGACCGTTTTCGCTTGATCTTGTCGTATGTGATCCATTTTTCATCGCCAGTCACCATCCGCTTCAGAAATGGGTCGACTTCGTTCCATTTCAGCAGCATATCGCAGGCGTTGATTCGGTCCAGAAGGTTTTTTGCGTCAAATCATGCGGCATCCACATATCAAGCTTTTTTGTGTATCCAGGCTTCTGCGGATGGTTTAAAATGGTTTGGTGACTAACTCCCATCTTCTGGGCGATGTCACGATATGCCACATGCCAGTCTAGTTCGATTTTTCCATGATTTGATCGGTATTCGTCGTCAGAGGTCTTCCGCCGGCTGGCTTATTCATGGTGTCGTTTTCACCCGCTCTGAATCGTCGAAACCATTACTCCGCAGTTCGAAGTGTTAAAGTATCATCCCCCAAAACACTATTAATCTCACGGAACGTTTCTCTAGCGTATTTGCTTTTAACGAAGGAAAACTTTAAAATCGCGCAAATTTCGGGGTTAGTGAACTCCATGTTTACACGTCTATAACTGTTGAACGCAATATCCAAACTAATCACGGCATCGTTTTGTAGGCCTTAAGACCTTTTAAGGATGTATATTATTGCCAGATACGAGCTCTGTAGCGCTTTATACATAGCCGCGAAATTCAAAAGACAAAAAGGCGGAAGAGATATTTGCCAACCTAATATAATAGATTATTAAAAAAAAATAATATTATAATTCACACATTGTTTAGTGTTATCATTTTTAATTCATTATTTATCATTCATATTTCATTTTCTTTTCTATGGAATTTATTAATTTTAGCACATTTTTTCTTATAAAAAATTGTATATTAAAACTGCATAATTCATCTATTTCGAAAATCAATAAATATTTCAATGTTGTTAGCACCATTTTATTGTGCAATATTCGTTATCAACATTTCTCAAAACAAAATACTGCATTCTCATGCATTCGTGCCAAAGCACCATCAACCAATAGGCTACTTTATACACGAGAGCTTCATGCATATTTGCATGTGAGCCATACATTTCTCAAAACAAAATACTGCATTCTCATGCATTCGTGCCAAAGCACCATCAACCAATAGGCTACTTTATACACGAGAGCTTCATGCATATTTGCATGTGAGCCATACAAACACCTGCAGCAGCATTTGTTGTTATTGTAAAATAAAATGAAAATAAAAATTTCGCAAGCAATTGACCAATCAGCACAGGCACTTTAGAATTCCCCACTCTCATGTGCTCTCATATGCATGCATATGAATGCAACACTAACAAGAACAGCAGCAACAAGAGTGTCTGCAAAATGTAGTGTGAGCAATTAAACGCATGCAAACTGCCGAAGGCTTAACAAAATGGAGGCACTTAAAAGAGAGATTGCTGGAAAAAAGTACAAAAACAATAATAACCACATAAAACAAAGAAAAAGTAGCAGAACCTCGTTTTCTTGGTGGAAGGGGGCAAAAGTGCAATAACTTGCGTGAAGTCACGAGTTCTTGCTACTTCAAAATGACCAACAACAACATTTACTCGCAAAATTAGCTATTAGCACAAGAGAACAATTGATTTATTGCGATGGGAAAATTATTTGAATAATGTGAAAAGGTTATGTGAAATTTAGTTTTGGCATTTAACGCTAATGTAATTAACGCATAATTACAAGGGAGTTGCGTTAAAAGAATGGGTACAAATATTTGCTGGGAGTTATTTGAACGATTAGGCTTCTTTTTACAGTTTCATCCATTCTTTTAGAAGTCTACAATGAAAAATTAAATATATTCTTAATATACCTATAGCCACACGTACATATATGTGTAATATAGTACAACAGTGCATGAGAACAAGACGAGTATAGTTGAAATCCGGATGTCCGTATGTCTGTCCGTTCGTGCAAGCTGTAACTTGAGTAAAACTTGAGATATCTTGATGAAACTGGGTACATGTATTTCTTGTCACCATATGAAAGTTAAGTTCGTAGATGGGCAAAATCGGACCACTGCCACGCCCACAAAATGGCGAAAACCGAAAACCTATAAAGAGCTATAACTAAGCCATAAATTAAACTATGAAAGTGAACTTTGGTACAATTGATCGTTTGGCGTGGCCTCGTCCACTTCCAAGTTTTTTGTACATATCTTGTAAGCTACTAAAGCTATATCAACCAAACTCTTTAGGCTCGTTTTTTTAGGCACTTCTTTATACACTTCTAAAAATGGAGGATATCGGATTATAACCACGCCTATCTCCGATACAAAGGTTATGAGTTTTTTCTAATTGTGGTATTTTCAGATAATCTTCCCTCCTTTCATCTGAATCCACACTTTGCTAGTGGATTCGAGTTCAGTCTGCGACAAGGGCTCCAATTAATGAAAAAAAAAAATATTTTTAAAACCTTCGAGTGTATTTCTGACTTGAAAATACTAATCTTAAACATTGACCAACGGTTCAGGGATACACAAAAATAAGAAAAGAAAAATTTTAGTCTAGAACAATTTAAAGAAGAAGACTTACGCGTGCAAGTAACACCTACCGCACTTACTAAGAAGTATTTTTAATCTCTCATGCGATTTGTTTTGTAAATTTTTGGCATGTAAAATTATCAAATGATTGATTACAGCGACCGATAGATGATATGTGAAAATATGGATTTATGAAAATATCTATGTATGAGTATGTACATATTCACGCGCATGTTACACACTAAATTCACTTTGAGTGGTAGTTAGAATTTTTGTGCAAACTTTACATTAGCAAATAGTTAATGTTAATAGCTTTTTTCTTCTTTCTACTTACAACGTTTTACATTCTTTTGCCAACATTATTTTAGAAAATTTTCGCCGCTTTAGGTGTCGTGGGAATTTTAGCAAATATAATCGATAGTTTAGCTTGTTGTTGTTGTTTTTGTGTTCGATTCGTTATGCTACTTACAGTTACTGTTGTAATAAGTTTGTTTTTGGTGTTTCAGCTACAATTATGTTGTTTATTATTTTTAGAACTTTTGCTCATTACAAGGTGTTATGGCGAAATATGTACCTACCTTGTTTTCTTGCTTGTTCTATTTGCACCGTGGCAAATTGCCTAGTAATTAAGGTAACCGCAAAGATTAGTAGTTTATGTAATATTTGAAGTTTAATTAGTTGTTTTAAGAAAAAAATATATTTTTCATTTTTCAAAAAAGAGTTTGAATGGGAGTTAACAATATTAATAAGTAATAATATTAAAAACATGTAAGAAAGGCTAAGTCCGGGTGCAACCGAATATTTTATACTCCCGAAATTTATTGATATAATTTTATTGAGATAACACACAATGTGACCCACTAGAATATCGAAAAAAAAATTAGTGAAAATTTTCTGTCTTGGAAAGTTATAGTCCGATTTTGACAATCTTTGCGAAGGTGATACCACAGCTCAAATACAGTATTTGTGTAAAATTTTATTCCGCTATCTTCATTGATATACATATATTATAAAGTGAACGAATTAGATGGAATTCAAAATTGAGTTATATGGGAAGTATGCCCATTTTTCATATGTGTTATCAGGGACTCAAGAAAATATTATATATATATATATATATATATATATATATATTTCATTGAAATCGGTCCAGTAGTTCCTGAGATACGGAGTTTGACCCAAAAGTGGGCGACGCCATGCCCATTTTCCATTTTTTTTTAATTCTGAGTGCAGCTTCTTCTGTAAAATATTGTGTTTTGTACACTTTAATTAATTTTCAACATAACCTTCCCATAGGGCGTGGTTATTATCGATTTCAACTTGTTTGCGAGTGTTTAACTAGAAAAAAACTACATATTCTGATATTCTGCGAATATTTCCGTATTTGTCAGCGTTTTGAAAAAATTTACTGAAATTTCTCTTGGTAATTCCTCGTATGTCTCGTAAAATTTGTATAGGAAATTAATTTACTCCCTTCCCATGAGTTCTAAATTCATCTATCCTTCGTTATAAAATGGATTTCCCTTAAGGAAGTCATGCTAAACAGTTCAGCAAGAAAATTTCGTTCAATAAATCTCATTTACTTTTACTGAGGAAAGATACAAATGGATATGACCCTAAGCTATAACTTTTTGAAACCCACTTCAATACACTGTAGAAGGTGATGCTGTCCTGTGCTGGGAATTCAGCGCTGCAACTAGCGTATTTCTATTATTTTTCCCAAAACTGTACTTACATAAGAAGTATTCAAATGATTTAAGATCATTGTTCGTAATCATCATTATCAAGTCAATAATCTTGAAATATGTGTAGACATTTCCGTGCACCTGTGTGTATGTACATATGTATGAGGCTTATTAGCATATTTTTTCTTGTAATTACGCACTCACGTATATACATAGGTATGTACATACATACGTATGTGTATGTATGTATATCATGTCTAAATGTATGCTGCATGCAACAACAAGCAATACATATCTACAAACTTACGTCCAATAAAACAAAAAAGCTCTTCCGTATGCAAGCATTCCAACAAGCGTGCATATGTTTATATATAGTATTATATGCATTTGGCATCGAATATGTTCGACTTGCCACGCAGAACACACACGCTCGTTTATACTTGCATGCACACCAAATTTTATGTGAATTGGAGCAAGGCGAAGTGGGGGTTAAAAAAATTAGGTCATCACATTACAATAACAACAACAACAAGCGCGGTGGCAGTAGCAGCAGCAGCAGTAAAAATCGTGTTACAACAGCCATGTAAATGCATACTACAACAAAAGCAGCAGCGTCCAGCGATTAACATGAAAACCGACAACAACAAAAACAACATGGTGAATACACACTGTCCAACAACAATTGAATTTTGTATTCGGCATAAAATGTAAGGCAGAACAAATGCGTTTTGTCAAAAACCCAGCTATGCAGCAAATCTGTTGTTGGTACAGATGAGAAAAGGGTTGAGCCCCTGTTGAGTGGTGGTGGTAGGTGTATCGATTTTTGCTTAACGGGCCGGAAAAACGTGCATGTAAACTGAGTAATGCTTATTTATAATGGTTTTGCATGCCTGTTATTAATTTAACCGAACACCGTTGCTATTTCGGGTTGTAGTTAAAAATAATCGCTGTAGAAATGCGATGCTATTGAAGGCAGATTACCTGAGTCGAAATATCTAATAGCCGTTTTTGTTGTTGTAGCGGCAGAAAACATTCCTGAATTTAGAGGGCACGTTTGTCGAGTTGATATTCATTAACCGGTTTAAAATCTGGGTCCCATTCTGATTTCGTGGACCCGACGGTGTTAGCAACAATTTAGTTATGTACAAGTGAAATCAAAGACTTCCCAAAGAGTCTCCTAATTTAGTCGTATATTAAATGTTCCATCTTGATGTAGACTTATAGTCTATAAGCCATAGACCAAAGATAAGTTATAGACCATAAATTTAAGGAGAGAGAGTATATTAAAAAGAGATCTGAAAAAAATCTTTTTTTTCCTTAAAGTCGAGGCTGTAAACAAGGAAGTTATTTGTCTAATTAGCTCAAAGGTAAACGAAAACATATAGTTTTATCTATTTATCTCTTATAAGATTGAGGGGCGAGAATTTTAAAAGGAAATTTCAACGATTCAATTTAGTCTAGAAAAATGTATAAATCGCAAAAAAAAATAAAAATTAAGACTCCCTTTTGCTTGTGATTGATCTTAATCCATACATAGCATGGATCCTGAAGAGGTACAATATTCGTAATTTCCTCAGCGCGGCACCCTGTATGTTAATAAGCTCCATCTGTAAAATATGCAATGTATTTACTCATGTAACGGATGTTTTTTTAGACGTGTGATTTTCAATGAGTCGATAATTTTTTCGGAGTCGATCTATTTGACAGCTGTCACTTGATTAGTTGGTTTGCCAATTTATAATAAACAAACTTATTCCGGAACAACGTTTGCTGCTGACATACGGCCCCACAATTGCGGCAAAAAATTGTCAAAAATTGGGACACTCGGGTGGAATTTTTTCGAGCCAGCTGAGGCTCAGATGTCCGAAATCATTTTTAAAACATAATGCCAAATCATTATCTTTATAATAAAGCTAAATTTTTGACCATAACATTATATTATAGACATTACCTTTCTCTTGTAAACCACATATAGAAAAAACACCCTTTATATGCACATAGTGTACTGTGATGATAACTCTATTAGCCCAAAATGTGTGCGCGTTTTTAGGGCAATCTGACGCACGTGTAGGAGTTTAGCAACGAAAGGGATGATTATGTCTAATGCTGCTGTTGTTGTTGTTGCCGAAGCAACTCGGTCGCTTAATTAAAAGGAAGGTATGAGAAACGTTGCTTGCAATGAATTAAAATGCACGCATTTCAGCGAGATACTTGGAAAAGCTTGCGCCTGCATATACATACATATATACATATGTATATATAATTTTAGTTATGTAATTTAAAGCGCACATCCGTTGTATGCGCCAGCAGCTGCCACAGCTTTCGAACGATTCTTACAACGCTTTACACGCTTTGGCTATTTAGGCATAAAAATTGCTTACAAACATATACAGATGTATGTGCATATGTAAGCATGTCGCTATCTGCCGTTTTCCTCGAATCTATTTTTGGGCGGTCTCGTGCAATGACGACATCACGTCTCGGTGGCTATCTCCTGCCTTCGTATGCCTTTTGCAATTCCATTTGAACAAGCACACCTAAGTTTGGGCAAACATACACTAACAAACATATATACATATGTACATATACGTGTAGAAATGTGCATGTGTAAACATTGTATTTGTTTGCAGTCGTCATAAAATTACTAAACGGTCTGCGGCTGCTCCCTTTGCCTTTGGTGTGAAAATTTCAGTGTTTTTATGTAAATATTCACTCTCGTTTGAAGGTGCATACTTACATACACATGTATGTATGTACCAGTAAGTGCATATATTTATGTAGGTATGTATGCCTAATAGTGAAAGTGATGCAATCACTTCCACATCAAAATTGGGTCAACGCATACAAATTTTTTTGGGGAGAAAAGTTAAGTTGCATGCACGTGATGGCTGAATTGAGGGAAATGGGTTGTGCTATGCCTCCATTTATGCAACTAGGCGTATCTTTGGGTATAAATACTTTTTTCGGCAATTATTGCATTGAGGTGGTCACGGCAGCCATTTTGAATTATTTACAAATTCCGCGAAATTTAAATAAGGTACGATTATTGTATTTTCTTACAACTTAAATATTTGTCGATAGATTTTAAAAAATAAACATATTTCAAAAACAAGTAAGGAAAGGCTAAGTTCGGGTGCAACCAAACATTTTATAATCTCGCAATTCATCGATGTAATTTTTTAAAGATAAAACAATTTGACCCAAATATTCGGTACAATAGAAATGTCCAATAGAAGAACGAAAATCATTATATATAGCATATGAGGGCTGAGGTAATTCTTGATCCGATTTTACTCATTTGCACCACCAAAGCACACTATACTCAATACTAAACGCTCACTGAATTTTGTTAAGATATCTCACATATTAACCGTTATAGGCGGAATAAAGTTCACGGTATTTTGAAAAACTTATAATTAGATATATAGGAGCTATGGGGTATTTATGACCCGATTTCAACCATTTTTGGTAGAGAGACACATTATTAGAAGAAAAAGATTCCCACGAAGTAATACTTAATCCGGTGGTTCGGTGGGAGAGTCTTGACTTGGGAATAGGTTAGGTTTAGCGGATTAAAGTTCCGCACTCCGTCTTTCGACGCTTCCCCCTACTATAAAAAAAGAAAAAGATTCTTTCTGAATTAAATTAAAATAAATGAGAGATTAACCAATATTTTCGGTGAAAATTTAACCTTAGACACTGAATTCTTCATATTCGATAACCGGTGCCTTGAAAAGTTATAGGCCGATTTCGAAAATTTTTTCCACAAGTGATCACAGCTCAAATACAGTATTTGCGTAAAGTTTTATTCCGCCATCTTCATTGGTTCCTAATGTATATACTATAAGATGAAGGAATCAGATGGAATTCAAATTGAGTTATAATGAAAGTAGGCGCGGTTGTGGACCGATTTCACCCATTTTCCATCCGTGTCATCAGTGTGTTAAGTATATATTATATACTGAATTTCATTAAAATGGGTCAAGTAGTTCCTGAGAAATTGTTTATAGTCCTCTTCTGTCAAATTTTAATTTTATAGCTTTATTTTTGACTTAGTTCTCTCACTTCATATGTAAGGTATGAGAAACGTTGCTTGCAATGAATTAAAATGCACGCATTTCAGCGAGATACTTGGAAAAGCTTGCGCCTGCATATACATACATATATACATATGTATATATAATTTTAGTTATGTAATTTAAAGCGCACATCCGTTGTATGCGCCAGCAGCTGCCACAGCTTTCGAACGATTCTTACAACGCTTTACACGCTTTGGCTATTTAGGCATAAAAATTGCTTACAAACATATACAGATGTATGTGCATATGTAAGCATGTCGCTATCTGCCGTTTTCCTCGAATCTATTTTTGGGCGGTCTCGTGCAATGACGACATCACGTCTCGGTGGCTATCTCCTGCCTTCGTATGCCTTTTGCAATTCCATTTGAACAAGCACACCTAAGTTTGGGCAAACATACACTAACAAACATATATACATATGTACATATACGTGTAGAAATGTGCATGTGTAAACATTGTATTTGTTTGCAGTCGTCATAAAATTACTAAACGGTCTGCGGCTGCTCCCTTTGCCTTTGGTGTGAAAATTTCAGTGTTTTTATGTAAATATTCACTCTCGTTTGAAGGTGCATACTTACATACACATGTATGTATGTACCAGTAAGTGCATATATTTATGTAGGTATGTATGCCTAATAGTGAAAGTGATGCAATCACTTCCACATCAAAATTGGGTCAACGCATACAAATTTTTTTGGGGAGAAAAGTTAAGTTGCATGCACGTGATGGCTGAATTGAGGGAAATGGGTTGTGCTATGCCTCCATTTATGCAACTAGGCGTATCTTTGGGTATAAATACTTTTTTCGGCAATTATTGCATTGAGGTGGTCACGGCAGCCATTTTGAATTATTTACAAATTCCGCGAAATTTAAATAAGGTACGATTATTGTATTTTCTTACAACTTAAATATTTGTCGATAGATTTTAAAAAATAAACATATTTCAAAAACAAGTAAGGAAAGGCTAAGTTCGGGTGCAACCAAACATTTTATAATCTCGCAATTCATCGATGTAATTTTTTAAAGATAAAACAATTTGACCCAAATATTCGGTACAATAGAAATGTCCAATAGAAGAACGAAAATCATTATATATAGCATATGAGGGCTGAGGTAATTCTTGATCCGATTTTACTCATTTGCACCACCAAAGCACACTATACTCAATACTAAACGCTCACTGAATTTTGTTAAGATATCTCACATATTAACCGTTATAGGCGGAATAAAGTTCACGGTATTTTGAAAAACTTATAATTAGATATATAGGAGCTATGGGGTATTTATGACCCGATTTCAACCATTTTTGGTAGAGAGACACATTATTAGAAGAAAAAGATTCCCACGAAGTAATACTTAATCCGGTGGTTCGGTGGGAGAGTCTTGACTTGGGAATAGGTTAGGTTTAGCGGATTAAAGTTCCGCACTCCGTCTTTCGACGCTTCCCCCTACTATAAAAAAAGAAAAAGATTCTTTCTGAATTAAATTAAAATAAATGAGAGATTAACCAATATTTTCGGTGAAAATTTAACCTTAGACACTGAATTCTTCATATTCGATAACCGGTGCCTTGAAAAGTTATAGGCCGATTTCGAAAATTTTTTCCACAAGTGATCACAGCTCAAATACAGTATTTGCGTAAAGTTTTATTCCGCCATCTTCATTGGTTCCTAATGTATATACTATAAGATGAAGGAATCAGATGGAATTCAAATTGAGTTATAATGAAAGTAGGCGCGGTTGTGGACCGATTTCACCCATTTTCCATCCGTGTCATCAGTGTGTTAAGTATATATTATATACTGAATTTCATTAAAATGGGTCAAGTAGTTCCTGAGAAATTGTTTATAGTCCTCTTCTGTCAAATTTTAATTTTATAGCTTTATTTTTGACTTAGTTCTCTCACTTCATATGTTTTCAGTTTTCGCAATTTTGTGGACGTGGCAGTGGTCCGATTTTGTCCCATACCAACCGTCTCATGGTTACATTTTAATTTATCCATAGCCCCATCATTGCCCCGTTATACCAAAATAATATAAGGAAATCATTTCCTGTAACCTTAGGTGTTACATTAAAGTCAAAAGCGATTTCATCAATGATATATTTTAATTTTTTACAAAACACTCGTACAAGCACTCAACTCAAATATCACCCACTAATCATTCAAATTATCCAACACAAAAACAATTTTGTCACCAAGTTTTCTTCTAATCAGCAATCATTAGCATTTAATATTTTCACCGAATTTGCATATTTTCTAATACACTTGAAGCGTTTAAAGTACCAGCTGAAGGAACCAAAATAAAGAAGAAATCACTTTAAATTCTTCAAGTAGGTCGTTAATAATCGATTTAAGGACAACAGCAACAACAACAACAACATTTCGGGTTTTTAATAAGCAAGAAGCAACGAAAATGAATGAGAAGCGAAAAAAATCTGTGAAAAAATCACGACAATACCAAACAAATTATGTGCTTAACTTGACAACAACAGTCGACAACAACAGCAATAAGAAAGCAAGAAAGCGAGCCACTTTACAACAAGTTATTGTGTAATAGAGCATTAACTTAATAGCATCTCGAATAAGGCGAAGATAAATGGTGAGGGAAAGCGAAAAAGCGCGGGAGCTACCAAACGTAAAGGGATCAAGGAAATCTTGAGCGAAAAAAATTACAAATATAATCACGCAAAATATAACATTAGCATACGTTCGTCATTGTTGTTGTTGTGCTACTAAGCGTTCTTCTTACAGCGCCGAAAAGGTGGTGAATATCCTGTTTACATAAGCTTTGTCAATTCATTCATTCATTCTTTTAATTTTTTTCCTCTTACTGCTACTTTGTGCTATGGTTGTTGTTGTACTCTTCATATTTCCTTACAAATTTAGCTGGTGAAATTGTGTGTAAAAAATGTCCTTGAACCCTTTTTTCCGTGCAAACAACACAAATATGTACAACTTTTCTTGGGTTGACGTCTCGGCGTCGAGTTCCTGCTGGTGTGTTGCTCTGTGCGTTTTTGTTTTCAAAGCAACAATCCTTCCTGTTTTCCCCCTCTTGTATCCTTTGTTTTATATTGTTACTTAATTTTCATTTATTCTTACGTTATTTTCTTTATTTTTCCCCGTCATTTCTAACCTCATTGTGGTTTTTGTTTTTTTATTGTCGTGGGACAATTGCTCAGCTACTTATTATTATTCACGTTGAACTTGATTTTGTGGTTACATTTTCATTTAATATCTTGTTGTTGAAAAAAAAAAAAACAAATCCTGATTATAACAGTTATTAGAGGGTATTTGATGGAGTGGAAATTATAAAAATTGTGAGCGAGTTTTAGAAAATAGACTTGGGATCCTAGTTTTTTGTAGTAGTTCATGGTAGTCCGCCCTTGATCTTTCGTTCCATAGATCCTACATCAAATTACATTAGATCCGATTGAGATATTCTATATATGAGGTATTATAGAAGAAAACAATTATTTTTTGGCATGTACTGCATCGAACACTTTAGAGCTAGAGCACTTTCGTCCATTCGAACTACATGACCTATGTAAATGTCGTCGTATAACTCGTACAGCTCTTCCATCGTCTGAGGTATTCGCCGTTGCCAATGTTCTGAGGGCCATAAATATGATCTTGACATCGTGGCTGGTTCCCACGTATACGAATTTATCTACGACTTCGAAGTTATGACTGTCAACAGTGACGTGGGAGCCAAGCCGCGAATGCGCTGACTGTTTGTTTGATGACAGGAGATATTTCGTCTTTCCTCATTCACCTCCAGACCCATTCGCTTTGCTTCCTTATCCAGGCGGGAAAAAGCAGAACTAACGGCGCGGTTGTTGCTACCGATGATATCAACATTATCGGCGGACGCCAGCAGCTGTACACTCATATAGAAGATTGTACCTTCTCTATTCAGCTCTGCAGCTCGTATAATTTTTTCCAGCATCAAGTTAAAGAAGTAAATCGATAGTGAGTCACCTTGTCGGAAACCTCGTTTGGTATCGAACGGCTCGGAGCGGTCCTTCCCAATCATGACGTAACTTTTGGTATTGCTTAACGCCAACTTACACAGCGTACGTTTTACAAGCATACATACGGGAACTTGCTGAAAGCGCCAAAGGCTATCCCAAAAATCGAGTTTGATAAGTGTTTCAACGATCGGAAAGATCGCTATATCCAATATCCAATACGGTATTTTTAACAGGCGACAATATTAGTGTATACGAAAAAAATAAATCGTTTAAAAAAATAGAAAACTCCCGTTATTTTTTGAATACACCTCTTGCAGCGATAGTGACTAACCAGAAGCTCCAGAAGTTCTTATGCATCCACCTTATAGACTGGATCTGATAAAATATATGTATTTTTTTCTGTTCAGTATACATGTGTTGTCTAAGTCCCCAATTATTCCGTGCTATGATCTGTCTTAGCTGCAAACAGTGCTTTTCTAACAAAATTAATCCGATTGCAATGAAATTAAGGACAGCTCAGAAAGGAGAATAATTGAAAGAGATGTGCGAATCTACGTAGACACAAACTATGCACAAATTCGAATTAAAATTACAACAACAAAATGCCTTTAAAAGAACGAAGAAGAAGAAGAGGAGGAAGAAAAACGCATGGCATAAATTCTACACTGCTGCTAGTATTTCCGTTTCAAAGCAAATTCACAGAATACAACAGCAGCAACAACAAGCGCACACACAGAAATAATTGTTGTTAAGCTGCAGCAATACATACATGCATTTGTACATACATATGTATATGTATGTATATATGTACGCTACTAATGCTTGCGAACGCAGCAGGCCCCAAATCGCAGCAACAACATTGAATAAGCAAGAAAAAAAGCTGTCACTGCTAGTTAGTTAGCAGCAGCAACTTGTTGGGCCACAAATTGTATGCATGTAGTTAGGACTGCATGTATGAATACATATCTATATATGTATGTAAGTATGTATGGTTGTGTGTAGAATCAGCGATGCGTGCGAGTGCGTGTGCATAATAGGCACATAGTGCAAAGTACATAGTAAATAAGCGTTGAAAAGTTTCTAAAACCAAAAAGACCACACAAGCATACAAACTACTTATATATAAAAAAGCGAATACTTGGAAATTGCACACATATATGTACATACAAGTATGCATATGTATGTATAGAAACAAGCAGCATAAAAACGCAGCACACGCACCAAGACAGCAGGCAGCAGTTGGCAGGCTGGCAACAAAATGCAAAAAAGCGCAGGAAATGTAGGCGAATGAATAAGCAAACAGCAGTGACAACAACAACAATGCCAGTAAACCCAATTTTTCAAGCATTAGAAACGCACAGCAAAGCAAAATGCGGAAAAGCGACCGTAAGCAGCGCGAGATCGTCCATTCGTCAATGCGTCAGTGCGTCGGCCAATTGGACAGTCATTTTGGCTAGCAACCCGCGCCTAACGTTGCCACATTGCCCACATTTGCTGCCGTTACTTCTGCTGTGAAAATATAGCGCATAACTTTTGCTCTTGCTGTCATTGCTATTGGCACTAACGTCTTATATACACACATATTAATACATATGTATATATATAAGTACATAAGCATGCCCCTTGCAGCGCAAATAGCAAAGTTACTCTGCAAAAAATGCGTTTCTACGACCGCTCCTTACTTCACTTCCATTCAAAGCTCGCTTGCCTCAGTGGAGCGGCAAATGCTTGCAAAGCATTAAAAATGCGTACACCAAGAACAACAACTACATGCACATTGAATTTTCTATACCAAAATACATACAATACTTGAATATTTGTATGTATATATGTATGTACAACCACTTGCAAACCCGAAATGGACCGCCTGCCTGCTTGCCTGAGTTGGGTAGAGTGCGTGCAAAAGTGGCGCAGCAACGCTGGCAGCGCCATAAGTGGAGCAATGTTAGCAGAGGCAGCAAAGCGCTCGATGTTGAAGTGGCGGAATGGCATATACTAGTTGCTAGCTAGCAATTGTGCGTATGTATTTTCATACGCATACATGTGTATTTGTTTGTGTGTAGTGGGCAGGTGCAGGTAGGTGAATTTTTGCTGCAGAGCAACGCATCGCATAGACGAAATTTAAGTTTTAGGCAGCAGGTATAGCAGTCAGTGTAGAAATATGTGCAAACCAACATAATTACATACATATAGTACATAAGTGGGGAGTGTAAAATGTGCTGCGAAACTGTGCGAACAAAAATGGAGAAAAGCGCATGTGGTAGTGCAAAGTTTGCTTAGTTATACAGTCCGACACAAAAGTAAGCGAATATATTATTTATTTTATTTTCATATTCAGAAATCAATAATAAATAGATTGGAAGATGGGTGAAAACATTCTAAAATAGTATAAAATATTCAATGGAAAGATTGTAGCAATTCGGGCCGTATGTCAGCAACAAACGTTGTTCCGTAGTATGTTCATTATATAGTGACAAACCAAACTGGGCATGCATCAAAGAACATCTGTCAAAAAGACAAACTACGAGAAAGGTATTGCCTAATTTAAAACCAAGTGTCTAAAAAACACCCGTTACATAACCTTAACTAAACAACTAGAGGGACACGACAACAGACCACATTTTTCGGTCCTGCAGCAATTCCAACAACAGGATATGAACTTTAACTACTGCTATACTATATACTACAATGTTCGCTGTTTTCTGACTAAATATTTTTTTAACTAGTTAATATTTAAAAGCAATTCTCTCCTTTCATTTTTTCACCACATTTTACTGTGCAATAATTTATTTTGAGTTCGCATTTTTGAACTTTGATATTTTTATTTCCTCAATTTTTTTTGTATTAAAAACTTAATATTTATTTCAACCTTTTTATTATCTTAAAAATACATTGTTTTTGAAAACAAATTTGGACAGATTCGCCAATTGGCAAAAATGTCTAGTAATGAAAGTAATAGTTGTAATTAAAAAATCATAGTCCTTGTAAATTGTATCTCGAAGATCTAGCCTAAAATCCCCTCAAGGTCGGTTGAGTAGCTCTCGAGAATCCTTGACAACCGACTTTGAAAACACAGTTTCGAAAAAACCACGTTTAATGTTTGGAAGGGACAATAAAGCTACCCTGGAGCGTGCAATTTTTTCAGACTGTATCTCCAAAACTAAAACTCGAATCGAAATTTTAGAACTACATATACTAGAACATGGTGTCGAATTTAATAAGACAATAAATAAATAAAAATCGATTTTTTAGCCGTGAAATCCAAGTAAAACTAAGATTATATTTCACAATTAAATAAAAATTTGAATGAAAATAAAAGCCGTACCTTATATTACTTGAAATCAATTGACAGTATTTATCCCTTAGTAATTATTCCAAAAGACTCTACTACCCACTTAATTGGGCCACAACTTTTCCCACAATCTGTATTCATATGCTCCCCACTACACTGTTAGCGGCGTGAGGACCACCTCCAAAGCAGCGTTGGCGGTCTTCTACTTAAACGAATTCTGCAGTGGCGCTCGTACAAATACTATAGCAGAATACGCAGCGCACGCAATACACACACAAGGCGAGAAGGCGTGGGTTGGGGGGATGCAGCCGAAACGCACTTTTTTGGCGACACCGAGCGGGCGAAAAGCGCTCAGTGCGATAACTAAAAATGGGGAAGCCAAAGTTGCGATGGCAATGGAAGCTACACACACAAGAGTAAAAAGGGGCTGGGCGGCAAGGACCGGCAAACGTACATTTTCATACACACACACAGTCATATGACAAATATACTGACACACACAACAACAAATATTGGCAGAGCAAAAACGCACAAATTGCTCAGAGCGCATAAACAACAACAACTCACACTTCCGAAACGCATAGGCCTAGGCCCTAGGCGCTGTGCGTGCAACAACAACAATGCTGAGTAGTATTTTAAGCTTTCCACTCCAGCGCAGCGATCACGCTCTGCTGCATATTTGCGCTCTCTTCAAATTTTTGTGTTTTTGTAGAGAGAGATTGCTCTCTATGAGAAGAGGCACATTAGAAGATTCAAGTTTTTTAGCACATTTTTAACCGCTAAAGCTATGCAAAAAGCAAAGAAAAGAAAAAAAAGAAGCGGTTGTTTGTGTGAGTGCGAGGGGAAATGCTATTGCTATTTGCTATGCACTCTCAATGGAGAGGAAATATGTATATTCACGCAAGTGTGGTTTTGTGTTCTTCTCGGCAGCGCAGTGCTTTTGCAATTGTTATTGCATTTATGTTGTAGTAGTTGTATGCAAGACTATTTACTTCATGTGCCCCATCTCTTTCAAACGATGAAAGTACGCTACAGCTTACCCCTATTTTTCGAAAAAAAGGTTATCAAATTATGTAGTTTAAAAATAACATCATATTTTAGCTGTAATTAATTAAAGCCTAGGTACGTTATTTTATATAGAAAATCATATATCTTGTCCATATGGTCAAATGTTCATATCTACACCTTCCAAAATATGCATTAAATAATTCAAAGAAATAAGTTTCATAAAGGAGCAAGTGGCACGAAATGCTGCAATCAATTAAATTTGCTGCACAAACTCGAAGCTTTCCGTACACAGTCAATATATATATAAGCCTGTATATAATAAATATTTGCATTTACATATTTACATACATACACTTTACTACCCCTCTATTATGTGAACGAGTAAATGCAGAAACGAATCAATGCTGTATGCAGCAAATTGCAAGCACAAAATTGCTACAATGCAGGCGTCGCAGCGACGCTGACAGCGCTGCCACCAAAAGTGCTCTCACACAAATACAAAATCCAATTGGCATTCACTGAGAGTCGCAGTGGCATTTTGCAAAGCAAAGCAGAGAGAGCAAAGCGGTAGCAAATACAACTGCTAAGCGTATGAGAACACCACTCGCTCTCCCTCTCACCGTTAAATTGTATTGGTGTGTGTGGAAAAAGAATATGCCCTTTGCATTTGCAACGTAGCTGCTAGCAAAGCAAACACACAAAAACAAATAAATGTCCACAGCAAAAACGGCATAAGAATAACAGCCAAAAACAATGGAGTAGCCAAACAACTTTGCAAAGCGCGAATTTCAACGAGAAAGAAGAATACATTGTGCGACAAATGAAAATGTTGCGCGGCAGCAAGCAGCATGGGGAGTACAGTGGACTGTTTTTCGAATATTATAGTAAAAAATAATAACAAATGCAAGCGAAAATATTTCAAATTCAATTTTTTTATTTATTTACTATTTTTTAGATTTTAATTAAAGGGGAAGTTCATATAAAATTAATAAAATATATATTTTTTTTGCGTCGATAAGCTGATGATATGTTGAGCTTGTACTGACGAGAAAAAAGTCTCAACTATTAAGGACTATTATAGCTTAAATAATGGAGTGACCCAGAGTACATATTGTGAAGTACTTAAACTGTGAACGCGATTATCTCGAAATTTCGTGATACCTTTCGTTAAAAGACCTAAACTTTCAGACATTCCGCGTTCCTAAAATATATTTTTGTGGTCAACAACATAATATTATCATCTACAGTTCATAAAGCTCATAATTCTGATATTTAAATATTTTTATAAGTTTAAACAATGGCCTGCATATAAATTTATCGATATTTCTTTAGGAAATTATGTAAATTGGGTATACAAAAATTATAGAATGACGTTTTATAGCTTATAGCTTAACTTACTAATGCATATATTAATTTTTTAATATGTCTATTAATTATGAATGTTTGAATGAACTCACTAGCGATTTAATATGACGATGATGATGACGCTCTGCTTAGATTATTTGCATTATCATAAAAACACACACACAACTTTTTTCTTTAACACTGATTTTTTTATAACACACTTTATAAATGCAGATTTATATTTTCATATTTTCATTATTGACTTGAGGATATTTACTAACACTATCTGCATATATTACGAAATTTACATTCTCATTTTTTTTCGACTTTAATTTGCACTATGTACACAATTTTTATTCAATTTAACTTCACTTTATATATGTATTACCGCAGAGCCTGTAAATAAAAAATAAATATAGATAATACATAGAGAGGATTTTTTCTGGCAATAAATATATTAAAGTAGATTGTAAAGATATCCGAGAGAAGGTAATTAGGATAGTCAGGGTTTTTTTTAAATCCAAGACAGTTTTGCTGAATGTCAGAATAGCAAACCAATTCTGATTTTCAATGGTGTCACAGAATCCAATTGGATCTTCACCTATTCCAATATAAGCTAAACCAATATTCGAATCAGCTTTGCCCCTTATTTATTCATGGGGCAAAATTAGCAAGACAATTTTTTTTTTTGGAATTTTATTCACTTATTACTTAAAAATAGTTAATAATTAAAATTAGCTCTTATTTTATTGGAAAATGAAAGTAGCGCAAAAATAAGTTTGAGGGAATCCTAGTAATTTGCTTTGTGCTCAAGGGAAGTCGAAAGTGGTTTTTATATTATTGTAAAAATGTACACATGAAATTAGTATTTAAATTTTATGTAAAAAGTTAGATATTTCCACGTTCTAATCCTAATTATCTATTTTGTGAACTTCTTAGAATATTTTGATTATTTACGTTAAATTCAATAATTACGCCATTTAGCGTTCGTATCTTCTCTTTTAATAGTAATTTTTTTTTCCAAAGTGTTTTAACGACAAATCAACATAAATTTTAACAAAATATTTCTTGGTTTGTTTCTGATAGTGAAACGGATAAAATTGGTTTCCATGACACCTAAAGCTAATAAAATTTCTGATTGGAACATAGAACCAATAATATCAGAATTCTTTACATCAACCAGCATTTTTTGTGGATTTGAATTATGATTCCGACAACTATCAGATTCCACAACAACCCTAAATGATTCCTTTCGTATTGGATGAGTTACGAAGTCTGTCTATATTCAAAAACCAAAATATAGCCGATTTTCAGTAACCCAGAAAGCTTTCTATTAACTGTAGAGCCTTTTAAAAGTCATATCAGTTTTTTTTACATTTCGGGCCCACCGTCTTAACCAACCAGCGAAATCCAAATGCTTTGCATTAGGTCTCTTCTAACGATCTAGCTTGCAGCAAATGCTGCTACACTGTGCGCTCACGCGCTCTCAATTTTAACGCAAAGCACTCGCAAAGCCCACAATTTTACTCAGTTGTCATTCTCTGCTTTTACGCGGCGTATGGCCACTTGCTATTTTTTGCATAAAGCAAAAGCAGCTAGGAAATCTCCGTGCAGCAACGCATTTGCATCATCGTGGTGTTGGTGTTCATGTTCGTGTGGTGCCCGATGAGATTGTGCAATCGCGTAGCTGAGTATTTTTAGCAACGTGCATAAGTGTGTGCGTAACAAAAAGCACACACACACAAGTGTATGAGTGTGCACGTATGTTGAGGCGGTGCGCATTTGTGCTTCCTAGTATTCTTGCTCAGCGGTCGCTCGTAAATAGCTGTTTCTTATATGTAAACATGTATGTGCTCTGCGTAGAGTGCGCTTTGCAGCAAACGCCGATTGCGTTTGCGGAGCAGTGTGTGTAGCGGAGCGCAGTGCTTTTGCTAATGCTTTTTTCTCTGCATTTCGCTCTCTCTCTCCTCACGTTGTGCTTTGGCAATGCGGTGGTTGATTTGCGCTGCCATTGCGTGCTGCGCTGCGCTGCGTTGTGTTGCTGCTATTATGTATATTGAATTGACTTGGACGGTGGATGTTTTGGTTACTTCGCTGCTCGCATGCTCGCTCGGTTGGTTGGTGGGCCAAAAACGCAATTTATGAAATTCTGTTCGTCTAATTCGGCCCCAGGTTTCGGAGGTGCTCGCTCGCATCCAGTGTGTGCGCACTCGTCTCGTAACGTTTTTCTTCTAACAAATTTTTACACAACAAATATTTAAACAAACAAAAAAAAACAAAGTTTATTAAATACACAACAACAACAAAAAATTATAAACAAACATTTATTAAATAGAAATTTTTTTGATTTAAAAACAAACCACAAACAAAACGCGTTTACAACAATACAACAATAAAAATAAACTATATTTTAATACAACCAAACAACAAAAAAAATAATAGAAAAGAAAACGACCAACAAATTTATTTTCTGTTCTTATTCAAAAAGAAATAAAAGAAAATAAGCTAAAATGCAATAGTAGCGGAAACGACAATTCGCGGTAAAAGTCAAAGCGAATCGAATTAACGAATTCGAGTTTGAATGTTGTGTTTCGAGTTGAAGCAAAAAGAAAGCAAACAAAAGTAAAAATACAAATAATTGAATTAAATTGAAATCGGTTAAACAAAATGTATGTAAAATGCATGAAGTGCAATGCCAGCAAAGTTCAAGTTTTTATGCTGAAAAGGAAAATTTAAATCGGCCGCAGCAGCAGCAGCAAGCAGACGAAGGCGTCAAAAGTATGCAGCAGTGAAGAAGGAGCCAACAAGAATTCCATATATTATATGCAAAGTACGGAAGTGAATTTTATTGAAAAAATACTTATATACATATGTACATAAGTAGATATATTTTATGTTATGGAAAGTTTTTTTTGTTCCTAAGTGCGGCTTGCAAGTGACTCGCCAAAATGTGACTTATTTCAGAATTGAGTGGAAAAATTGTGACTTTCCGAAAGTACTGAAATAAAATTGTATAAAATAACGTTTTTTTTAATATATTTTACGATTGTGAAAATTAAAAATTGTGAAAAAATGTATATTTGTTAAAAAATTCATAAAAACTGCTTGTTTTTAGTGACTTGTAAATTAATAAATAAAATAAAATGTGTTCCAAAGATTAGTATTTAAATAATTAAATACAGTGTGGAATACTCGTATTGTAAAACTAATGATTATTTAACTAAATGGAAATCAGTGAAATAGTATCAAAAAAAGCTTTAAAAAAGCGCGCTTTATAAAGGCGCATGAACAATTATATAAAAAATTGTTTTTTTTTTTTTAGTTTTAAAGAAGAGCACACAAATTCTTATTATTATTTCGGAAAAACAAAGACTGAACTTTTGTTAAAAATATTTATTTTTTTACTTCAAAGAAAATGTGATTTTTTTTTATTTAAATACTTCAAATTGTTACCAGTTTTGTGAACTATTCAATTTTGTATATAAAAATATGTAAATTTCATAATTTTGTGACAAGAAATATATATTGAACATTTTGATATAAAAAAATAATAAATATTTCAAAAGTGTATATAATAAATAAAATAATATAAATATATATTTTAAAAATATTTTCAAACTCAGTGATTTGTTTTCATCTATCAGAGCAGTGTATATTTTATATATAAAATAAATATTATGTTATGGCGTTATTGTGTGTGTGCCTATGAATTTTTGGTGGGTGTGTAAAGTTTGAGCTCAAAGATAAAAGCGCGCAACAAATCAGAATGTCTCTCATACCAATAATGATGGTGCATAAAAATAGTTAATGGCAAGAACGGACAATATATTGAAAAAACAAAGCACTAAAAAATTGCAAAAATTTAGAAAAAAAATAAATAAAAAAATTTAAAATCGAAACAAATTTAAACCCAAAAATTCTAAAAGAAATGTTGTATACAAATTACAAAAAATATTTTTTCACAAAATCGTTTTTGAATGAAATACATTTTTTTAAATAGTTAAAAAAAAAAATAAAAATAATTTCTAAATTATTTTTCAAATAAAATTTCTAAATAATTTTTTTAAATAAAATTTTTAAATTATTTTACAAATAAAATTCTTAAAAAAAATTTTTAAACAAATTTAGGGTCGGCTTAAGTATACCGTCCCACGATTTCGGGGTTAAAATGGATATGGGCGGATAGAGGAGGATCTCCAGATCACGAATATATATAATTATTGCCGCCGCAAACTTATAGTTTCTGAGTTATTTGCAATTTAAGATTTAAAATTAATAATTTTTAACTCGTTATTTCTCACTGTATATTGAATTTTCCACATATATTTTGCACTTTAAATATATTTACACTTCACACATTTGTTTATAAATATTTATTTTTAACCAATTATATTAAAATATGCTGTAAATAAGCATTTTACTTTTTGCACAATTTTGTTTATTTTTACAATATAAAAGAGTTGCATTCTGACACAAAATAGGTGTTACCATATCACATATTTTGTAAACGAATTATAAGAATCACAATAATGAAAAAGAAAGATTATATCCCAAATACAATAAACATAATGCATGTAATGTGTAATGTAAATTATTTTATTATTTCCCATATTTTGATAATATCCGGTGTTGGTTCGACCAGGGTTATTTTTTTGAAGCGCGGCCAAAGGCCGCCAGTGCAGAAAGTAGTTGTACGCGAAAAAACTTTCCATTTCCCTCTCTTTGATAACTCCCGGTGTTGGCTCGACCAGGGTTATTTTTTTGAAGCGCGGCCGAAGGCCGCCTCTGCAGAAAGTAGTTCTACGCGGAAGAACTTGTTATTCCACCTCTTTGATAACTCCCGGTGTTGGCTCGACCAGGGTTATTTTTTTGAAGCGCGGCCGAAGGCCGCCTCTACAGAAAGTAGTTCTACGCGGAAGAACTTGTTATTCCACCTCTTTGATAACTCCCGGTGTTGGCTCGACCAGGGTTATTTTTTTGAAGCGCGGCCGAAGGCCGCCTCTGCAGAAAGTAGTTCTACGCGGAAGAACTTGTTATTCCACCTCTTTGATAACTCCCGGTGTTGGCTCGACCAGGGTTATTTTTTTGAAGCACTTATAAATTTTGAAACCTTGGTATTTTTTTGTAGTTAGAATGTTTACTTAATAACTATTTATTGGGTATTTGTTTTCTTCATTTTGGGAATTTTATTCATTTTGATTATTTTTAATCGATGCATGTGGCAACACTTATGTTCTGTCATCTTGCAACCGTTTTGTTATTTTACAAATAAACAGAATTCTGCATAAAATTAAATGTTTATTTACAGCAAATTTTGATATAATTTGTTAAAAATAAATATGTAGAAACAAATTAATGAAGTGTAAATATATTTAAAGTGCAAAATATATGTGAACAATTCAATATACAGTGAGAAATAACGTGTTGAAAATTGTTAATTTTAAATCTTAAATTGCAAATAACTCAGAAACTATAAGTTTGCGGCGGCAATAATTATATATATTCGTGATCTGGAGATCCCCCTCTATCCGCCCATATCTATTTTAACCCCGAAATCGTGGGACGGTATACTAAAGTTTTCCCCAAATTTATAATAATTTTTAAATAAATTTATAATAATTTTTTTTAATAACATTTCTAAATTATTTCTTTTAATGGAATATCTAAATATTTTTTTTAAATAAAATTTCTAATTAACTTTTTTTAATAAAATTTCTAAATTTTTTTTAAATAAAATTTCTAAATAATTTTTTAATAAAATTTGGTTAATAAATTAAATTAAATTTAGTTCTATTATTTTAAAAGAAAATAATCAAACGATTCCGATTGAATTAAATTTTTTTTTTTTCGATACAGTGTTGTTTTGGAAAACTTTCCTTACAAATTGGCTCACATATATTCAGTTTTAATTAAAAAATTGAATTTGAGCTAACTTTTTACTAATCAAAAGACTTAAAAGCCTCTCTTTTAAATCAATTAAAAATTATCCCAGAGTCATATCACTTCCAAAGGCTTACATAATCTATTCCAAAGCACTAAAACACATATAGTAATAAACACCCGAAAGCTCTTTTAGTAGTTCATAATCGGTCCACAATTTTCCGTAAACCTCCAGTAATTAAGGTTCAATTGAGAAGCATATTTATCAACGAAGATGTGACTTAAATGTAATTATTTACAAAATTATTCCCTTTAGAAAAACAATAATTTTCTTATCAAAACTATACGATAGCTTTCCTCTAATACTTTTTAAACACTAAACCACCCTATACCTACTTGCCCTGAAATGAAAGAAATAATACAGCAACAAAGCAAAACGTAAATTATGCGCTCTCCACGATAAAAATCAATAAGCATTTGTGCACTAAATTCCAAATCAGCACACAATAAAAACGCCCAACCATTCAACGCATTTTCCACCACCCCCCGCAACGCCGCCGCCTACTCAACCCCGAAAAGTATGCAATTGGAAAATTTTGGTATTCGAGTGAAAATTCCGCAAAAAGTGCGCTGTGAAAGCAAAATTCAGCTGAAGACAAACCAAAAAAAAAAAAATGCAGTTACTACGCATAGCAGTGCAAAAAAAGAGCAAAAGAAAATAAATAAACGAAGGAGTAGTAGAAAAAGCAAACGAAAATGAAATTCGCCTGTGTTGGCAAAGCAAGGCAAAGTGTGTATGCAGTAACTGGCAAATCTACCGAGTATATGTGTGTGTGTCTATAAATGCATGCGAGGAAAAACGAAGTGGAACTAGAAGAGGAAGAAGTAGCGATAGTAGAAGTACGCCTGTGGCGCCCTGCCAACAACAACAACCATAGGCTTAAAAGTAAGAAACCGGAAGAAAAAATGGGGTTGCTGCAAACTTGCATACGGCCGCGATGCTTTTCTCACCCCTTTTAGCAACAAAAACAGCAAAACCAACAACTACATTCATGCAGCAGTGGCCACACAGCACAGCACAGCGGTAAGCATTTGCTGCTGCAAAACTTAGCAGCCAAGCCAGTCAACAAGAATTCGCGTTGCAACTGCACAGATTTTGCCCTCAGGCATATAGCAAATACAACTACAACTATAAAAACAAGTAAAGGCAAAAACTGCAGAAGCATGAGAAATAATGAATATGTGAAAAGAAGGAAACACAAAAAGGAATGAAAGCATAAAAAAACAATTTTCATGTAAAGTAATGCGCGCATCTGCATTATTCAAGCGCCAGCAACAACAACAACAACAGCACCAACATCATTGAATAACAAATAAATGGTCTACTTGCCAAACGGCAACGGCAACACGGCACAACACGCGCAGGAAACATGAAAGGACAATTGCACAATACAACAACAAAGAGCATATACCACTATATGGATGTGTGTTTGTTAGATTGCGCTTAGCACATCAGCAGCAGTGCAGCACAGTGTGAGCGAAACGTGCGCGTGCAAAAGTGCCTTACGAACAAGTTTGCTACACACCCAAACACACATATGTAGATATGTTTGTTATGCAGTGAGTCTTTTGAGGCGCCACCCTGCACTATGCGCACATCAACTTGGAAGCGCAACGAATGCGCACCGCTTGCAATAAGTTGCAACTGCAGTCAATGAACGAACGAACGAACACACCGACAAAGAAACATACAAACACACATGCATTTTGTGAGCGTTGTATATTCATAAAAGGACATTCATTATGCACGAGCGCAGCTACATATCGCATATGGGTGTGTGTGTGTGTGTGTTGCAAGCCAGCTCTCAATGAGTGCAATGGGCACAAACTAACCCTTTCGTTGTTGCCTGCGACTCGCGCCAAGTGTTTGTTGCGAGGGGTTGCGCAAAGTCCTCTGTATGCATTTGAAGGCATACTGCCATGCTGCAAGTCAGGGCGTTTTGTGTATTCTTCCAATTCAACATTTGCATTTTATTTGGTTTTAGTTGCAGTTTTGCATAATTAAAAACTCGATAGTGCTGCTGAGGTGCTTTGAGATGATTTTCATCCGTTTTGGTGAAACATTAATAAAGTGTGGCCGCCAATATAAAATTTGCTGAATATAAAGTACAAAAATGAATGAGAATTAAAAGAAGGTGAGATCGATGAATGAGAGATTCTTCTGGAGATAAAAGCGTTTTAGAGAAATTACTACCTATTTAGAAATCGCAAGCTGAGAAAAAATAAGTTTCAACATTTTTCGCTTAAAAAAAAAACTTAAAGGGCATTTCTATAACAAAACGTTCTAATATATACTTATAATATATCTGGGAACCATAACAAAGAAAGCAAAACTCATCCAATCCAAAAAAGAAGCAAAGGAATCAGATCAGATCTGAAAACAGAATTTATATTGTAAACCTTCATCCTTTAAAGGTCAATTACAGGCTTAATTTCGATTAGAAACTATTAAAAAAATACCATAAAATTTTTAAAAGCTTGATAAGTATGCCTTCGAGAACCATGTGAATTGGCAGAAATCGAAATAAGTTCCCTCTGCAAATTTACGACGATTTCAAAGCACCTCGTCGATATATAAGGGCCTTCACATGACTAATGGCCAGGAAGTCTTGGTTTCACAAAGGATTGACGTTATTAGCTATCCAAGTTGGGATCTTTTGTGACTCTTGTCGCGGGAATAAGCTTCTTTACCTAACAATATGTCTTCGAGAACCAGACGAATTGGCAGGAATCGGAATTAGCCGCCTCAGCAAATTTACGACGAATTCAAAGCACTTCATTGATATACACGATATTCACTACCCATGCTCAAGAAATCTTGTTATCACAAAAGATTGACGCTATAAGCTGTTCACTTTAGGATCCTTGGTGACTCTTGTCGCGAGAATCAGCATCTTTACCTAACCTAACTATTGAAAGCATTTATGGATATTTGTAGATGAGTTTGAAAAAACATTTGTTTGAAAACTATAATTTGAAGTATCGAAATAAGATGTTGGAGACCCTAAGAAAGCTAGGAATTTTTTTTATTCCAAATGTTACGAACTGCTGTTTCTTTTGATACATAAATCGGTATTAGGAATTAAGGTTCTATAGTGTTTAAAAGGAATCTCTGAGACATACATACTGTGTCTCTTTACAAATGTTTGGATAGCTCATAATAATTCCTGATTAGATCTATGGAATTTGTAACTAGAAACTAGAATTTTTAAACCGTTTTTAGTTTTTCTTCATGACATAAGGAGATACAATTGAACTCGAATCACCATAATCTACAACAAAACTTCAATTTAAAGAGACTTCCGAGTTATGGAAGGTGATTGGTATGAAATTTGGCTTCTATTGCCAATTCAATAGTTCGAGTTATGGAGAACTTCGTGTTATAGAAGTTCAAGTTATGGAAGTTCAACTGTACTGTTTTTAATATTAAATATTTAAGATTATGATATTTAATTGTGCTATAATATTCTATACTTTATCGAAAATTTGTAATATAAATATAATATTTTTTATTTCTATATATTTACACCTAAAACCACATTTAATAACCTCAAACTTTTCCCTTCAATTTTACAGATTTTCGTCTGAATAGTGCTTGCACATACGCAATTGAGTGAACATTGGGCCTAAATACATAAAAATATCTACATAAATAATATTATTGAAAAAATAAATTATTTGCCGGCAAATCGAAGAAATGGAAGTGCAGCAAAATGTCGATAATACGAGCGCACTTGAAAATCTTTTATGAAAATCTATGTAAAAGAATAACAACAATTGAAAGCTGAATAATGGCAATTCAAGTATTACGGCGGACAAATTTGAAAATCAATAAAATATTAATGGAAATTTTATAAAAAAAAAAACATACTTTTTTCAAAATTGGCAAAACAGTGTTTTTGGCGCAACAACAAAAAGTAAAACAAATAAAAGTAAAAGTGTTTGATATTAAATGAAAAAATAAGAAAACAAAAAAACATACAATTCTAATGAAATAATAATAACTAAAAATACAAAAACAAAAAACTATTTTGGTAAATTCCACACAAAATTTTTTAGTGACGTAAGCAAATACATATTTCGTATGGATACAAAAAAAATACTTAAAAAAATAATAATTTTATGCATATATACAACATACATATAAAATAAAATAATAATAAAATATAAATAAATATCAACAAATATATATTGCTATTATTACTTATTAACTATTAAAGCATATACAATTTATATAGCATGGCAAAGGCATTTAGTTGAAAAAAAAATTAAAAATAAATTTAAAAAAACATATTTCGGCTTATTACAATTAATGTATGTATGTATGTAAATGAACATTTCATAATTAAAAACAAAAAAAAAACTAAAAAAATATTAAATTGAAATACAAAATTTATAAAATTTAAACGTCCGCATCAAACGTTGTGAATTTTTTACAGTGTATATAAAATGTAAATTGTAGACACTGTAGTGAGAATTTGAAAACAAAATAATAATAATAATACATTAATACTCACACTTTAGTGACAACAAAAACAACAAAAACGTAGAAATACCCCTCAAGTAACTTAACAGCCAACAAAACGTAGCGGCACATAGAAAACAGCCAAAGCGCGTAGAAGAGTAGTAGTAGAAGGGGCGAAGAAAAAAACAACAACAAAACCACAAAAACAAATTTAAGCGAGAAAACGTAAACAAATTGGAAACATATTCAAAATTATTGGTTTGGACTAGCAGCAATACTAATACACAACAACAATAACAACAATCACAATAACGTTAACAACAACACCGACCACAGCAAGCGCATTAATGCAATAATTAGCAACAACAACAAATGCAAAGTTCGCGCCGTTAGCAACATAACCGCAGTAACAGCAACAACAACAACAACAATAAATAATTCAACAAGCAGCATTCAGCATCAGCTTCTTTTCCGCGAACTCTGTGCGTAATTTGTGTGTGTTTGTGTATGTGTGTGTGTAAGTTTGCATAAAAATTTCGTTTCGGTTTTTTGATAAAACAAAAAGCGCAACAACAAAAATAAAAACATAAAACATCAGAAAAGTTAAAACAAATATTTCGAAGCATTACGAAGAAGTAAAAGAGTGTGAGTAATCATATAAATTGCAAGTGTTGACAAGTGGCTACAACAAGAATTGTGAAAAAAAAATTTATGAAAATTGAAAAAACTTGACTTTACACATCAACTGTGTAGTTGTATTTGGTGTAAATTAACGGATTTTGAACAAAAAGTCAGACGGATTTGATTTCGCGGCGATCAAAATTAAACTAAAAAGGTGAGTCAAAAAATTTACTAAAAAATATAACGTCTTTTTAGTATGCTTATGGGTATAAAAGATTAAAAATAAATAAAATAAAAAATATATAAAAAAATAAAAAATATGTATATATAAAAAAATAAAAAAATGTGTATATAAAAAATAAAAAATATGTGTATATAAAAAAATATAACAAATATTTTATCCTATGCCTTTTTAATAAACAAATTCTTTACCTTGAAGATGTGTCTACATAATTTTTGATTTTTCTAACCCGTTTTGTCTAAGTTTCCTACGATGTTGACTTCCAAATTTTGCTACATTTTGACTTTGGTTTAAAGTGAGGGTTCTAACCAGTATCGTCTTACTATAGTCAAGGCGGCTAATTATGATATAAGCTTTGAGTATACTCCAAAAAAATTGTTTCATTATAGTTGGAGCTCTTTCACACCTGGAGTTTTGCTTATGACCACCAAAGAGCGATCTCCAACATTTTTTTTTGGTGTTAGCCGGAAATTGGAGTAAAATCCATGGCCCAAGAATTGTATTTTGTAACCCTAACTACTATATAATGTCGCTTCTGTAATAGCTGAGTCAGTTAAGCAAGACTTCGATTGAGTTACTTGAGATGTTCATTCTTTTTCATTTAACCTCTCTCAAAATTATTTAAAATTCATTTCTGTCTTTAGAATAGCACAGAGTATTAAAGAGAGGAATGCACTGCGACCAGTGTCTCTCCATGCCTACAACGATTAGTCCCAGCACCAAATTCCAGGATGGTACTTGGAGTAAGGGAGACAATGTGCTCCTCTGTTGGGATGGTACATTCTAATAGTAGGTGTAGGAGAGTTTCAGCCACCATGTCACAGAAGCGGCAGGTCTGCGACGAGACCAAGCACAGGTTGTGTAGTTGTTTCCTGAGCTTACCACCACTACCCTTAGTTTGCTTGCTGCTTGAGAGGTTTATTAAACACTTGAATCTTTTTGTGTTATAACCCTCCAATAAGCAGTTTGAGTCGCGCAATTCAGCTGACAGACGCCAGTGCTTCTCGCTGTCCCTCTTTTCTTCTGTCCGGAACATTTCCCGTATAGAATAAGGACCCACTGCCAAAAACGGATCTGGACCAAGCAGTTCCCTTCCCTTTATTGTCCCGGCACCCAGATTAAGTGTACTCTATTGTACGTTGATTCTGTTTTTACTTTCGTCCTAATCTATGGATAGGCCCACGCATCGTTGGAAAACTTAGAAAAAATATTGTTATATGTTATAAGTATGGGTTTAGGGAGCTTAGATCAGTACTGTTTCTGTGAGAGAAATGAATATTTGAAGACTTGAACCATCACTGATCGACCCAAGCTAATTTTAAAGGTCTTACTGACTCTACAGCTCTCTTTGGCTTCTTTGTTATTTCCTTTTATAACATTCTGTACGATATTTTCTACACTTCTTAAGTTCTTTTATACCACAATCATTGATTTTAGTATTAATGTTCGTAAATTATGTAAGTTATCATTAAATCGAAAGGTCAAACGCTATAGAGGAAGAAGCTCTGAGTTCAAAACTTAATACATACTTACATGCATTATTAATGAGTGTAAATTAATATACAAAAGTTTCGCGGTTAAATATATTTCATACATACAGACATTATGTACTTATAGAATATGTTTATATACATATGTATGTATGTATCTAAACATTAAGCTATGTTGCAGCATACACATAAATTGACTGCATATTTCACGTCTGTCGTAATAAAACAAAAATAACATTTGCTACATTACGAGCATCCCCACACTGCTCCATTTTCCCCAACGACATGTACTATGTTGCTCTAATTTTATTTTATTTTATTATATGTGTGTGTGTTTGTATGTATGTATATTGCATTATCTGTCTGTCAGTTATGTAGCTTTTTCGGAACGCTTGCACATCTGAGCTATTTTTCGACGCACTACCTACACGAAACCATGTAAGAACACACGCACGCACTTACATTTGTGTATATAATTTTACAACTTCACAATCACACACACCAAAGTGTAGATATATATGAATGTACTTGCTAGCATGCAACCCCACTTACAATGCGTTAGAGCTTGCTGTAATCATAGTACCATCAACTGATATAGACATTGTCGGCTAGCTAACATAGCTTGCTAGCTATTGCGGACTCGATGTTTAGCTGCTTGCTGCTTGCTACAAATGCACAAACGAACAAACATACAAACATACATATCTATATACATTTCTATGTGCTGCGCTTTGTCGCTGTACTTTGTGCGTTTCTAGGTTGCGCGCCATCGCTAAATATGACGCGAGCGTGCGCTGGTGACCTACTTTTATATTTGGGGCTATGTGCGTTTTCGTTGCGTTGCGTCTATTTGATTGCTATTATAAATATGTACACTGCTCATTGTTGTGTATGAGCTTGTATGTATGTACATATGCACACATGCAGTCAAGCAGCACAGCTCTTTTTTTGGGGGTCTTCCGCATTTAATTAGATGCACAAGCGTTGGAACATAACGCATACATATAAATTTATATATGTGTGTATGTTTGTATGCGTGACTTTTGTTGAGCTTTTTAGTGCGTAATAATTTTCTTCCGACTTCTTGTAACACAATTTTTTATTATTTATAGCTTTATGCATTTGTATAATCATATATTCACATATAAATATACATACACACAAATATACAGTTGCGCATGCATTTATGCACGCACATTTGTATTTTATTGCAGCAATTATTTTTGAAGAATTTTCTAAATAAACATGCTAGATAGCTGTAGTAATTAACTCCTTCACTGTTGGTATAGTATTTTAATTAAAAATTAATAAATTTTAATTTTTGAAGAAAAAAAATTGAATACGTAAATCATCATAAATATTAATTTAAAAAAAATATATTTTGAAAAAAAAAATAATTTCGAAAGGAATTTAATTTCTAAAAATATTTTGACTTCGAAATATTTAAATGTATTTCCAATAAATTTTGAAACAATAATACAACAAAATATTGAAAACAAAAATAATAATTTCGAAAAATCTTGATTCGAAAAAATTTTATTTTCGAAAAAATTTAACTTCAAAAAAATATTTCGAAAAAATTTTAATTTAAATAAAAATTTTGGGAAAAAATTGAAGTTCGAAAAAAATTTAATTTCGAAAAACATTTTGACTCCGAAAAAATTTTTTTCCAAAAAAATTAACTTTGAAAAACATTTTAATACGTAATCGTAATAAACTTTCCTTCTTAAATATTTTTTAAGACTAATTAATTTTCAATTTATAAATAATATTAAGGTAAAAAACTTCCAAAAGAATATAAATATTTTTAGAAAAAAAATAAATATTTCGAAAGAATTTTAAATGAAAAAATAAAATATTTTGAAAACATTTTAACTTAGTATTATAATATATTAAAAATTAAAGTAAAAAATTTCCAAAAGTATACAATATATTTTTAGAAAAAAATTTATTTAAAAAAAATATTAACTCAAAAAAATATTTTGAAACAATTTTAACTTAAAAAAATATTTTGGAAAATAATTTAAGTTCGAAAAAAATTAAATTAAAAAAAAAAATAATTTCGAAAACATTTTGACTTCGAAATAAATTTATTTTCCAAAAAAATTAATTTTGAAAAAATAAAAAAAAAACACATCATGTGTCGTATTAAGTGATATAGTGATACCGAATTACGCTCACCGTGCATTTGTTGCATTATAGAAACTATACACGCGCTGCAGTTGACTTTATTACCTTAAGCAATTCAGTTTTATATCTGTTGCAACTGCATTTTGAGGGCAATGTCGAAAATGATTTTTTTTGTTTGTTTTTAATGTCATTCCAAGAAAAGGCATTAAACAGCGAGAAAATGTGCTTTACTTTATTCCAACGAGCTAGTAGGTATGTTATTTATAAATATAAATAGGCTCATGAATAAAACGTATTTATTTTGAAACCGATAAGTGCAATCGCCTGAAAACGACGTTAGAATGTTTTAATAATGCACATATCTTTCCATAGATACATAAACCCATACAAACATATGCAAGTAGGAATCAAGCTACCGTTTGTTGCACTATGTCGGTTGCATGTTGCGCATTATTTTATGACCTTTCATTACCGGTGCAGTACACAGTTTATTTTAATTTTATTAATTTTTGTAGTAGATGTAGTAGTATAACGGTTTTGGGTAGATTAGCGGTACTGTGAAAATTATTATTTATGAATAAATAAAAATATATACAATAATATATTCTTACATTTATGCTTCTAAACTCAATTTAAATACTAAAATCCACGCATATGCTGCACAAAATGCAAAAACAACAAGCAATAAACCGAAAGCATATATACTACAACAATTGAGTCATGCAATGTACATACATAAGTATATATGTATGCATGTAGAAGTGCGTTCCGCCATTCAATCGCACAATTACTGCTCAAAACGCACAAAAACCATTGAGCTTTCGCTTCTAAATCGGTTGTGACATGCGTTTCTATTTGTGCAAACAATTGCACATACATACATGCACAAATCAGCATTAAAAGAAAGAGTAACACATATGCACTGCTGCTTTGCTGTGTAAACGTATGAGAATTTGAAAAGTGCCGATTTGCGAACGGGCAACGACAGCATAACTAACAGAAAGCTAACGCAATGTGAATATGTAGTAATGCATAGCGAATATAGTGAATATGTATACATGCATATTTGCACATTTCTATTGTATGTTTGTATGTGTATATGATGTGTATATGCACATGCGTATCTGCAAAAAAGCTTTCCACATGTACAATATGTGGGCATTCAAGTGTATGCGCTACGCACTCGGTTGGTTGGTCGGTTGAGTCGAAACTATGAATGCAAACTTTTGTGCAAGTATTTATGTGCTTATGTACACATACATATACGAGGTTGCGTATGAGAGCAATGGAGTAAACTAAAATGGCTGTTACATTATGCTTAGAAAAATAGAATAAGTTGCCTGCCTATGTATACAACAATTTAAAATTATGTAATACGATTTCTTCGGTTGGTTGGTTGATTGAATAAAATTTAATTCAATAAGAAATAGTTTTCTTTTTGAACTCGAAACATAAACTATCAATGACTTTTGTATGTAATGAAAATTTCGACAAATCCCGCATATGTTGGAAAAGTTCTATGAAAATGTATTTTTATACAGTATACTCTCGAAAAGTAAATTCTCAGAAAGTAAATAATCGCGGAAAAGTTAATCACCTTTAAGATTACACATGCACCTCGAAAAAGTAAATTTTTTAATTTTTTAATTTACTTTTCAGAGAGTGTGATAAAAAATTCGAAACGAAGCAAGCAGCGTTTTTTACGATGTTGCAAAAACACTTACTCTACTTGATCCACTGGTTTAAAAATGAAAACGATGCAAATCAGATGTCAGACTTTTTGAATTGCCGTACAAAAATATAGCGCAAAAGAAAAAAAAAAACAAAAGAATATTCAAGATTTTTTCTCTTCATAGTAAATACATATGTATGTATGTAAATGTAAATATGTTTTTCATGTAAATCCATATGTTTTATTGAAGCAAATAAATGAATGAATTTTTTAAGTTTAAAAATGCATTTAATATTATAAAAACAGATAATTTATGTATATATTTGGAAAAGTAAATTATTCGAAAAAGTAAATTACCCAAAATACCAATCGATTTACTTTTCGAGAGTATACTGTAATTAAGAAAAAGATTAAAAAAACGACCAATTTTCAGGAAGCTTTTAGAAATAATTTTTTTCTAATCAAAATTTTCAAAAAAAAGTTTTAAATTATTTTTGTTTAGAGACCTTTGAGTACATTGCATAAAAGTACATACTTTACATTACGAATTCGCACATGATAAAATGAAAAACAGGTGTTACTTAAAGCTTCGCCCAAAGGCGCTCGTTATTTCTTATTTATAGTTTTTCTGTTTTAGTTTTACGCACAAAGACTCAAAAAAATAAAAATTGCTAGCGAATAAATACATAACAGAATACATGTCCATAGTAGTTTTTCTTTTTACTGAAATACATTTATTTTATTATTTTATTTTATTTTAATTTTTTTAGTTATTTTATTTTATTTTATTTTAATATTTTTAGTTATTTTATTTTATTTTATTTTTTTTTTTAATTTTTTATTTTATTTTATTATAAAAAATTCGAAAAAAGAAACAAAAAAGTTCAGTCAACGCAGCAAAATTTGACGCACAAAAAAACTAGAAGCTTTCGGCCTGCCGATTAACAGACGTATAAATACAAATATAGTCTGCAGCAACACACACATAAAATCTAAATATTTCTTTATATTAAGCAAACGGAACACACATGCGTGTGTGTACGCACTTTTAATTATGTTGTGCGAGCTCAAGGTTTCTGCTTCAACAACTATAGTTGGCATTACACACACACACATACACATACATGTACTTCTCCTTGAGCTGTCTCTGGAAATTAGAGGCAAAACGCCTATAATAATAGCAGGTGATTTTAATGCATGGTCTACTGCTTGGGGCAGCAGAAGTACAAACCATCGTGGGCGCTTAATTTTAGAGTTTTTGAGTCAAACTAGCCTTACGTTAATAAATAGCGGTACAAAAAACACATATCAGAAAGGTAATAAAGGTTCTATAATAGACCTTATGTTTGTAAATGACGCACTTAGCAGACACATGAAGTGGGAGGTGTCAGACATGTTCACAAATAGTGATCACATGGCTATCATTGCTGAAGTCTTAGTATTCCGAGAAATGGAACCCCTGAGAGGAAACACTTCTCAGAAACGTAGCTGGAAGCAAAACGAGTTCGATGCTGATGTTTTCGAGATAGTCTGGAGTGCAGTAAAGGCACCTGACGAAGACGCCACCCACTTGGTAACCGCATTGCGGAGACAGCTGGTCGCAGCATGCGACGCAACAATGCGAAGGACAAAATATCACAACAAACGACGTCCAGTATATTGGTGGAATGATGAAATTGCCACGTTAAGGAAGCTTTGTCACTCAGCTAGACGTAACCTACAGCGCCACCAGGGTAGAGAAAACGAAGGTATCCTTAGAGAAACATTTAAAAGACATAAGAAGCTCTTGAAGTCAGCCATATCCCGCAGCAAAAAGTCCTGCTTTGAAAAGCTCTGCGAGGAAGCAAATATTGATCCCTGGGGAACTGCATACAAAATATGTATGTCGAAGTTCAAAAATAAATCGCAACAACCTAAAAGCGGCCTCTTCATGAAGAAAGTTGTCGAAGCACTATTTCCGACACACGAACCGATTCCCAGAGCTGACCGAAACGATATTACAGAGTCACCCCTTTTAGTTACGGAAGAAGAACTATTGGCTATAGCGAAAAAAATTAAAAACAACAAAGCGCCAGGATTAGATGGTATACCAAATAGAGCCCTCAAGGTAGCCATAACTTCAAATCCCACCCTGTTTACTAAAATGTACAACGCATGTATAAAAGAAGGGGTGTTCCCCGACCCCTGGAAAGTTCAGCGTCTGGTTTTACTTCCAAAACCAAAGAAACCACCTGAAGAACCATCATCGTACCGACCTCTGTGTATGCTCGACACAATAGGGAAAGTGTACGAAAACATAATAAGAAACCGCTTGGAGCTTGCAATCCAGGAAGCCGGAGGACTATCAGAGAGACAATACGGCTTCATAAAAAAGAGATCCACTATCGACGCGCTAAGAGAAGTCGTTGACACTGCAAAATGTGCAGTAAGTGGCAAAAGGTGGAAAGGTGGTACAAAAGAATATTGTGCGCTGATTACCCTGGATGTAAAGAATGCGTTCAACTCAGCAAAGTGGGCAAATATATTCAAAGCATTATATACAATACGCGCCCCCAAATACTTGATAAATATTATTATGAGCTATTTTGAAAACAGAAGATTGATCTTCGACACCGACGAAGGAACTAAGAGCTACTCTATTTCTAGTGGAGTCCCACAAGGCTCTGTTTTAGGTCCGCTCTTATGGAACCTCGTGTATGACGGTGTGCTGAGAAAACAACAACCAAAAAATGTAAAACTAGTTGCATACGCGGACGATCTTGTTGTGGTAGCAGTATCTAAACAGCTCGGTGACCTTCAGAACAAATGTAATGAGTGTATAAATGGTCTGCGCCAATGGTTCTCTTCCATGAGCTTGGAACTGGCGGAGCACAAAACAGAAGTATTGCTTATAAGTACCAGGAAACTTGAGGAAAAAATAACCATAACTATTGGAGATTGTGCGATTATTTCACAGCCAAAGTTAAAGTATTTAGGGGTAATATTAGACTCTAAGCTTAAATTCAAGGAACACTTGGCGTACACGGCAAATAAAGCAAATAAGATTTATAACGCCTTATCAAGAATGATGGCAAATAGAGGCTGCGTGCGTTCCAGCCGGCGTTTTTTAATTGCAAAAGCCATGAGCTCCGTAATATTATATGCGGCCCCAATATGGGTCCAGGCGCTAGACATAAAAGCGTATGCAAAACCAATAAATGTTGTACATCGACTCTCAGCAATAAGAGTAATAAGTGCTTTCCGCACTATATCCAGCGAAGCGGCTGAATTACTGGCAAGTATACCGCCCATAGACATCCAGGGTGACGAATTCGCAAGATTAAACGAACTCTCAGAAATAACAGAAACCAAAAAGAGAGACGAGAGAAATAAGAGCATAACAATGTGGCAGCAGCGGTGGGAAACTTCAACTAAAGGACGGTGGACCCACAGACTCATACCTGACATCCATTCGTGGATAAATAGACAGCATGGGGACCTTGATTTCCACTTGACCCAATTATTAAGTGGTCACGGATGCTTCAGAAGCTACCTATATAAATTCCGTCATGACACTAGTCCGTATTGTCCGATGTGTACAGAGTCCATAGAAGACTGTGAACACATATTTTTCGAGTGCCCCCGATTTTTAAGTACAAGAGATAGGCTTAAAATTGCCCTAGGAGGTAGTTTAATGGTGGAAAATTTGACTGCACTCATGTGTCAGTCTCCCGATAAATGGAAAGCTGTTAGCAACGCAACAGCTTTTATTATGACAGAACTTAGACATTTAGAACAGATTAGGCGTCAGTCAGTCCGTATTATAGAGGAGACTTAAAAAGTCTAGTCACTCCCACGAAGTAATACTTAATCCGGTGGTTCCGTGGGAGAGTCTTGTGTTGGGAGTAGGTTAGGTTTAGCGGATTAAAGTTCCGCACTCCGGCTTTCGATGCTTCCCCCTACTATAAAAAAAAAAAAAAAAAAAAAAAAAAACATACATGTACAGACATAGGTATAATAAATACTTTTGTTATGCATAACATAACATAACATAACAACAACAATAACAGAGAACCACTTAGAACAGCAACAAAAGTTCGCATTAATTTAAACAAAAATATTTATAAGTGTATGCGTGATTGTATGCGAGTGTAATCTATTGTAAGCGAGCAGTATGCTTTGTGCTTGATTTTCACTAATTTTGCTTTGCTTTTCCGTCTTTCGTTTTATGAATTTTTTCTACTTTTTTGCGTTTTCTGCGTTTCGCTGTTTGCTATCGCTGTTGTTGTTGTTGTGCACACGCAATGCGTGCGCTTCGCAACAAGCTTTTGACTAGCTAGCAGCTAGCACATAGCATATTCTGCAAGATTCTTTATCGCTCGATTACAAAATTGATTTCTACTGCCCCACCGCCTGGCCTCCATCTATTGCTTATACATACAAATATGTAAATATGTATGTATGTATGTGTATATATGTAAGTATACGTCAATGTAGGCATATAAATATCAGTCTGAAAAAAGCTAATTTACATAAGTGCGTTATTTCAAAAATGCGTAAGTGTTGATGCGTTTTGCACCGCCCTTTCGGTTGCTCTCGATCATTACCTCACACTCTGCACTCGTCGTTGCGTTCAAGTACGCACTGCGCTGACGTTATCAGCGAAATATGTATGCGTTAATAGTTAGTTTCTTAGTTAGTATATTGCTTTGCTATTGCTTAGCAATTGTAGTACGTACCCTTACTGGACCATGCCTTCCACGTATTTCAGGCTATGCCTTCCTAATTTTTTAGACTATGAGCTTTATGAGCGTGTAGTTCATACATATTTGTTGCTGTATGCTTTACAAAATAATATTTTCAGATTTTCAATTTAATTTTAAAGAAATATTTTTTTTTTTTTTACTTTATTACAACAATAAAAACATTTTGCTAATCTGATTAGAATAATTAATAATTCTTTTGAATTAGTCTCATAAATTTTTAAATTATTAATCATGCATAAATTATTTAAAAAATCAGTAATTTTAATCAGAAACCCTTGTGCATTAATTTTAAGTCAACCAAAATATATAAACAAATTAAAAATGAAATAAATGAAAATAAAATGATAAATATTATTTTACTTCAAAGAAAATTAAAAATAATAAATAACTTTAAAGTAAAAAAAAATTAATAAATTTTGTTTTAAAAATTAAGATATAAATAAATATAAAAATTTATAGGAATAGGATGTTTTATAAATATTTTTTTCCTAGAAAAAATAAATTAATAATATAAAATTAATTTTTACTTCAAAGAATATTAAATTATTAATTATTAAAAATAATTAATACTTTTAAAGTAAAAAAAAATAAATTTCGTAAATTTTGCTTAAAAATAAATAAATAAATAAATATAAAAAATTATAGGAATAACTTTTATGATATTTTTTCCTAAAAAATTAAATACTTTTAAAAATATAATAGAATAAATCTCACAAACATATTTGCTTAAAAAGATAATTATAGGAATATAAAGGAAACACAAATTTTAAATATTTTTTCATTAAAAAAAGTTAAAAATATGTAATTAAAAATAAAAAAATATATGCATATAAAATTTAAAAATATTTTATTACGAATATAAAGGTAATAACAATTTTTAATAAATAATTTATTTTTATTATACTTTTTTTAATTTGTTCGATTTATTTTCTTTTATTTAACGCATATAAAATTGAAAAATATTTTATTACGAATATAAAACTAATATATATCATTTTTAAATAAAAACTTTTTAATAAATAGTTTGTTTTTTAATACTTTCCTATTTTATTGATTTTATTTTATTTTATTTTGTGAATATTGGTTTTTATTTAATTTTTTCACAATATTTTTTATATATATTTTTTATATATTTTTTATACATTTTTTATAATTTTATTTAAATTAATTTATTAGATTTTTTTTCATTGCAAAATGGTTTTCTAGATCACTTCAAATTGTCTACGAAAATACCAACAAATATGAAATATAGTCAAAAAGCAGTTTTCAGACATTCATATCTATTCATAAATATCTGCAATGTCTGTATTTATTATTGTTGTTGCACTAGCTAAAAACTGTCTTTGTGTGGTGGCATCAGCCAGCCAGCTATTGTGCTATTAAATGTGCGTAGCAACAACTGCATGGCTCCACACTACACACAAGGTTAATTTTTAGCTTTAGCTGCTGCTGCCTAACGATAACCCATCTATACTAACTCACACCACCTCCCTCCTACTGGCCATTTGTTGATGATGATGTGTTGTGCAAAGTGCGTAAAATGCATTGGTAGTTGTGCGCGTGTTGGCCACGCTGCGCAACACAAACAAAAACACACAAGCCAAGTATGAAGACATATGAAGCGTAAATAGCAAACTAGTTGAGAGCGCTGCCAAATGCTAAGCAAGCAAAAGCACAGCTGAATACATACCTAAAAATATGTTGACTTTTATGTCTTTGTGTATTTTAACGCAGCAACAAAATCGGCGAATAATGCAGAAAACTAACGCTGCTAAAAAGGCCTACTTTATATACTAGAAACATACCATATGTATATATGTACTATTTATATACTCAAACATATTTATATATTTTTTCGAAAAAAATGTTGCGTATACGACACAACTGTATTTGAGTGTAAGTAAATAGGAAGAAGGCGAAAAAGCAACATAACATGTTGGGGAGGAGGAGGAGCCGCAGGGGGAAAAGCGCCACAGTGCCAATGCTAGGCCTATTCTATTTAGCGATATAATTAGTTGATATGAGTCTGTGTGTATGTGTGTGAACGCTAGAAGCTGCGCTGGCTTTATGCACGCGTTAATTATGTTGCCCTGCATCTCCTCTACAGCCCCCTCGCTACGCCCAAATGCGTATCGCAAAACAACAGCAACAACAATTTGACTACACAACTAGTCAAGCTGTCAAGTTGCTTAACTAAACGACCGTCAACCATAGATTCTCTATGCCATCTATGTATGTGTGTATGTATGTAAGTGTCTGCGATCGCAAAGCTTTTTCAGCATTAGAGCTTTTTCAAGTTTGTCGGCGTTTATTCGTTTTGTTTTTGTATTTCTTGAATGCCGATTGTGCGTTGGCTGGTGCGTACGAATTCTTTTGCATTGAATTTTTATTCGTAGTTTGTCACTTTAGCTGACTCTATTATGTACATGAGTATATACTACATTATGTATATGATTGCTTTTTGTCAGTTGATCATGAATTCAGCAGACACGCATTTTTTGGAGCAGCAGCAGCGACGAAAAGCTTTTGTATATATTATTGCTAAGTATTTGTGGCTTATATACATACATATTAATTTATACGCTCATCTAATGCATTATATTATGAAATTTTTTTGACACACATTTTTTTACAATTTTACAACTTCACACAGACAGGTATACATTTTCGTATGCTTAGAAGTATTTCTATGTTCTATGTTTTAACCCTTTCATTTATTCAGTTTTTAGTTATATACATATTTACATATATGTATGTAAATATATATTTAAATATTATTTGGCTGCTGCTGAGATCATTGTAAAGTCTAAACATACTTTCAGCGCAAATAGTAGGCATTTTGTATGCAATAATCGTAAATTAATTTGATGTGAATTATGAAAATATTCGAATTTTGATGTCTAGTTTTGTGAGCGTTTGGAATTATGATTGGTGTTTACTAGAATATTAGTTTTAAAGAAACTAAAATAAAATAATATTAACAAAAAACAAAAAAAAAAAAATAAAGTGAAATAAAAAAAATAAAAATTAAAGAAATATTTAAGACCTAGTAAAAAGAAATCCATTATTTTTGCATAGAATTCATGAATTTATTAAGCATAGTTAGAATACGCCCTTTTGTCCAGAAATATGTTGCCATTTTGAACATAATCTCGTGCTAGCCTCTCATGGAATCCCAACTCCCCATTGAAAAAAAATTGTGGCAGTCGGTTTTCACAAGCTTTTCTTTAGACGAATTTTTCATTAGGAAAATCATTCGGAATAGACAGGAACATGTAGTAGACACTTGTGTGAGATCCGTACTATAAAGTGGATGCATAAGAACCTTCCAATCAAGCTCTCGATGCTCCTGGGCAATCGAAACCATGACGCAATTTTTCATTATTTCATCAATAGACTTCCAGAGCGGGAGACTCCAACAATACTGCGTCAAAAAATCGCAGAACTATTCAAGAGCAGTATTTCAGAAGTTTTTAGTAAGAAATCTTATTTTTCTAATGCCTTGTTGCCTAACTCAATGGCACCTATACAATTCGAGATACTGTGTACCAAAGCCATCTATTGGAAAAATTATGGAATTCCCTTCACTAGATCAGGTATAATTTGTTAAAAAAGTCTACTTTTTCAAGTAGAACTTGTTTAGATGTTTTTAGTTGAGATCCGATTTGAAAACGAATCGAGTCTATCAAATATAGTAAAATGTGATCCATATGTATGTATATTGCAGCTAAAAACAAAAAAAAAAAACATTTCTATGAATTCATCTACAATACACCTTTTCTAATCATATACCACACAAAGCAATAAGAATTCCATTTAAGCAAAAAGCTCTCAAGAGAGTATACACAAAATGTCACTCCAATACTTGCCTTGCTGGTGTTGCTACAATGGGGACATTGATGAGTGGCTGGCTATTGGTTGAGGGACTTGAGGAACTTGAGTGTAGCTACTTCATTAGCATTTAATTGAAAAGAAATACAAGTGAGCCAATTGCATTATAATCGGCACACATGCAAGCACACACATACATACATACACATATGCAAGCATACAAAAAGTGGGCTTAATTGTATGCTGAAATGTCACGTGTGCCCGCGCTCGATGAGTAAATTTGTATATGTTTGCATACATATATACTATAAAAGCCACCAAGAACTCGCTGAATATCTCATAAAAAGAAATTGCTTACATGTAGCGTGAAAGAAATGGAAAAAAGCACAACAAAAACAACCAAAATATGTGCAAATAAGTATAATGAAATAAATAAACAAATGAAAAGGCTTAAAATATCCTTTAAGTGTGCCTTTGGTGGGCACTTGAGAAGTTAAGTGTACGTAAAATTATGACAACAACAACAAAAAGAGCGCAAGAGTCACAAATATTATGAAAAAAATGGCAAACAAAAGCAAAAAAAAAAAATTGAAAGAACAACAAGTTGATGAATGAAGCGAAACATTTTAATTTTTTTTTTTTTTTTTTGAAAGTAGGAAAAAGGAGGTAGCGCCGTGAATATGTTAAGACAAAGATTATATTACTTTTGCTCAATTATTGTTATTGTGGCTGCAGCGTGTGCGCATAATCAAGTGTATGTAAGGGCGACTTAACGCAGCAGTTTTGTATGGAGAATGCAATACTTCCACCCTCAATCGATATTTGACATTTTTACTTCCTTTCTGTATTCAAACGCTGGCTGATACGTGCTCCCCAAGCGCACTCTGTAAGCTAACTGAGTGCCTTCAAATGTATCGCGAGCTGGATATACAGTCATCCCCGCACTTCAACGGCTAAGTAAACCGTGAAATTGGATTGCGCTGCTTTGCTTATGCTTTTCGTGACTCGTTGTGCAACCCTGAAGTGCACTTAACAAAAGCTAGAATAAATGAAAACATTTTTTTTTGTTTCTTTTGCGAATGTATAAAGAAAAGTAGCAATCTGCAGCTAGAAAAATGTCAAAGGATACCATGGCTTGGATTGAATGAAGAAACTAAAAAAAAGGAATAGAGGAAGTCACGGAAAGCAGCATACGAAATGAAGTTATTACTGCAGTCAAACGCTCAGCCAAAGGCGAGATAGCATCAAAACTGTAAGCAACACGAGAAAGCTCAGCCTTCACATGCTTTGTAGTCAAAAAGCGTCACATACAAACTACCGTTAATTAGAATGACAACAGCCGTGTGACTCCTCTTGCATTTAGTGGTGGCTAATGCATGCAGCCGTAAAAATAGTTACAGAAAAGTGCGAGAAAAGCAAAGTGATGCTTATCAGGCACAAAGAAGATACACGAAAAGGCAACTTCAATGAAATTTTTCCTACTCATGCACTTGCCCTTCTTCGTATGTATGTATATGTATGTTTTGCTCGAAATTCGTTCAACCATCTTTTTTTACTCGCTCAAAGACCAAAATTTGTATCAGGAAATGTTAACAATGAAAGTGCATGTAAATGACCCCTTGGGTCCAATCGTTGCCGCTACAAGCGATGCGTGCATGTCATGTGGTGCATACAAATGTAGGCTAACCGTGAATGAATACAATACCTATAACTATGTACGTAGTGCATATACAATGTATGATTAACTATATATTAAGATATGATGGAGTTCATCCGACAAAAATAGTGTTACAGTTGAATTTTGGACACTAATTGCAGGTACTCCCGCAGTACTGTGGGTTGTTTTAAGTAATTTTGAGTAATTTTTTTTCCGATTTTTCTTTGATTATTTTAATAAAATTAATATAAACAAAAAAAAAAATAAAAAATAATAAAAAAGTATAATAGATAAAAATACAGAAAAATAAAATAAAATAAAATAATATAAAATAAAATAAAATAAAATTTAAAATAAACATCATATTTGAAATTTTTGTTTTCTTTTTAAGTACATATATTGAAAATATTTATTTAATATAATTGTAGGTATTTGAATACTTTTTAAATAAATTTAAATTTTGTCAAATTATTTCACTAGCTACTTCCATTTTATTGAATTTTTTGGTACTCACCATAACACTTTTTCGGAGCTGTTAAAGTACATACCTGTAAATAAAAAAAGGTATTATAAAAAATTTTAATTTTATAAAAAAAATATACAGATTTAAACGTATTTTGTTACTAATTTTAAAGTTATTTTTAAGTTAAAAAGCTTAAAAAAAATATAAATTTACCACTGCTTATTAACCTCACCTTCTGAATAGTCTAATAAGACCAAAAGAAAAAAATACAACAACAACTTCCTACGCTTGCAACCGTGAAACTACGGTAGTGGCGCTTTACATTAGTAATATTATTTTTAAGCAGTAAAATATATATATATAAAAACAACAACAACAATTTGGACAAGAAATGCGCTGAAAACACAGCATGATGCATTCATACATATTTATGTACAAAATACAACAAATAATTAGTTTCAAACTACCACTTAAAGCTTCTCATGCTGCCAGACTATATATTACATAACTACCTACCTTGAAGCTTTGAGATTTCTTGTTTATACCTCAAATTGTTGTTGGCTGCTTCCACAGTCAATGAATTTGTTTTTCTCCAATTACGCATTATTAAAAAGTAATTTTTTATTTATTTATTGTTGTGCACTGGTTTTCGTCATTCGTGTGTCTGTGCATTCTGGCCACTTGCAAGCCATTATAGTTGCGTTATATCAAGTAATGATAGTTGAATGCGTTATCAACAATCGACTCGCATATACACAGCCATATTTATAAGGTTAGATAAATGTCTAAGAACCTTCAAAACCACGTAGTTTCCCACACTTTTTTTTTTGTTTTGTTTTTTTGTTGCTGCATTATTATTTTGAAATATTTGTTGGCAAGTTTTTGGTTCTTTTGATAAGCTAATTGTGTGATACTTCAAAGTATTGTGCGTTCTTACGAGTACATATAAAGATTTTCAAATAGGCCTAATATTGATAAGTGCGTTCTGCGGTAAGGCGTTTCGTAATACGTACTTAAAAACACATAAATGTGTATGTACATATGTACATACATTTGTAGATTTGATGTTTGAGAAACATATTTTTGCAATTTTTATTTATAAATGTTTAAAATAAAAAAAAATTAATATTTTTAATAAAAATTCAATGTATTGTATGTTTTTATTCAAAAAAAGAAATTAAAAAAAAAATTATTATTATATAAATAATATATTAAATTATTTTTCATAAAAATTCAATGTATTTTTAATTAAAAATATTTTTTTATTTAAATAATTTTTTGCATTAAAATTTAAAACATTTTTTTTTAATTTTTAATTTTTTTTTATTAAAAAATATAATTAATAGAAATTTTTTTTTTTAATTTTTCTCAAACAATAAATTTTTTTTGCTAAAACACTGATAGTTGCATGAGATAATTATTTAGTTATTTTAGTATTATTCATTAGTAACTAGCAAGACAAAGCTCAATGTGTAAATGCTTCACACTTTCTAACTCCAAACATTATACAATAGTACAACAACAACCACAATAGAGTACAAACAATAACAAACTAGTGGTGGCATGCACATAAATATTCGCCGACAAGTTTGGCGGCAATCCCACCCGTTGTATGTAATGGTGTCGGTGTTGTTGAGGATGAATAATAGTTGGTGGCTACGTGCTATTTAAATACGCGTGCAGCCCCAATTCGAGTTGCGTGTGCCACAAGCGCACAGTAGTAAACACATAAAACGCATACAATAAAGAAAATTTGACCAAAATGACTTGAATACCTCCAAACTTACAAATGTATGTATGTGAGCAGGTTTTGCAGTCTTCAAAGCGTCCGGTTGCGCTTCAGCAACATGCATTCGAGCACATGCAAACACGCTTCGTTGCACAATTCTGAAATGCATTCGGTAAACTCAAGAGAAACTCTGTAACACTTTGTGTGTATTTGGAGGGGCAACAAGTCAAGTGGCACGACGAATTTATTTGACGTCGAAATACATACATACACAAGTAGTTGTAAAGAAGAAAGTGCGCGGCAACTCTGCTTAAGTACATAATAGTAATTGTATATAAGTATAAGAAAGAAAAAAATTAAAACATAAAATTCGTGAAAAGCAACTGTTACTAAACCACAGAAGCCGAACAAACTAAAACAACTTGGAGTGCATTGCTTTAAGTTGCGCTTAGTTTCGTTGGAAAAAGTCGGCGCTTTGTAAGATACTTTTTGTATTTGTACTCATGGCGTACACGGCGTGTTTTAGCGTGCATCGGTTTTTACATACATTTTAAACTAATTTATGCATTCTAGAAGACTTATTAGCTTATTTACATAGCAAATATGTATAGTATAGTCATTTACAGTCTAATTATCAGAAGAACACTTAAATTTATTTATATTAGTGTGATTCGTAACATTTTTTTTTCGAGAGAATGATAAATATATATATTAGAAAATCATAAAAATCATAGCGATTTCTCCGTTTTTCGGAGATAGCCCCAAAAATTCGAATTTTTGACTGATTTTGAATTTCAAAAATAGTCTTATTGAAGAACATTATAATTAATTACAGATTCTCAAATATATATTTTCCTCTTATTACAATGACGTTTAAAATTTGTCGGACAAGCTTATATATATGACCATAAAATAAAATAAAATAAAATGAAATGAAATGAAATAAACAAATTAAATTAAATTAAAAAAGTAAAATTAAAATTAAAATTAAAATTAAAATTAAAATTAAAATGAAATGAAATGAAATAAAATAAACAAATTAAATTAAATTAAATGTATGAGCATTTAACATTTCAGAATGTAAAAATAAAAAAAAAATTACATAATAACATATAATTTACAAATTTATTTATTTGAAAGCATTTGCTAATATATTTTCCTTTTTTTCTCTTTTTCAGGTAATTATAACAGCTTTACTTTCATGTGAGCTATTTTGGAATGTATGTGAGTATGTATATTTCTATAAAAGATGTTTTTTTAGAAATGTGGTTATGAACAAGAATTTAGTTTTATGATTATGTTTTAAAAATGTTTTCGGCCAAGTTTCAGCTGTAAACCCAATTTTCGACCATTTTTTGCAGCAATTGGGGTCATAAGTCAGCAATAATCGTTGCTCCGGAGTATAAAAATTTGTTCATTATGAAATGACAAATCAAACATGGCATCAATCATGTGATAGCTGTCAAAAAGACAAATTTCGAAAAGAGTATTTACTCAATGAAAACCACACGTCTAAAAAATAAAATGAAATTGGTAAGCTGGTGTCGGTAAATTTTCAATCCTACTTAATGTGAACTACTCTTACATAAATGTGAAGACAACCGTTTTCTTTTTAGGTATTAGAAATTTTTTATACACCTATAAATACCTAAAATATCCTAAATATTAACAAATGCCTATAAAAACGCTACTCCAATTACTATTTTACATACATAAAACATACAACATATGTACATCCTATATACCATACATTTAGCAAAGCAAGAAAACATTTCATAAGTATCTACCAGTATAACATTCCTTTACAAACTGCAATTCGCAATTCAATGATTAATTCCAATGTAGGCGGCACTTTTCTTTTTGTTGACGTCTGTCTCCAAAGCGCTACATACAATCTCTCACTTTTTTCGCTCCTGAGTGTAGTATATTTGATTACTTGACTATCTTTTTGTTTACTATTTACACTAGTAGCTCCGGCAGCTTTTAATTTTTTGTCTGTACTTTCAAATGATTTTAATTTCATTGCATACAACACACACGACTTTTACTGCATTCTTCTTGTATACGATGCTGTCATATGCAAAAAAAATGTTGTCTAACTCTTTCACTGTTCCCAGAATGTGAGTATGTGTGGGTGTGGCATAAAAATTGCATTTAGTTGATGAAATTTCATTTTGCTGCAGTCCAATTTATTGAAACTATGGCTGTGTGCTGGACACGGGGTTTCAGAGTTTTCAAAGTCGCCAATTGGCTGTCAAAGCACAAGTATGTAGTAGGAATTAGCTGATATATAGAGACGGAAATAGATACATTCCAAACGAAATATTTTTGCTATTTTTTTTCGAAAAATATTTTCTCTACATATCTTCACTTCGTTATTCACAAAGTTCATTATATACATAGATATGTTCATTTTATATGTACATATGTAAGTTTTAAAAGCACCACTCATGTATCACTGAAATACTTCCCTTATGCCAGCCGATTATGCAACCATCCTTCCGTGTTTTCCAACTATCTGCATATTTATTTTTGCAAACTGCAGCTTTTCATTGCAATTTCCTTGCCACAAAAAAAAATTGAAACAAAACAAAACTATTTTCCAAGTTGTTCGCAAAGACTTTTTTATCGTTTTTTAAATGCTTTCTCCTCTACCAACTAACAGTACTTTTAAGCCAATAAATATGCTTTTTATGCTGCTGCAAGGGATTTATTTGCACTAGTCGCTGTTTGAAAAGAAAGGGTGGTGAGTAAAATGAAGCAATATAAATACCGTTAAAATAGCTGTATTCGCTTGTAGGCGTTAACGAATATCTCCCTACACGAAACTACATTCCCGCTCACCACTATGATAGCAACTTTTACTAAATGCAAATGCTATGCATATGTGCAATGGGGAAAGCTGGTTTTTAGCACCGACATATTTGCAGGATGATAAGGGCATTTTAATAGTACAGGAAATTGTGCAATATTCATGTGTATTGAGCGAATATGCTCGTATATCAAGGCTTGTATGTGAAAAATCGCAGTTTTTTTTAATTTTCTTATTTTTTCTAACTTTTAGCTTTTGACGAGAAAATGAGAGGTTTCTCTTAAAATTTAATATAAAATTTATTTTAAAAAAATATCAAAACTCAAAATTTTTAATTTTTAACAGAAAATTAAATTAAAAATAATTTTGGAAAATAATTTTTTAAAAACATAGTTTCATTATAAGCAATATGATTGCCTTTATGAAGAAAGAATCGATTTTAAGTGGAAACAAAAAAATCATAAAAATAAATTTTGGAAAATTTTTAATGATGAATTGTAATGTAAGAATAGATTTTAAATGAGAAACGCTTCTAAAAAAATAAATTTTGAAAAAATATTCAATTAGAAATTTTTTAATATTAATTAAAAACATAATACAAAAACAAAATTTTTTTTTTCAACCAAGATTTTTTCGACCCTTAAAAATCCCCAGCCGATAAAAAAGCAACTACAATAACTCTTTAAACAGTTAAAACCTTTATTTGGAGTCTGCACCAACGAACCACCCCGCATCTAATTGGCTCAACGACAGCATTGTGCCAACTTTAACAGTTAACACAGACATTGATTTACTCTGTCTTTAAATCCGAATTGACTCTTGAGTACCACACACACACATACACCTATATTTCTTTCACTTTTCAATGCCAATCACTCTGGGTTTTTTTTACTAAATACTATGTGCCAGCATTTTCCTGAGCTAATAAACTCGAGACCCCATACTACTCTTACCACTTGGTGTGCCTGCATTTTTCATCATTGAAACGAATTCCATTCATTTCCTTAACGTTTGTGATTTTCTATCCAGCCAGACAGCCAGTTGTTGCAACACAATGCGCGGCGACATAGGCCATCGCAAAGTGGACAAACAGACAAATAGCTAGACAAATACAAATACGAAAATTGAAAACACGAGCGACGGTCAATTTCGCAATGTTTGACCGCTGCTGTGGGGCGCAAATCGCACAGACAATGCGGACACTCTCTTTGCGCGGGGTAAGTGCTGGAGAGCTGGGTTGCACCCTGTAGAGTTTTTGTCATGTTTGTAATAAAGAAAAAATGCGATGAAAATTGATTTTTCTGATTGCATTTAGTCGAGTATATTTTTTTGAGGGACAAACCTAACGGAATATACAGTTATTGGTATAATAATAGAAACAACTATTTTGGTGGTATATAATGAATTAATAAATATAGTAAAGAAAATTAATATAATTAAGATAAAATATAAGACTGTTAATTAGTCATATAATTCACCTAAAAAGTTAAAAAAAAAATAAAGAATTAAACATTAAAAAAATAATATAAAAAAAAATAATAAAATAAAAAAATAATAATAAAAAATATTTATAATTCGCATGACATTTTTAATGATCTCACAAATTTTGTTTTTCTTAAATTTCATTCACACATTTTTATTCAAAAATCACTTCGGAGGGACATAAATTACAACAAAAAATTAGTCAATAACAGCAATTGTACCGTAAGTGGCAAATAAATTACTACAACAACAACAAAAATATGTAAAATGCAGCCCACAGCCTTGCTATGAAGCAGAAATGCATGGAAAGCCGTAACGAAAGAATAGTAAATTACAAACAACAGCTAACTAGTTTCGCTGCTAAAAATCCTATGGCATCAGCAGAACAAACAAAAAGGATGTAACTCAGCAGGCTGTGAAGGTATAAAGTCCAGTGTTAAATGCTTGCATGTAACAAACAAGCAAAGGACTAAAATCTGCAGCGTCTGCAAATAACTTGCAACATTTTAGATATACATATAAACATACTGAGTATACACAAGCTGTTGCAGTTATGCTGTAAACTTCACTATCTGGGCGACCACCACACCACCCACCACACGATTTAATAATATTACGAAGGATGTTATTTTTTGCGCCACACCAGAGAGAGAGAGAGAGGGAGTGAAAGAGAGATTCGTACCTTGTAAAGTGGGTGGTGTGCGGAGAGTGAGTGCGACATGCGCCACTGCACAAATCAAACCCAACAAGCAGCAGCAGCCGACGCTTACGAGTGAGGTGGAAAACGAGCGAACGTGGCACAGCACAAACTACACAGAGGATACAACACTTTTCACGGACGCCTGAGTATGAGTGTGGTGTGTTTGTTTAGTGCAGACATGTCTGCAGTGCAATAGCGCACACGAAGCGCATTCGTTGCTCTTTGCGCACCGCGTAGTGCAAGCACATTAAAACCCAACCAATGGGTGGTGGTGGTGGACACTGGGTGTTGATGGTAAAAAAGAGAGTAGAGAGAGTATTTAGCTTGTAGGAAAATTTTGGGAAACGGCTGAAAATATGTATATTTTAGAATTTTTTCGTTGTAACCAAATATAGTGAATACGGTAAAAAGGTTTTTTGTACCGTTAATGTAATATTTGTAGTAAGCAGACGTGGCGGATGTGGGGAATCATGAAGTGCTAGTAGAAAGTGCAGCAATAATGGTAGTCATAAATATTATTTATTGCGCTCGAAAGTAAAAAATCAAAACATTCGTATTTATGTGTATATACACGTATGTACATATAAAAACCTATATATATAGTCCTATATATATTTATTCTATTTTCTAAAGAAACTTTCACTTTCTACATATTATTCATATTTTAATGTTCTTACCGCAACTGAAACTAAGTTTTCAATTCACTAACATACATAAAAATAAATCCACACACACACTCCGACATCTTTTGCATTGCAACCCCTTGAAGTATGCAACGCTAAGCAAGCAATATTGCCACTTTGTATGTTAATAATTTAACTGATGCGATAAAGACTCGAGCAATGAGAAATGCGACAAAATGACAAAATATAAAGGTCTATGGCATAAAAAATGAATTGAGGATGCAACAACAAGAACAATAACAACATACCTATCTGGGTATGTGTGTTTGTAAGACTACAGCGCCAAAAAGGCAACTACAAGTGGCATTCAAAAGCAGAGTTAAAGGCAAAATGAATGCAAATGTCGAGACAATAAACAAGCATGTGCCCAGTAACAGTACATTTTACAAACAAACATACATATGTATGTTGCATGTATTGTAAAGTGCGGCTTTCACATGCAAATTCCGTGTGTAGCAATGCTCTACATGCTGCCCGCATGCTTTTTCAGCTACAACTTCAGTCCAACTGCACATGAGGGTTGCTTGTTTGCTTGTTCTCGTAATGTTTGCTGCATTTTTTGGGGAGCGTGTAAGTTTGGGTTGGGTTGTTGTACGTACGTACGAGTAAATACCAAAAGTTGGAAAATGCAAGAAAAAATGCGGAATATATTGGAAAAGTGAGAAGGGGGTAGTAAAGGAAAAGCCTTCTATGTTATATGTGTAGAGCGTTCGTTGGCAGTTATGTAAAATTGCCGTGTTGCTAGTGTGCGAGTGTGCTAGTGTATTGAATGGCACTGCGCCAATGAAGATAAAATATTTTAATTTGTTTCGGCCAGCCATTCAATGGTTTTTCTTGAGCCGCTTCAAATTTTTTGTTGGTTGAAGAAAGTTAGAAATGTAGTAGAAGTGTGCAGTCAATGAAAATTTTTGAAATTTTTAAATAATTTTATTAAACAAAAATTAAAAAAAAATAAAAAATTATATGAAAACTATTTTTAACAAAAAATTTAATTGAAATAATTAAAAAAAAAATTAAAAAACAATATTTGTCTTTTGTTTAACAAAAGTTTAAAAAGAAATTAAAATTTTTTAACAATAAGAAATATAAAAATTCTTGCAGCCAGATTTCCTATACTCCAAACGTATTCTTTCACAAAAAATCACCTAACTTTAGTTGGCATTGTGGATACGTCTTGGGCCACTCACACTCACTCACTCAATGTGTGTTCACCCTGTGCCTTATACGTTTGCAATTTGTAGATTAGAGATTTTTCGGCGAACACAAATACCAAAACATATACATATGAAGATATGCATAACTTTCAAGAATATTTATATTGTATCGGTGGAGCACTTTGCTTGCATTTCTGGTGAATTTCCATACATACATACCTAACTGAACATGTGTGCATATAATTTTCTAAGCCCAGCAAACTGCTTTTATCTTTTTACGCCGAAATCGCATTGTGGTTTTTGCATTCTTATTACTCAAGTTATTTCGTGCTTATGCGATTTGCTTGCGTGTATGTGTGTGTGCGTTTGTTTTATTTATCTTCAATTTGAGCATTTATTTGCTTTGCTATTGCTGCAACTGCAAATAACAAAAAAAAACAATTTGCCTTTTACGCCAGTGCCAAATTCGAATTTTTACAGTTTTATTTTTTTTATTTGTTGTTGTTGCTGCATTGTTTGATGATTTTTTTACTGCTCTGCATTATACATATATTTTTTATTACTTTTTGCTTGCACTTGAAAAATGTTTGTATATTTTTGGATAAATCTTTGTTCATATGTATATATTGCAGATAAAAGTATTTTCGTGCTTTTGCACTTTTGTTTATTTTATTTATTGTTTGCGGTTGTAAATGCAGTAGACATTAAATTTTTGCAGTCGAAAAGTCCAAACAATGGACCGGAGGGGGTAAAAGGCGCACACTGGGTGTGTCGCATCAGTTAGCCAGCAAGTCAAGCATTTGCTTGTGAGTGTATTGTGTTAATTTGCCAAAAGGGTTGCATTGCCGCGTAATATTATATATGTAGTAAAAGTTTACGGGAAGCTTTTGGGTTGCATTTTAAGGTATTCAGAAATGGATTGAATATAAATATTGTTATATTTTTTAGATATTTAAGAAGGCAACTATTTTCCAGTATAAAGTTCAGTGCTTTTTTTTACTCTTGAAAATAAATATAGTCATTAGAAAGACGATTTCTGTAAAGTCTCCCTCTCTCTTTCTTTTATATTTCTACAGAGCCTAGGGTATCTATTAAAATGAGTTCTTTCAATATTTTATCAGCTCATTGCGCCTAAAACTATACTTCACTAAATGTAAAACCTCTAATTCCATCGAAGTTATAAGAACTGAGTCGATTCTAAATGTACAAATGTATTAAAATTGTATTTCTGAACCAGTTTATCTAACCAGTAGGTTTTCAAATTTGAAAAAAATTCATTACTACTTTTTTGCTCATTTCTTCTTTTTCACTTAACCAAAAATTCTTGTAAACTGCAACTTCTATCCAAATCAAAAACAAAAACAATCCCAACCGGAAATGAAAAAAGTTACTGTACTGTTGCAATTGAGACGATAATCATCTGCTAAAGAGCATATGAAAAAAGCAAGAACACAATGCAGTCAAATAAATAACTTTCATTTTCAAAAGTGAATAAAGTCAAAGCCATAAAAGAAATAGCAAAAACACAGGATAACAATGACTGCACAAACATACATACATACACATTTAATACAATTATAACTATATACCTTCCATAAAAAGGAGTCGAATAAGTTGTACGCCGTCAAGAACACGTCGCACAAGTTGCACAAGTGGCTGGTTTTGAGGCGAATTGAGCTGTGTCATGCAAACTTTTGCACTGTTGCGGTTGTTGTTGTAGTTGTTACTATTGTATTTACCGTCGTTAGTATTTTTGTTAGTGCATATATATATATATGTATGTATTTGTATTCACAACGCAGCAATGCAGATGCGTCATAGCGTTGGCGCTGAATTTCGGCTAAAAACTAAAAAGTAAAAGTTATACACAGCGAAAGCAAAAGCGAAAAGAAAGACATTACGTGGTCTTGCGACAAATGCATATAACCGCACACATACAAATATCTATATATGAATGCAAGTCTTTGGAGGAGTAGACGACATACCATTCCAGCAGAGGTTAGACAGACAGTCAAGCTTTCATTGTGTTCTGTTTTTTGTGACGAAGGCGTTGCGACTGTCAATTTTTGTTATTGTTGTTCATCGTGTGCTGCCTTCTCATCATCCTTTTCGAACAAGTTTACTAGAATGTTGCCATTTGTTGTGGCAGCTACATATATACCTACATATGTACATACATATATACAGATATGTACGAGTATGTAAGTTTGTAGCTCCTCAGACAGTTAAATTGGCGCGAGTTTGTCGATCGTACATGCAACATTTTTACACCCATTTCACTGGCAATGACACTTGACAACGTGCAACACGTACGTAGACACAAAAATAAATACCGCAGTTGAAAATATTTCAGACATATAAATTTCAGTAAAATATTTAATAAAATATTTTATATAAAAAAATAAGAAAATTTGTTTTATAAAAAGATCAAATAAATTATACAAAAAATAAAAAATTATTTATCAAAACAATAGAGAAAGATATTGTATACATTAAGTGGCGCATTGACAAAGTAACCATAAATCCAATACAACAACCTGTAATAATTTCGTAACAACGACCCAGAAAGGCGCCAACATTTACACTTTATGCGTATTCACTTTATATATAGGAATATATGTATCACTATATGTTTAATATGCAGAGTAAAAGTGAAGGAAATCGAAAAGAAAAGCACATGAAATGAATTACAATATATAAACAGCCACGGTTTATTACCATTTTTTATTGTTGTCGTATGGGTGTGTGTGTGTTTTCGTTGGCTTTATTATTGCGCATTGTTTCTTTTGTACAACTCAAATACATATTCATTTATATTTTGATATGTATCATACGCTGTTAGCGACATCACCGGCACCATCACCAACACCGGCACCAGCTCATAACCATCCAAGCAAGCAAACAGCATTGACAGCCAGCCACTTCGGCAGTGCCTATCGTCATCGTCAGTGTAAGCGTCATCATCGTCGTTACTGTCTCAAGTTCAAGTTCAAGATAAAAATTTATTTCATTTCATTCCACTTCTTTTTTTATACGTTTTATGTTTTTTTCTACTTTATTTCATTTCATTTACTTTTGGCTGTACTATATTCGTATGAATATGGTTATGTGCATATGTATATATTTATGTATGAAAGTGTGCTTTAAGAAATTTCGTAAATACAAGTATAAGTATGAATGTATGTAGATGTGTTTGTGTGCATATTTTGGGCTGCTGCAACCTGAATGGCCCGGCGCTAAGCGCTGCAACACAACAAAAGATTCAATGAATGGATGTACAATGCGGGCAAGTATGTCTGCGATAAGTTTATATAATGAAAGGTGGAATATATAGATATTTATGTGCATAGATATGCTTATGAATATGGAATACAGAAATGCATATTTGAACTTTAACTCGCGCTTATTTACCTTTATAGATTTTCAAAAGTAAAAGTAAATTTCGAAAATTGTTTATTCAAAACACCTGTATATATTTAAATATTGCTCTATTACTATCCGATATACGAGAGGATTTTTGATAATTTGAGAGGAATTTTATTAAATTATATAAAATAGGTAGATTATTAACTTAAATTAAATAATTTTTTTATTTATTATTATTATTTTTTTAATTCAGACACCTCTTTATGCTTTTTGTGGCATATAGTTGAAACAAAAATTTAATTATTTTTAACATTCAATATAAATAATAAATAAACTAATTTGCTTTCATCTCTCTATTTTTCAGGTATGTTCTGAATGAAAATATTTAAAACATATTTAAAGCATCTGTATGTCACACTTTTACGGTGGGCTTCGGTAAGTACCACTTCTAAACAGTGAGCTATATATAAGGGATTTTTCAATAAGAGACTGGGTCATTTTGTGATCTAACATGTTCACCAAATTTGGTTTTCAATAAATCGATTGTGACATTCGCTGTGTGGCTTGTGCCGCCGTCCTGTTGGAACGACATATTGTCCAAGTCCACACCATCCAATTCGGGCCAAAAATATTCGACTATCATTGAAATTAACCTCATCGCTGAAGATGATTTTTCGATTAAATCATTTTCAGTTGTTGCTTAACCCAATTCACGAACATACCACGATTCTGGTGGTCAAGCGGCTTCAGTTCTTGTGTCATTTTGATATTGTAAGGATTGGGGCTTCAGTTCTTGTGTCATTTTGATATTGTAAGGATTGGGTCTTCCTCAATAAATGTGCTAGCGGCAGCAATATCTATTCTCGACACTACGGGCACTTCTTTGTAGGGAGACATATTTTTCTGGTGGTCAAGCGGCTTCAGTTTTTGTGTCATTTTGATATTGTAAGGATTGGGTCTTCCTCAATAAATGTGCTAGCGGCAGCAATATCTATTCTCGACACTACGGGCACTTCTTTGTAGTGAGACATATTTTTCCCCACTCTTTAACTGTGGCCTCACTGCCACGGGAATATTTTCTACTGAAGTTAAAGAGTGGAGAAAAATATGTCGTTTGCTGTCCCAATCGGTCTACTTTTGCACTTTTAAATTACTTATAAAAAACTTTGATTGATCAAAGAAAAATATTCTAGGTTATTTTGTTAATTTATGATTATTATAATCTCCAAAAATGCCAAAATACGTATTTAATAAATAAACCTCCATTATAGTCCCCACTATAGTCATTTCTTAATAAAATTATTCACCAAACAAAAGCTGAAAGTCTGTCTAATTAAATCACCTGCACTATGAATTGCATTGCTTTTTTCTAACAAACGCCATTTTGTAAAATTATAGCGCAAAGTTAAAACTACAAATTGCAGCACAGACCAAATGCAAACACACACAACCACATGCATATATGTGCATTCAAGTCTTTCGCTATTCGCTAAAATGTACACTTCGTAAAATAGTCGAGCGCACTTAAGTTTAGGCTCGTGCAGTGAGGCTCGTGAGCGAATGAGTTGGGTGGGCGTAGTCAATGGCATGTAATGCGCTTAGCTAATAGTAAGACAAATGCTTACTACAATTGAATTGAAAGCAACAAAAAACACATCACTAATTAATTTTGCGCATTTATATGCAAATCCATATGTGCATATGGCTATATAATATTTAACTATACTTTTTGTTTGCCTTTTATTTCAAACTCTCCACCACCAGCAGTTAATTGCATTAATTTCAGATTAGTTAATTCAATTTTGTGATTTCACGCAGCAGTTTTATAGTTTTAAAATTTATGTTTATTAATTTTGATTGTATTTTAAATAATTACTTGCATAAATTTTGCACAAACTACAAACAACAACAATTGGATATTTATTTAGCGATTATCTCATGCTATATGTGTGCATTGCATCTGTTTGTGCACACTCGTGAGTTGCTGCGAAATTATACATACAAATAAATAAACATATGTATGTGCGCTTATTTCTCTTTTTCTGCATTGAATTTGCCTGTTGTCGTCCCCTTCGTTATGGCTGTCATTACAGTGAAACTTATTGTTTGATTTGAATTTTTTGCTGTTTGGCGTTGGTTTGTTTCTAACTCACGTCCGGCGTCGTGACATGCAATTGACTGTGACGCTGTGTTGTGCGCTTTGCTGTTGAGTATTCAGAGCGCTTGCGCGCACCGAATATCCGCAATTGGCGCTTGCAACTAATTATTTAAATATGACAGGCAGCTATGTAGTGATGGCGTTATATGGCAAAGAGTATGTAGTGTGTTTGCATGGATATATTCGCGATACTTGTTTATATTCAATTTCAAATGAGATACGTTAAGTAGGAAACACCCGCAAAAAAAAAACAAAATATACACGATAAACTAGTATTTGATACTATTTATACTACTTTGGCGATGACATTCAAATCAGTTAATTGCAATTTAAGTATGCATGAGTCAGGAGAATCGAGTTTTTTGTTTACCCGAGAATGACAAAATAAGTGAGTTGATAGAAAATAAAATAAAATAATAAAATAGCAAAATGTTAATAGATAAATTAAAAAACAATATTATCGCTAAATAATAAATAATATATTTTACAGTTATTTTTTTAAATTAGTTAATAAATAAAATTATAAATGTATTGAAATTATAGAAAAATTATATAATAAAAAAGTATTAATTTAAATAACAGAGAATTGCATAAAAAATGGCTTCAAATAGAAAAGGTAATGCAAAAAATATTTAATGTTTACTCACAGTTTTATACGAATTTTATCAATGTGTGCTAACACAATTCTTTCTCTTTTCTCTCTTTCAAATTTATTATTAATTTTTTTTTAAATTACTTTCCTTTGAATTTGCTCTATATTTCTTTATCTTTGCGAATTCGCTTCCTCGAAAATAATATATATTATTCATTCATATATGTACATATATAGACACATTCTGTTTCTGTATGTATGCAAATACAACTATAGTGCATATGTATGTTTTAATCATTGTAGTTGTATTAATCAGTGCTTGACACACTTTTAATTCGCTAGCAACAACAGCAAATCAGGAAGCTGTAGCGCTTTAGGGTAATAAATAATAAAAGACAAAGCGTAAAATAATTAAATTTAAAATAAAATGCACAAAGCAGTACAAAAACAACAAATATTAATTACAATGAAGTGAAAAAAATCTAATAAAAAAATAAAAAATAATAATATAAATAAAATAAAATAAAATAAAATAAAATAAAATAAAATAAAATAAAATAAAATAAAATAAAATAAAATAAAATAAAATAAAATAAAATAAAATAAAATAAAATAAAATAAAATAAAATAAAATAAAATAAAGTAAAGTAAAGTAAAGTAAAGTAAAATAAAATATAAAAAAAATAATATAAAAGGCAGGGACTGTAACTCTTATGACTTTTATCAAAAAAATTAAAAAATAAGAGTTATTTTTGATTTTTATATATTTAGATCAAAAATAAAAGTTATTTTTGATTTTTATTTTTTTAGATCAAAAAATAAGAATTATTTTTGATTTTTATATTTTAAAATCAATAATAAAAATCAATTCAAAATTTTTATTTATCTATTTATGCCGTATGTATTACAATATGCTGCATCATTCCAATTTTTATATGTCACAAATTTTGAATTGATTTTTATTATGGATTTAAAAATATAAAAATAAAAAATAATTCTTATTTTTTGATCTAAAAAAATAAAAATCAAAAATAACTTTTATTTTTGATCTAAAAAAATAAAAATCAAAAATAACTCTTATTTTTGATCTAAATATATAAAAATCAAAATTTAAAAATCATACAATATTTCGCATATAGTTCACCTAAAAATCATGATGGTGTAACCAAAACTTTTCTACGATGTTCCTTTATGTATGATTTTTTTTATTAAAAATTGTAAAATAACTCTTATTTCCGGTCCCTGATAAAAGGAAATCTCAAATGTTAATACATTCTCTAATCTTCAACTTTTACCGCCTTCTCTAAAAGTGAGATTTGAGTTATTCTCGCATCATCACCATTATTAACATCATCATCATATTCATAATCATTAACTTGAGTAGAAAAGTAACAACAAAAACAAAAACTAACAAGTATCATTCACTGCGTTTGTGAATAGCCGCACCTGCGTTGAATAGATTATAAATGTATGTATTTATGCACATTCTCTCAATGTATGTATGTGTGTATACTCGCGGGCCAGCAACCCTCATATACCTCATACGGCATTCGATCCACCACCCCCCACCCAGCACTTACTTCTACGCAAAACTTTTCGTGTATAACGAAACAACGCTCACACTACCTACATATGTATGTATTAACTCATGAGCAAGCAAACAGTGAAATAATACAATAATACACGCTCCGCAGCCGTGTATTGGTGGTGGTGGCGTTGGTGTGCGGGAAGCAACCACAGCCGAAAATATCATAAAATTGTATAAACGCTAAAATGAAAGCAACAAAAGCAAATCAATACTGTGGCGAAAGAACGTAGAATGACAGAGTCGTGGAAGTGGGACACTTGTGTGCAGCGGCTGACAACAACAATAGCAACACACAACAATTCAACAGACGGCAGACAAGCGCAATATCGCATTTAATTGGTTAGCTTTTTGATTTTTTCGTTGTTTTTTGCGTTTTTGGAGAATATTTATTTTTGTTTTTATTGTTGTATTTTTTGTTTTTAATGTTATACTAAATTTGTGTGCATATATTGTTAGCAATGTGTTTTTTGTGATTTTTTATTTAATTTTAGAACTTTAGTTTTTGTGTTAGACATTCATTCTGTATTGCAAATGGCAATAGTTGTATGGCGCTTAGCTTTTGTTATATACATACATACGCTAACTGTATGCTTATTTCATTTCACTGCTTTTGGTGCATATTTTCACTGCTTTCTACTCATCTAGCGCATAAATACCCATATCATGGCAAATATGTACATTGGAAGTATATAAATGCATTGCTCATATGTACATATGGCGCTCTATATACATACATACCAATAAACGGCGGTGCATGTAAAATACCGATATATTTGTCTATATTTATATATATTATATAGTAGATGCAATTGTATTTGTGTACTTTGTATGCAAATGCTAATGCGTTGACTTTATAATATTTTTGACATTCAAAACCATAAAGTTGTCTGTCATTTATCGTGTCTTCGTGCACTGCAATTAGCGCATGCCAAATAATATATATCTACAGATATATTTTATTTAAAAAAATAGTTGAAATGCTTGCTTCCTACTGTGGAGACATACAAAAATATTTACTTCTATATAAATACATGCATGTGTATGCAATTCAGTTTTTAGTCGTCACACGGGCGTGAATTTCAATGTCAACCGGTATGTGCTGCGCTGTCTTTCCACATACAAACATACACACGCATTCATTCATACGTGCGCTTACATATATATACATTTCAGAATTTGTTATTCACTATATTTAATTGCACATCTTGCTCGTGATTGAATATTTTTGTCGAAAAATAACTACTTAGTTATAATAATGAGAAAAAAAATATTTAAATTTTGAGTTGGTATAATACAAACTGATCGCTTAGAATACAAAAATAATACATTTGGGAGAATTTTTTATACTCCACTTTACTTAAAGGGGTCTTATAAGTTATAAAAATGAGCTGAAAAAGATTCCAAAATTTGTGTTTTAGATCTTCGAATGATCTAAGAGAAGAATTCTTTATATTTCTAGTGTCGATTGTGGGTCTCCACTTTACTTGAAGGTGTCTTATAAGTTCTAAGAATGGTTAATGGATCTAAAAATAGCTTTAAGAGACTCCAAAATTTATTTTCAGATTTTTGAATAATTAAGAAAAAAAAAATATTTTCTATATGCGATATTCCAAAAATGTTTTTAGCTTTCGAAAAAAACTTATTTTAAATTTTTGAAAAATTTAAAATTTTTGAAAAATTTAATTTTTTTTTAATAACTGCTTGATAAATATACAAATTTCTATTTAGCGCGCTTTTAATTAGCATCCATCTAACTAATTAACAATTTACTCACTAAATTAATTCAACGCATCTACTCATCGCCGCAATAGCGAAAGAGAACAACATTTTGAGGCATTACTGTCGTTCGTCACAGCTGACCTTGGTTGCAATCACTTGACGTTATTGCTGTTTACTTTTTTGCCATTTGTTGAGCTTTTTATTTTTCTCTCTTTTTTAACAATAACAACAAATACAGCTGCAGAGTATGTATGCACTGTTGTTGATGCGATTTTAGTGTTTTTTTCGCAAATAATATTTGTTTGCGTTTCCATTGCTCTTCCGCACATTTTGCACTCTTTGCAATGAATGCTATTTGTAGCTTGTTTTTTTTTTCTGGCTGACTTAAAGTTTTGCATTAATGTTTGCACATACATACATACACATATATATATGTATTTAATTTATTTTCAAATATACTCTGTGTGGCGGCGCCTTCTAGCATCTCTCCTTTACTTATTGCATACACATGTGAATTTTGTATTTTGAAAAAAAAAACTGAATAAATAACCGCCAGGGCTGCAATTGTATGTCGCAATTTGCTAATTTGGGACTTTTTGACTTTATCTCCCGCGTTCCACTGTCCGCCCGCTTGTGTTGTGTTGTCTTTTAGTGTGCGCTGCAGCCAGATGAGCAGCGTTTCGCTGTTTGGCGCGTCAAATGCAGGAAATGCTATTGTCGTTTCTGACTGCTGATTACTCACTCATTCTGCTGATACAGCTTCTATGAATAAACTTTTTTTCTGTGAAATGCGAAACGTTTGCATAAATACTTTTCTAAAATCTAAAATTTTTAAAATATTTTAAAGTTTTTTAGATACAAATTAATATTTGTTGTTGTATGCAATATTTTTTAATGTTATTTATTTCCGATTTAAAAAAAAATTTACTGTTTTAAATTAAATAATTAACAAAAATTTAATTAACAATTAATAAAAATAAAAATTGCAATAAAAAAGTTGAAAGTTTATATTAAATAAATAATTTAATTAATAATTAATAAAAATTAATTGCAATAATAAAACTATGCTTCTTAATTATTTTCTTATATAGCAATCGTGCACAATTTCCAAATTAAAAAAAAAAAAAATAAATTAAAAAAACTTAATTAAAAGAAATTAATTATGTGAGAACCTTCCTAACAACTCTAGCCATTTGTTTACTTACTTCTCTCATATTTAAGGATCATCTTAAAAATTCTGTATATTCTTATTTCTTAAGAAAATACTCCTTAAAAGCTCTTTGTTGCAGTTTTAACATTACCACTCCCAACATGACATGGTAATTATATTGCAAAACTTGTGCAGCTGTAGACATGAATTAGACATCTGAGCCATACAAATATAATTTCCGATTTTTGCACATTTCATTCATTCATTTGTTGTATTAAACACTAAACGTGCATGATAACGCCACACCTACGATCCTTCAATTGGATGTTTTTCATTAACAGTCAAAAGTAATGAAGCAGGGTACCCAAGGAGAATTGTTTTATAAAAAAAAAATAGAAAGAAAAAGCAACAGTTTCAGTAAAAGTGAATTTGAAATTCACAATGCGGTACTTAATTTGCACCTTTGAGCATTTTTTCTGCGAATTCAAGGTGATAAATGAATGGAAAATATTTATTAAAGCTGCAATAGAAATTCTTCAGCATGAATATCCCTTATGCGCTTAACCCTACTCAATACGTCTTTGATCACATATATACATACATACATATATATGTATTTAGAAGAAGAAGAATATCCAATCCAATATCTTCACTGTTACAATTTCAAATAAATGTTAGCTTCTCTAAACCCTCCGTTGGCCTTGAGGCATAAATATCCTTAACCAGGCAAACTGATTGCCTGGTTGCCTGTTGCATTTTGCTATTTCATTTCATTGCCGCTACATTTTTGCAACACCGATCGATTAAGAACCGTTGCTTTGGACTTATAACCTACTGCGCAAGGTACGTGGAAGACCAAAAGGGGTATTTGTTGAAAAAAAAGTGAGAAGGAAAGGAAAGAAGAATGGTAGAAGACAACAGCGAACATTATAATTCATGTCACGCTTTGCATTGCCCGAAGGAGCAGTGGGGTCCAACGATTGAAGGAGTGTTTTATATTAAAAAACAAGAATTTAAAAAAAAGAAATGTATATAATATAACAGTATTCGTGCCTTACTGCAGCCAATTTGTATTATTTTTTTATTCAGCTCTCTAATTTTCATTCTTATTCTACATTTGTATGTATCCGCATTATTTTGCAGATTTTTATTTGCACTAAAAATATAAATGCACACAAATCTACATACATATCAACATATGTATGTATGCACACGCAAAACCCACTCGTCGCTTAGCTTTAGCTGATTGACTGCTTCGCCGCGCGCTGCCGTCATGCGCATACAAATTAAATAACTGCATTTGACCTTGTTATTTTTTCGGCATAACAAATTCCGTAGTTATTGTTGTTATTGCATTTGAGGAATACCAATACACACTCTCTCATTTCAAACACATACATACAGACGTTGGAAGACAATAAGCAATGTAATCAAAAGTCTAACAAACAACAACAACAAAGTAAATAATGATAATAATAATTATAATGCAAGTGTATGTGATTGTTTGAGTGTGTGTGTGTCGGTGTATTTGCGAATCTCATGTCTTCATTCATATGCAGTCACAGTGATCGCATCAGTGACCGGCGGCGAAAGGGGTGGGATATAGCGATCTAACATACGGGACCACAACAGCAAGCAAGCCAGCTCGCGTGTGCGAATAAATACAAACAAAAAGAAATCTATATAGAGTAACACACACATGCGCAAACGGCATGGCATGGCAAGTGTGCAGCGCAAGCAACAACGACGGAAACATTTGCCAGCAACGCAGTTGAACACAATTTGGCTGGCGAAACGGGAAATGCGCGTCGCAAATTTTTGCAAATAAAAAAATTAGAAAAAATAAAAAAAATTTACTAACACAAAGCGCTCAGGTTTTTTTTATCGCTTCAGGAAGGTGTGCGAATTTCTCAATTCTACGCGTCTGAGTGTGTGTGAGCATTTGTTTGCCATTTTATTTAGCACATTTCTACGAATTTCTGCACAACAGATAATCAATTTATTTTTCGACAGTATTGTTGTTGTTGTTGCACTCCGCTCTTTTACGCTGCTCGCTGTTGGTGCGCGCTCGAAGGCACTTTTGCTGCGTTGCTGTAGCTCACTCTACTATTCAAGCTATTTCCTCTAACAGCGACATTTCGCTCGCTGTTTAGCTGGGTCAGTTCCTTCTAACCAGCTACGGTTTTGACGTCGTCACCGAAAATTACTCGCTTCGCGGTATTTACGAAAGTTCTGGCTCGCCAGAGCGGCGGTTGCTGATTGTGATGCCATTTTTTTTTCTGTGCGCTTGATTTCTGTTTTGTTTGTTATAATACAAGTATGTGGTATGTGTGTGTGTTTGCCGGTGCACTTCAAAATGTAGGTTAGACTTACAAAAAAAACGACGTTTAGTATGCAAACAAAAAAACATTAGCGATATAATCAGCATAACAAGAACTCGGTGTTATACATACATACACAGAATATACGTAAATAATATGAGGCTATACAAATGGTGAAAAAGAACTCAACAATAAAACCCCTAATGTGACACAACTCGTCGTCACCTTTTTGGTAATGTGAAATAAATGCACATTTGATATCTTGAATATTTGCGCGATTATGCAATATCTCGGTGGCGAAAAAATTGGAGCAAATCAAAAGTGAGTGCGAAAATGTGCAAAAAATATAACTCAAAAGAGTGTGTGGAATTTGTGGTGACCACAGTGAGCACATCGTGAAATGATGTGAAGAAAATTACTGAAATTGGAAATAACGAGTGCATGTTGAAAACATGTTTTTTTTGAAAAATTAAAAAAAAGTACAAAAAGTGTTAATTATATTTTTGAAAAATTAAAAAAAAATAAAAAAGTGTTAAAAAATTGTTTATAATAATTTAAAATTATGAATAATATCTCCGGAAATGGAATATGGTGCGTATATATTTTATATTGGTTAGAAAAATGGTAATGTAAAATATAAAACAGTTGATAAAAGTCAAAGAATTAATAAATAAATGCGAAGTCTAAGTTAATTGAACTATAAGAACGAATTATGCAGTGTATAGACAATTGTGGTCAAAGCAGAAATAAAATAATGATTTCAATTCTTATTGATTTCACTAAAATCTATCGACTAAAGATTATATTTTATTATTACAAACGCTCTAACAACCGAGTACAACAACACTGGAAACAAACTGATATCAGAAATATTAAAAATAAATCAAACAAAAACTATTTTGGAATAGCTTAAATCAAGCTCTATAATAATACATAAAATGTTTAAATTGTTTTAAATGGTTCACTAAAATACATACATGTGTATATTGAATAGTAAAGATAAGAAACTTGTATAGGCTCTAACAAATTAATACAACAACAAAAGACACAATTCTGATAGGCAATATAAATTGAATAAAAACTATTTTAGAATCGATTGATAATTTATATAAAAAGAAAATATTAAGAAAAAGCTTTGACCTTGTCTGCCGAAAGAAAACGGTTCTAAGATAATGTATTCATTATTTGCCTATATTCTACAACAATATACATTCGTAAACAACAATTAACATATTTACTTTTATAAAAAATGTGACTTAAAAATTATGAATTATTGAATAAAAAAAATTATTAATTATTATAAACATTTTTCACATCACTGTACATACCATAATTAATATAATATATTCATAAATTGCATTTATTCTATTTTTAAAGTACTTTGTAAGCTCACATTATACACTCGCATGCGATATTTTTTACACAGTGTACTTTGGCAACACATCTCATTGGGCAATATCGAAAATTCTGATTTACATATTCATATATGAACTGCTATACACACAGTCAATTCACTCATACCAATATTGCTGCAAGCGTGTGTTGTTGCTATTGTCATTGCACACAAACTCTCTTGTCTTCCACAGACACTTTCTTATTGTGGCGTTGTTGTTGGTTGCATTCTCGACATATGATCTCTGCAGCTTTGTCATTTAACTTGGCCGACTACTCATTGGCAATGTTTTGTTTTTATTATTCGCAATTAGTGAGCGCTCGTTGAATTCACGAATGTAAGCACCAATGCGCTGCGTTACAACATCGACCGCAACGATCGTGCAGTGCAGTTCGTGTCTGTTGTGCAATTTTAATTCGCCAATCAAGTATGCAATTCTGCAAGTGTAATGCATGCATTTACATGTGTGTGGGGAATTTCTTAGCCAATCAGGAGGCGAGATGTTTAATTTAAGGGGAAAATGGAATTATGAAAGAAGAATAGTGTATTTGTGTGCATATTTGAGTGATTTATATTGCAATTGACAGTTTAGATGTGATGATATTTTCGCTTAAAGTTAAATTATACTAATTTCATAAAAAATAAAATTATAAATATTAAAAAAAGGAGATTTTAAGAGGAAAGATTACTTTAGTATTTCTAATTTTATCTTAACTACAATTAGACTAAAACAATTTTGAATGCAGTGAAACTTGATGAGGGCAAATAAGGTTAAACGACAACTGAATAAATTCATAACTCATTTTTAATAGAATAATATCTATTAGATATTCAATTCTTTTTTGCCTAACTCATTTACCTCCCTTCTGCGCCTAAAACTGTGCTAATAAAAGGGACTATGAAAAAAACAACTAACCGCAACCTCTAACCTTCTCCGAACTGCATTTCACTTAATAATTCACAGGTTTATGCACTAATTGCAATCATTAAATTTACTGTTCACTGAGCGTGTCTAACAAGCTAAATGCAAAATAAGAAAAAAATAGCTGAAACATAGAAAAACCAAAAGTATGAAAATCCTTTCAACAGCAACCATGCTGTGCAAGAAAAAAAGTGTAAAAAAACATATTTCCCCTAGGAAGAGCTGCATAAGTAAAAACCAGCTCTAAAATTTCTAGCTGATGCACGCTGCGTTAATGCTGTTGCTACAACAAAAAACAACAACTTTCAAAAACCTGCAATATTCTGCACACGTTTCCCAGGCCACTACGGCCAACTTGAAAAACCGGAAAGTAGAAGTGGAAGTGGCCGTCCTCGTCGCCGCGTACATTTGCTACTCAAATGCAATTGGCAACAATTTCACATGCGGCACGGAACACTTGCAACACATATACCCACACCACTATAACTCATATATAGTATTACTGTGTATATGACAAAGTCACCACTACTTAATCCGCTGCGCCGCGCAAAATGCAATTGAGTTCAATCTCGCTGCTACAACAACATTGTAATTCAATTCTGTACGCAACAACGTGTGTATGTGCATCCCTTTTTTTTGGTGTGCGCCTGTCTGAAAAGCGTTTTGTAAAACATTGTGCATACTTGTTTGTCCAAAAAGGAAAACTAGAAAAACCAAAAAACGCTTCATTAAAAAATATCCTTTCATGGAAAGCTCACCATACCATACACGCTTCTTCATAAGCTACTGTGTCGTGTTGTGTTGGTGGTGGCGGTTTAGAAGCGCTCGCTACATTCGCGTAATTTGTGTAACACAAATGGACTTTAGCGTATGTGAAGGGTGAAAGCATAAAACAACAACCATGCGCATAATGCACTAATGCAATGACACACATGCAGCACGTGCAACATATGCACTTAGAAATCTAATGCGCTACGACACTACATAGCGGGGCTAACAAAACAACAAAAGCTTATTATCCCTTGGTGAAATTGAACAGTGGTGCGATTCAGTGCCTACTGGAGGCAAATTAAAAGTTAAAAAATATATATTTTTAAAGAAATTATTTGATTAAAAAAAAAAAATAAAAAATTAAAATTTTTATAGTTAATTTTTTTTTATATTTTTATTGCAATTATAAGTAATAAATTATTTTATAAATTAAAAAATATTGATAAAACAAAATTTTTAAGGAATATTATTAATAAAACATTTGTTTAGTCAAACTATGTTTCCATTATATTTAAAATATATTTTTCTAAGTAATTTAAAATTTACAATAGAAAGAAATATTGTTAATTAAAAAACAAATTGGGTTGAAAAAATATATTTTATACAAAACTCTTTGCATCCCCTCACAAAGTCTTGCATTCAACACACTGTGCCGCACCAAGTCCTGCTCAGTCAGCTCTAAAAAGAATTGGTGGTGCGAGTATACTGCACTGCAGTAGCGACTGACTGTCTGTCAGGCAAACAGCCACCTCCCGGATATATGTACATACAAACATTCACAACTGAGTATGGAGTGTGACATAGCGTGCAAACGCGGAGCAAGGCTTTTATCAGACTGCAGTCGCATAAACAGCGGTTAGCCTTTCAAGTGGCACCAAGGGACCGTGTTGCAGTCGTGCAATGTGACGCCCGAGGGTTATATGCTTTGATTACTTACAGCCAAACACACACACACATATGTATATATTGATATTTAAATGTTGGGTATGAGAAAGCGAAGAGGAAATTAATGCAGACTTTCTAATATCTCGCATTTCAATTTTTTTTGCATTTAGTTTGCTGCAGGCGAGATTTGAATTATCAATATTTCTGCAGTTGTTGAATTTTTTCTATTTATTTATTTATATATATACATATAGTCCTTTATGTTGAATGCGACAAAAATTGTTGCAAGTCATTGCATTGGCGGCGGTGAGAAAATTACGTAGAAAGTGTTATAAGGGTATAAGTACATACGCCATTTGAGAATACAAGACCTAGCTTATAATTATTTTGCTTTAGAGCTGATGATTAGCGCTTCTGGTTTCTAAGGAACAGTTTTGATTCCGGAGAATAAGCTTTGGAGCACTTCGTAGACCAGTTCGAGGGGCGTTTAATGTATAATTAAAAAAATATTTAGATGCACAAAAATATGTACATATATGTACATATATATTTTGAAACTGAATCCTAAAAACTTTTTCTGAAATTGTCACTTTCACAAAATGAAACAGCTTGGCAACTCTAATTTCTGGCAACACTATAATTGTTATTTCACCTGCATAAGCCTACCATTCTCCCCAGTAGGCATTTACAGCTGAACTCAATTTGTGCACTGCCCCAGAAGTATAAAAACGCCATAAACCTTAGCCCCAACCAAAATCAACTCAACACCCAAAAAAATACTAAAGAAAAAAATAAAAAAATTACCTTAAATTTGGGCGCACAAAATCGCAAGAAAAATTCAATGCACGTAGCAGCAAGCAGGCGACAACACCACATCCAGGCACCCAACAACCAATACATGAGACTTACGTTAATACAAAGCGCCAACGCACAGTGGCGCTCAGTGGAGGTGGGCAGCCTGTGTGACGCGGGAAAACGCAGTTACTACGCTGTAGTAAATCGTAATTGTGTTCATGCAATGTGCATCTATGTGTGTGTGTGTTTGTGTATACGCATCAAAGGACAATTTCCGACATGAGTAATTATTGTTACAAGCCGCCTCGATGCTGCGACGCTGCTGCCGAGGTGCTTAACGGCGTTGTGGCTGTTACTACTGTTTTTATAAGAAATTAACCATATCTATGTATGTATACCGTTATGTGTTGGTGTGTTTGTCGCCAACTTAAATGAAGTGTGTTGCGTGCAAAGCATAAGAAGAAGAATGACTACAATGAGGGTGGTAATTATGACAACAAAGCATTGTTGCCAAACATAATTGCCAAATTGAATTAGTGAACGCAATTACATACATACAAGCATACAAACAAACTTGTATATGTCTCTGAATATATGTATATGTATTTATCGAATGCATCTCTGCACTTCAAAGCAACGTCGCTGTACTGAAAATAGCGGTACATACACACAGCGTGCGCCCAAAATTAGGCTTTAAAAATGTAAACGACATTTTATTGTTGTTTCACCGTCAGCTTTTTTTAGTAGCTATTTTAATTACTTACTCGACGTGCTGAAACTGCTCGTCTTATATACAATTTAGCCGGAGAAGTAAATGGAGGAGACTATTAGCTAGCGGTTTAAATATTTTTTTTTCGATTTTCTTTTTAATTTCCTTGCTACTCTCCCATGCATTGTAGCCTATTTTGAGGCGCTACTCAAGTGCTGCTTATAGAGATGTTAAGCGTGAAGACACACACACACATAGTATACAAGCAAAAGAAGTCCATGCACAAATAGAAATACATCTTTATACATATATAGCTAGGGTGGGAGAGGAGTGGTTTCCTTTATCTTGCTGCCTTGCTGCTTTGAAGCGAAGCAGTAAAGAAGAAAATTGCTGCTTTTTTATGCGCCTCTTTTTCTCACATTTTATAATACTGCAAGAAGCAGCCAACGAACTGTGTTTAATGCCGATTTTTCCCGTACTTTAGCCAGTTATTTTCTTATTGGGGGAAAGGGTTTGAGTTTTTGTGAGTTTTTTTCTTAATGTTTAAATTAAATAAATTTAATTGCTGGTGATTATGTAATAAAGAGGTGATTTAATAAACAGCTAGAAAGAGTGTAGGTAGCTCTGCTTGTGAATGATTTGAAAATTATATTCAGTTTAAAAAGGAGTAAGAAAAGGTGTGAGGTTATGGAGTTGTAAATAAGTTCATACATACATACATAAATATAATTATATACATTTAAATTTCATAAAAAAACAGATATTTAAATATTAACATTCTCTTTCTCCTCTCTTTATTTGCAGGTAAGATAACTGGTTTCGAAATGGCATCTATTTAATGGCATATACGTAAGTTAAGAAATAATTAGTCTAAATGTTTAATTTACATAAAGGTGAACTTCTATATCTCGACGTTCTCCATAACTCGAACTTTTGTATTGGCACTAGAAGTCAAATTTCTTACAAATTACCTCTGTAACTCGGAAGTCTCTGTAACTCGAAATTTTTTTGGGATTCTGGAGATTCCAGTTAGCGAGTTAGGCGATTCGATAGAGTTGAATAGAGAACAACTGAATGAACGATTTGTAATGCTCAGAAAAACAGCAGAAAACTTTAACTGTAATTTCACAACTGCATAACGGTAAATATAACCGAAAAAAATCGCGAAAAGGTAATCAGCAACACAAAGCCAAACGTATTTTGTAGTTTGTACATAAAAAACCAACAACATTAACACTACACGAATAACGGTAAAATACATTTACTACCAAAGACATTGCAGAGCGTCATTTCTTACAACAAAATAAGTTTATTGCAACAACAGACAGTTATGATAGTCTTTCAACCAGCATAAACTTCAATCTATATGTATGTACGCTTGTCTGTTTGATTGCATATATACACCTGTGTGCCATAAAACAACCGTTACCAGCGTCGAGCCTAACAAATTTTATTTGACCAGGCCTTTCGGCTTGCGTCAGCGCAAACTTAACAACATTGCCAATTCCATTTCCGCTTCCGTTGCTGTTGTTTATTTAGTTATTTTCGTTGTTGGTGTTGTTTTACTTTTCGACTGCAACAACAACAAGCGCCACAACTTGCTACTAACACATAAATTCTCTACATACAGTTATATGAGTCGATGTGTGTTTGTTGTCGCGCACTGTTTGTCCTGTTTCAGTTTTGATGAATTGATAGACGCCGCGACAGACAAATAGAAAACAACAGTAGCGTGGAATTCGCTATTTAGTTGGCCAAAAAAACCGGCGCGATAAAGTTGCAGGATAGTTAGGGGGGAAAAGCAGTTGGAATGTATGGCTAGCCTAGTCGTCGACGCCACCATCGTCACTGTTTGGTCTGTCTTCCGCTTTGTTTGCTTACCAACAATTTAAAGTAGGTATCATTTTTACATTTGGCAAACATTCATTTGACGACGACTACGGACGAAGGCGGCTCATCCACGGCGACGTCCGCACGCGCTAATGCTTTAATCCTTTCAAACACCACCCTCCACACCAACAACACCACTACCATCAACACCGCTACCAATACTGCATATTTTTTCAACCATTCTTCCTTCTGTATTTCGAGGTTAGGATGAGCACACGTGTATGCGGGTATTGTTGTTGTTGTTGTACTAAAGTTTATTGCGTACGCGCATATCTCAAGTTGTGCTTAGGGTGTGCATTGGCGCTGTACTGGCTGATTGTGGTGGTTTGAGCGCATATGCACGTTGTGTAGGGAATTAAATCGATGAAGTATTAACGACTTAATTGCATGTTTTTTGAACATTTCGCAAAAACTGACTGACCAAATGCTGTTGTTGTTTTATTATTGATCTTTTTAATAATTGTATTTTTATTTCTTCTCTTTTTACTGCGAATTTTATTTGTTCGTTATCGATTCGCAAGCGGCTTAGAAGTTAATAAAGCGCACACAATAATGGAGTGTGGTGTGTGGTTGGTCAGTCAAAGGTGAAATATACAAATGCAGTAATTCGTTAATGAGTAGAAGAATTGTCGAAGAAATTAATGAATTTTGTTGGTAGTTTGAAAAACATTTTTTAAGTGATTTTTGTTTATTCCATTCCGATTTTGGAGTTTCTCGACTACAGAATTTTATTTTAATAATGATTTAAAAGTATTTTACAGTATTCAGTTGGTGTTCTAAAAGTATATCTACAGCTACAAGGATAATCAAATGCAAATAAAGCTCAGATATACGAATTAGCTAGTTCTAGCTATAATTTTTTTTTTACCAAAAATGGATCCGCAAAAAGCAAATATTTTCAAGAAAATTTTAAAATATCTAACTGATCGAAATTAAGATATCGATATTTCTAACTTTGTTATGAGATGGGTAATATATTAGTCTTGTCATGCCGCTTCAAGTTCAAATTGATTGAACACTTAACTTCCTTAATACTAAAATTTAAAGCCAGTTTTATTTAAAAGAAAGCAAACATGCCAGGAGAAAATACGGCACTTTCCAGGAGGATACGGCACTTTTGTTCCGTCAACAGACATAAGTCAACTTAAGCAATTGTATTCATACAAATATCGGAACCGCCATGGCGTATGAGTAACCTAAAGCAATGAAAACTTCGTATGTCAAGCAAACGGTGACTGTAATAACAATCAAAATAGCAGTGTAAAAGAAAAAAAATTTAACTGAAAGCAATGGCATGAGAATGCTATCAGCAGAAAGGAAAGCAGTCGCGCGCGCATAATGCAAAACACACACAAGCAGATACACATACAAAGTGAGGAAGTTTACCAACATTCAAGCAAATACACAAAGCGCGGCGACCAACGGCCGTTGTTGGCTGCTGCCTGAGCCGAGCTGAGTTTAGAGCTATGAGCTGTGGCATGAGCAGATTGATCAGCAAACGCCAGAAATAGTAGAAGAAGTAGCAGAAAGCATTAAACAAACGGTAGCTGAGCCTGTCATATGCGTAGGGGTACGCGTGCAATAAGAGCGTGTGTACGAGTACAAAAATTGTTCGAGAGTACAATGTGTTAGTTATATGAGGCAAGGTAGTGGTCGCAGATAGGAAGCCTTTAGCCGACAGCCAGCAAAAGGATTGTGACACCAACAAATGCCGCCGCGACTACCGTTAGCATTGCTGTTGATTGACGTGCTTTTTGCTGATGTACGCCACTTGATTGGTTTTGTGTCTACAGGTACAGCTACACAGCTACCCATAAGAGCTAGCGATAGGCGGTGAGTAGTTAGAGGCATGTTACACCACTCGCAACGGGCCTGCAAGTATTGATAAGGCAAAATATGATGGTTGTTGCGTATGCAAAGTTGAGGTGGAGACCGCTGACTAAGGTGGCCGTCATAAGGGTACTTTCAAGTTTAGAGCGCCTCACTCACCGCCAACGCTGTCGTTAGTTCAATATGTGCGTGAATTTTGAATTTTTCAAAACTACGCGTTTGCTATTTACCAATTTTTTGTTTTTGCTTTTTTGTTTTGTATCGTTGGTTAAAAGTTATGGTGAGCAATGTATAGACAGTATTTTCTTTGAACACCATTGCTATTTTGGTTGGGTTAAAAGGTAGCATTTCGCCAGCAGTCAGTTATGATTTTATTACAGTGCTAGCGGCGATCAACTCACCAATAAAATTACAGTATAAAAGTGGTTATGGAATTTTAGTGGCTTTAATTTTTATTATCCATGTGGTTTTAAACATAAGTTAGGGAAATATTTAGATATGGATAGTTTATATAAACAGAAAATTTTTTTCGGAATTTTGAAATTTAAAATTTGAAAAATGTCGTTTTTGTAATTTTTTAATTAAATATTAAATCCTTTAAAATTCTAGTCAGTTTAATTTTTGAGTATGTGCTTAAAAATATAAAGTTAAGGCGAATTCTATGAAGGATAATAATTTATAAGAAATTATTTAAGTTGGGTTTTGGTTAAGTATTTATTGCATTTAGAAAGTTCATTTAAACGCTCAGGATCGTATTGTAAGAATATTTTCAGTCTTCATAAGAAATATAGATGCTTAAAATTGAGTACTGACCGACACTTAATCAAAATTGCACACATAACCTCACAAATGGCAGGCAATTATGCGATAAAAATTCAAACTTCGTTAAAGCATTCCGCCCCCACCACTCAAATATGTATTATGTATGCATGTGATACTACGCAAACTAAATTGCAAATATTTACCACGCCCACTGCAAGTTTTTGTCGAAGAATGTTTATTAGCAATGGAAAAATATTTATGTAGCGCGTCAAAACATAAAATGAGTGAAGGACTAGAGACACACACACAAACCCCTTACACACTACCCCCACAACAAGTAACACGAATTGGAGGTGAGCCTACAACTGCCATGCAAAGCAATTGCTTTCAGAGTAGCAATGAATTTGCGAGCTGCCAAAGCTTTCACAACGCACATTCATAGAATTTATTTATTTTTATTTATTTTTCTCGATTTTCTTTTTCACTGATTAATTTATAGGAATGATATATCCAGGCATTTCTATGCCGGAAAACAGTAGCTTTCTGACCAACGGTCTGTAACAAGCGATAGCGTCTCATAGTATAAAGTGTTGTGTGCGTGTCTGGTTGTGTGTGAGTGATTGCATGACTGACAACGCGTCTGACGAACTGTCAAAATCCGTCCAAGCGCACATCATTGGATTTTCCATTGCTTTAGAGTAGAATAGCATGGAATAGAAGACCCTGCGTTGTTGTTTTATATATTTTTAATTTTTTTTCTTGTTGCCCTTCAAATTTCCATACATTGACTGATTGTCAATTTTTTAATCTCTTTCTATTCAATATTTTTATGCAATCGTTTGTTAATGTGTGTGTGTGTGAATGTTTTCACTTTGATTTGCAAGCACAACAAAGGCGCACACACATATACATGCATATATAAATGAAATACAAAATTCATACGACCCGTTGTACCCTACGCCACTCCCCCACCCGCCAACCAACCAACCAATCAGGCTGCTTAGCGTGCAGGCAACGCATTTGTACCGTAACTGCAGAAGAGAGTGTGAGTGCTCGCTCGCTCAATGTGGTGTATTGAACACACTGTTTCCTGCTAGCACAGCACGCATGTTTGTTGCGTTCAACGACAATAACAACAAAAATAACAATCATATCTTCGAGCTCATATGCAAACCAAACGGATTTGTAAGTTATGCAGTCGAATGATTCCCAGCAAAAACAACAAATGAACAAAGAAATATTGTATTTTTGGCGTTATTTCGATTTTTACCAACTCTACTACTACTCACACACGCGCTAATTTTGCGCCATTTTAGGTGGAGTCGCTCGTTAACGTAGTGCTTTTTGGTGTACGATTAAGCAGTTAGCTGCAGCTGGCGCGCCTTTACCCCCAAAAGAAACAAAAACAAAATACGAACAACAACAAATATAACCCTTCTGCTGCTGCTGCTGCTCCCACACCGCCGCTAATTCATCAACGCAATTCATCGATATCGAAAGTGCCTCGTGACGCAGACGCTTTTTTTGAGCCACTCATCTCCATTAAAAATCGACATTTCAGGCCAGGACATTCATACAAATAGCAGACCTAATGCCGGCGGATATTTTTTTGTACACCACACTGAAGGATATTCGGCGGTATTGTTTATGCACTTGCGTGCTTGTAAATCTCTTTCAATACAGATAGGTGTGTATGTAGGTTTGTGTGTGTGCTTGTTCATTTAGGATTGATACATTGTAATTGTGTAAAACGTTTTCAGTTTTACATTTCAATCTTAATTTAGTTTTACAATAACACGTTTGCCTTTTGCGCGATGGCTGTCGCAGGATATTTTTGAAGAAAAAAAAAACAAATTCCAAAATAAAATTTCAAAAAAAAAAATCCAAAAAAAATCAAAAATTGTTTGCAAAATACTACAAAACGAAAAAATCTATATAATGGCGGGTTAAGGACTTTCGTGCTGCCACTCATACATTACACAAAGTTTTTTAATTGAACAACAAACAGTGGCTGGCTGACTGACTGCTCCTTTTTTAATTGTTATTTATTCTGTCATTGGGCGGACGGAAAAATTTCCGCTAAAAATGGCTAATATTTAGCGCGGCGCAAATAAAAAAATTGCGCAATCAACTCGTCAATATTAATTAAGTTTATTTAACTTGGCAATAAAATACAGCTAATATATTTATGGATTGATATCTTTTAAATACACACATGAGTATGATATGCATCATTCCATTTGAATATTGAGTTATTCAAATATTTGTATTCAAACAATGATAAATTGTATTTGTAGGAGGCAGAGAGAAGAGCGACACTTGAAGAGTTTAAAGTATCAAGAGTTGAGAGCAAATTTTGACGGAAGAATTACCTGAAAATTTGGATTATGAATTCTTAATTTAGACTTTATCTTTCTTAAAGAGTAAATATAAAAAAATTATGAACCTTCTTCCACTCATATTAACAATAACTCGACCCTGGGACATGTGACATATTTTATCTCAAATTACTGTCTAGAAAGTTTGGAATGCCCAAAAAAAATTTACTAATTTTGACTATAGTTTCGAGAGAATGTTCTGATGCTGTCTAGTAGACTTATTAAGACAAAAGGTTCTAATGAGCCATCGTACAACTGGATTATTTCTTTTAAAATTACGTTAGGTTAGGTTCAGAATCTATTCCTAGCGACAAGTGTCTTGAAAGATCTCACATGGACAGCCAACATTTAATTCATATAGAAACTTGCGAGAGTCCATTGGAAATTAAGTTTTTTTTTATTTTCAGATTTATATATATCTATATAATATTCAAAAAAAAAAACGTTTCTATTCTTCAGAAATCAAAGAGAATTTTAACGCCTTGAACATTCTTAGGATAATTTCCAAAATAGTTTCAAATTAATTTAAGTATTCTTTAAATAAGTCGTCTACAGTGCTACAGTAAATTGATGTCATCGCTTTCGATTCGCTTTTTCAATTCGACTCGACTCTCTTCACAGAAATATTTCATGAAAAAACGACAATAAAAGTGATCAGTTAAGTTCAATATGAAGACACCTCATTGAAAATATAAAAATATAGCAGATAGCACTTTTACTTGATTATACCAGTTTATGTCAGTTGCTGGTTCGTTTTGACACTATCTAGGTAATAATTGTAAACTAAGTAATATAATATCATATTACCTAAAATCTAATATTCTCTTTTGAAAATTCGATTAATCTATCAAAAACTTATAGAAATGTAAGCATTTTTAATATCAATCCAACCCTTTCTTCATTATAACATTTCTTTAAAAACTTTAACCGTTAAAAATAAACACCTCTCCACACCTTCAGACCAGTATGATTGGATACTCATATGTTTTTTGTTTTCTGCACCACCAGCTCACACCCTTCTCTCGAGTTTCTGACAGGTAAAACTCGAAATAACAATTTCAACTGTCAATTTCAAACAAATACAAAGCACGCCCACAAACCGTTACATGCATCTACTACTTGCTTTGTGTGTTTGTTGGTGTGTGTGTGTCTGCGCGTTGTGCGATTTTGCGTAACTTTCGCAACGATAACGGCCGGCCTTTTTCCGAAAAACAATTTCATTTTACGTAGAGACTAGACTGTTGGCCTCCTCGTACTTGTTGTTTGGTTTGTTGTTTTTTTCTCCCTGAGCTGTGCCGCTGCTGTGAAAATTGTGTAGCATTACAGCATGTCTGTTACCTTTTTGACATTTGATTGAGATTTGTTATCGGCGGCGCATTCATCAATGATACATGCGTCCAAGCGCGTTCATTACAGTGGGAGGTTAGCGGGTTATAGGAGGGTTGGGCAAGGTTCAAAGTTTGTGGCGCAGTTGGGGAGCCATTGACTCTGCCTTGTTGTTTCTCTTTCTCTGATTCCCGACTATTTTGTCAGTTCAATTCAGTTCGGTCAAAACGCATGGCTGAATAGCTGTGCGAATTTAATGTGTTGTGTGTATGTAAATGTTGTGCGGCAGTGACATTTTCCTGCGAATAGTCGCACATTCGTGCCACAGCAACTCATCCTCATTCATTGCCTGCCGTCAGCCACACTTTGGTATGACTGCTAACCGGCTGTTCGATACTTCCTGTGCGTTCAGAGTTAGTCCTCTCCGCCTCGTTCTACCACTTTCACTGCCTCTCCGCCACTGTGCCATGGTCCATGGTCAGCCCTACTCTCCACTTGTATCGCGTTCAGTATTCATTGTCGCTAACAACGTCACTGTCAGCCAGCTGTTGTATACCGTTATTATGTGTACTATTATTATTTTTTCATTCTGCTGTGTGTGAGCCTTGGTCCAACGACCATCAGCAACAGCCAAAATACAATAACGACGCAACGTTCTAACGTTCCAACGACTAAACAGCCATTCAACCGCTGCCATCAACGGTTGCTTCCCTCTGTGTATGTTGTTGTTGTTAGAATTTGAATTTGTTTGATTTTTGCTTTTTCTAATTTATTTTTTCTCTCATTCATTCATTTTTTTCTGCACTTGCGCTTGCAGTGTTATTGTTATAAATTTGTTGTTATTGGTGTTGCTGTTACTGTCGTGTGTATGTGTGGCATGCATATCTGCTTTTTAATTTTCGCTGACAACGCATTGCACGCCTTCATAGCTTCGGTGATGTGAGTTTGCGTAGGTTAAAATGCTATATGGTCTTCTTTGTGGCAGTTTCTGGTTAGAGAAAGGTAGTGGGAGAGGTGCTGGCGCACAATTGCTGCTGGCTAGCCTTAGCTAGCGGCCCAAGCTGACATCCTGGCGGCACAGGTTGACATGTTTCTCGCCACATTGCTGTCGACTGTCGCACTGATAAGCACCAAGTCGCACACACACACACACACACACTATACAATAGCCACGTCGTTCAGCGTGCAAAATAACGGTATGGTATACTAAATACCTGGAAAAATTCATCCGTCATAGTTGAACAATTCACGTTTTTAATTTATATGTGGACGCATGTTTGTATGTATGTACGTGTAGAATACTATATCTTTAATTCTTTAAAAAACTGAGAATATTTTTTTATGAAAAGTCTTTTTTATTTCTGATATCTATGAATATAAAATCGCCGACATCTCAAATCACCTTGGAGATTTTTCGACACTGAACCTCGGTTATGATTGGAGTTTTCTGCGATTTTATACCGATAACAGAAATATATAGTGAGATCTATTTAGTTCTCCAGATTTCTTCACAAATTATGTGATTAGGAATATAGTATTTAATCTCGTCTTCTCTACATACATAGAACTCCTTCAAATCACTTTCAAAATACTTTCACTTTCTTGAGTTTTCAACATTTTTTTGAAATATGTTTACGAATTGGGATCCTAACTCCTAACAGGTGGGTCGTAAAATAATCATTGGTTGTGTCCCAATTCCACTTTTTCGAACACCTTTAGTTCACTTTGTCTATTGGTCTATTGAATTCATTACGTCTCGATGTCTCAATTTGAAACTTAAATCTTTAGAACTCGATCCACCTTCAACTTCTCTCGTGAGAAATATGATCTATTTTGATCTTATTGAGGTAGTAATACTAAAATTTACATATTTTATAAAGTTTTTCTCACAATGCTATGAATAAGCTCGAGCTGAAGACCAGGGAGCTCATTTGTAGCTCTTTATGCCTTGGATTATTAACTAATTTTTTCATGTGTTATATAATACTATATTTATTTACCATATTTAACAAATTTATCGTCGTTTGAGACTTGAGTATAAGCTTAAGAACTTATAATCTTACTAAAGCTACCTGAATAATATAATCTACAGTTAGACAAATTCAGACGATTCACAACTTTTTGGGGAATAAAAAAATATTTAAGCTAAATGCTAGAATATTAATCGAATATTTCCTTATTCTCCGAATTCTATTTGTCCAATTTCATTTATAAAATGTTCTAAAAATTTCCAAAAAATATTTTTTAAAGGTTTGTGCATTAATTTCGCCTGTAATATAACCAAAATCTACAGCAAAACAACTTCTAAATTTCTAATAAATCTTCGCAAACTCATTCCATACCAAATAAAAGCCATTTGCAGATGTTCAAGGTTAACAACAAATGCATATTGACATAACGTCTTAAGTTATACAAGCCACCTGTCTTCATCAAATCGAAACCAGCCTCCTGCTAACACATAATCCTTCAACATATTATATGCGAAACACAACACAACACGCCCACACGCCATATTGCATTGCATTGACATACTAAATTTACAACGAAAACGCGAGCGATAGACAAAGAGCGAAAGAGTGAGAGCGCATTGCATCATTTGACAAATGTGCAAAACAACTGTTCGAATGATTTATAAATAAATATATTTTGTGCATAACAAATGACAACATGCGCTATTACATACAATTCTTTATGGTACTTGTAATAATAATAATAATAAGCACAGATGTGCTGCAATAGCCGTCAACATTGTTGCCAGCAACATGCAATATGTCAGCTGCAGTCATTTACTTTGATATATGCATGTAAGTATGTGTAACAGGGCCTTGCGAAATTTGTGGCCATAATCACAGTAGGATATAACTCGTTGAATGGAAAAAAAAGCTTGGCTTGAAAACCCTGCGGCGCGCATTAACAACAACAGCAACAACATCAAAGTGACATTGCATAAAAAAGACAGAGATTAGAAAGGAAAACAATGTGAGACCAAATAAAAATAGCAATGACAATTTTACGATAAAGTATTGAAACACAATAGAGGAGTATGAGTGTTAGAAGTATACGCTTGATTAGATGTGCAACAACAAACAATAATAATGCAAGAATATTACTTAAACAAAAATATTATTTTACTAGCGCTGAGTATGAGCATGCAGCATTATGAGAATTATGAAAATGATATTTGTACTTATTGTTGTTGTTATATATATTTTAAGAAGGTATGTCATTTAAAAAAATGCAAGTGATATAAGCTTTGTGTGTGTTATAGAAGGTATTATAGCGCGTAGCATAAGAAAGTACTAATGTTATGCCGCGAAAACGTTTGATGTGCGCTGTCATCGGCAGAGCGCTACAGTTATTGTGGGAGTGTGTTGTGTGTAGTTGGTGGGTGTGTCTTTGCGAGCATATGCCTTCGTGCATAATGCCAGTTGGCTTGTGTTACAGCACATACGCTGTACCATTTGTTGTTTCTAAGTCTCGGAGACGTATGGTAAACTTACAAATGCAGTTATTTAATCAACATTTTCATAATAACAGCATAATTATTATGAAAATGTTGCAGCTATTATTATTGGATAAAGGTTGAAGTAATATTTTCAAGATGATGAGATGATTTTGTAATTTATTTCTCTTCAGTTTTGTAATGAGATTTAAGTAATCGTTTAAATATTGAAATTTGAAAGAAATTATTTTAGAATTATAGAATATCAAAAATAAATGAAATAAAAAATAAATAAAAATTAAAAAAAAATTAATAAATAAATAAAATATAAATAAATGAATAAAAAAATAATAATAAATAAATTAAAAAAAAAAATAAATAAATAATAAAAAAATAATTAAAATAAAATAATTAAAAATAATAATTAAAAAAAAAAAAAATAAAATAATTAGAAGAAATAATTAAAAAAAAATAATATAACAATTAAAAAAAATTGAAATAAATACAATTATTTAAAATTTCAATAACAGAACTAAAGGAAGATTAAGGTTTCTGGAAAAGTTTAAAAAAAGAAAGAGGGAGCGCTAATTCGATAAGAAAATGTTTTTGAGATATAAAATCTTAACATTCGTATTGTTATACAACTTTGACTAACAATTTTTCTTAACAAAATAATGCAGGCGAAGAAATTATTAACCAAAAATATGTTCAAAATAGAAAAATTAACCCACAAATAATTTGGAAGTGTTTACACGATACCACGCATATAATTGAGGGTAATTATGAACGTGACTGCGACAAGAAGAAAGAGTCAAGGTTCCGATCAAAGCACAGCAGCGCGTCACCACAAGTGGTTGCATACATTTCTATATGTATTTACAACAAAATGCGTGTACGCGTGTGAGAAACGACTGCATAATCGTGTCTTTTTCTCTTCCAGCTCTGTGCCTCCGCACTTCTTCTCATCGTTAATTAAACTATATAAACAACTAATTTTATTATACACATACATACACTTGATACTAGTGACTAATTTTCAGCCTAAAATTTCTGAGACAAGTCAAGTCAGTACATCATCCGGTTGAGTTAGATTTGTGTTTCAAAATGCATGTCATCGCTGGGACGACGTGCATTTGTACGCTTCTGATTTTTTTGTAGTTTGTGGCTGCCATTTACATACATAGTTTGTATATTCTTTTACCGTTGTTTCTCATGTGCATTTGTATATGTATGAATCTAGGTACGTCTTGTTATGCTAGTCAAATGTTTAGATTTTTTAACAAACACGAGTATTTTCGACTTCGCACTTCGTTGCACATGACTTGGGGAATATTAAGCAGTTAAGCGCGCTTGTGTTGTTGTTGTTGTAGTTGTGGTACAACTTTGAGATTTTTTATTAATGATATCTGTATGTAATTTACAAGTCATTCATAGTTGTAGTTGTGGTTTAAAAGAGAGTTAGTTGCTAATGCAGTTGATATTTAGTATTCGTTTGTATGTATGTATGTATATTTGTATGTTCTTTGTTTGGTGGTGGCTAATGACTGCATTCGAAATTTACACGCCAGTGAAAAATATGAATATAGTGCACATCATAGCTTGGGGTTGTTGCTTTTTTGTACGCATGCAATGAGAGTTGGTTGACCTCATATTAACTTTCTACGTATATAATTTTGTATGTAACTAAAAATCACAAAACGTAAAAAAATGATTAAGAAAAAGTATTGAGTTAAACGATTTTAAAGTATTATTCTTTCAAATAAAATCACAAAAGATCTCATTTAATCTTCAAAATATACTAGTTTAGCTGGTCAGAATCTTTTATAATAAAAGTTAAATAATAATTTTTTTAAAATAAAATTGTTATATAATAATTTTGTTAAATACAATTTGTTTAATTTTTTTAAATTTTTTTGTAAAATACCTTTATATTGTTCAATATTTTTTCTTATAATAATTTTTTAACTATTATTTTTTTTTTTTTAATTTTTATTATTGTATAATTTTTACTATTTATAATTTTTATTTTTTTTTTAATTTTTTTATATATTTTTTATTTTTTATATTTTTTTATATACTTTTTACTTTTTTTATTTTTTATATTTTTTATATACTTTTTACTATTTTTATTTTTTATATATTTTTATCTTTTAGAATAAATTTTTATAATATTAATTGCTTCATATTAAATTTTAAAGTTAATATGCCACTTCATATATCATTGAAAAACGCCTAAAAGTGCATTACATTTATACGAAAAGAGCACTTAGTAGCATTCCAAACATTATAAGAAGACTTAATAAATACTTGAAAATACACTGTGAAGACTGCGCACCATTGGAATTTTTTTTCAATAATCGAGAATTCTACAAAAGCCAAACTAAATACTTAATGAAGCCATAAAGATTTAAACGCACGGCAAAGTGTTTGTTTTTGTATTGCTTACTCATCTGAAAAACTTTTAGCAAGTAAGCAGGACCAGCAACTACTTTTCCTTGCTTTCACTTTCAATATATATATTATATATATAATATTATGAGATGACAACAACAACAACAAAGTGGGAAAATTACTACTAACAATCTCTTGCCAACCAACAAACTGCTTAGAACTAAATGTTTGCTCAAAATAAGTTCAACAACAACAACGTGCTGACAACACGCAAAGCAATTCGTTCTTGAAAAGTTCGCTGCCAACTTAAAACTTTGAATTCACTTTCGTTTATCTACAACAAATTTAATGCAGCAGCAGCAGTAGCCGTAGAACTTTCGATGGAAAAAAGTTTATAAATTTAACATCATGCCACAACACTCGCGCTCTACCTGCAGCGCCACCACTCTTCTACAGTACCCGCATACACCTATGCAGAGTGTATGGAGTGTGAGAGCTCACGAGCATCCGGCAGGATACACAGCTTCACTGCGTTAGCTAGCACAAAAACAAAAAAAAAGAAACACAACCACCTTCTCCAGCACGCACTTGCCACTAGATGTCGCTACGTTTTGCGCTACTTGTGCATTGTGGCATGAAAATTCTGTATCCACGAATTGCAATTGGAAGGTATGAAAAGTTTTTCGCTGGAAAATGTATCTATGTACATACATACTATCAGTTTAGTAGTTGTGCGTGTGCATGAGTGTGTGTGTGTTGTTGCTGCTACCGCAAATCCCTAGACGCTGCATGCACGCGCTTCGTCTTTTGTGGCGACGCTTAGTTGTGGTGACCATGCCACCCACTCCTTCTCTACACTCTCTCCCCATCTCTCTCACTCCACCCAATCTCCTGACAGCCTGTCACTGTCACAGCGAAATTTTCACTGCTGTCAATTTGCCGTGTCGCCGGCCGCGTGCAACGCGTGTAGTGAAAGTTAAACAGCAGCAGTAGCAGCAGCTGCAAGTGAAAATAGCAAGAAAGAAAATGTGTGGCAACAAAATGTGTTTGTAAGAAATGTACTGTGCGGCGCTGTCAAGCATTTGAAAAGTGTTTCGCTCAAAGTTTCCCCCCCCACAATTGAATACCTTCTGCCACGCCTACTCTACTGTGTATGCTTTTGATAGGAGCGGCACACAGCAACATCGCACTTATCGTATATATGTATGTATATGTACCGTTAAATACATATTTACATAGAAATTGCTTTCTTAGAAATCTTTTCGTAGCCGAAAGTAAAAGTTGTATTTCCTTTTCAAGGCTCTCGCTGTGGGTGGTGACACACTTGCAATGCAATGTGTTTTGCGGTTTTTTTGCGAAACCTTTTGCGCGTAGATGTTTTTCCGTTGACTTGAGTTCTATAAACAATTCTGCTACTCTAAGCAATACTCAAGGTGTTGCATGGCAACTAACACACATACATATTTATTTATATATAGTAAAATATATATTTTTGCGATTCTCAAACCCAGCTTTTCTTATTTTTTTATTTTTTTAGACACACATCCTTATATATACATATTTCCACATCGCTACATATTTACTAAGTGGCACAATTGTCGTGACAATGCATTCCCTGATGTGTTGTGCACATAAAAATGCTCAAAAATATGTGATAAGCGCAAAAAAATAAAAACAAAAAAAAAACGAATGTCAGCGGAGGTGAATAAGAAATTGTCACATTTTCGTTGCTAATGCTGCTGCTACTGCTTTTTGTGGCGCGTTGAAAGCGCAAATGAGCAATTTTCAGTTTAAATTTATGATTCTTCACAGTTGTTTGGCACATGGATGCAGACATTCTTACAAAAAAGTTTTAAATTTAAGGGGAAACTAACTTATAAAACAAGAAATGAGAAAATTCAAAACCGTAGAGCCATAAAAACTTTCATAAAAGTGTTATAAATAATTTCCTTTATAACATTTGATTATATTTTATATTAAAAATTTTTTAAATTTACTATTTTACAAAAAAAAAATACATTTAATAAAAATAATTAAAAGAAATTAATTAAATATTAATTTCATAATGCGCCTAATACTACGCATTCTTTTCATTCATTAAGACTATTTTTCTTGACACAAGCACTGCCTACTTTTAGGCTGATATTGAATAACCATTTTAAAGATAGGTTTAAACCGCTCAGAATAGGAAAAATATGTTAAACATGCATTTTATCAATAAATAATGTGCAAGTTAGAGCCTTTTCGCAATTATGCATTGCCTAATTTTAGGCGAATAATCATTGCATGGAAGTATGTATGTAATTAAACAAAAAGTGAGCATACCTTTGCATTCTGCTTAAGAAGAATTAGAATTAGAAAATAATATACCGAATTTACTTGAGAAAGTGAGAATCCTTTAAGTTATTCCGCTTATGAAGTTAGTTGTATTATCATATAGAATGTGGCGATATCTGATACTATTAAACCGATATGTATGCTATTCGTACTCTATAACAAAGTATAGTAGTAATAGTATGTTAATGCGTAGCCAATTTCACTTTTTTTTAACCGGGCTACAACCATTATGGTAATATATATTTCATAATGGATTATTTGGTATTTAGTATATATGATATATGGACAGATGTGGTAAATATGGATATGAATATAAAAACATCATATAGACGCACTAACTATTCAAATTAGTTTTCAGAGCGGTAAAATTAATTTATTTTAATTTGATATAAAATTTAATACTGACTTACCGAATGATATTCAATTGTTAACGCTTACGTCGCACTGCAAAATAAAAAATAAAATAAAATATTATATGTGGATATAAATAAATTTAAAAAAATGTATTAATGTTACAAAAAATTAATCATAATACTATAAAGTCACTTTTATGGACCAGCTATAGCTTTTCACTACTATCTTACCAACCTGATACGCAATTATATCTTTTTATAAGAGACATTGCTCATTGAAGCTTCTAAATGAGGTTATCTGTACTCTTTGTTCTACAAAAGCAAGTAGTTTAACATTACAACCCTGTTAAGGAATTCATATTTACAAAAGCAAAAAAAAAAAAAAATAAAAAACAAAAATAGAACAAGACTTAACCAAACAATAATCGTAATGGCATGTCATGAAAAGCTTTCTGCGCACTTCTTCAGAATTCAGGTGTGTTTACTATCCTTTCATATGCTTTATTTGTAATACTTATATGCTAAAAGCAACAGGGTGTTGCAACTAGACATTCCACTGCGTAGTTGTTGCTTTACAGCCAGGTGATTACATAGAAAGGACAGCATAGAAAAATACACAAAGAAAAACTAGTGATCTATGGGTGCATAAGTAATATATACAATACAGACAATAAGACAGCGTCGCGAAAATGAGGTTATGTCTTGGAATTGGGGTGAGAAAATAGTGAAGATGACCCTTTTCGAGAGGTGTATGCGTGAAGGAACGACAAAAAATATATGTAAAATATTATCTAACAATAATAAAGTTTCTTTGAATGAATGAAAGATGTATATATACATATTATACATATATACAAGTATGTACATTTGCATGCGCACCCTACTTTAGAAGTCGTGACTTTATTTTACGCTATAAATATATTTTGAAATACGCATTGAGGTTTGGTGCTCTTGTTTCAATGAGCTCCTTAATCGACGATAAAAGTCATAATAAAATAAAATAAAATTGACAACATGTTAAAATAATTAATAAATATATAAAAATAATAAATTTTTACTTAAAAAATACAAACAAAAAAATTAGAAAATAAAAAAAAAAAAGTAAAAAAATAGTAAAATGTCTCTTTTCTAAGTTTTTTTCCTGGGGATTTCACTAAATTTTGTATGCATCTCTTCCACTATACCCCCAACTACCAATTAGGCAACGCTTCCAAATATTTGAATGTAATTCTATCTGTTGGAGATACTAAAATTTATTACTGACAAATTGCACACAGCAAGCTAGCAAAGCCTTCAGTGCAGCCCACCACATACTGGGGGCCAAACAAAAACATATATACATATGTATCTACGTATTAGGCATTTCCGTGTGCAAAATTTATTAGCAACTAATCGAGCGCATTTGCTGCGGCAACATATTGAAACTGAAAACCCACAGAAAAAAAACGCAAGCAAGCTCTAGTAGATATTCGGTTTAATTCCTGGAAACGCCTTGAGTCGTTGAGCGCATTTAAAAATAAGAAGAACTGAAGAGTGGAGGAGAAGCGCAGCGTGTGGATCTAAACAAAAAGCCGCCGCAACAAACTGAAGACACCGAAGAGAAGACTCAAATCAAACAAAAAACCTTAAGATACAACAACAAAACCAAAAAAAATATATTTGGCTGTAGAAAAAGTGTGGCCGAACAGCAGTTGCATTCACAGCAGCAGCAGCATCAGTTAACAACAACAACAACGCGTCGACTTTGGCGGCAAAAAGCAACTGTTGTTGTTGTTGTATAACTGCTATTGGCTATTGGCTAATGCTGTGCGGCTTAATTTAAATTGCTTGCGTTGCGCTTTAACCTTGACAATATTTTTTGCAGCAACCTAACTTATTTTTGTTGTTGTTTGTATCTTCTTTTGGGGCACCACACGCATCTATCTGATGCTGTTGCTGTTGCTGCCATGCTCTATGCTCCATCGCGCCGCAATTCCAGGAAATTGCAGGTGACTCCATTCAAATGCTTTTTACTGTTGCTTTTATTGCTAGCGCTGTTGTTATTGTTTTTGTTTTTATGCGATGTTGCATACCTGTGCAAGCAAGCGGTTTCGATGACGCTTGCGCTTCATCGCTGTTGAAACTGAAAACTGAAGTTGAATTCAAAGAAGTTTGGATTTGCGGTACGCTTGCAGGGGGCGAGTGGCATTTAGTTGCGGATGCGTTTCCGCGAATTTGTTCAATCATTAGAAAGCAAATTCTCAAATTCGTACAATATCAAATGCGCTTGGGTGTGTGTACCAAAGTGAAGTCAGTCGAATGCGGTGTATCGGATTGGAAGTTGTTGCAGTTTTTATGCTGTGATGCTGTGATGTGCAATGTGATATGTGATATAAAGTGGAGAGTTTCTACTCGTATACAGGGGGTTTGGGAGGAAATTAATTTTTTTGAAATAATTATTGCTTTGATGAAATTGGCGAATTTGTTACTTGAGTGATATTTAAAGAAAATTTTTGATGAATTTATGATATACGTATATTATATATTACAAAAATATTAAAAAAAAATGTATTTTTAAAATTATAATTTATATAATTAATTAATTAGGTATAAATTAATTATAATCACTTATGTTATGATAGGCTTTTCAGACAACTAATTTAGTCAATTAGCAAATAGTATAAATTTAGTCAATTAGTAAATAATTTTTAATTTAGTAAACTAGCAAATTATGGTAATTTAATCAATAAGCAAATCATTTTTAATTTAATGAATTATCAAATTGAGAAGTTCCAAGGCAAAGGTGATAGATATCTCCAAAATACCCGTCCAACGTTTCCAAAAGCTCGATTAAACCGTAATAGAAAATATTAAATTTATTTTATTAGTCAGTAGAATAACTTTTACGTTTGGAGTTTTACTATTTATGTAGTATGTCTCACCTAATTAATATTCTCGAAATCAGTTTCAAATAAATGATATATTTTTAGCAAATAAATACATAAATACTCATATATAAATCTAAATATATAAAGAATGCAAAAATTTAAAAATAGCAAGACAGACAATTTTAGCAGTTTTCATTTATAACTAGTTTTGAGCACATAACCAGTTGATCCTTTGTATCTATTAATAAATATATTTTTGTTGTTGTTTTTGAATATAATTAAATTTATTTATTAAAAATAATTATAAAGTCGTATATATGTATGTACATATAATAAACATTTATTTATATATATTTGCAATAGTTGCACTACTCTTACTCTCTCATTTGAAAAATATTAATTTCATCATCTGCTGCAAGTGATGCCAAATGTCAACACAAGCATTAAACGTAAATAAATCCAAAAATCAAGCAATGAACAACAAACAAATATAAATAATAGTAACCAAACGGCAGCAAAAAGACAAACAGCGCTTCTTGCATGGCATCACTGCAATGCGAAGCTGAATAAAAAATCCAAAAAAATAAGCGCGCGAAGCATAAATTCATGAATTCACTTTAATTGTTTGCCAACGCCATTCTCCCTATAAATCATATGAAATACTTCAAATTTGCCGCCATTTATTGTTGTTTAACGAGTTTAAGTTAAATGCGCGGCCACGGCGATGGCATGAAATCTCAAATTTTATTATTTCAACACTTTGTCACCGCACCAGCACCAGCACCGGCATCAGCAGTCAATACAAATAAATCTAAACAAATACATATTTATGCAGTTTCAGAATTTATTAAATAAACATGCAAATTGCGTTTATAGACAATGTAGACAGACAAATTTATGTGTTCATGTATGCTCTCATATGCATTAGCTGTGAGTGTTTCTTGGAATCCCGAGTCATCAGCACTGACCTCAGATTGCATTCAACCAAAATAACTAAAGATATTGATTTTGTTATTGTTTTGTCAAATTCTGCATAAAATACAATTATCAGGCAATAAAACTATGTGTGATCTGATGAAGAGAGAGAAGAGACTAAAGAGATTATGTTTCGCCTATAGCTCCGAAGAAAGTTTTTTTGTGTTGAGAGGGAAATAATCTTAAAATACAGAATTAGAATGACCATATTATTTTCATTTCATAGTCTAAATTAATAAAGAAATGGTGATTCTTGATTAGTTAATTGAATCAGACAGCTCATTAAGTCAATTAATAAATTTACTCAATTAATAAAAATTTGTATTTTTATGTTAATCGATTCCCATTAAATTGATTGTTATCATAAGCTATTTTAGTCAATTAGTAAATTCCCTCATTTAATGCAAACTAGTACTTTTTAATGGATAGATTTTAAATGATTGTTATGTCACAACAGGACTTTCAGACAGCTATTTTAGTCAATTAGTAAATAAAAAATAGTATTTCCCCATGCTAATTTAATCAATTCGTAAATTTCCTCATTTAATACAAAGTAGTACCTTTTAATGAATAGATTCCCACTAAAATTATTGTAATGTCACAACAGGTATTTCATAAAGATAATTTAGTCAATTAGTAAATAAAATTTAGTATTTTCCCATGAATCGATACCCGTCAAATTGATTCAAATGTCCTTACAATCCTTTCAGACAGCTAATTTAGTCAATTAGTAAAGTAAATTGTCTCAATTAATAAATATAGAAAAAAATATTGATTTTCTCAATTATCGGTTGTCAGATCATATTAAATAGAACAATTTAACTTAAAAAACACTTTTATTAGACTAGGCAATCACCTGGAAAGGAATGTATTATAAAAGCGCTGGAAATACGAAACATCTTCAAAGCATAAGTGATAGAAATATCTAAAATACTTTTCCCAGGTTTTCAAAGGCTCATTAATCCATTTTAGAAGGCGTTTATTAGGCCCTAATTTCACAGAAAAATCTCCATTTAATACTGAATGAAATATAGAGCCTTAGAAACCCACCGACCTGTGTGGGCCAGCTTGTGTTACTAATGAAAGAATAATATAATTCTTTGGAGATTCTAAAAATTTCCGAAAAATATTTCTCAAACCCTCCCAACACTTCAAACTAAATCACTTTAGCAACTTCGCAGTAATTTTTTTTTTTCGGAAAATGCACTTTTCTAATTGACTCTCGCCTGCTTGGCAAACACACTAAGCAGTCTATGCGTTTCACACAATGCTCATATGAAAATGAATTTTATGCTTTCAATTTGCATTAATGAGTTTTTACGTTTCATTTTCATTGCAGCTTTTCGCCGTGTGCGTTTCGAACGAATCGAACTCGACGATAAAAATAGGACGACGCGTCATTAAGACCACGTGAGTGTGTGCGAGCAGCTCAAAGGACAAAGGAGAGTAGCAAAGGGTGGATTACAGCGACAACAATAACCTTTGCTATTGCGCAGGCGCAACACACGTGTCGTAGAATCAAAGCAACTGCGTAGTACGTTCGCGTTTGAGGCGTTCAAGAGGCTTAGAGCAGTGAGCAGCAGCAGCAGCAAGCAGCGCATTTTGGTGTAGCGCTCAGCTAGCAGGCCAGCACAGCACAACACTACCAAGCCAGTTAAATGCGAAGAACGCCTAAAAGCAGAAAATCAACAAAATTGGAAAATTCCCTTTGGCATTATCAGAAATTCTTCAGAGAACACAAACAACGACGCATAGACTTTATGCAGCAAAAATTGTATCGAAATTTTCATTTTGGCAACATTTATTCGGATTGCTTTGTGGCAGTAAAACAACTAAAACAGCAACAACAACAAACGCAAACGCAGACGCAGAAGCATAATAATTTAAAGCAAAAGCAAGGGCAAGTGCAAGTGGCAGTGACAGTTGACGAAGTTAAGTCTTCGTTAAAGCAACAAGCGGCGCGTACGAGAGTTACGAGTGCGAGGACGACGTTAGACGCAATAACAGCATTAACGAAGCTCAGCAAATCGGCGACGACGAAGCCGAATTCTAGAAAAACGGTTACAGTGACGATCGTGAAAACCAATAGGCACGGTAATACGCCGTTAAAGCCTATGCCGTTACTGACTTACGCTACGTTACGTATGTCATTGAGTTTACGCAGCGCAGCGCAGCTGTTAAGGCAATTTTGAAAGTGACGGAAGAAAGTTAAGTAAAATAAAAAAGAAAACAACAAATTTTGGAAGGCAAAAACAACTACTAAAAAAAGTAAAAAAAAAAAAAATATTTTTGGCAAGAAAAAAATAACGGGATAACAAATATCCTCAAAGTCAACAAAATAACAAGCGCATGGCTTGAACCCGCCCAGCGGCATACTTAACACTTTTGGAAATAGTGTCGAAATTTTAGTGGCAAGCTTAATTGCCGCTTTGGCTGCTGGACAACAACAATTAGCTCCTCATTTTACGGGGTTAAACAACTATTTGGCTGTTTTTACATACACACATAGATATAACTACGTTCTTAGCGTTAAATTACTTAGTTTTTATTGTTTCGCGTTTCGGGTGCTTGCAACAAGCAACAGCAACAACAACATAAGCAAACATCATTTGATTTGTTCGTTAATATTAATAATTACAACTTAAAATTATAATACAAAATGGATCCACAACAACAGTTTTGTTTGAAATGGAACAGTTATTCGTCCAATTTGGCCATAACATTCTCAAATCTATTCAAATCGGACGTATTGGCGGATGTGACGTTATCATGTGATGGTGAGTGTGAATAAGACTTTTTAAATAAATTGGTTTTGAAATAAAAAAAAAGTTTAAATTAAGAATTCTTTTTTTTTTTTAATTTTTACCAAAAAAAAATATTATAGTAGTGATAAAACTAAAATGAAATAATTTTCGAACCAAGCAATTTCTTTCCCATGATTTTTTTGTTTTGGATTCATTCATCACCTTTGTGATTGTGAGTCACACATTTCGTGGAGTTTATTATTCATTCATATAAAAGAGAAAGAAGAATGACGAAAAAGGAAAGAAATAACCAAACAAAACAAAACAAAATGCCGACAAACATGCAAAAAATATTCGCGAAGCAGAAATGAGCAAACACAACAAACAAACAAGTGTATATAATTAGATACGTAGCTATACATACATACATATAAAACATTCCGAAACAATCGGAATTCACGCTCTTTTTTTTCAAATTACCATTAAAAGCAGCAACAAAACTAATAAATAAGCTCAAAATATACGACATTCCTTTACTGGTTTGGAAAAGCAGTGACGTTACAGCAAATAAATATTAAAAATAGGAGTTGTAGTTCTTGAGTTGGTCGAGAATTGCGCACTGGCGCTTAACTCCAAAGAAATATTCACGTCGTGAAGTATGCTTCAATTTTTGTTATTTTTTCATGATGTTTTCATAAATATTATTAAATTTAATTGGCTCAATTTATTTACTAATATTTTTTTTAATTTAATAATTTTTTGGTAATTTAATTTAATTTTTTTTTAATTTGATTATTTTTTTTTAAATTATTTTTCTTGTAATTTAATTTAATTTTTTTATTTAAATGAGAAAATCATTAAATTTATTTAAATTTAATTTACTCGATTTAATTTGCTTAATTCAATTTGATTTTATTAACGTTTTTTATATAACTTTTTTGACATTAACATTAACATAACGTAATATTAATTTACTCAATTTGTTTTTGCTTTATTTTATTTTAATTCAGTCAGAAACATCCGAAAATCATATCAAAAATATTTGCAATTAATTTACCGAATTTAATTTTTTTAACTTAATTTACTCAATTTATTTATTTTTTATTAAATTAAAACTTTTAAATCTAATTTTCTTAATTAAATCAAAAAGATTTGAAAATCAGAGTTATTCAATTTAAAACTTATATTTTTAACAATTTTGTCTCATTATATTTTGGTCCGATTATTAAAAAAAATATTTTAAAAAATTTAAACGTCAAATTAGTCAAAATATATCTTAAACTCTTCATAAAATACCAAAATTGACTATAATATATACCAAAATGATATAAAAATCAAAATTTATTCAACTATTCACTTCCTACATGTAGCACTTTCTCAACTTAAAGCTTCAACTCTCTTAAGAAGCTGCTCATATTTATTTCATACATTTCACTTCCTTCATCGATTTTCGCAACAACTCAACATTGATATCATTACACGCTAGACACTTGTAACATTAACATACTGGCGTTTGTAAGGTTATATTTACTTTTTAAATCCCAAGTATTTATGGTATTTTCTTAAGCGCCTGCTGGTATGCTACGTTTTATTTATTTTCTCAGAATACCGCCGTCTAACTAATAACTGTATGCCGACATAATGTATGTGTGTGCATATGTAAATGTGTTAAGCAACATTTTATATATATAAATTATATTATATATATATGTTTGTTTGTATGTGTGTGTATCACGTGCATACGCGTTTATTTCATTTGTCGAAGCTTACAATTTTATGAAGGTTATTAAATATACTCGTACGCGGCCTGTGCTCGTCTGCTAAACGAGCTGCTTTTCTGGCGTACGAATAATAGAGATTGACGACACCAAGAAATAACGTTGTCAAACATAAACAAACAATTTCGCCAATATAATATATATGAACAGTTGTATGTGTGTGTGGGTTTGTGTGTATGAACAAACACGTAGCTACTTAGTGGTATATTTTTATGTATTTTTTTTGTGTTTTTTTTTGCAATTTTTTTCTGATAGCAGATGATACAAATTCAGCAACAACAACAACAATGTTATAGGTATTTCGTTGGTTTTGCGGCGGCGAGTACCGGTGTACGCAAACGGTATAAATAAAATAAGCAATAACTAAATATTGTCTGAGGTCAGGTTAGGCCAACATTATTATTTTGATTTTTTTTTCAATATTGTTATTATTATTATTACTTTTTCGTTGTCTTTCTTGCAATGGATGTAGATATGTAGATATGTGTGTGTATGATTAACTTCGTTTGAGGGAATATTCATTGAAATGTTTGTATTAGTATTAGTGTCTGCTTTTATAGCGTTTCTTTAAAAATATGTCTGTATGTTTTTAGTTTTTAGTGTTTATGTTTTGCTGCAAACATGCTCTTAAGCTCTTTGAGCTCTTGAGTACTAAAATCACTAAACACTTGTTACCCAATCTATAGACAAAACTTGGAAAATATAAGCATATGAGTAAGGTCAACTTTAATCTTCATTTTAATGCGTTTTTTTCCTAATTTCTTGCTTCACTAAATCCAATAGGATTAGTCGACAAATGGGTGCCGGATATCCATAACATATCCATAGTGTATTTCCGAAATTAGTCACCTGTCTAAAGGTTTTTAAATATTTTTGAATGAAAAAAGAAAATGTTTCTCACTCATGAACCTCTAGTGTTAATTATTTATTCTTTTTAAAGAGAAATAAAGTTTCCATCTTATCATTATTTTAAAGAGAAAGCAATATTTTTTTCATAGGAGCATTCTAATGAAGAATCAATATGGTTGATCTAAAGCAAAAGTTGCAATAATTAAATAATGAAAAGTCCCCGATATCAAAAATGTGTCATTAAGCAATAAATAACGGTAAATTTTAGAATTTTTTTGTATCAAATAGTAGACATAAATCCCCATACTTAGATAAATATTTCTAGCAATACATATTCCATTAAGGCCATTGACATTGAATTTCACCCTCAGCAGCTGAAAGCCAGACCTTGAAAAATCAAGAGATTATCGTAAAAAAAGTTTTTAATTAAGCTTAGGTTCTTTAGTATTTCAATTCTCAGTTCTCTAAGTTAAGTTGAGAGGTTTTTATATGTGAAGGGGGACAATGCATTCATGTGTTTGTAAATAATGTATATAAAATGCATGAAACTGGTACATTTTAATATATTTTTTGTAAAAAAAAGCTTTTAATTTCCGAAATGTGAACATTTGTTGCGCCTAAGGCATTGCAAAGACTGGTGGACACTTCATTATGATTGCATGTGAGCTTAGAATATGAACAAATATATAAATGAGAATACAAAAACAATATCTACAGGCTTACTTATTTCATATGCGAGTTTACTCTAGTACTACACATGACTCATATTTAGGCAAAAAAATTAATATTTGCGAAATTGAAATGCGAAAAAGTATAACTTTTAATCTCTATATTAAACTAGTACTAAATATAAGATTGTAAATAAATTTTTTCTAAGAATTTACTTTTGGTTATTGAACGAGTCAGTAATCAATTATAAATGTACATTATTTGGCTGGCTGAAAAGTGAGGCAAAGGGGACCTGATCGATATGTACATATTCATATACATATATTCACAATAATTGCCTATATTGTATTAAGAGGCATATTTTTTTAGACTAAAATTAGCCAAAATTATCTTATCAGTACTCGGCGCCAAAATAATATGATAATAAACCGGGAAGAGAAAAATATAGCACATACATACATATGTACATGCAGACAAAGCTAACCATATGCCTCGTAGCAGCAAATAATCAACACAATAAAAGCTATTTACGCCTATGGTCTTCCTATTAATGCAGCGAAAAACTGTGTCAAATGATTATTTTTGCAAATAAAACGAAAATAAAATTTTATGTGCTGGTTTTTTGGCAAAGACGATAATAACCGTATGGGAGATATGAGCGTATGAAAGTCATTAGAAATATAGTTATGTGCATAACATTATGCAATTTGTTTGTGTTGTTGAAGTATATTTATTGAAAAATAAATGGCAAAAAAGCGGAGTGGAATACAATTTTATTTTTTCATTTTAGAATAATTTTTTATATTGATTTAAAAATATTTTTTTTAATATTATTTTTTTTATAAAAAATTGTTTATAAAAAAAATTTATTTACTGTTTTAAACGCATAATAAAAGCTAGAAATTTATAATTATTGACAATTTTAGGCATAAAAAAATATTTAAAATATAAAATATTTTTTTTTAAATATAAAATATATAAATAAAAATAAAATATAAAATATTTTTTTTAGTAAATTAATTTTAAATTTTTTTAATTTTTTTTGGATTTTTTAGTATATCACACAACAATTAAATTTGTTAAAATAGTACCTTCCACAACACCATTATATCAATTTTTATAATTTAGTTATCAAAAAAAAATGTATAAATAATAGCCCTAATACTAATTGAATGAATACTCAAAGCAACTTTGAGCTTTTATTCACTGTTATTTTTATTAAAAAAATGGGTTTTATTATATACGGGTACTCTTTCGGCATAGGATCCACCAATGCAGTTTTTTCTTCAGTTTATTTAATGTCAAAGCTATTGCGAATAGGACAGAGTATAGAAAAGTCATATACTAGATAAGAATAGGCAATAATAGTGCGAAATCAAAAAAAAGCTTAATATTTATCAAAAAAATATAAGTATATGACACCTCCTATGTATATACTACGAACACATCTACATTTTTAAATATTTATATCAGCGCCAGTGCTGTTGTGGTGTGATTAAACAGCTCTCGTGATTTGCTCGACACAAATAAATATAAGATATTTATAGTTTGTTAGAATTTTGGGTTTATATAGTATACACATGTACATAAATTCAGATGTTCAATATTCAGATGTTATCAGACATACATATAGAGTACATCATACGCACTTGTTTATTCAACACTTAAGTCCTGCCTCCCTACCTTCTCACCGCGTTATTGCCTTTGTTATTTACTCATACAATGAAATAAAAAATAAAATAAAAAAAAAACAATAATCAAAAAAGCAAAAATTATGCAAAAAGAGAAAAATACACGAATTTGCCGACGACTTTTTTCGTCGTCGTCGTCGATTATCAAATTGACCCACTTATTGTTGTTGCATTTAATAATGTGAAGGCTACAAAATTTGCTAAGGCATAGAAATATATGTATATACTAGAAATGCGAAAAAAGTAAAAAAATAATTAGGAATTTAACATTAGAACGAATTAAAATTAAATTAAAAAAGAAACAGAGAGAGATTGAAACAAAAATGTAATCAAAGCAACAGAAAGAAGCAAGGAGGGATTCAAGTGATTTGATAATTTTTGGAACTATTTTTTTTGTTGCGATTCAATATGAAAATATAATTAAATTAATAAAAATAATTTTATAAAAAAGTATAAAAATTAATTAATAAAGTTTAGATTGTCTCAAAATTTGCAAAAAAAAAAATTAAAATTGAGTGTGAAACCTTTCCAGGTGTCTGCAAGATTTTATTATAATAATTTAATAGTTTCTGAGTTATACACATGAAAATATAGAGAGGACGGAGCCACGCCCATTTTATATTTTTTTAAACCCCCCATGTTTCCTACCCTTTTAACAGAAACAAGTTTTTTTGCGCTTCTAAAACCAAAAAACAATTCTTGTTTACCGTTAAGCAAGTTATTATAGCATTAGAAAAAACACTAACAACAATGGAGAAACTATAAAATTAAAAGTATAAATATCAAAAGTGAATCAGCATGCAGAAGAGCGAGCTTATATATGTATACATAAATATTAGTATATTGTGATACTATCTAAAAAGCATATGCATGAAACTAGTATATAATGCGAAAGAGAGAAGAAATCAATACGGAAGTGCGCATTTTAGAAACCGCAAGTGTTATGCAAGCGAGTTTGCCAAGAATTCGATGTGTGGAGATAACTATATCTTGCAGTGGAGATCAACATACATACATACATGTATTTATATGTATTATTATTCTTTCTTATTGTTGTTGTTTTCACTGTACCATTATATATCGCAGATACATAACAACCACCTTCGTCTGTATACTTATTTGTCTTTCAAACTCTGCTCAAGTGCATTGATAATAAATTTTCCCTACTTGTTGTTGTTGTAGTGAAGTAAAAGACATATATACTATATACAAAGAAACTAAACATGTACACCCTGCCATAATAAATATTGCAGCAGTCTCAAAAAACACGAAATGTAACATGTCACATTCGTTTTCACTCCCCCGCTACACACACACGCACACTTGACTCAACTCATCACACCACAAGGAGTTGAGTGAAACTGTGTACAGCTGCTCAGCGGTGAAGATTTTCCCAAAAGAGTGTAAAAGAAAATTATATGTGGAAAGCAAGTAAGACAAATTGCTGCTTACGTTTGTAGTATACATAACTGTAAGTGTATATGTACCGTTACAACGCATACATCATACGCCCCACACCTCAACAACGCATAACTTTTACCATTTCATGTCTGCCCTGCCTCCTTCTATTTATTTATGTTTGTATGTATCTTCCTACTTTTCTCTCTACTACACCACTTCTTCCTTGTCTTCCCACTTGCGGTTGTTGTCACCAACATCAACGTCGAACGTCAACATCAATATCTTCTACTCCTTAAGTAAGAAGTTTTGCCATGTAATACTCAAAACCAGCCACGTACCATGGTTGGTGGTGGGGTGAAGGTGTGTTGTCTAACTGCCACTCAACTTTTGCGGTTTTTCTTCATTTTATCTGGCACATTTGGGCAACAACAAGTGTCCCATAAAGAAATCAAGTTCAAATAAATAATGTGTCATGGAACATGTAGAGAAGATAGATAGGAAATTGTTACAGTGTGTCGCAAAAGTAAGGGAACAACGAAACATTTTGCGAAGAAACGTGAAGAAAGTAAAATAAGAAAGAGAAACAAGTAGAAAATATATTTATTTCTGCTTAGTTAGGGATTCTTCTTTATGCACCTGCCACCTAACTTTCTTCGGTGAAGCACTTTTCATATACAACACAATGTATACTTTTGTATATATGTATCTATCTATATAAGTATGTATTTAGCAACATCTTGTCCGTAATCAGCAAGTAGATATCTGCCGGTGTTGTCTTGGTCACAGCTGCTACTGTTTCCAATTTTATCAACTTTTTTGTCTATTTCTATTGTCTTCTACTGCGTTATCAACAGCCACCCACCCACTACTAAGAGTCTCTACTACATTAACTTCTGGTTGCTTTATTGCTCTGCTTCAGCTGTCTTTATTCGAACCCACTTTTGACTTTTTCACGACTAAGGAAATCATTTGATGGGGTGCTTGGCTTTCTTTTGACTTACATATACATATGTATATGTATATATTTCATCTATATATGTATATACTGTTATATATACTATATATTATGCTTCATTGCATTATTCTATATGTCTGTGTGTTTATCTTCTTTACTACCTTGTCATTTCCACGCCCACTTTCATTTCCATATATTTATGTATCTTTAAGGATGTGTGTATATAATTAAATATACATCAATATATATAAAAGGAAATGAATGTATATATACATCAATATTTATATTACGTACATATGTACTTATACTTTATAAGCATCGATGTGTCGGCATTTGTCTTGATTTTATGGGTTCAAGGTCTTTAGTTCACGACATGGTCGGGTTGGTTGCCCTCTTACCGTATTTCACTTTCAAATGCTACATAATTATATACATATTTATATACGATATATACGAACATTTGTAATGTAAACGACATTAAATAAGGTCGCTGAAGACGTGAAGTTCAGTCTCAGTGTACTCAGAGAACAGATGTGTATATCTAGATATATATATATATATAAATATATCCTTTACATATAAATCCGTACATATGTACCGTTATTATGAGTTTCTTCAACTGATTGCAACTCTTTCGATTGTTAAATATGTGTATCGCCAAAAAGTATGCTAAGAATTTTTATTATGCTTATGTAATAAGTCGATATGTACATATTTGAGACATTCACATATTTGAGACATCACATAAGTATATATAGATCAACAAGTTGGCAATAAATCAAGAGTGAAATAAATATTCTGAACCTTCCTAATAGTAAACAATAGAAACAATAAGGGCAAAGAAATATTTAAAGCGCCTAATTGTAGACTTTAAAATCATTAAAATTGAATATTACTGCTAGACTACTTGATACTTCAGAATTATTATCCAAAATGTAAGAAATAAAAAGATACAGTTACAGTTAGTTAGATACAGTGTTCAGAATAATATTCCAAAATCTAAGAAATATAAAGAGAGGCAAAGAGAGGACGAGGTAAAGATCGGCGTCAGAAACAAAATTTAGTATTATTTTGAACTATTCTTTTTGATAATTGTTAAAAAATGTTCAAACAATTTCAACTCGAACTAAAAGCAGTCGAAACTTCGGACTACTAAACTATAACATTTTATTTTTTTGTGTTATTTTTTAATTAATATTATTATATGATCTATAAAATATCTAATTCCCTTCTTTTTTGACTTTCAGGTCGCGTATTCAAAGCACATAAATTAATATTGGCCGCATGTTCGAAGAAATTCGCCGAATTGTTCGAAAGCACACCCACAAATGGACAATGCGTTGTCATATTGGAGGCTACGTCCTCCGACAATATGGCCGCACTGCTCGAATTTATGTACAAAGGTGAAGTGCATGTGTCGCAAGAGGCTCTAAACAGTTTTCTGAAATCTGCGGAAAATCTGCAGGTAAGCAAGAAATAAAATTCCACTAAAACGGAACCAATGGAACTCTTAAAAATCTCCTCGATTACAGGTCAAAGGACTGTCCACAGAAACTGGCCGTTTGGCCGCACAACAGGCACAACAACACATCGATGCATCGCCACTCGACTCGCCCACCGGCCGACGCAGCATGCGCAACAGTCTAAGCGGTGCTGGCAGCAGTGGTATCGGCAGTGCAGTCAGCAGTATAGGTGGTGGCATACCCAGTGGTGCCATTATCGGTGGCAATATGGCCGCTGCAATGGCGGAACGCATTAGCAACAGTGGTAACGGTAGTGTCAGTGGTGGTAGTGGTAACGGTTGCGCCGGCAGTAATATTATTAGCGGTCCCGGTAGTGCACATTGTAATGCCACAGCCAGCGGTGCTGGTGGAGCATGTGGTGGTGCTGGTGGTGGTTCGGGTGGTATGGGTAGCGGCGCTGGCGTTGCGCACCATTTGAGCAGTTCGAGTGGTAATCTGAAACAGGAATGCGATTCACTGATGCAAAGTAGTACCGCTGCAGCGCTGGCCGGCGGTATACCACCCTATGTACCGCCCATCTATCGTCCGATTTCATTTGAACCGCCACGCAAACGAGTACTCCGCAGTCCGTATGCCGAACATGAGGTGCGCGGCAGTGTGCTACGTGACGGCTCAAAGAATTCCTCATCGGAATGTGCGAGCCCTATCAGCAAACCGCCCTATCATCGGCCGTCGTCGAGTGCATCGTCGAATGCACCAACCGAGGCGGACACAATGCAATCGGAGCGAACATCACCGAGGTGAGTGTGCGGCAAAAAGGAAGAAATGTTAAAATCCGAAGTGCTGTAAGACTTCATTGTACAGTAGGGATTAAGGATCTATCGGTAATAAGCTGAGAGTTTAAGGTTTTTTGTACTCTTCTATTTGCAGCCGTTATGAGAATCACAGTCCTGGCGCCACACCTGGTAATGGCAATGTGCCGAGCAATTTATCCGGCAGTCTAGAACGAACAGTGAAAACGGAACGAAACAATGGCAGCACACACGAGGCTAACGATGATGACCAAAGCGAGCACGACGAATCGATTGATGTGAGTTCATCTTGGGTTTTTATGAATTTCAAATGAAGGTTTAATGAATATTTTACTTTTCTACGACAGAATGGAGCCGAAGATCTGCGAGTGAAATTGGAAAATTCCAACTATTCGCCGCCACCGCCACAGCCACCTACCTCGAACGCATCATCCACAACACCATCCGCCCTTTTGGAGAATCTTAAGCATGTCGAAGCTGGTTTGCCGAGCAATTTGGCAACGTCTATAGCGCCCGAGGATATGTTGAATGTTTGGAATGCGACGAAATTGAATAATAAAAACAGTGGCATGGTCAATACAGCGGACGGTAATAAGAATATTGAGACTTTACTTAAGAAATCCACTAACCTAACCTTAAATAGTGTAAAACTTTAATTTTCAAGTCCAACTAACAACTTAAGTGACTCAAAGAAAGCTTCAAAATTTATTTAGCATACTTTCACGCGTTCTATAAATACTTATTTTTGTCAATCCAACTAATCTCCCTCTTCTTCCCCCTCATCACATTTAGGTAAGAAGCTGAAGTGCCTGTATTGTGATCGCCTCTACGGCTATGAAACAAATCTACGCGCACACATCCGCCAACGTCATCAAGGCATTCGCGTCCATTGTCCCTTCTGTTCGCGCACCTTCACCCGCAACAACACCGTGCGTCGGCACATTGCACGCGAACACAAACAGGAGATCGGCATGAATGTGGTCACCGGCGGCATTGTGCCCGCTTCCGTCGTCACTGCGGCTACGGCGGCGACCGCGAATCACTCGCAATAGGATGCGGCCGCAACAGCGGCAGCAGCAGTAGTCATGAGTGCGCAGAAGGCAGCAGCAAAACAACGTAAACGAAAATCTTTGAAAATGGCATTAGAAAAGTGTATGCAACGACGCGACGCGGCAGCTAGCAGTGGTGGCAGCGCTAGCACCAGCAGTATCGCCGTCGTTGGCGGCAACAGCAGCAGCAGCATTGGCAGTGGCAATATTGGCGAAGCAGCAAACGTCAGCAGTGCCACTGCTGTCGGCGTTATAGCCAGCACGTCCACACGTGCGGCTGAGGAACGCAAACAACAGCAACAGCAACAACTCGTACAGCAGCAAATCGAGTTGGAGCAACGAAAACAGCAGCAACATCAGCAACGTAAGCAGCGTCAAGAGCGACGGCGTCATAGTACCGCGCTCGGACGCAGCGCTAGCGAAAGCAGCGCAGTGGTGGAACAACACGAGGTCGCAGTGGCGCCAGCGACAGAGGAGGGAGAAGAAGAGCCCGGGACCAAACGTGGTAAGCAAGAGGTTGCAACAACTGTGGAAAGCACCACCGAAGGTGATACCTCATTTATGGATACCACCGGTAGTAGTTGCGCCACTACGACCACGGCCACCGACACCTCCACCACAAGTACCACCAACACCACTAGCGCCCACGAACGGCACAACAGCACCATCGATTCATCCACCGATGAATTGGCTGACACCACTGTGGAACGTTTGGATACAACCAGCGAAATCGAAACCGATACGGATGAGTCGCCAACAACCACTGGTGCATTGGTGGTGGCAAATGTGGTGACACCCAGCAATGCGGGTAGTGTAAAAGAAGACACCACCACTGACACCGACGCTGATGCTAAAGAAAATGTTGCTGATACAACACCAACCACAACCACAACAACAGTGCTTGCTGCACCAATTTCAGCCTCTAATGAGGCTGAGCAAAACCCACCGGTACAAATGGAAGAAGCTGATGAAGAACACGAAAGCAAAGACGTCGTGCCCAGCATCAAGTCCGAAGCTGCTGCGGACGCGGGAACGACTGAAATGCAGGTGACCACAACACAAACAACAGAAACAGAAACAGAAACTGAAAATGCTGATAATGCTAATGCCAAAGCAAAACCAACATCTACAACAACAACAACAAATGCTGCTGAATAAATGTTGTTGTTTGTTAAGAAAAAGTAAAAAAATGCCAGAATGTCGATTGAGTAAGAGTAAGAACATGAAAAAGAACTAAAGATTTTCGTTTACGCGCACATAAGAAGATGAAGTAGAAGTAGAAGAAGAAAAACAGAGACTACTGTTGCAACCGCTGTTGCGCTCGGATGATGTATGTATATTACAAATTACAACAACAAAACAAAAGTTTATGATTAGAAAAACAAAAACAAAAAAGTTAATATGCAAAAACAATAATTATAATGAATTAATAATTAATAATTTTATGAATTAATTATGAAGATGATGATGTTGAAGTTTGCGTGTGTGTTCTTCATACTTGAGACACACAACAAGCTGCTGTGAGTTAATTTAAATTTACATTTTATGATGGATAATGAAAGAAAGAAAGAAAACACAAAAAGGAATGCAAGCGAAGCCGAAGTAAGCAAGATATTTAAAGCAAAAAAATGCAAGCAATTAGCCTGAAAACAAGTGATGAAAAGCCAGTAATTTTTTTTTTTTCGCAAGCACACTGAAGAAAGCATGAAAGCAAGCAAGAATTTCATATTTTTTTCGTTTTTGTTGAATTTGTAAAAAAAAAAATATTTTTTATGTATAAAAGCTTGAAAAAATCCGTCAAACTTTTGCAATTGAATTTTATGTTCACCGTAAGAAGCTATACTTGCAATAAATACAACAACAATTGAATTTAATTTGTTAATTAGTGCAAGAGGCAAGCAAAATAGCCGTTAAAAAGCAATGCAATGAGTAACAAATAATAAGTAAACAGAAAAATATACGACTGAAAAATAGTTTTCAGGGTGCTACACAGTTAAATACAGTTAGAGAGTGTACGTTGAAGTATGAAAAAATATAAAAATAGTTGAAAATATATATTTTTGCAAGCAAATAAATATTTTTGAAATGTTTTTTTTTTTTTTAAGGTTAATTATATTCTAACCTAAAAATTCTCAAGTGGTAGTAATGAATTTCGATTTTAAATCATTAATTTAGTTTGCTTGGCAATATATTTCCTTATAAATTTAATATTTTTATTATAAAAACATTTGCTACTTATTTGTTTTAAGTTTTATAAAAAAAAGCAGTGTTACCAGTGAATTTAATTTTTTATTTTTTTATATTTTTTTTATTTAATTTTTATTTTTTTTATTTTTTATTTAATTATTATTATGAAATTTTTATGTTTGCAAAAATATATTTTTTCAAATTTCTATTTTTTTAACGAAAAAAGCATAAACATACATACCGCCATGTATCACAAAAACAAAAAAATAACAGTAACTCAAAAAGTATTAAAATATTTACTGGATCGTTTATAATTAATAGCAAACCATAGATAATTTTGAAAGCTCAAAGTATATACAGCAAATAATGCATTTTTAATTAAACAAAAATAACAACAAAATTTGCAGAAAAAAATGAATGTAAAAGTTTGAACGTTTTTGATTGGTCTTGATATTGATGTATAAATCAGCAGTGTATTATATATACAAATATATATATTTCTTTTTTTATTAGCAGCATAGAAAAACAATTTTTTTCAACATAACCTAAAAAAAAATTTTTTTACTTAACATAACCTCCACAAATTTTTTTTTTTGCATTCAAACAGTCAATATCGTAATGGCAATAGTCCAGCAAGACATAAGCAACAAATAGTACCTTATTTAAAGTGTGAAATTGTAAAGTGAAACTGTAAACTTTACAAACGCAACAACCGTAACCAATTGAAGGCAATAGTTAAGAAATAAGTTAGCAAACAAACAATAAAAACAAAACAATAACTTGAAATAGGGAAAATATTGAATACAAAAAAGAAACAAGCAAAAAACAGTAAAACATGAGTCCTAAAAATTGCAAAGCCAAATAGTACAAGTTCAACAAATTTTCCCCACCATACCAGACAGACGAGACACTCAAGATGCGCGTCGGTGCTTGGTGGTTGAAAAGAAGGAAGCGCATTTTTTCAACTAAAAAAGAGAGTTAATTTTTTTAGTGTGTGAATTTCCAAAAGTGATGCCATTGCAAATAATTAATTAAAGTAGTATTTTCAATATAAAATTGAAAAAAAGAGTTAAAAAATTAAAAAAAAAAATTGATAAAAATTTTAATTTTTGATTTCTGTAAAACACAAAGAAGTGCTTTTGAAACTTTACAATTAAAAAAACTTATTTACAATTAAAGGAATGTGTATGTGTAATAATCAATAGCTTTTGCTTTATAATTTACATATTTGATTTTTGTTGTACTTATAAATAATTGAAAGCGAGTAAAATTTGTTAAAACATACATATACTTACTTACTTCCCACGCCACAAGTGTCATTAAACAAGAAGCAACAACAACATTGAATATTTCTCAATACAATAAAAACAACAACAAACTACAACAACACCGCAAAGCACAAATAGAAAAAATAGAAAATAAAAACGAAATATTTAAGAAAAATACAACAACAAGCGAGACTACAACACACAATAGCATAGTTAATGAGACAATTAAATCAAGTTATACATATATACCGTTAATGTGCTCAAATACAAGCCTACATACACACACATACATACATAAATGTCACAGGTGTTTGAATGTGGGAAGTTGAAAGCGTTTGCGCAAGCTTTGATATTTGCACAAACAGGCTTGCTAGTGTGTCTCCTCTGTAAGAGATGTGGCTAGCTAGCGCTTTTTGCTTAAATATTCACGTGCGAAAAACGCTCTGACAGCCTCTCAACAACACCTGTGACCCATAGCAACCGCATGTACCTGCAATATTTTATGAAAGAAAAGAGTTAAATGATACAAAAACAATGTTGAACATAAACCTTATTAGTAAAAAAAAAATGATGTTTAAAAAAAATAGATTAAAATAATATTAATTCAAATGGGTTGGATAACTACATGCGGCGGGAGTTCAAGTGGCCAAAACTGAGTATCAGTTTAACTTTTGCTCAGATAATTTTTCAAAATTTCAAATTCGTGTGCTTTACATCTGTACATCGGTGCTTTAAGCTCACAAAAGCTACTTTTATAACTTCAAAATAATTCATTTCCAACATGAGGTCCACACATGAAGTCACCAGCCTTGCAAATTATCCACCTACTTTTCATTTTTCATTACATAACCTTAAAAAACACGCTTTTGGCTTGCAAAATCTCAAAATAATTAAAATTAAAATTTAATTTTTCATTTAGCACATTTCGGAAGGCAAAATTCTCATAATTTTTTTTTTTATAAAACAAACCATCTCAGTTAAAAGGTTAGGTTCTTATGAAAAATAAGAAAAAAAATAAAATATTTTTCATTTTCTATTAAAGGATTGGTAAATTGGGTGCCTATAAGTAAAAATAATAATGATAAATAAACTTTAAAAGAAGTAGTTAAATTTTTTATATAGTATACGCCTAAATAATATATACATATATAAAACAGGAGAAGAGTGAAAGAATTCGATTAGAGAGCAAACAGTTTAACACAATAAACCGAGAAAAAAAAAACAAATAGAAAATTGATAAATATGAAGTAGAAGAAAAACAGTTTAAAGAAAATAAACCATTCAAAAACGTTCTGTACAACTTTTTGTAAAATGTTTGAAACAAAAAACATATAATCGAAGAAAAAAAAGAACAAGAAAATGCAAAAACTAAGAGTAAAGAAAAAATTGTGAAACTGTTGCTTGCAGAAAAAAAAGCAAAAAAAGATTTTTGAGTAGCTTTCCAAAAATCTGACCGCAACAACAGTTTCGACAATTTTCATTGTACTATTTTTGGTTCGAATCAAAATTTTTCGTTTAGGCACACCTTTGGAAAACATTTTTCTCTAGTACTGGTTTTCGCATAACGGGAACAAAACGAGCAGCGCATGTCAACAAAACAACAACAACGTGTTGACGCTGCTGCAACAAAATTTCAAAATTCAAAATTCAAAAATTTCAAAAAATTGCAATTTTGGCTGAAGTAAAAAAAAAGAAAATACATACAAAAACAAGCAAACAACAATAGCGTTGGAACTAAAAATACTACTTGCAACACATTTGGGTTATTTATAACTGCAAGCAGGCGAAATATAAATTGTGTTTGGAGAATATGAAAAGTGAAATGTAAATTGAAGAAGAAAAAGAAAAAGAAAAGAAAGAAAGAAAAAAATTAGTGAAAGCAAACAGGATGCTATAAAATAAATTTTAAAGAAAGCAGAGCGAAAGTGTAAGAAAATTTTGATGCAAACAAAAAGTTGTTTCAATTAATTTATTCAAAGCGAGTTAAAGCAATAAAATGCTTACAAAATGTAAATCATCTTTTATTAAGCTAAAAATATAGTAATGCTATTGAAAATATTAAAATTAATTAATTTTAATTATTATGTCGGTATATTAAATTTATAAATACACATATATATTATAAATAGAGCAAACTTATTAAAACAAAACAACAAAAAAAAAACAGCATGAAATTTGAAAAAAAAAATTAAATTTAATTATAAAAAAACAAGAAAAATTTATGAAAAATTTAAATAGCAAACAGAAATCATTAATTTAATTAAGCAAGCTAGAGCCTTCTATGTAAAAAAAAAAACAATTTGAAAGAAAAACCGTGTATGAGTGTAAATTAACGTAAAAAAAGAAAGAAATGAAATTTTGATTTAAGGCTAACAGCAAAACAAAAGAAAAATGAAAATGAAAAAATTAGTAAAATTATTGTAACATTTTGCAAACAAAAAATTCGTATACTTACAAACATTTGCTTGATAATAAGTAAAATTTATAAATATTTTGCAACAAAAAAAAAACAGAGAAGAAAAATAACAAACCAATTGCAATATACAAACATACAAACATACAATATGCAACTTGTCATGCATTTGTATGCCACACAACTGTGAAAATGTCAAAATAGACGCGCAATAGACTAATTTTACAACAACAATAAAACAAACTACAACTACAAGCAGGGTGATAACAACAACAATAGACAATTTACAAACGAAACTTTACAACAAACAATATATTTTCAGCAACAAACAAGAAAAAATACCTATAGCAACAACAATAAGCAAATATTAGTAAAAAAAAAATATTAGTAAATAGTTAAATTACAGTTGAGCAAAGCTAACGAAACACTTGTATATAATTTAAAAGATACCGTTACTGCATACATACATACATACATATTTACACATGTAGTAAATTTTTTCAATACTTTTTTTTGCAATTAATTTTTTTTTTTTAAGTTCCGATTGTGAAATTTAAACCTCAAAAAACACCACCACCCCCCGCACCCAAATTTATATATATATTCTGTGATGTTGCAATGCTGACGCGGACTGCGCAAGCGCAGCGACGCGTGGCTTTGCATTTAAATATATTTTTTGTTTTTCGCTTTTTACAATCACTTATTTTATTTAAAAACCCGGTGAAGTGTAAAATTTTAACTTTAAAGTTGAATTTTATTTTGAGATAATATAATATAACGATTCTCTGTGTAGTATAATTCATAGTTCTGAGCGAAAAGAGAGTAACAGTTGGACTTCAAGCATACTTGAAAAACAGTACTCAAAAATACTTGAAAAAACTGCAACACAAAGAAAACACATACATACACACACCAATAGTCATTAGCAAAAGTATCGCAACAGTAGCCTCGCGCACAATCGAATTCATAGTCAATTTTATTGAATTACTTTTAATCATATCAAAGCAATAGCCAATGAATTTCTTTATTTTTTATTGCAAAGCAACAGTTGAAAGTAAAAAAAAAATATTTTTAATTAATTTAAAAATGAAAAGAAAATTCAATTTTTTTTTAATAAAAGTCAAAAAATATTTAAAAACTTTTTCCTTATAATTTTTTAATTTATTTTAATTTTTCTTATATTTTTTTAATTTTTTTTTAATTTTTCTTTTATTTTGTTCTAAATATTATTTTTTTATGAAAAGTAAAAAAAGATATTTTAAAACCTTTTTTTATATTTCTTTCAATTTGTTTTAATTTTCTTTCAATTATTTTTAATTTGAAATATTTATTTTTTTTATTTTTTTTATAATTTAAAATATATAGTTTTTTATTTAATTTTTTTTTCGAATTTTTTTAATTCAGTTCTAATATTATTTAAATAAATTTTTTTTATTATTTTTCTGTTGACTTTTAAAATCCATTTTTACCGTTAAAAAACACATAGCGTTGCATTTTTCAACTGACATTTGACTACTTGTTTTACTTCTGGACAAATAAAAACAATAAAAAATAGCAATGTTTGTGATTTACGTCAATATAATTTTATTAAAAAAAGGTTTTTTTTTGTAAAAAATTAAAAAAATATATATAACAGTTGTTATGTTAACGGTTTGGAGGCACAAAAATGACAATTTGTGGCAGGATTTAAGAAATTGCTTTTGAGAATGTGTTTAAAAAGCAATTAATCTTGGAAGAAATTACAACACTGCATGTCTCCCTACTACACACCCAGCACACGCCAGCAATTTGGCAAGCGCGTCTGCCGTCCCAAGGAGTCTGAATTTCATTATTTTTAAGTACGACCGGCGACTTGCGGCAAATTGTTGGCGTGTGCGGGCGCTATTCAGAAAAGAAAGCAACAACAAAAATTCAATATATGCAAAAAACTTAGCAAACAACAACAACAAGCAAATCGTAAATTATTACAAATATGTATCTATGTATATTTTTTGTTTTGTTTTGTTTATTATTAACAACTATTGTAACTTACAAAAAAAATAAGATAAGAAAGAAATTTACACATTAAATGTGTAAATTTTGTAAAAATTAATTTAATTTAATTTAATTATTTTTAGTTGCCAACTTATCATAGTTTTAAGTTTTAAACGCATAACACTTAGTTTTTAAAATGATTAGCCGATAGCGATGTACACTTAAAGCAAGAAAATAAGGAAAGAAAATTAGTTATATTTTGTAAAGTGATTAATTAGCATTACAACAGGAACTAAATACCTCAAATGTAGTTTTACGTTTTTTTTTTTCGAAAATTTTCGTTAAAATTTTTGTTTTATCGAAAAATATACATATATACCTATATATATAGAGCGCGCTGGACAAGGCTCTCGCGCAGCTTTGCCACAAATTTATTTTTATGTATTAAGTTATTTTTGTTTTTGTTATTGCAAATTGCTATTATTATTACTATTATATTATTATTATATTATATTACATAACTGTGCATATAGTATATAGTAAAAAAAAAAACTTGTTTATGTGTTAAATTAAATATATACATATGTATATGTATATATGTGTATATAATTTTCCTGATTATTTTTTTCTGAAATTAAGTTTCCGCAAACCCCATACAAAGTCCAATTATTTTACAAAAACAAAAACAAATGCAAAAAAACACACATTAAATGAAATAAAGAGAAAATTGCTTTATTTGCATTATTAAAACCGGGTTCCATTAGAAACAGACACACACAGTAAGGTGCAAAGAAATAGCATAGCGCGTGTGACGAAACCAAAAACAAAAGAAAAAATAATGATATAAACAATAAATATTGTATGAAAATAAGTAACAAAATTACATTTACACTTTTGTAATATTTAACAACAACAAAAAATATCCAAAAAAAAAACAAAAACAAAATGAAATAATTTAGCAAGTAAACATTAACGAAACAGAACTGCGCAATAGTAACGTAACTACCTCAGCAGTAAGACTTCAGTTTAATGTATATTTTTACATACATACATGCATACATATGCACATATATTGTACGCTTTTCTGTGTAATTTTTAAGAAATGTTGTGTTTTTTTTTGGAAATTTACTTTTTTTCCTAGAAATAATTGCTTTCACGTTTTGAAGTCAGTTGGATCATAAATTTTAATGTAAAATAAACCATTTGTGAAAAATATACATAGTGTATAGCAATTTTTGGAAATACATACATACATATTGTATATGCATTTATGTCCGTTACACGTGAAATATGAAATTAAAACTGTAAAATTAAAAAAAAAAATGTATGCAAAATTCGTACTAATAAATTTTTGGAAAATAAAATCACTTTTGAATTTGTCGTCATAAATGTCCATAGTAATAGTGTTTTGTTGTGGTGAATTTGATATATAAAATTAAATGTACAGTTAGTGCTTTGCATAGTGGACTGTATACAACACAGTAGACAACAGTTGAGGCTAGATACCAATATTTTACAGACAACACTGTCATGAAATTCAGCACTGTGGTGAATTCTGACTTACAAATTTCGAAACTCACCACTATGGGGAATATTGACCTACAAATTTCGAAATTCACCACTGTGAGGAATTTTAAAATAGTGCTGAATATAATATGTTGCGACGATTTATACCAACCACGACTTGAGGCATATTTTATTGTCACAAAACTGGACCTTGGACTTTAGACGACTTATTGGAACTTAACAAAAATACAGCAACATTAAAACAAAAAAAATCGTCATCACCAACACGCGTTTTTTTCATTTTCGAGTCTTTTAACCACTGAGAACTGAAATCCTTTGTTTTTTTTTAATTCCATACATACAAACCTACGATACACGCATATTTACGCAAACTTAACTTGAAATTTTTGGACTTAACAAGAAATATTTACAAAAATCAAATGCAAAAACCAGACAGAAGAACAGCAAAAACAAAAGCAAAGTAAAAAATAACAACTGAAGCATCTAGCGGTAGCATAGCATTTAAGGCTTAACAACAGCAACAAACACAAAAAATTAAAAAAAAAATATTTGAAACAAAAAAATTTAAAACCTTTTCGGCTAAGCTAATTGTAAAAAAACAAATTAAAAGAAAATAAATTAAATTCTAATAGCGATATCGAGTGAAAAATATGTGTAATACAAAAACAATTTCTGGTTATACGAAAAAAACTTTTAGGCATACGAAAAATAGCATAAAAAATTAAACAAACTTTTCGAAGAAAAATTATAAATTTATTAAAAAAAATTTAAAATTTAAGCAAAAAATAAAATTTATGGAAAAAAGTAATGGCAAAAAGCGCAAGTACGTAAATATTTCATGGAAAAAATTTATTTGTAAGCAAAAAAAAATTTAAAATACACTTATGGCAAAATTATATAAAAAATTAAAAATTAATGCATTTGGGAAAATGTAAAACTTTTTGGATGTAAATGAAAACAAAAACCAAATTTATATATATGCATACAATATATTTAATATATAAACTTAAATTTATGGCAAAAACAGTAGAAATACGATTAAAAATGGAAAATGAAATGTGTGAAAAAAAACTTTTTGGCTAAAAATTAAAATTAAACAAAATTACATTTTAAGACAAAAACAAAATTATACTAGAAACTTAACAACTTTGTTGTAAGCATAAAATGTGTAATGCAAAAATAAAAAAAAATTAAAGCAAAATGCTAATGCAAAACAGCGAAATGTGAAAATGTTAAGCAAAGCAGCAAGATGAAGAAGATAAAGAGAAAACGCAGCAAAAATGTGTTTTTAGTTAGGTTTTTGTAAATATTCCTCTCAAAATTTATAAGCAGTACCCCCGTTTTAAACCCCCAAAACCACACTGTACACACAGACACTCTACAAATTATAAGAAATACAAAATTAAAATAAATTTAAAACAAATGAGTTAAGCAACCAACAAAACGCTATGTTACCAATGTAAAGTGTAAAATGTAAAAATTGTACTAAAACTTAAATTTTAATTTTAAATTTACAAAAAGAAATAAATAAAAAAAATATTAAAAAAAATAATAAAACAAAACTAATGCATGTTGTGTATAATGCGCTGAAATGAAGTGAAAACTTTGGAAATAAAGTGAAAAATGTAAACAAAAACATTGTAGTTTGGCGATACGAAAACCGTTAGATGAGAACTGATGATGTTGAAAACGATAATGATGTTGTACTATATTATCTGTTTATAACATAGAGGGAAAATAAGTTTGATTTTTTGCAAAATTCTGGGAGAACATTGAACAAGAGCGAGTTGACATAATTAATGTTCAACGGCAATTATTTGTTTTTGGGTTTATGTGACACAATGGGGATAATTGAAAAACAATTGGTTGGTTTACAAAGCAAAAAGCTTTCATTTTGTTTCGAAAATGATTTGAAAAACATAAGACCATGGCCATGGTTACAAATACATGTATGTAAACTCGCTCTCATTGCTCTCAGTAGTAGAGGAGTTGAAGAGAATTAAATGCGCATGCTTGGAAAGAAAATATGATTTTTTTCAGTATTAGTATTTCTTTTTCATATAAAATATAATTTTTTGATATTAGGATTATTTTCTTCCGCCTATATAATTAAAACAAGTAATAAACCGTTATTACTTGTTTGAAACACTTCCTAATAATATTTACCTATTTATATCTTAAAAGTATTGATTGTGGATCCATTTTGTGGAAATTCATTCAGTGGCGCCTAAAAGTATACAATGCTAAAATTAATCACGTGATAAATTGATTCAACTTCGTAAGGAAGGGTGGCAACCTTTTCTTATACAGAAATTATAACGGAGTATGAAATTTTGGTAGCGCATATTGGATAATCTAATAAATTTTTTAATTTTTATAAGAAATTGTATACTTTTTCCTTCAAGGTTCTAGTTTTTTTGTCTATTTAAAGATCTTTCAGGAATTTGGTTGAAATAGATTCAAATACAGGGAATTTTGAAAAGAACGTTGCATATATTTATCTGGAAAATAAATTTAAAACTTGAGCGCCAAAAAGTATGCTAAATTAATTATTTTTTTCTGTGGGCATACTTCTTAAGATTTCAATTAGAACTTTCAGACTCAAAACATGTCTTAAATTTACAAAAAATACTTGTTTTTTATCAACCAATTTTTTATTTCTTCACCCTATATTAAAAAAAAAATAATACTAAATAGTATTAAAATTAATACTAAATTTTCAAAATCTCAAAATCAAGAATTATATTATTGAATATCAAGCATTTCGGCATTTCTTGTCTTCAACTTTTAAGTGAAAAAACACATATTTATGGTAAAATGTTAAAATAAATTAAGTCTATTTAAGCCATTTTAACATTTAACCACATTTATATTTATAAAACCGGATTTGAATCAATTTTCCGCTTCGTTTTGGAGAGGTTTTTTTCCTTTTTGTCAAAAACATCTTGAGAATTAACTGACAACTGTACATAAAAATATATAAAACAATAATATTCTTTAAAAATTTAATTTAAATATTAAATGTGTACTTAAGAAAGCATAAAACAAAAATTTTTTTCATAACAGTTCAGAACAGTAATGAGTGAAAAACAACAAATATTGGAAAATGTTTTTAAAAACAGAACAATATTGAATATTTCGAAAACTAAGGAAAAAAAGATTATATTAAAATAATCAGTGTGTGTAAGTCAAGTGGTAAATATTAGAATAAATAGTTTTCAAAAACAGAAAAGAAGAAGACAGAAACAATGTAAGCATTATTATAATTAAAATAGTACAAAATAAGCTAATAAGCAACGGTATTTCACTTTTTCGAAAACGTTTTGTAGCATTTTTTTGTATGTATTATTCAGACAGTGAAAGGGTGGATGGTTGGGAGGGGGTGAAATTTTCAGTTAAGCGCTAAGGTCACACGGTAAAAAGTTAATTGAGATGGCAAAAAGAGAGAACAGTAAGAACCGCTACAAAACCCAAAAAAAAGATGAAGAAAGAAAAAAATTATTGAACACAAAAACTTTTTGGAATATGATGAGTACAAAATTTCAGGTAATACTTGCTGATAGCAAAGAAAAAACGAAAAACAAGAAACAAAAAATTAATTAAACCAAAAGCGGAATGGAGAATTAACTAAATTAAAAAAATAAGTAAAATTTTGCGTAAGCGTATAAAAAACAACAAAATTGTACAAATTTTTCGGCTTAAAATAAAATAATGGAAATTTTTTTAAAAAAATTACAAAACAGTGTGGCATTAGTGTGACATTTTGAATAAATTAATGTTAGACAAACATAAAAAAAAAACAAAAAAAAAAGTAAGTTTAAGATTAACGAAGTTGTGTAGAATTCTTTGAGTACGTTTTTATTTTGTAGATTTTTTTTTGAGTGTATTAAATAAGTTAGTTATTAAAATTTTTATTGATATTTTTTTTGTTAAAAAAACAACAGCGTTGCACTTGAGTTACACATGTCTGAAATACAATTCTTAAATTGCCGTTAAACGAATGTTCTGAACTGCAGCGAAGAAAGCGAAAAATTAAAATAAATAAATAAATGCAAATAACCGGACACTACAGTGTAATAGAAAAGGAATTCAATAAAAAATATAAATTCTTAAAAAATAAAATTATAAAAAAAAATATTTGTTTTTGTAAAATAAAATAACGCACTGTACATACACCCATACATACGTACTCAAATACATACTAATCAGTTTAATGTAATAAATTTACGTAATAAAATATAAATTCCACAAACTCAGGGCATTTAAGGAGACTCACAACAACACAATGCATTTACAGTGAAAAAATAATTATAAAAAATAAAATAGGGTTATAAAGCAGCATTTGCAGCAAAAAAAAAAAATAAAGAAAAAAATTAATATTTGTATGTTTGTATCGAAATTATAATTTTTAACTATCACATCAAATGAATTCTAAAAACTTTTGTATTTTTTATTAATAATTTTTTTATTAAAAATAAAATTTTGAATTTTTCAAAAAAAAAAATTATAAAAAAACGCTTTTGTATACGAAATAAAAAAACACTACATACAAATATTGATTAAATTTCATAACAAAATATATATTTGACCTAACATTACCAAAATCGTACCAAAATATGTAACATTTGAGAAAAAGTTTTACAGTGTAAAATTAGACTTTACATTTTTCTAACAAATGCCCGGAAATAATAATAAAAGATTCAAAAATCCGTGTTACAACAACAATAATAACCAAAAAACGAGCAAATTATAAAAACAGTCAAGCATACGAATGCGAACTACTCAGGAATTAAACGATTAAATTAGACATAAAGAACAGTTTTGAAGAACTTATTTGTAAAAATATCTTATAAAAACAACACGGCTCAAAAAACATTTATTGGATTCGCGTGCAATACTACTCAAAATAATGATGAGTACTACGAGCAGTGGGGTGTGTAGGAAATTGATCACGCTAAGAGTAAAACGAAAATATTTGGCGCCTAAAGGTATGCAGTAAATAAGATTGTAAAAATTTCACAAAAATACATAATTTTTTTTTTCAATAGTTACCAAAATGCATGAAAATACGTAATAGACTATAATTAGAAAGAGTAAAGAAGAAAGAAAACGAAAATAATTCACGAAGGATAAAGCAAACACAATATCTTGCAAGAAGTTAGAGAATTCGAACCAGAGAGATAGCATGTAAAGCAAACGAGATATTAAGTCGAAATTTGGAATTGTGTAAAAAAGACATGGGGCCCAGGGTACATATAAAAAAAATGGTAGAAAGACGAGATACATAGATACGTAAAAGCTACAACAAGACTTGAAGCTGAAACAATTAAACAATTGCTAAAAAATAGAATTGTGAATTGTATTGAAAAACTAAAGAAAGAAAAGTACAGTTGAATTCCGCATAAGATTACATCCGAGATGATTAAACCAAAAGTAAAAGAGACGAACAGCAGTCAAAGTATAATAAACAAAAATCTGACTGATTTCGATTTGGCATTACAAAATGTGTCTGAAAAAGTAGTCAATATAATTAAAAAAATATTTTTTCCTAAAAATTATTACTGATTTTTAGTTAAACATTCAACTTGTAAATCACAAAATACACACAATTAAAACAAATACACGCAAAATAAATATTAAAAACATATTTAATAGACACATACACACACACACAAGCAAAACAAATAATAGTTAAATGGAAAACGGAAAGAGAAATATTAAAACTGTGATTGCACTATCTAAAGGAAAAAAAGTGAAAATATGTGAAAATAATTTAAATAAATTATGAATTATATTACGTAATTAAAAATTGATTTATAAACAATTGCATTATGCTTAATGAAAATATTCAAACACAAAAGAAGAAGAAGGAGCATAAAAATATGTAAATAACGGAAAATGAAAACAATGGGTAGAAATGATGATAAAAAAGTTTAAGAAGAAGCAAGCAAAATAATTAAAAAATAAAAAAATAAATTAAAAATATTGTGCAATACTTCACGTTTTTTTATATTTAAAAAAATATGATTATGGTTTTATAACTTTTAAATAATAACAAAAACGGACTGCATACAAAAACGTTTTTTTAAATATTTAAAATGAAAAAAAAATTAATAAAAAATAAAATATTTCGGCTTTTTTAAAAATATTTGTATGATTTTTTTTTGTAGCACACATTTATTTGAACATTAAAGTCTGAGAAAATTAAAAAAAAAAAATTATGAAAACAAAAGTAAAAAAAGCTAAAAAGTCTCAACTCGGCTCGAACATACATAAGTACTTAAATTTACATTTATATTTACATTTTACAAATACGTATGTATGCTTTAAAAGTAAAAACAAAATAATAAAATAATATGTGAAGAGAAACATGCGAAAATGTAACAACAGTCCAGACATAAAAAATTATTTTAATTTTAATTCAAACTTAATTAAAATAAAATAATTTAATTTTGCTTTAAAAACTTAAAAAAAAACATAAATCGTAAACAATAACAATTTAAAAAAATATTATAATTTATTTGTTATTTATTATTTTGAACTTTCGACCAGCAGCTTAATTGGGCAATTTAATTGTTGCCTCGAAATATAAAAATATGTACATGAAATTTTTGGAAATATATATACTAAGTTATTTAAAAATGTCACACACACACATACAACACACAACACATACAAAGGTGTTTATGATATTATAATATACATACATACTTACAAGAAAAATGATGTGGCATTATGAACAGTAAGAAGATTAATGTATGATTAATGTAAAGGTAATGGAAAATAAATGAAAGTACTCACTTACACTAGCAGTAATGGATGCAGAATTCAATAAAATTGTTGCTAAAAAATAAAAATACATAAAATGTTTTCCTATTTTGTTCGGACATTTTTGGGGTAACTGAAGATTTTCAGGATTTCTTAAAACCATCATTGGGTTATAATTGGAGCACATGATACTAGGACGTCAATATTCTCCGTAACACTTACGAAATAATTCGTATTAGGGCCCTAACAGACCCACTTAACTCATTTCTCGACTCAAGAATTAAAATGGCGAATCCCTCCAATCCAGCAATAAAATCCACTTAAAATGCATTTCAACTTTCAAATGTGGCCACACTTAGTATGCAACAATTATATACAATCTTCTTGGCAGCACTGTTTTTGCAAATGGTTAGCACAATTTATTTCAGCTATTTCACAGCAAATAACACATAATTATCAATTTAAAACAAATATTTGTGCAATTCTACAACAAAATATGAAACATATATGCATATTAATTTAAACAATATGCAATTATTTATAAAATTTATTACAATTATCAAAGCAACTCAACAGATGTCGCCCAACTCCAATTAGCTGAATAGCTTACGTGACTTTATTATAAGTTCTCTGGACTCCCTCGCAAATTTGACATTTGGCTATAGCCAAATTTTGACAGCAATTGCTTCATAAAAAAATTTTAAGCGGACTTTTTTTGTTTTCACAAATAATACATAGAAATTAAGTTAAGGATACGCCATGAATTCGGCAACGAAAGTGAGTAAAATAACAAATGGTGCGGTTATTTCCAGCGTTGTAGGTCGCCTTGTGAAACCAAGGTTGCGGTGTCTATTAATATTGTGGCACAATTTGTCGGCATAGCCTCCTTTGGTTGGTTTTCGGCGCGCATTATTTTATACTCATATGAGTTAATAAGATTCATTCGTGTCGAGGTGTGCAGAGTTGTTTTCGTGGACGGACAGTATTTATTTCGGGTTTTGTTTTGAAGTGTGCTTCTAAACAAATTACCCTCGACGCCGCACCTCAACGCTGGGGACCCGTTAGTGGGTTGGATCTATTGTTTGGAGTATTAAAATTTGTAAAATTACTTGCAGGTTGGCGAAATATTTACAGCCGCTGGCCAAGCTTTTAGTCGTTTGGGCGATTTAACAATGCAATTGCATCCAAATGCCGAATCACCATCAGGGTAAGTTTGTTGTTAAATTATGTGATAAAGTATGTTTTTTTGTTATAAAATCTTTATAATGAAAATAAATATTGAAACATTGTGTATTGAAAGTGAGACAAATTGATATGTTTTTGTATGTTTTGTAATTAATGGAAACAATAGTTGTACCGATATGCAAGAAAATTTGCACAACATTCAATAAAATATACGTTCAATAATGAAATTTATAACGAAATGAGAAAAATCTACCTATAATTCAGTTATAATTTTTAATAATAAGTATATAATACCACATTTGGAAATAATGCATATCGTTTTCGAAAATCTCCCATTATTAGAATGAATTTATTTAATTTCAATCAAAGTGTGTTTTTCTGTACAAATGAATATTATTTCAAATGTGTTAATTTTCTAATCTTCACTTTGTTCTCTCGCTATATTCCATGATCATCTTTAATTACCAACAATAATATGCGCGAACTTAAAAAAAAAAATTCTACACAAATTGCAGCAAGTGGACGGAAGAGGAGATAAATATGCTACACTCATCCATACTACGTTTTTCGGATGATTTGAATAAAATAAGTTCAAGCATTAAAAATCGGACAGTGTAAGTTTCAAAGTATAACCCTGAAAATTCTTTTTTGCCAAAACTTGTAACTTGATAAGGATGTAGCGAGAGGGCGCCAATATTAAAATATAGCTAAAATTATATCATATGTATTCTTTCTTCCCTAGTTCTCAAATACGACAAGCGCTTAAGAAGAAGGCTTTCGAAGATGCCGGTATACCAGCTAAACAGGTGCCTGTGCAGCAAGTACAACATGTCATACAGACCGTGCAACAATTACCAACGCAACAGACACATGTGGTGAAGCAGCAAACAATACAATTAAATACAATACAGCAACAGCACCAAAATGTTAATGTAATAACCCAACAACAACAGCAGCAGCATCATCAGCCACCACAAACCCAACCAAGCACACCGCAGACCGTACATATACAACACGTGCAACGCATATTGCCGGTGCAGGCAGCACAGGTGTCACAGCAGCAACATCATCCGCAACCAACACTAACTGCGCCACAATCGTTGCAAACATCACCCAAACAAATTATCATACAACAAACCAGCGCAGCAACACAAATCATACAACAACCGCAGACAACCACTGTAACGTTGCAGCAATTTCAACAATTGCAACAGCAACAGAAAGCATTGTTGGCCGTATCAGCCGGATCTACAATGGCTACAGTGACGGAGAATGTGGTTTTACAACCTGCCACACAGCCGACACAACTGTCACAGGTGGTGCAGTCCGTGCAACAGCAGTCAGCGCATCAGCAACAGCAGCAAACAACGTCTCAACAAGCTTTAGTGGTGGCTAGTAGCGCTGCTGCCATAACTGCTGTGGCGCCGACAACAGTAATGGTCCCCGCCACGGGTGTAGTAAGTGGTGTGGCTGTAACTACTACTGCACCGCAAACAACAAGCTCCATAGCTTTGAAATCAGGACCAGATGTGATGATGACATTGAATCGCATCAACACACAGGAGCACGAGGAGGAATGCCTACCCGCTGATGTGGTCAAATTGGATTTTGCTAATGAAGAGGTAACCGGATGAAATCTAGAGAATGCGGCGGTGAGTGATGTTGGTGTAGTTGGTGGCAGCGGCAATGGCGATAGCGTGGAATGTGTGACGGTCGAAGATGATGATTATTATTTTTTCAATTCAAAGAATTAAATAATTTACGTTTAAATTGAGTACATTAACATTAGTGAAAAATGTTTTAATGAATTATATTTTAATATAAATTTAATTTATTGTAGTTCTCTATGCAGAACGCAATTGTCTGACAAAACATGAATCCAAGTTTAATTTCATGTGTAAATGGCAAATAATCAGAATTCAATATAAAGTTGTATTCTAAAATTATTCATTATTTAATTAATATCATTTATAACGTTTAGGTTTAACGCAAACATTAGTAAGGCTTTAACAAATTAGTGCCAAGTTTAGGAAAACTTTAATCCACAAAATATTGAATTCTTGCACATCTATTGTTCACATATTCTTTGTTTAGACACTCTCGACAAGCGATGTAATCACCCTAGAGTATTCTTTTGTTCATTTTTTTCTATTATTTAATGGCAAAGTCAGGTGTGCGTATGATATGTACAAATCGAACAAAGCCCATAGGCTTAAAAAATCGTAATAAACACTTGTATATCTACATATGTATGTGAAAAGTTGAATAAGTATCAAAATCATAAAAATCGGCATTGTTGAAGGTAATACATTTTAAGCTATTTTACTTAAAATAAAAGTAATAATTTTGTATAAAATAATCATGGAATCTTTAAAATGATTTTGTTTTAATAAACGGAAGATTATATAGAAAATTACAAGTCAGAACTGCTGTTGTAGCACAAGCGGGAGCGTTTAACACAATTAAATAACTAAGTGTATTGGCATCAAATGTATTTGAAAACCAATTAAATTTTTCAAACTCACCAATTAAATATCAGTAAATCGTCGCTGGAGCCAGAAAGGTGATATACGAGCAGGTGTTGGTAATATTTTCTCAGCAGCGCTTTGATCAGTTCTTACTTGCAATTAATTTTAATACATTTCACTTCACTAATTTACATATTATTATTAAATAATTTTTGTTGAAATTTGTTAAACATATAATTAGCAACACTTTTAGATTACTTTGTAATGATTTTATGCTAATAACCAAAGTTAATGAAAATTATTCCGAGCACGGCACATTGCAAATGGCGGTTGGCGACATCTCACTCACTTGTTTTATTCTTTTACTTTTCATATTTATATATTTTTAATTTATGTATTTTTTATAAAACGCCTTATATCTTTAGGAACCAGATAAATCGGCGGATTATTATAGTATTTAAATAATTTATTATTTTAGTTTTTCTCACATTTATATTCCGCAGTGGCAGCTTGTACGATGCACTTCACCATCACTACCGAACAGCGATTAGTGGTGGCATATTCGTTTTGCATATAATAATATGATTTTTTATTACTTATTGCACGATGTTAGTATTTGTTTAATTTCGAATTTTAAAGCATATATATTAATTTTATTAAAAACAATCATTTACGGGCACAAGTATAAATTATTCAAACAATTCTATGCAGCAATCGTTCATCACCAACAATTCAAACATGTCGAAACTTGCACACTATACGTCACGTTTACTAACGAATAACTACGCATGAATGAATTGAATGTGTATTCATGTCCAATTGATATTGAAATTTATTAAATTCACAAGTTTTATATTGTATTACTTATTGTACAATGTTAGTATTCTGTTCATTATAATTTTAAAGCTAATATATTAATTTAATTAAACACAATTTTTTCCTTGCCACTGCACGTTGGTTAACGGCTACTCAACTCGTCAGGAAAAAGAACGGAACTGACAGGAATACGACAAAAGCGAATGGGAAATAGGGTTGCTGTCTGTGATAAAAGTTTTAATTTTGGTTAATGAACGAACTAGAATTTGGCAAGAAATTTATGTGCATTTCACTTTCTATTATTGTATTAAATTCATAATTAATTTAATTTAATATGTAGCAATTTAACAGATTCTTGTTTTTTAATATTGTATTGTTAAAATATAACAAACTATATAAGCTGATATTGGCGAAAAATATTTTAAACATTCACACACACTGTACACCCTGTTTGGAATGGTTGATGACGAAAACTTTGTTAAGTTTCTTATTATACACGCTGTAATCGCTGCTGAATATCAAAAACTGACGCTCATTGGTGATTTTTTCCTAACATTGTACTTCTTGAATTTAAGTCGTAATTCAAGTATTTCACTGTCGTATAATATTAGTGTATTATCGACTTTGTTTGTATAACATTTGTAATGAATTTTAACAAATATTAACACAGAAATTCTTATTTTATTTCGCGCCCGTAAATTACACTTCAACTCGCCGAGAGAACAGAACGGAAACTGACGAGTATGCGAGAAAACAATAAGGAAATAGGGTTGCATGTGCTATTATAAAGTTTTGAAATTACAATAATTGTAAAGAGTGTAGATATATAATTTTAGATTTAATATTTAAATAATTACTTACATATATACACCCGGTAAGTTCATAAAATCATTATTAATTGGTGAATATCATTAAAATGTTAAAATTGTTGCATGCAAAGGAATAGAGATGTGCCTTTATATTCAAAAATTTATTTAAAATATGACAATAAATAACTAAATTTAATTTAATAATTAAACAAAAAATATATAATTATAATTGCATAACTTTCAATTAAATTTAAATTCAAATGCAACACTGTGCCGATTTCTTTTCCTTTTGCCTTATCCGTTCTATCAACGAGTAAAAGGATCATTTGTTGAAAAGAAAGTGAAAATATTAAATCTGCTGCGTAATTTTTATTAAATCTAATATTTTCAGTTATATCAGAATTAATAATTTAATTTTATTTAAAATGTGGAAAATTGGTTGGACAGTCAATGGCAGCTCAATAAGATGAAGAGCTCGCATGTACATGTGTGAGGAAAACTATTTTAACGATCACATGCCCACTACTAAGTGTTCAAATAGTGACTTTATATATTTAAACAAATATTTTTTATATTAATACGTATATTTTTTAGGAAAAGTTAATTCTGCGTCATATGAAACTATAATAACTATTGTGGACATCTGAACAATAAGGAATTCTTTACGGGAAGCATAATTACCTTATGCTGGTGATTTCTTGCGGACAGTTGTCTTTCCGAGCTTCACTTTCAACCAATCAAGTTAAAAAGTTCTCTCTTCGAAACAAATATTGAAAGTAATTACTAATGAAAGGCTATAATATCTTTTATATATAGTAATAATATTGAAAGTGATAGTTGTAATGTAAATATAGTGGCCGAGTATCATTTTCAAAGAAAATATTAACCCAATCGGAACAAAGCTTCTAATATTTAAGCTTTTGAAACCAAATCGTACCCAAATAATAAACAATTTCTTTGGTGTTTTAGCTATTTGTGTTTTTTCGCATGAAAACTTATATTTAACAATTGATTATATAAACATTTGATTATATAAATTATATATTTATAGATGTATGTAACAATTAGTGATATTCATAGTAGTAACGATATGGATCCGAGTATTGACTAACGCCGGCAGCAGCTGTGGGCTGATTCGATTTGTTCACCGGGCGTATTACGTAAGTGTTACGTCTGTAATAACAACAAATAATATTAAATATGGTATTTAAAAAAATAATTTTATATTTTCCAACACTCACCGATTATGTTCGCCCGCGTGTACCTGAAAACTGGACTCTTCTTGATGATCATGTGTGAATAGTTTCTTCAGCGCTATAATACCGGCAATTGTCAGCGCGACTTTACTGATGACCAAAGCCTTTATTGCGATCGCCGCTAAAGCCTTTAAACCAAGCGGCCCGGCAATGCCCATGGCGGTGAGTAATGCTGCAATCACATATTTCATACCACCACCTTGATCGCCCTTCTTCTTCTTCATGCCACCGCCATCACCATCGCCACCACCATGACCACGCCCTTGACTCATATCCATTTTCAACGCATGTGTACGCGTTAGCTTGTCAATTTTGGCCAGCAGTGCACGATCGATGGTGCTCAGTGAGTTGAGCGTGCGTCCATCGGCCATAGCAGTGATAATACTTTCTTTCTCGGTGCTATTCTGTTTCTCCAAAACGAGACCATCAACAATTTTGATGGAGTCCTGCTCGAGTGCACGTGAAAGCGCATGTAGCGCCTTTTGTTTGAGACAACCGACAAAATCATTCTTTTCCTGACAATCTTCATAAACGCGACGCGCTATCATAAATTCCGGACCAAACCAACTGCTGGTGGTTGTGGCGGCGGCGGCGGCGGCACGACCTTGACGCTTCGCAAATTGTGTATGCTTCGTCTGTGTCTGTTGTGGCTGATTCTGTTGCCTACGTTGGTGTTGGTGATGATGTCGTGCTGTTGTTGTATCGAGTATTAAACTGATCGTAATTGCTATGAGCAGCCACTCGATTGTGTTACTCAGCCTCATGCTGCTGGTATAATCCTTTGAAGGAGAAGCTGACTGAGTATCCTTTTGTCCACCTGCCAATCTGGTCCACTAATCCACGCTTTTAGCTTACAGTCTCGTCGGCTTAGCTCAGCTCCGCAACATCAAATTCTAAATGCAACTGCCGTTAACTTTCTGCACGCTGCTAGCTTTTATAAATTGCGTCTTCACCGTTTTCCAGCAGCATTTGAGGCACTCGCTCGTAAAGAGTTGGCGTGCGTGCATGCCATTTGATGGTGTTCGAATTTTACGCCAACTTTGCAAGTGAACATGTTTTCAGATCGCCTTCATCACACTATTCATTGGCGCTTTTAATTAATTACAGTAAGTAAACAGCTCTTTCTCCACGAAGTTCTGCAGCGTCTGTAGTTTTGCTGCTTATGAATGCTTTGATGTATGAATTTCATGTTTTTTTTACCACTTATGAAAGGTATGAATTTGTTCGTTTGAGTGCTTCATCAAATTCGCTGACATGTTTTTGTTATTCACCGGTGCAAACAAACACATTTTGTTTTCTTTAACGCAATTCAATATAAACAATCGAGAAAAAGTTGTAAATTAATTTACGCAAATAAATAGAAATCAAAAGATCGCCGGTTATTGAAAATGTGTGGCTTTCTTATGTGTGAGATTTGTGCAATCTTCATACACGAGTTGCTTGCACTTTTTCTCTGGCGCGACGAAACTCATAAATTATGTGTACACTGATGCTCAGAAGAATAGATGCAAAGAATAAAGGGCTGAAGTTCTCACAATTTTTGAATTTGATATAGCCGAAAAAAGTGACGGTATTTTTTCAAACGGTCAGAATGAACGGAAGAAGCCTATTCGATCTATTTTCGTCAGAAATCACGTCAACTGGTTCAAAGAATACCAGAAAGTTGTTCTTCTCGAAGTAGAAAAGAGACACCTGACCAAATTTTGTCAAAAATCGGATGAGTTGGAGTAAAGAATGACTGAAATATGTTTTCCGGTTTAAAAATGTTCAATCTTGAAGGATCTGAATATTTTTTTCCAGAAATCATATAAAATGGACCAAAGCGTGTCAGACAGTAGTTTTTTCCGGAGTAAAAGAGTTCAACCTAGAGGAATTTGAGTAATTTTTCTCAGAAGTCACGTGAACTGGTCCAAAGAATACCAGAAAGTTTTTCTTTTCGAAGTAGAAAAGAGAGACCTGACCAAATTTTGTCAGAAATCTGATGAGTAGGGGTAAAGAAAGACGGAAATTAGTTTACCTCTTCAAAAATGTCCAATCTGGAAGGATCTGACCGACATTTGTCAGAAATCGCATCAAATGGACCAAAGAGTACTAGACAGTAGTTTTTTCCGGAGTAAATGAGTTCAACATATAGGCATTGAGCAATTTTCGTCTGAAGTTACGAGAACTGGCCCAAAGAATACCAAAAAGTTTTTCTTCGCGAAGTAAAAAGGAGAGGCCTGACTAAATTTTGTCAGAAATCGGATGAATTGAGGTAAAGAATGATATGAATATGATTTCCGGTTTAAAAATGTACTATCTAGAAGGATTTGACCGACATTTGTCTGAAATCGTATAAAATGGGCCAAAGGGTACCAGATAGTAGTTTTTTCCGGAGTAAAAGAGTTCAAAATAGTGAAATCCTACAAATTTTCGGGAGAAATCACGTGAACCGGTGCAAAGAATATCAGAATGTAGTTTTTTCCGGAAGTAAAAAGGTCGATTTAGAGATACCTCATCAACATGTACCAGAAATCACATGACCTGAGATAAAGAACGACAGAAAGAAGTTTTTCAGTTGAAAAATAGGCCAGTCAGGAGAAACGAATAACTATAATAACCGTTATATTATCATTTGGTTCCAGCTTTCCCATATATTTTTAAATATTTCTTGGTTTTTCATATAAGGTATCACCATTTTTGACAACTGTTCTTATTTAGTTGAACCACAGTGTATTTTCACGCTTTGCTCTTTCTTGTAGCATAATTTTCCAATTAATCAAAGTTAAAGTTGAACTTAATTAGCCACAAATCTTCGATTGTGTTTGATGTCCACTCTTACGAAAATAATATTTATTTACAATTTAATAAGTATATTTGTGAGAAAACTTACAATGACTGTAATACAGGGTGGGCCATGAAATATAAAATGAGGTTTGTGACGACTTAAATAAGGTTTAAAGACTGTGGGGGGATTTCCTTTGGGAAGAACTGTAGTATAGATCTTCTAAATGAAGAATATAGGGGACTATTGGATGTATTGTGCGAAAGTCTGAATTTCCTCGTGAATATTCTAGATGTGGGCTTTATAGGGTTAGCTTTAATGCCGGTAAAAACAACATTTCAAAGCCCCTTTCGAGTACCAGGAAACTGTTGGCTAAGGTTTTAAGATGAGGTTGGCCCATGTTTGTCTCGACTGTCTTTTTAAGAGAGCTTTACAAATCGGCGATTATATTCATTTTCACTAAAGAAATATCTCTTTCATATGAGATATATATTGATGGCTTAAAGTCAATATCTCAGTGATAAATGCTAAAATGCACATTTGGTACACTAGTCCAGTAGGTGAAATTGAATTAAAAACCGTTATGATTTTGTTTTCATATCCATATATATAAATATGTACCAATATATTCAAGTGCAGCTCTACTATAAATCAAATGCGGGCAGCCACCTACTCACATCACTCGTTCGGCTCATATTTGTACGCTTGAATTTCTTCGTGCAATGAGCTTGTAGCGCTCGCGTGCGCTTGAAATACTTTGCGCATGCGCTTGAGTGGCGTTTAAAGAAATTTTCTTTGCGTGTAAACTTAATTGTTGTAAACGAGTCTAGAGGCATTTCATGTAAATTGTGTGCAGCTGATAAATGTAATATATCTAATATATAAAATAGTTTATTAGCTAGAGTGTGAAGAGTGTTAAAGACACTTTCAACTAAAATGTCTGTTAAACATAAACTCTTCTTGAAGACATGTATTTTATTTAATACAAAGTAGTGAAAATTATTGTAGGTGAATGCAAAGATAAAGATCTTGAGGAAAGTGTGAGTTTAAAAACAGCTGACCAGTATGTATATATGAATGTAAAAGATTCAAGTATCTTTTGAGAGACCTGGGTAGTTTTGTATTGTTTGTTGGGAGACGATTGCTATTAGATTGGGTGTTGGCAGGAATTTTTATCAATCGAAATGTCGTCTTGTAAAAGCCTTGGCTTCGGCTGTGGTTGAATTCATATGGATTTAGATCTGATGAATTTACTCGGAAAATATCGGATCCACCCTCTCTTTTATACATATAGATTTAATTTTCCTTATCTATATCCGAAGCAACATCTCTCGTTCACCGACTTTTTGTCTTACTCTGGTATAATCTGGCGGTAGTTGTGGAAGCGCGAGATTTGTTGGACTGAGTAGAAATCGTTCACCCAAGAAGAAAAAATCTCAAATGGTTCTACTGCCATTTGTTAGTGGGGTAATCATCTAAGGATAACAATGGTTTACGACTGTTATCAAATCAGTTAATAGTCGGAGCTCCCATCTTTCCGACTCATACTGAACTTAGCTGCGCTAGGTCGAACAGTATTTAGGCTCTGGCTTCAGTGAACTTATACTTCGGAAAGCTTTCACTGTTCGGAATTGAATTCAAGTTACTCACATTTTTAATATTCTTTATAGAGACCTTTTTTTAAACTCATATTTTCGTAAAATCCTCGACATTTTCTTTTTCTAAATTAATCTTTCCAACACAAATATTAACTGTTATAAATTCTAATGGACAAAATTTCGTTGAGTTCCCCTGAGATCAGTATGATATACTTTTGAACTAATATTATAAGGCGTAACGGATCCTAAGCCTGTCCGAGAAAAATATTATTGTCAATAAATAGTAAAATTGTTGTTGACTTCAAATTTATCTTATCAGAAGTGTAATGGATATTCTACCTCAATATGGAGCTTGATAAAGATCGGTGCTACCTCGATCCTATTGTGAGATGATACTTAGAGGTTCTGGTAAAACAAAATTAAAAATGGTAATGATTGAGGTGCTGTAAGGTCTTGAAATATAAACAAAAGTAAACGAAAAACATCTGAAATCCCTAGTTTACTAATTGAAGTGATTAGGTTTATATAGAATCGTCTTATTCTAAACTGAAGTGAAATTTATAACTCTCAATATCAGAAAAAGTTTTTAAATATCGGTTCTTACGAGCAAATGGAGATCTAGATCAAGATTTATAGAACAAAAAGTCGGGATTCTGAAAGCCTACGAAGAAAAGATATGTTCTTCCGTAATAGATGAATATGAGTCTTTGAAACTTGGGATTTGCAGTCCGATCAAGATGAGAATAGCTTTCGTTAACTATCAATCAGGAGCTTAAGTATATAAAATAAATCTCCACATTAATTGAATTACCCAGAAAATTTCAACCACTTTCCTCGACCATTAAAAATGAAAAAAAATAAGCTGTCAGCACTTAATGAACCACAATTTTAAAACATCTTCATAAAAATAACGCTAAGCACACAATAACTGTGATTGATGGGTTAAGTTTAATGGATAAACGCCGAGATTCAGTTTCAACCACTAGCATACTACAAGGAAGCAGGCTAGTAGTAAGCGCATTATTAGCTTTCGCACTTGTACCACACGCTGACCTTTTCAAACGACAATTTGTCGCATTAATTTTATTGAAGAAGAATAGGTCGCCTGGGCAACAGGCAACATTTTCAAGCGTTCAACACCCACTAACCAGCCACCCATTCAGCAACGCTGTGGATTATTATTAATAAAGCAACCACCAGGCGGCAATCGTCGCTTTATGCGGTGGCGCATTTTTGAAAATTGACATATTGCACTGGTAAGAGATACTTGTAACACCCCCGATAGGCAGTTGACTCGCTCGCCGTCGTCGTCAAATGCTGCCATATGTGGCGCACACAAAGCCGCAAAAAGCAAACATGCCGAGGCGCAAAAGAATAGCACGGATAATGACACCCACTAAATTGCCACGCACTCAGCAGGTTGCGCTCAGGTTCAATGGCTGGCAGGACCACGCAGGACCTGCGAGTAGAGTCGCATAGTTATTTACCAAACAAAGCAAAATTTCGGTCTATTGGTATATTATGCGTATTTTGAATTGATTTTTTTGTGTTGCCACCAGCAGATTTGCTACTTCTCTCCCCCTCTAGTCCTTACTTTCATTTCTTGCCCCCTGAAAGCAAACCTCGCTGGTGTGACTCTATTGTTGTGTGTCCATTTTTATTCTTTTTAATTTACTAACATTTTTGGTAATGTTTATTGGTTTTGTTGTTTGTGGTGTTGTTGTTGTTCACACCGCCATTACTCATATAAGCATGAATCAAAGCGAAATTGTTGCTTGTTGCATTTTCACGCAGATTGCTTTCATTATCAGATTAAACGGTTAAATTATGTACAGGGTGGTGTCCATCTAACGGGATTATATTGATTTTTGTAATAGATGAATATACATACATACATATATATAATTTTATCATTTGTCACCAGCTTTCGGTAGCATTGGCAAAATAATTTGATGAATTAGTAGTTGAAATCCTTATGGAACGTTCTTTAGCAGTTTAATTACGCTTCCTGAATATTCGATTGATTCTAATGCGATTATTAATGTGTAAGAGAGTATCTAAATACAATTTCCAAGTGTTAAACTGCTACATTTTAATACCTGACACGTGCTAAGCTATCTAGAATAGTTTTCTAATTGTGAATTTATGTTAATTTGGTTATGTTAATTGATACTTGAATATCCTTTTCATATATTAATCCTGCTTACTTATGAAGAAATGCAAAAACCAGATTTATATAAAATGAAGCCTCAATTCTTTATCGCATTTTCGAGAGTTTTTTTAAATTTTTGAAATTTTCAAAAAAACAAATAGAATAGAATAGAAAATATTGAAGAATTCTAGAATGCGCCTAAATGTAGACTATATTAATTTTTAGGCTTATTTACTAGAAAAAGTTGTACTATCGCATTATTGACTATATTTCTGAGATTAAAAAGCTTGACACAAAATTTAATAGCCTTTTGTGTTAAAACGAGTAAGAAAAGGCTAAGTTTGGATGCAACCGAACATCTTATACTCTCGCAATTTATTGATGACATTTTATTAAGATAACACAATTTGGTCCATATATTCGGCAAAAAGTCCAATAGAATAACGAAAATCATCATATATAGTATATAAGGGCTGAGGTAATTTCTGAATCGGTTTCACTCATCTGCACCACCAAGGTACACTGTATTCTATAGTCTCACTTAATTTAGTTAAGATATTTCACATATTAAATCCAATATATGTACGTGGAATAAAGCCAACCGGATTTATTTATACGGGGCCTTATAAAGTTATAGTCCGATTTCGACAAGTGATGCCACACCTTAAAGTCACTGCCACAGTTTAAAGTTTTATTCCGCTATCCTTATTGGTTCCTGATGTATATATTATAAAGTGAACGAATCAAATGGAATTAAAAATTTTGTTATACGGGAAATAGGCGTGGTTGTGAACCGATTTCGCCCTTTTTATTTTTCCATTTATTACAGGATGTCAGGAAAATATTATATACCGCATTTCATTGAAATCGATCGAGTAGTTTTTGAGATATGGTTTTTGACCCATAAGTGGGCGACGCCACGCTCATTTTATTTTTTATTTTAAAACATCTAACGGCAGCTTTCCTTTGCTATTTCTTCTGTAAAATTTAGTGTTTCTGATATTTTGAATTGTTCAACATAAGCTTTGTATGGAAGGTGGGCGTGGTTATTATCCGATTTCACCTATTTTCATTGTGTGTGTTGGGGTACTAAAAGGAAATGTGATTAGTGGGTTTGGTTCCTATAGCTTGAGTAGTTTGCGAGATATACACAAAACACCTATTAGGTATCGGGGCCACGCCCACTTTTCAAAAAAGTTACGTCCAAATAAGCTCCTTCCTTGTGCGATCTTTTATACCAAATTTTTCTTTCATAAATTTATTTATAGCTTAGTTATGACACTTATGTGTTTTCGGTTTTCGCCATTCTGTGGGCGTGGCAATGGTCCGATTTCAACTTTCTTATAGTTATAGTTAGTCAAGTTATCGCTTACACTTAGCAACTTTGTTGTGAGAGTATAAAAAAGGTGATGAATAAAGTATTGAAGAATTCGCCTAATTATAGACTAAACTAATTTTTATCAAAATTGAAAAATTGTAAATAAATAACGTTCAAATAAAATATATTGATCATATTTCGATGTTTCTTAAAGAGTGACTAATTTGAATGCCATCACAAGACTGATTTCTTTGTGCCTATCTAAGAAAATTTCGAATATCCTGTTAGTTCTAAATATTATGAATTTGAATTGAAGTTCGAATAAATCTAAGATTTCTTTTCTATTATGGATATATTTCAACTAAATCAACCAATATATATTGTATACAGTATATTTCTGTAAATATGAACTGTTCTTCTTTAAATGTGTTCGCAAGCGCCTACGCGTAAACCGCAAAGTTTTCTCCAATCAATGACAACACACTTCATCAAGCAATCAATCAATCAATAATAAAACTGTTTTGGTCATTAACAAGTTGAGCGGCAAAATTAGAGCCAATTCTATTTGAGTACAATGTAGTGTGTGTAATAAGAGCTACGAATTCATATAATATATTATGTAAATTGTTTGAAGGGTGTTTCCACAAATAACAGAAATACGAAAATCTATTGAATTTCATTAAATCTTCATAGCAATAGCATTGGACAACAATTTCAGAGATATTCTGTTTGAGCGGTATGATTGCAAGGATGAGTTGTTAAGGATTTAAACTTAAGGACCTCCAAATTATTCAACATACCTAAACCAAATTTATTTTAAATTTGAAATTGAGTATATAAATGTTTTTGGAATAAAAGAGAATTATTTTAACTCGTTGGTGTTCTCAAAAAAGGATCATTCGATGATTTTATTCACTCGGGTACCAATTCAATACAAACCTTGTTCTTCGTATAGAAGAACTAGAATTTTTGGTCTTCAAATGAGGTTTTATCGAATATCTTGTCTAGTATTTGTTGTTTTCATACATTTTAGCATAGCTTAGTGTTAACGTTTTGGCAATTCGTCCTATATACAACTAACGCTCACCTATCAGTTTCATTTTTTTTGAGAAAATTTTTTGGTATTTAAGCCAAGGGTTGAAAATATAGATAAATAAGAAAAATATCTTCATAAAGCCTCAATAAGTATCATAAATATTTCTATCCAAACTTAACATAGCCTTACTTTTTGCTATTGATGCTTAATATTTCTTGGAAACTCCCACTTCCAATTTTATATATACGAGTATATATACATACATATTTATAAACATATAAATTAAATATTTCGGTATATTCGGGCAGTAATGTTACTGTCATAGAGCATTTATACCAATACGAGATAATAAAACTAATCAAAGAAAATAACAATTTTCCAATTAGACGCACAAAAATTTGACCAGATGATGAAGCATTAAATGCAGGACATGTTTCTTTAAGAATATACATACATATATACTAGTTATGAAAAGGGTGTTATTTTAGTGGTTTGGAATTGTAAATAGAATTAAATACATCGAAAAATTATCAAAAGGGGATATATTTGGCTTGTTGGGGCTATTTAGAAGATAGGTAGTCGATTGATATCAACGAGGGGAGCTGACAAGTCACTAATAAATATGCTAGAATCATATCCTTGAGATTATAAATGGCTTCACCATTAGTTTTGAAAAAGTGGAGATCAATAAATGTATTTTTCGGAAAGCAAGGGAGTCTAAAGAGTTTGTTCGGGATTTTTCGCACTCTAAATACGAAGATTTTGTTGTTCTGATGAAAAATTGTGCTAATAAGTAAGGAAAGGCTAAGTTCTGGTGCAACCGAACACTTTATACTCTCGCAATTGATATAATTTTATTAAGATAACATATAATTTGACCTATATGTATATTCGGCATAAAGTCTAATACCCATTTCACTCCACCAAGGAACACTCTATCCAAGACTATACGTTCACTGAGATATCTCACATAATAACCGATATAACCGGAATAAAGCCCACCGTATTTTTGAAAAACCTACAATTAGGTATACTGGAGCTAGGGGGAGTTATGGCCCGATTTTAACCATTTTTGGTACAGAGACACACTATTAGAAGAAAAAGATCCCCTCTGAATAACATTTAAATATCTGAGAGGTTTACCGATATTTTCGATGAAAAATTACCTTTAGGCACTATCGATATCTGGGGACTTGAAAAGTTATAGTCCGTTTTCGACAATTTTTCACAAGTGAAGCCACAGATATCAAGGGAAGCCACAGTATTTAGGTAAAGTTTTATTCCGCAATCTTCATTGGTTCCTTATGTATACATTATAATGTGAAGGAATCAGATGAAATTCAAAATTGAGTTATATGGAAAGTTGTCGCGGTTGATATCTGGGGACTTGAAAAGTTATAGTCCGTTTTCGACAATTTTTCACAAGTGAAGCCACAGATATCAAGTGAAGCCACAGTATTTAGGTAAAGTTTTATTCCGCTATCTTCATTGGTTCCTTATGTATACATTATAATGTGAAGGAATTAGATGAAATTCAAAATTTAGTTATATGGAAAGTAGTCCTGGTTGTGAACCGATTTCGCCCATTTTCAATCTATGTCATCATAGTTTCAAGAAAGTTTTATGTACCACATTTCATAGAAATCGGCCGAGTTAGTTCATGATATATAATTTGTGACCCATAAGTAGGCGACGCCACGCCCCTTTTTCCACTTTTTTAAACTAAGTGCAGTTCTCCTCTGCCATTTATCCTATAAAATTTAGTGTTTCTGACGTTTACTGTTACAGGATGTCAGTTTTGGAAACTAAGGATTCTAAACTACAAGGTTTTTAAACAATATTCAGGATTAAGTTATCTCCAAATATACTTAACATAACTGTGAAACATATGCTTTTATTTTGATAGCTATGGCTATAAACAATTCTAAACCTCTAAAAAAGCACCCTATAAATATCAAGTAGCAATGGCGAAAATGCAGGTGTGTATCTATGTGGACTTTAGCTGATAACGGTATAACGCACAATAGTAAAATATACACATACAAACTTACACAGAAGATAACGGTGCTTTGTTGCAAAAACCAAAAGACAACGAAATGCGCAAAATTTTTGTATGGCAATGATGGCAAATTTTTGGCAAAGTACTCGTATTTGTTCATTATTTGGTTTGGTTCTTATCATAGCACATATCGAGCTGCTGTTTACTTTATGCCTCGACACATACACATACAGACCGACACTTCAATAAGTTTCCTACTTATTGGCGACAACATAAACTTTCATTTCATTTCCAATTTATTTGATGTATTAAATTATTTACACACTCTTGAACAGTATTGAACTGCCATCTTCATAAGTATGTCTGTCTGTGTACGCGCATTTGATTAGGCTTTGTTCGCACTTGCAACGGCACATATGTAGTTACAAGCAGTTGAGCACTCGTCGTACGTGGCATATTCTTATCTCTGCGTAAATATTTAATGTTTGCTCTTAACGAGATTTTTCTTAGATATCATTAAATTAATTTGGCCAAAGCGTCATTTTTGTAGCTCTTGGAAGAACGCACAAACGAAAATAATATCGACCACAACATTCGTTGGTAAATTAAAAATAATATTTACTTGTTGGGTTTTGCTTGGCTAGCTAGCCGGCTGGCTTGTTTCGGCTTTAATTGGATTGAGTTCGTTTCATTGCTGATTTGGTGTTTATGAATTGTTGTCTTTTGCTTATAATTTAAGGAAGACAACTTTTTGGTGATTTATTCAAGCGAATAAGACTTTCGAAAGTAGAAATACATGTATATTTAGATTTTAGGAAGACCTTAAGTCTATATGTCTCTCCACTGGTAATCAAAGAAGCTACCGTAACATCAGCTTATTAAACTCAAAGACAGTCATCACCCTGCCACTTTAGATATCAGCTCAATCTTCAATAAATATGAACGCCCTGCGAACTATCTTTCAGTTTAGTTCCATCGAAAACTAAAGATTAGGTCAACATTACAATGGCTGGGTTTTAGCAGGATGGTGTAACATGCCGTACAGGGAACGAAAGTAGTACTCAGTCCAGCAAAAGAAGCAAAAGGCATTACATACAGTTATGTGAAAAGTAATAAAGACAGCGATGAATAAAAAGTAAATTTCAATACAATTGTACTAAAGCATGGCACCGCAGACGATGGAACGATGAGCTGTACGAGTTATACGACGACATTGACATAGTTCAGCGAATAAAAAGACAGCGGCTACGCTGGCTAGGTCATGTTGTCCGAATGGACGAAAACACTCCAGCCCTGAAAGTGTTCGATGCAGTACCCGCTGGAGGAAGCCGAGGAAGGGGAAGGCCTCCACTCCGTTGGAGGGACCAGGTGGAGAGCGACCTGGTTACACTTGGGATCTCCAACTGGCGCCGAACTGCGAAGGAGAGAGACAGGTGGCGCACTATCGTCGATTCGGCTATAACCGGCTAAACGGTTGCAACGCCAATCACATACATACATTTATAAAAACAAATTCTATAAGAAAATTGTTAAGTTTTTGCACACATTACGTAACCTGCCATTTTTTGTTCAACAAGGTCAAAATACGGGTGTGCGTTTTAATAAGGACAGTCTGTCGTTTCAATATAATAACGAAAGTATTTTTAGTAAAACGTGTTTATTTTCCAAGATAATGTAAGAATAATACTTGAAGTTTCAATATCAATCAATCAGAACATAATTATTTTCTTTATTGAATAAATATGGGAAAGGGTCAGCCGTGATATCCGAAAACTCGAGAACATTAAAAAAACAAAATTGTCAAAAATTTAAATTTGTACAGAAAAGTAGCAAATTTAATTTAAGATTGTAAAACAATAGTTGTATAAGCCATTACAGAGGTTCCCAAGAATGAAATACGCGATAGAAAGCCCAAAATATCATTGTCTGTCAAAAAAATATATTTTGAAGTGATAAGAATAATTAATTTATTTCTTCAAAACAAATTAAATATTATCTTAATAGTGATGTTGACCCATCATCTATTCGCAGGGTGCTTACAAATTATCTCAAGCCCCTAAGCACAAGAAATATGCCTATGTTGCCAAAAAATTACGTGTAACAAACACTAATGTGAAAAGTAAGGTTTTTTAGTTCTGAACGAGATATTCATCGCATAAGAAAGCCGAAAAATTTAGTATAAAACTCTAAGTACATGATAAACACCACTAAATGTGGTGGCGGAAAAATTATGGTTTGGGGATAATTTTCATACAACGGTCTAGGGCCATGCCATAGCTTACAAGGCACTATAAAGGCAACCGATTATCTTCTGATACGTCAAAAATGTATGAGACAGTATTCTGAAGATAATATGACACTTAGATAATTCATTAAAATAGCGACCCAAAACTCACGACTAAGTGTACAAAAGAACGGTTTGGGTTCAACAATTTAACTATTGTGGAGTGGCCACCGCAATTCCCGGATCTAAATTCCACAGAAAATTTTGTGGAATACAGTGAAAGACAATGGAAGGAAAGTTCAAAATGAATAATGGTGAGATTTGGCAATCTACTAAAATCTTATATGCTGAAGCGATATGGATCCAATTTAAACAACCATAGATATTAAAACAAGTAAGGGAGGCTAAGTTCGGGTGTAACCGAACATTTTATACTCTCGCAATTTATTTATTTAACTTTATTTATATTATATAATACACAATTTGACCCACATATTCGTCATATATATTGTCTAAAGTCCATTGAAAGTTGGAAACCATAATATTAGGTTAGAAGCACCGAGGTCCTCGTGTTCGATATATGGGGCCTTAAAAACCTATGGCCCGATTTCGGCGATTTTTAGAATGGGGCTGCCACACTATAAACATAGTATTTGTGCAAAGTTCTGCACTGATATCTTTACTAGTGCTTACTTTATAAATTGTAATGTAAACGATTCAGATCGTCTTCAATGTTCTGGTATATAAGAAGTAGGCGTGGTTGTTAAGCGATTTGACCTATTTTCACAACATATAATTAGGATGTAAGGAAACTATTACAAACCAAGTTTCATTGAAATCGGTCGAGTAGTTCCTGAGATATGGTTTTTGACCCATAAGTGGGCGACGCCCCGCTCATAATACTCTCTAGCAACTTTGTTGCGAGAGTATAAAAACATATTAAACTAAAATGAAACTAATATTAACAAAATTGAAGGAAACCCAGTTTCAGATTTGTATATAATATTATATTTTTTGTAAAAAATCTGAGTGCAGCTTTCATCTGCCATTTCTTATGTGAAATTTAGTGTTTCTGACGTTTTTCGTTAGTGAGTTAACCCACTTTTAGTAATTTTCAACCTAACCTTTGTATGGGAGGTGGGCGTGGTTATTATCCGATTTCTTTCATTTTTGGATTATATTAAGAAGTGGCTAAAAAAACGACTGCAGAAAGTTTGTTTATATAGCTCTATTGGTTTCCGAGATATTTACAAAAACCTATTTTGGGGCGGGGCCACGCCCACCTCCCCAAAAAAATTAGATCCAAATATGCCCCTTCATAGTTCGATCCTTCATACCAAATTTTATTTCCATAGCTTTATTTATTGCTTAGTTAGGGCACTTTATGTGTTTTCGGTTTTCGCCATTTTGTGGGCGTGGCAGTGGACCGATTTTGCGGTGTGTGTAAAGTTTCATCAAGATATCTTAATTGATCAAGACGGACGGACGGACAGATAGACATTCGGATTTGAACTCCACTCTTCACCCTGATCACTTTGGTATATATAACCCTATATCTAACTCGTTTAGTTTTGGGTGTTACAAACAACCGTTATGTGAACAAAACTATAATACTCTCTTTAGCATATTCGATCGAATGAATCTATTCAGCACTGTCTGGGCTTCAAACGTATTAGAAGACTGTGACTCCAAGCCTCTCTTTTTGATTATGTGAGCTTCAGGGAATATAGTATAAAAAGAACGGTCTTTAGAATAAGACAATACCCATGAGTCACAGACATGAAAAAGCTCTTTTCAAAAACCATACCATAATGACAGAGCTTATTGAACAAGAACTTACAAATCCAAGGAAAATAATTTGGATTTTATTATTGAAATAATTAGACTATTATAGGGAGTTTTGCTTTATATCTCTAACCCAGTATTACACTCTGTAAGCAAAGCAAAGACTTCTTTTATTTAATTAATATGTATAGTATATATACCCATAAACCCAAGCAACCCCCCTTAGCGAATATTAACCACAAAAATTATGAAACATGCGCAGTCGAAGCTTGTTACCTACGAAAGCCAACCACCCAACTCAGCTGAGATATATACATACGAGTTACATACATACAACTCAGTCACATATACCATAATATAGGTGATTTGTTGTAATATTACATGAGGGTTGTCATAAAAAATATTCATATTTCATAATTTGTCACAAAGCATTGCGTGGGTGGAGCCAACGACGGTGGAACAACCCCGAGAATAGAACTTTATGAATATTAAAATGGCGGAAAAGTTTTACAGAGACGAATGAATGGAGCTTAAATATATCTGATTAAAGCAATATTTTCTTTAATTTATTTTGACACAAACGTGCTAACAGTAAATCTAAAATGCTGTCAGTTGCCCGCTCTTCTGTCTATTGCCGCGTGACTAACACTTAAAGTAAATTTAATTTATTAAGGAATTTCCAACACAACTTTACTAGTGTGTACAAAGCTTTTGTCCCATATGAGTATAAATTTGTGGTAAATTGCTTTACTAAGCTTTCACCTGGAAAATTCTTTATTTTTTTGTCTAGTTTGTGAGTGCTGAAGCACACTTACTGCTATAAGTATGCTTACAAGTACTAAAGTAATAACTAAAGTGAAGGGAAGCGAACTAGCTGAGAGGTTAGGACCGAATTTCTCTTTTGATTTTTATACTAATGTATAATAATGTTCAATAGTATAATATTGTTCAATTATTTTGCAGAAATACTGTTACGAAGCTCATATAATTGTGAAAACATATCTAAAATAAATAGGTCCGAGTCTATAAAAGCTGAGAAGAAATATACAACCAAACTCAAAAAGTTGGTGAAAGCTCAAAAGCTCATCGAAAGCTCAAATAAGTTTTTATGATTTTTTTTTCCAAATTTTAAATTAAATTATTAAATTCTAATTAAAGAGAATTATTTTGTTATTTAGATTTCGAGAAGTTGAACGAACCCACGACCGTCGTTTGCATGTCACGCACATCAGCTCTTACTATTGCGTCTGCTTCGTAAAACTTTTCCGTGTGCAACTATAGATGAGTATGTGCACCACTTTGAAATTTGATATCAAAAGAAATCAAAACCACAAGGAAAACTCAGTAGTAATTGTTCAAATGTCAAATTATACAGGTCGGTGCCCGTATTAGGTAATGGTATGAAACTACAAATAGATACGAGCTTTTTGATGAAAAGAGAAAATTTTAAAGTGTTCTTAAATTAATTCGACATAATAAGTTTTTGGATTATAATGAAATTTAATCGTTTTAAGACTTCTCTCGCCTAAGAATGCATCAGTTTAAAAATGCTGATAACTTTTAAAGATAAATTGGACTACTTTTTGGTGTTAGCGCTACTTTCAGTTCGAGAAGAAATATACAATAAGATATATACAAGAAATATACAAAAAGCTCAAAAGCTTCACGAAAGCTTTTTGAAAGCTCCAAGTTTTTGCAATGTTGTATTTTGATTTGAAATTTACAACGTCGGAATAAACTCAATATAGGGTTCGGATATGACTACCGTAAAATTGATCAAAGCTCAAAAGCTTTTTGAATGCTCGAAGAATTTATTTTTTTTTTTAATTAAAAAAAAAATTATTATCGTATTATTATCTCGGACTTAAATAGGACAAATGGGCACCTTTCTGGTCTAAAAGAGTATTAACAAAGAGCTTTTTTTAAGAGTAAGAAAACAAAGGCTTTTATTAAAAAAAAAAAATAGTATTTTAATATATAGCTTTTCTTTTTATTCCTACTTTGGCTAGTCAAAACTGGAGAAAAAGTATCAACCAAAAAGCAATATTTAGAAATTTGTTTGGAACTATAGCCGAAAGCTCCATCTGCCGCTAAAGACTACTAGATACATAGTATGAACTTCGAAAAGTCTCACGCATTTGAGCTGAGATTGCTTCTACGCCACAAAGTATGCAACATAAACACAGTTAAGCACTCTCACCCACCTCGACTAATATTTGCGCGTCTACTTGTAGGTTACACTTTCCAAATCTCTATTATCCCATGCAACGTTATGTTATGAATACTTATGCATACAAACAGCCCGTATTGCCGCCGCCGTCGTCGCGTTGAACTATTTAAAATTCAAAACGCAAACCCATTTATTTGCACAGAACTTCATTGCCGCATAAAAACGCGCATAAAATAGAACGAAAAATCGAGTTTACGTTTATCTAAATTGATATTGTTTACATGCTACATCCTGCGGTGGCTGGTGGCTGACAAACAAACAGCGCGTCGAGCGACGACGACGACGACAGAGCGCAAGGACAATGTCAGCAAGATGGAGGAGGGAAGTGGCAGTGGAAGTGATAGGAAAAGTGTGTTGGCGCATATTTTGAGAGCGCACAAATTTCACTACAACAAAAATGTTGCTGTTGTTCCTTGAAATATATATGTACAGATGGGTGTATCAATTTTGTATTTGTTTATCCTTTTTGCTTTGCTTGCATTATTTTCGCTTTCAAATGTCTGGTATTTATGTTGAGAAAGTTGCAGAGTGAAGTTGGCTGCAGTAGACTAAAGTGAGTTTAGAGAATAAGTAAGCTCATGTATGTGCTTTATATGTGGTACCGTTATATTTGTATGTAATATTACATACATGACACCGTTGTATCTATTTATATATGTATCTTGCTTTCTCCAAAGCCTTAAATATACATATGTAGGTTTGTGTTGCGCTTTCGATTGACAGGCGTTTAAGTAGCGGCATAAGCGTTTATGGCAGTAACGTTTATTTGCCAATTTTTTTTTTTTACTTCAATCTAACATAATCTCCATTTGAATCCGCTGCTTCTTTCCCCTAAGTATTATGCATTATGTGGAGTGTGTTGGCGTCTTTGTTTGTCTGCTTTTGAGGCTACGGATATGTGGAGCTGTCAATCGACGCCATATTAAGTGCTAGTGAGTGGGTGGGTATTACGATATGGTTTACATAAGTACATACGTAGATGCATATATATAAGCAATTATGGCGATGGTAGCTGTCAGATAAGTGTCTATGTGTTTCATAAGGCATAAGATGTTTCATTAGCATTGCATACTGTTAGCAAGAAATCAGTAAGTAGATGGTCCGTACTTTGAAATCTTCAACAGATTTTGATAGATTAGGGAAACATAAAGTTAAAAAATTCCTTTAAAAAGAGGTTTGGCTCGATTGGTCTTAGAAAATTATGAACATTAAGAGAGAAATCATTAGTCGTCAATAACCCGTATTTTTGTATAGGATCCGGAAATTTAACATTACTCGACGGTGTGGGTTGACAGAGGAGAAGTTCGTTGAAAACTGCATATATTGTGGCCCTTTTTTATTAATGGATAATGGTTAATGGATATAAGCCTACAATTCGAAGAGAATGTCATTAAAATATACTTTAGGAAATTTATCTAAGAGTTGTAGAAAATAAGTACTCTCTACGGGGGCTAATGGAAACTGGATGGAACTCTCAAAGGGTATATCTCTTAGAATCATACTCGTATCGAATTGAAATTTTAGGAGAATATTTTAAACATATTTTACTCTTTAATTCGTCAAAAAACAATTTTTTTTTTTAAATTGTCAAACCCATCTAACCCCTTAAAAACAAGTCGATGATAGTTATATTTCTTCTTGATCCGTCCGAGGTAGTATGGAAATCATTTCTCAGTTTCCTAAATTGTAGTTAAATCATATATCTAGTATTGTTCTAAGTAGCATTGGTTGATTTTGTTTTCAGTGTTTACGATAATATTAATATCTTTAGAGAATTGCCTATCAACTATAAAGTGAAAGTAAAAATGGGACTGAGCTTACTTTTCACCGGATGACAAGAGATTTTTCGGTTAGTTTTCGCTTACGAAACGTCCCATTTATTTCGAGCATTTATATACAGTTGGTTTAAACAGATAGCTTTTAAAGCCAAGAATCGCTACAGAATGGGAAGAGTGTGCTCTTCAGCTCATATTCAATAAAATCTAAGGCCGATGAAATCATAGTTTTGTACCATTTAGTATAGGTAATTCCCAAAAATGTAGTGTGGATTTGATTTTAATTTCAATATGCAGTAGAATTCGAATTTGGTTCTGTAAATAAACGAATCATAAAGTTTAGGCTCTCTTGTGATATTATCTTCATTGTATTTAAGCAGGCAATGTTAAAATGACGTTGAAGAGTCTTCATCATATATTCAATATTAGAATTGGGTAGGGTAGTTTAATATAATAAACGTGGGTTTAAGCAATGATTTCCGAAACACAGTGTAGTCTAACGAGAATACCTCATCAATAAAGTTTTTTTTTGTTTTGAGTTCTCCCGTGGGTTTGTGTTGAGTTAAACCATCGTCAGTCGACTACACTCACTTACATACATATATACAAAGCTCTTAGTTTGGTTAGGTTAGGTTTGTAGGCAGATCTCTGCAAAAACAGAAGATCTCATTTAGACAGCCTGGCGCTGTCCATTGTGGCACCAATAAAACTCCCTGTGGCTCAGAGACCTTTAAGATTCAGCAAACGCTTGGAATCCGTTACAAATTTCTTAAGAAGAATCGGTATTCTAGCCAATTCGCTAAGATCGCCGAAAAAGGGCCTTCCGAAGTGTTTCAACCTCAGTCTGGCAAAAGTTGGAAAATTTAGAAGGAAATACTTAGATGATTCCATCTCGCCTTCATCCATACAGCATTGGCAACTTGCATCTGCCACGATCCCAAGTCTCACCGCATGGGTACCCATTGGATAATGTCCAGTAAGTACACCCATGATGGCGCTGAGATGAACCTTGCCCAGAGAAAGCAGTTGAAAGGACCGCTTACGCTCCACAGAGGGCCAAAAGGACCTCGACACTGCACAAGTACTGGTAGTTGACCAGCGTTTGACGAGATAATGCGCAGTCTGCAAGTCAATGCGCTCCCTAGTTTTGTTAGAAGCGGTTAATTTTGCAAGTTGAATTTTTCTCTTTACTTATGTCTAGGATACAGATTTTAGTGTTTTATGGGTATTGTTTCCTATTGTTTCTAAACGTTTTTCTCGAACCTACGTTAATATTAAGAAACTTCCCTTTGTGTTAGATTAGTATTTCCCATGCAGTCTAACAATCTAATAACTAATACAGTTTGACAGGAGTACCCTACTAACTTTGATAATTATAATTTAAAAGGCGTAACCTTAAAACCATCGGTCATGGACCATCGTCATATATACCCATTAAACTCCCTATATATCGTACATACATAAATGTATGTATGTATTTGAGCTCCAAAATCGCCAAGGAGCAATTATGCTGCGGCGACAATTTATGACATACAACAAATGACAACACCAAAAACAAACACCAAAAACCAGTTCGGCAAATAATCACTACAAATACACTTACAAACTACATATACATACATATATATTGTTTGTATGTATATTTGTACTTAACTTGTGCTCAATCTTCTGCCTTTCGCAAGGCAACGCATCGCACACAATGGCCGACTACTGACACCTTCTGTTATATGCCCATATGAAAATCATAAACATTCGCTGGCAAGTGACATTCGAGCAACGAATATGCATTTTAATAAAATATCTTAAAAGCCCTATAAATCACACAAAAACAGTGCGAAAAGCAAAGCAAAGTAGCAGCAACAGCAACAATAAGAACAACAACAGCGAAGAACAAGAAGTCACCGCCAAAGTCGATGAAGGCTCCATAGTACATAAGGAAGTCGGTTGGAAATTGCTGACCGATCAGCATTAACCAAATACAACAACAATGGAAGACGAATTGACAATCAGAAGAAGGGACCGTCTGTGAGGCGGGTGGCAACGTTGTACCGGCTATTGTAGTCGGAGACTGACTTGCTTGAAGCGCGGTTGACTTAATGTTTGCCTCACTCGGAGCTGGTCATTGCGGGCTCTCGCTTGTCGCAATCGTCCATCCAGTCTTTAACTGGTCAGTGTGTTGCTGTTTTTTGTTACTTCCATTGGTCGTTTAGTTAATGCTTTTAATACCGTTCGTGGGTCAAAAGTGTTGACATGCGTTTGCTCAACAAGTGAGTGGAAAAAGCTGAAGCTTTGTAGTGTAATTTTAATATCAGCGGTATTGCAGAAGAGAGAGATTTAAAACCTTTTTTGGTATATGTCGTGATAAGCTCGATTATGAGGCTTAATTTACTCGGCGGCTTTTTTAAGGTGTCAAAAACGAGTCGATATGAATATTTTAATACAGAGAAGTGGAGGGAGGGTTGGAAGACCCAGCGAATATATGATAAATTAAGTATAATATTTTTATGCTTTGTTTTATTAGTTATATTAATTAATGAGGTTCTCCATATATATAAGATTGGAGTCGAAAGTTAATTATACAGGGGCTAGTCCTCAGTTTCTTTTCAAACCCGATTATATTGGAATGTTACTAAAATTCAATTAAATCTTCGAAAAAAATTTAAAACTATTGATAGATTATTCTTCTGCATGATTTAGAAGCTTTCGTAGTTAGTAAAGTCCTCTTTTGACGAACATAAAACCAAACTCTACAAGTCTCTTATTATTTCTTTCTCCTACTTTATGGTGCAGAAGCATCCATCGACATCCGATGGGATGGCACTAGGAGAGAAAGGTTTGCGAAAGATTTATGACAGCAGACGATTGAACGATAAGTTGTACGCATTATACGACGATATTCACATAGTTCACCGAATAAAAAGACAGCGGCTACGTTGGATAGGTTATGTTCTCCGAATGGACCACTTCAGCTTTGAAAGTGTTCGATGTAGTACCTGCTGGTGGAAGCATAGGAAGAATAAGATCTCCACTTCGTTGGAAATACCAGGTGAAGAGCAATCTGGTTGCGCTTGGTATTTATGGAAAAACTCTCGAAACTCTTATAAACAAACCAATCGGAAAGATCAGATGTTCTCTTACGGGATCTTACGGTACGTTTAAACTTCTACTAGGGCATCTTATGTTAATCTGGAAAGGAGGAAGCAGTTCTTTTAGTTGACTTAAGTGTCTAACTACCATTCGTGTGACTGGGGATTACATCTATATTCCAGCAAAACATAATTGTTTAAAATCTTCATTGTCTCAATAACATCTGCTCACATTCTCTAAATCGATTCAGCTTTACGAGCTGGTACTACTCTAGACCAATTTTTCAAATCATTGTATTTTTGAGATAATAACTTAAACGATTTTTTTTTTTAATTTTTTCGAATCTTAACCAGCTGTTAGACTTTGTCTAGACAACAAAATATATAATTCACGAAAATTATGCAACTCCTTTCGCTCATTCTCAAGAAAGTGAATCAAAATCTTCTCTAATGTCTTGGTTTAACTTTCAGTCGGCTTATGGCTTTCAATCAAATCACACAGATTATCAATTTTAAATGTCTTTGAAGCATGCTGACTGCTGCATGTAAATTGTTCTGAGATGTGTTTGTAAGCATGCTAACATTTAATTATGCCATTTGACAACAATAATTGTTTTCCACTTGGTGCATTTTGGCCAATTATGATGTGTTCGGTCATCGTCATTACAATAAAATGAACTGGAAAATTGAGAAGATGAACGGGAAACGAAGGATTGTATACAGTGTGTCATAAAATTGTTCGTATATAGGAAATTTTAGGCGTAATTAAAATTATTCTATAAATTTAACGGTGAGATGATTTGTAGAAAGCTCAATGAAATGAATTAGAAATATATATTTTGTCAAATAAGTACCCGGAAATTCTTATTTTAAATTTTCCCGCTGAGAATATTTCAAAAATTTTTTTTCCCAGGTTGACACATCTGTCAGGCACTATTCTGCCAATATTTATTGCTATGTGTCATTCAGTTTGTTTACGGCGTCATTAGGAATAAGTCAACCTTTGGGTTGCGTTGCGATTTTAAATGCCCCGATTCCAATCGTAAACTTGAGTTTTCGACATGGTTGAATCGCCAAATGTTTTTTTCAACATTTCCAACTTTCTGGCACAAGAAATTTCGTTTGAAACACAAAATTCCACACAAACTTTTTGTTCAATATTCTATCTGGGAATGTTCATATTTTTCAGAATGTTATATATTTTTTTGGATTTCCTATATAAAAATTTACAATTATTGACGAAACTGATACCGAGCAGAACACCTCAGTTCTCAATTCTCCTCAGAGCCCCATCACCGACATCGATTTACTTCTTAAATAGTATGAGAACAGATCGGAACACCGCTGCGGTTTACTAACGAATGGTTGAATCTCATGTGGAATTGACAAGATCCTCTCGATCCGACTTTATAGCCTCTTCACACAGCTAAATTAATTGATTAATTAAAATTTTGATTGAGAAATACCAAATACGGTCTTTGTCGCATAGTTGCATTTCATTTTGAAGTCGATTAAATTTCAATTAAAAATTAATGTAGATTTGTATTTTGTATGGTAAATCGATTTTAATCAGCGTTTTAATCGAGCAGAGATTAATTGATCAATTAGCTCTTGTGTGATCGTAGAAAGCCCAGTTCTAACTGGTATTCCCTAATCGGGCATGTCAATTGGTGCTTGGAAACGAGGTAGAACCATATCCATACTTTCTTCTTGACCGTTCCGCCATGGTGTTCTTCAGGGGTATCCAAGTTCCGCTTTGATAAAATTTAAATGCTCCAGTATTTTGGGACCAGATTGATCTTAATCTAAACTTAAAGTTCAAAACTTCGAACTATCCATTTTTTATCCCTAGTTACCGACGAAAACTAGATTTTTATCTCCTCAACCCAAAATTTGTTAAGACTACGTTTGTTCACACACTTTCCAAACACACTGTGTTGGTTAACATATAATAAGTGAATTGTTTTGCATAAATTCATACCGATTTGCTTATATATAGATATTCCTTATATACAATATATGTATAATTTGAAGTCCAATTGGGACCCTTGTCAAAAATCACTCACAATAAGTCTCGCAGTTTCACAAATTTGCACCGAAACGACAGACTTCCTGTGCGTACACACTGATTTGACAGTTAAAATAACAAAAACAACAATATAATTATTATAGCAATAAAATGATATACATATATATAAATATATATGCGCTTGAGATTTAATACACTGTTGCATATCGCATAATGATATGAAACCGAAAATTGGCATATCGAAAATAATCATTTTAGTAAAATTATGCCTTCAACATGTCACAAACCATCACAACAAATAATCATTACGCACACAAACACACACACAAACATAAAGAGATAAATAACCAATTTGGTTGTTAATCATTTACGACACACCTGCAAGACAGCCACCAAGTGGCAGGAATGAAGGTTGCAAACACACAAACACATGATATATATAGTTACAAATAAGCTTGCCTACGATTACTGTCAGAGCTGGTCTTTGGTTGTGTCTTATATCTAAACAACGAATATGCTCAGCTCAAACCCAACTCATATCAGAGATAATTACTCTTACCAAGCAAATGCTGGTCTCGAGCTCTGGCGGCTGACTGCCTCGAAGCTGTAGGTGAAACAGGCTGTTAGGAGTGGTGCAAGGCGGTGTTTGGCAACAAGTTGTGCGCTTCCCAAAAGCTGTTTGCATTCACCGCTCTGCTTTATGTGATCTTATCTTTGTTGTTGTTGTTGTTGCAATGTTGTGTTGGTGGGAATCATAGAAATATTCGCTCTTAAATTTCTATCAAAACATATTCATCACTGTGATTTAGAGTCTGTTTGCAATCATAAAGCTTCGCGGCGGCAAAGCAAATGCCGCTCACTGATAGTGCTGATCTATTTCACTTTGTGCTATCAGAGAGAGAAAAATTTAATTATTTATGTCAAAGTGATAAGTTGAGAACGATGCTTCATGGGTGTAGCAGGAGCGGAGTTGAAAGGATTTAGCCGCTGTGGCGGGTGTGTGAAGGAAATTGGAATGTGGTGGATGATGAGAGTGGAAAAGGTGCAATATGTTACCGGTTCGGTTGAAACGACCGATGCCTCATTCCATTTGATATGGGGTGGTCCATAAACTGTATTTTAGTCATGAAGATTTTCATAAGAAATCAGCAATATATATCACCACTTTGCCTATATTGAAAGTTTACTTTCTGTTAGCTTAGGTTGAAAAGCTGATCATTGCGTTTGGATCGCAGCGGATCCTACTTGGAAAACTTGTAACTAGAAATGCTGGTCCTTTGTGATGATAACAATACTCCTAACTATGAATCAAAGACGGCTCTGACTTATCGACGAATCTCTTTGTGTCTTGCACAAATTTCTTGAGTCTGCTAATAACGATGCCAGCCAGTTCGCAGTTCGAAAGTATCTCTACAGAGATGCTTTGATCTTAGTCTGGCGGAAACTGGGCATTGGAGAAGAAGGTGCCGCCTTACTTTCATCAAATCAAATATCAAACACCTTGAATTGAACACCCATTGTTCTAGGTACCCCTTCCTCGAGTTCTATAGATTTAGAAAGAAACGAAAAAAACGAACGAGATATTCTGTTTAGGTGCGTCGGGAACACTTTACCTAGTTAGACACAAAATGACTGTATGATGAGCAGATGTAAAGGATTTTAATTTTAAGAAAATGGGAAATCTCACTTCCAGAAACTTTGTGGAAGATAGTATGCATGGATTCGGTAGGGATGATGAATTGTTAGATCGTTCGTTAGATCTGCGAATCCACAGCTGATTGGGAGCTGATAGTATTCACGGTTCCCAATGTCAGAATCTAAAAAATGAGCACACAAAACTTATGAGTTTTCTCAAATCCAGCGAGTTGCTGAATGAAGGTGAGATGGAAGTTGAAATTTGCTTGGGAACCAGTTCGAATGGAACCCCATATTTGTACAATTAGCAGTTTTTTCTTTGTAATAGATAACTCGAGCGAAAATTTGACGCATTCGGACCATACTTTCTGCAGCTCCCATATATCGAATATGAAGAACTCCTTTGTTCCATTTGATTTTATATTACATATATGTATGTATGTAGATATAGATATCGAGTGGTCCATTGAACTAGAGAATATAATGCTTTGATGGCAAAAATGAGGGTAATTGGTTCAAAATTTCGTCCACATTCAGTATGCACATACACCATATGTATGTAAATGATTAGTCTATATAAGCCCCTACTCTTCTTATTTCTTTTATTTTATTGCTATAGCCGCGTCTATTAAGTAGAACAAGTGGCAGTGAAATTGGATTCTCATATCTAAGAAAAAAAAACAATCTCTAGGTTTATGGCAAATTATATCCAAAGCAATAAAAAAGCATTATCTGTGGAAATGTATGTAGGATATGAGATGCAAATATTCATGCATATGTATGTACATATTCATACCCCCTCTTAAAACATTCTTATATGTATGTTAAGATATCGCATTGGATAAACATGAAGATGAGCCATATGGATTTTTACGCCATTTTGAAAAGATATAAATAAATACATACAGACATAAGTGTAGCACAATAAGTAGCTTAGCTTTCCGATAAATAAAATTAGTAGTGTGAGAGATTTTCAACATTATTTGCGCGCTATCAATAAGCTTGATGCTTCGAAGGGTATTAACTAGAACAAAAAAAAAATTAAAATAAAAATAGCAGAGAAAACAATAAAAATAAATACCAAGGCAAATAATAATAAAAGAACAAATATGGCGGAGATAACAGTGGAGATGCTTATGAGTACATACTTAGATATACATTTACATATGTATATTTACAGGACAGTAGATTGTAGATTATTATTATTTATTTTAGCTTCAGTTTAATATATAAGATAGTATCAGTGTTAGAACAACATCTAAAGTATTGGCTTTCGGAAATGTCTGCTGGCTGGTATGATGAGGATTGTCGTCTCGCAGTGGAGAGAAAACAGACTGCCTACCTCGCAATGTTGCGATCGACCGCAATACGTGTAGGATGGAATAGATACCGGGATCTGAAGAGGAAGCGGGACGCATTTGCAGACAAAAAAAAAGAGACCGAAATACGTGAGAATGAATAGCTTGACAAGCTGGCCGACAGGGTTAATGCTCGAAAATTTTACGAAAATATCCGGCCGATCCCCAATCGACGACGATGGATGGATTGCCGGCCGAGCTATTCAAATACCCCTCAATCTGCGCCAACTACCGTGGGATAAGCTTCCTCAACATCGGGTATAACGTTCATCGAGCGTACTGTGTAAAAGACTAAAGCCCACCGTCAACAAAATGATTGGACCTTATCAGTGTGGCTTTAGACCTGGAAAATCTACATCTGACCAGATCTTCACCATGCGCCAAATCTTGGAAAAGACCCGTGAAAAGAGGATCGACACACGCCATCTTTTTGTCGATTTTAAAGCTGCCTTCGATAGCCCGAAAAAGAGTTGCCTCTATGCCGCTATTTCTGAATTTGGTATCCCTGCAAAACTAATTCGGCTGTGCCGTTGGTTCTGTTTTCTCCAGACTGGGAGAAATATCTCCTGTCATCAAGCAAACAGTTAGCGCTTTCGCGTTTTGGCTCCCATGTTACTGTTGATAGTCATAACTTTGAAGTTGTAGATAATTGCGTATACCTAGACACCAGCATCAACACCTTAAGCGGTTCCTCGTTAAAACGATTCGCATTAAAGGTCGGTTATAAATACAATTAAATGATATACAAATCAGTTGGTCCCTATATCATATATTAAAATAGTATCAAACATTCTTCAGAAGTATCATATCCAAGCTATCACATTCTCATACTTCTAGTATATAAGAAACACTATAAAATCTGGACATCAATTTGTATACAAAAAGTATTATTTTATATATATTCATCAGCATATCTTTCATATCCTTTGGCAGCATATCTATCTTCGCTCCGAATTTTTATTATTTTTTGTGTATTTGTTATTGCATAAATAAAAATAATATGACACTTGGTTGGGATTACTATGATTGGATGGTAGTACATACCGCGCCACCGACGCCATTTTTATGGCATAACCTTATCAACAACCCCAACATATAAAAATAAAAATCTCCGACATATAGATAAGTCTAACGGTATATAAATATTCACAAGGATATGCATACCGGGACGCTTTCTCTACGTTAACTAGCCCCCATTCTACGAACTACAGAGTTTTCATTTAAACGACAGTCAGCCAACACCAGTCAGCCAGCGTAGTTTGGAGCACGAGTGTTGCAGGGAGTCAAATGGGTGCATGCCATAAAAACAATGGCGCACATAAATTTCGCAGCAAAATATGTATAAAGTATGCAAAAGGCGCATATACTCTCACATACATACATAACATAAAAATGCATAAAAATTCGAGGCACAACAAACGAATGGGGCAAAGGATGCCAACAAGCGGTGGCATAAAATGCTGACAAAGGAAGGAAGGATAATAACCAGCCAGCGGAGCGGCAGTGGATCCTAGAAAAAGACGCAATGTTGTATGGCAGCATGGTAAGCTTGGCTTCGTTCTTTTTTCTTTCTTTTTCTGCAAACACACTTGCAATGGAATGTTAACGAGCTACAATGAATATGTATTTCTGTGCATGTGATTTTTCATTTGTGCTGGGGGAGAAATTCAGTCGGTGAAATTTTAAAGGCATTTAAGGATAAGTTATGTGTTGAGAATATTTAGTATGCAGCATGTATTTTATTAAAGTGAAATTAAATAGTCAAATGAAATTTATTTTTGCATTTCTTAGATATTATTCCTTTAAGATATTAATTATACTCGTTATTCTTCTTGAACTCATGTCATGAAACTCTAGAACTCTTGCCAAGGATATTATCATCTCTGGATTGATTCCTTACAACTGCTATAAGATAATCCCTTCAGGGCGTGGATTTCTTAAAAAATTAATGCTACACAATCATTGAGACTAGAGAGAGATTCATAAGTGTTCCAGGGAGCCGATTTCATAGAGAATGTAAGTATTTGAATAGCAAATATATTGGGAACTATGAGATGTTACAATACTTCCCTGGTAATATAAAGATAGTAATGAAAATGTGCTATTTGTGCTTGAAAAAGGTGGATTTACGTAGATTGTCTTAAGGCATTTTGGTTGATGATTTGTGTAAGATCAATACACAAATGTGGTTTTAAAGAAATCAATTCTTATTAGAATGTCACTATTGAAACCAAGAAAATATTCGACTGTAACAAATATCAGGAATAATATAGGTTTTTAAAGTAAAAAAATTTATGAGATCTGCAGTGATATATAAATAAAATAAAATATAAAAAAACATGTAAATCTGGCACCGTTTCGAAGAAGCAATATAACATTTTGGACATAAAATTTGCAAAAAAACGGGGTGTACCGAAGGTCTAAAAATAGAAGCCTGTATCAATAAGTTGAATGTTCTAAAGTACAGAAGATGAAATCATGGGAATGTAATGATCAAAAGTAGTGAGAAGACAATATATAAAGTAGCCAGGCAGCTCTCCAGGCATTGTCATCCTTAAAACTTAGCAGAGTGTGCAGCAACAACAGTTTAATCTTGTTCCAGGCACCATTACCCAAAGCTATACAAGGCAGCGAACTTGCAGACCAACTACTAAAAAGGCCGCGCTGGTCCGTAAGTTCTCAGAAATCGACTATTAGAAGAAGAATTGGCAAGATGGAATCGCTACTGCCTACACTTGCAGGGACTTCGTCACTCCAAACTATTTCTAGGGCAGTACAATCGGAGGAGATTCAAACAACTTATTGCGCTCCTTAGAAACAAAATGAGAAAACTAGTGGCATTTTACACCACTGCAGACTAATGCGTCATCTGAACAAACTGGGAATCTGCTCATCGGATCACTAAAGGTTCTGGCAGCGGAAACACCTGAGCATCTACTCGTGGACTGTCCCGCGATTGCGAGTTTAAGAAGTCAGGCAATGGGGTGTCTATATCCCCAAAGGGAAAGTATCGCGTCCATCAGCCCTAAGTTTTCTTAGACCTACAAGACTGTATGGTATTCTGTGACAACAGGAGAGGGCACAAGAGACCTTAGGCCGCATTGCGATCCTGAAATCAAATCTATCTATCTATATAAAGTAGATTTCAAAAAGTATCAAATAATATCATAAAATCGTCGGGAAAAGAGTTGCCAGAAAATTTTAAATATTTTAGAAACAAATCTGGAGATTACTCTAAATTCACAACTTTTAAAATATGTGTAGTCAAATATTCCATAATTCTAATTTGAGGTTATGCCCTGTATGATTTCTGCTCTTCTTATATCCTCTGTATTGTATAATTATATGTTTATTCTAATTTATAATTATTCTAATCCACAACTTCTATGTCATTAGACTTAATGTGAAATAGTGCAAAGACAAGGTGAGGTTATGTTCACAAATATATGGTATTTACTTTATATTATAATAGTATGAACTACACTGCAAAATGGCAATAAATACACAAACCTTCATTTATGTGAAATGTGTACAAATGTGTCTCCGGTGACCAATAAATTTACCACTACACACATATATATCTGTCTACATATGAAAGTAATACCAATTAATATACAAGTAAATATAAATAGGAGAATACAACGAACTCATCAAATACATGAATATTCTACGAGAATATATTTAGATGTGTCGAGGCAGGCGCAGGAGGGGTTGACAAAAGCGACATCATATGTATTACAGTTCATCTTTGAAAACGCTGACCAAGCTGCTTGAACTTTAACCTCGCAAAGTTAATGGAATTTATGTGGGTGTATGTATATATTTATATATATGATAGTAGTAACTAAAATGATTACAACACCTCCCCAAATGGTATATTTTACCCAAGTGTAATAAACTAAAAGCATAAATTCACAACAAAATGCTAACACACGCATGAAATTTACAACAAATGTAGGAAAAAAACATGTATTAGTTTCATATACCAGTAGTTAGTTATATATAACTGAGTTAGGGATGTTCGGAAAATATAATATTAAAAAATAAATGTTGTGAAAAAAATTAAAAATCAAATTTTAAAATCACTTTAAAATATATTTTCTTTGAAACGAATTTTTCAGTCATATCAGTGTTTTCCATATGTCAAGTTTAATGACAGGTTAAATTACGCAAAATTTAAGGACATATTCCATTGTGTCATATTAAATGACAATATCCACTAAGTCAAATTTAATGACATTTTCCATTATGTCAGATTTAATGACAATTTCAATTATGTCAAATTTAATGACAATTTCAATTATGTCAAATTTAATGACAGTATTCATAATGTAAAATTTAATGACAGCTCTATTGTGTCAAATTCAATGGCAATCTCCATTATGTCAAATTCAATGTATCAGATTTAATGACAGTTTCTATCATGACTGATATAAGGACTGATTCCATTCCAATTATGTCAAATTTAATGACAGGTTTATTTTTATCAAATTTAATGACATTATGTCAAATTTGTCGAGGTGATATGGTCAATCATTAAAATTTTCTCGACTTCCGAACATCCCTAATGTACTTGCATATGAAATTATACTTTCATTGAATATGTAAGAATGTCTATTCGTTAGTACCAACCCATATTATGTGGAACAACAATTTCAAGGGTCAAACGCATTTATTTTCACGCAATTTTATGAACGAAAATCGACACACTCGACAAAATCAAATGGAAAACACGAAAAATTACAATTTCATTTATTGTAGGTGGTAACACATAAATGAGTATATGCTTTATATACAGGACATGTAAGGGTATATATAAAATATACAATGGATGGCATTGTAAAGTAGTAGGTGATGGCACCCCGCGGTGTGTGTCGTTGATCTATGGCGGATATAAAATTGACCCATAAGTTGGAGGTTATGTATTTCTATACGGACACAACAGCACTACCCTCCCCTACACCTTAGCAATATACTATACTTTCTTAATTTTGTAGTCTTTACAATTTTTATTTAGTTTTTCTTTTTTCTCAATTTTCCTTCTATTTTGCAGCTTTACCGTTACGATTATGTACTTGTCATCACATAAGTGCCATAACCAATCAAGTGTCACAGTTCAGAGGGTGGACATCGTATGCGCCGATTTGTTGACCGGCTGTGCCGTTATGGTTGAGTAGTACGAGTAACGCTCATCATGTCCAATTGAGGTATGTCGAATTCAAATTGAAGCATTTGTGACCTTTTTGACGGTGCGTAAAATTATAATCGTAAATATTTGTCTGACATTTCAAGTAAGTAAATGTAATTAAATGTCAAAGATTGATTTAATAGTTGTTACCTAGCGAGGAATTGATTGTCGAGGGTTCATATGTTAAGAATTTTAAGTCTGGAAATTTCGAAATATAAATGAGTAGTGAAATAAGATGAGATAGAGGAAGCTGCTTGAAAAGAATAGACTAAAGACCGAAAAATTTTACTTCACACGACCTTATTTTTTAAGACTAGATATGTAGAGCAATGGTCACAATAACAATCAATCTAATCTCGAAGAGTACCCAAGAGAAAGTTAGCAGTAGAGGAGTCTTTTTTGAATATAATGAACTGTATTCAGTTGATAAAAATTAATACAAAGCGAAGAATCTATAGAAAAGAAAAACAACGATCGGACATGATTTTCTTGACGATGTCTCGAAGATTGCATTTATAAATCTTGTTGAATTGAACAAATTTTTCAAGACCTCAGGATGGTTCAGAGAGGACATGCTAGTGTGAGGGGATTCTAGTCTTGGTGGAGTCACAATAGGCCCTCTGAAGGCCTAAGTCCGACGTTAGACATCCACTTTACCTACCTAGAGAGAGAGAGAGAGATATGCTCTCTTGGTTTCTCGAACAAACCGCCGCCTTAAAATATTAAGGTTTGCCTATTATGGTCTAGACAATGCAAAGTTGCTATAGGTCTCATGTTTCATGGTAATTTTATTCATGGATAATTTTGACTACCGGTAGACTGCGTTGTATTAAAAATCGTATGGTTTACCTATAGACTAAGAATTTTTGGAACGACAAGGTTTGCGAAAAAATAAATTAATTTGACGTCACTGAGATCCAAATGGTAAATACCGCTCATCTATTAGACAGATTGGTAATATCCACTCGAGGGATGTAATCATTTCATAGCTCCTTCGAACCCGTGATATTTTATTTTGTTATTTTTTAATTTCAATGTTTGTTATTGTTGCAGATTTAACTGTGTTTCATGTCACTTTCGGGGAACCATTACCACCTTCCCTTAATATTTAATCCTCGTTTGTTTGTTTTATATTTCGATTTCGTTGATTTTCTCACCCTCCGTTATTTATTTTTTTACTCATCTGGTTTATCATATCTTCGTAAGTAGCCGTTCCGTACTTTTCTGACTTTACTTCAGTTCTTTTTTGTTTTCTTTTTTTTTTTTTGGCTGTCCACTTTTTAATTAAATGCCATGCCGTTGTAATTTCCGTATTTCATTTAAAAGTGTGTAAATATCAGTGATATTACTACAATCATATAAATTAACAACAACAACAATGAGTGAACGTTATCAGAATGACAATTTGTCAATCGTGGGCAATTGACATGAGCCATAGACATTTGGTATAAGTAAGTGACAGGCATTATACTCAATAAATAATATTCGTACCAAAGTTCGAAAGACGTGATAGGCTACCGAAAGTTCATAAACGTTATAAAGATGCATATACGAGACTAATTGTGGGAATTACTCTTGAACGCTGGTCACAAAGAGTCTTATAATTTCTAATAAAGGGGAGAAATTGATTCGGGAGTATTCAAAATATTCATTACAGATTATTTAGGTCGGTTTGATAGGCTGTCTACGTATTTCCAAGGTTATGTCGAGAAAGCCGATCAAAACAACTTTTAGTGATATATAAGTATACATCGAAAAAGATAACCGATTTTAGTCTTTCTTCGAGGTTAAATACCTTAGTCTATTTGGGGATGAAATCCAACGGCCAACGATACTTGATAATAATCTGTAAATAATTCGCTAAAATTGTTTGAAAAATTTCTTCTCGGTCTTAACTTTTGGATATGTGAAAACAGGTGAATGTAATATCAACAGTGAACCAAATAGTTCAGGATTTTTTTAACATTTTCAAGTTAGAGAGTTCTATGAAACTAACAAATTTTGCAGACTCTTGGTTCGAACGTTAGATCTACTTAGTCATATAGTCAACACCTTATACTAAATGAGATTTCTTCAAAGGTTTTTGTGAAGGTTCTGTTGGAACCAGACTAAACTCTCTTTAACTTACAATTAAAAGATGTGGTGTTCTCTCGGGGTTGACTTAATTTGAGCTGGAAGAATGAATATGTAGATAATATATACCACCTCCCCACAGAGAACAATCTCGCCGATGAGCGACAAATAAACTACACTCGGATGCACTTGAACTGTCGCGAACTACCGATTCACGATTCAACTGCAATCACTGACGACAACACAGAGCACTTACGACAGACAGACGGACAGACAGACAGTACAATAACAAACAAATTTTTGCTAGCAGACGAACGCAGTTTGCACTTATGCAAATATACATATATGGATATGGTGATATGAAAATGCATGAAAAGCAAAAATATTGAATGAAAAAAAAACAAAAAAATAAATAGAAAAGAAAGGAAATCACCACACAATGCGATGAGTCGCTGTCACCAGCGCAGCAATGCAACAACAAGCGGAGCTTTTAATAAATAATCATGAAACAAGTGGCAGCTGTCACTTTGACAATAACAAGTGTGAAATTATGGGGTGTCGCTTGGTTGGCTGGCTGGCGCATTTGCTGACTGGTTGGCTGGCGGGCGGTGTGACCAAAGCTAACGCTGTGTATGGTGACGTATGTTTCGTAAGGCATGTAAAAAATGAAGCAAGCGCTTATCGGACGTACATACATATATTTCGGGCTGTGGGTATGTGGGTGTGCGTGTGCGTGCATCAAAAGGACCCCAGAGAAATCTATCAGAAGTGATTTGGTGAATTAAGTCTTTATGCGCGACTATTTATTTGCGCTGGATGGAATTTGCAGAGGGTGTGTGTGGCAACACCCCAACGTTGCTTAAAAAATGAAAGTGTTTTACGGTAATTTCTATTGAAAAAGCAGGAAAAAGTGGAAAATTGTTTTCTTCATACATTTATTCATTCATTTATATAAATAACTTACAGAAGTGTTGGCAGAATTCCCCTGAGTGGATGTGTCTCATAATAACTAAAGAAACAATAAATAGTTGTCTATTGTTAGGATATCTCATGTTTGCTGCCTTTGATTATCCAGTCTTTAGAGAGTGGCGTATCGAACGAACGACTGGTATAGGTTAGGTTATGTTATTCTGGCCCCACATAGACCAGTTATGGTCCTTAGCGATACCAGATGGAGCGCTGTCACGTATTACCTGAGTAGTAGTTTTTGTTTAGGATGTCAGCGAATTTTAGAGAGAGATTGTGAAGCCTCATTGATGATATCCTATCGTACTGTGGGGCCCCTAGATACCTGAAACGTTGTCTTGCTAGCGCAGGACAAACGCACAAGAGATTCTGCTTTGTTTTTCTATGGTACCCTGATCTTAACACTTCCTGAATTCCTCCTAATCTGACAACCCCTTATAGGCGTGCGCCGCTACTAGGCTGTGACCATGGTCCTACAGCCTTTTATATCGAGTATTAGTAGAAAACTTGTATAATTCTGATATAGCTCTCTGCACATGACCTTAGCGGTTTTGCAACCCGGTAGATTCTTCCAACGCGTTTCTCCTTGAACGACTGATATAAATATGATATAATAATAGTAAAAATATTATAATTAAGTATGCGAATATATGTATATTATTCGTATACTCATTGAAGTATCGAACCGAAGAAGACCAGTTTCATGAGCCTTTTAACGGAATAGGACCCCTTTCTTGGCCGTTATTAAAGGTCACGACAACCTAAAGTTTTTATACTCTAGAAGTAAAATTCAGAGTTTAAACATAGCATAGTGGCGTATCGAAGACGAGTAGTTTCTTTAGGCTCCAAACACATATTATTAGGTCACTTTTTCAAAAATCTGATTAAAAATTAAATTTAGAGGTCTTACAGGGTTATGTTGTCCTGTAGATTAAAGGTCTCAACATTCTAATTTTTAACGAAGCTTGAGAAGTCCAGAAATCAGAAATAACCGTCAAAAGTTCGACACATTGAGATTAAGATTGAGAGTCTGCAGGGTCCTACACTTCGAGTTTAAAAAAATATGGACCAATAATAACTTTGGAATACAAGTTATATCGCACGACAAATATACTATGCAGAGTGGTCTCAAGCGTAACTTCATGATCTCTCGCTATTTTCCACAGTAATTCCATATCTCTTATAAAGCATATTCAATATAAGGTTTGAAATCTACGAACTTAAGGTTAAAAAATTGAAAATCGTTTTGCAATTATTTCGCAAAATTGTATTTCACACTCAATAAAAGACAAAAGCTTCAAATGGACACTAAAACCTTGTCAGTTTAATCCATATGCTCACAATTCTCCACTAAATAATCCCAAAACGTCACATTTCCGCCATTAATGAGTGTGTATTTAAAAGACAAGCGCAAAAAGAATATGTCATTAATCAAATTTAACCTCTGCGTCGCCTTTGTTGACTTTGTTGCACGCGTTGCATGTGGCACACGTAGCGCATCGCGAATTAATACAAAATATCAAATCACAAATCTCAACTTACAAGCAAAGCTCGTGTTGTCGCTTGTTCACACGTCAAAGACAAAATATACTTTATGTGCATGCTTGTCTGTATTTATGAATGTCTCTTTATATGTTCAGCTATGAAAAATGAAATGTAACCGCCTGGAAAATCTCGCACTTTGCACTTTAATCCTTTTTACGATGTTGCCACTGATTTTCGATGTGTATCTCGCGTTTTGTATTGACAATACACACGTGCGATTGCAGATTAGTTTTGTCGGTGAGAGTGTGGTACAGGAGAGGAAGTGATAGAAAATACACAGTAAGCCATAATGACAGTGTGGCTGCCAAAGCACTTTCTCTAGATTTTTCTTTTGTATATAAATGGTATTTTGGAGGTGTATAGCTTTCTATGTTACAGTTCCCTTTAAGTAATTATGTTTCATAGACTTTAGAAGACAGAACTCTCGTGCCCACCACAGCCGGACCTACACAACAGCAACGTTCCAGGATTATTTCCGGTCAGAGACGTTAATTCGGCAGTGGTTCTCAAAATCAGTTGGGGATAAATTTGAACCATTACAACAACAATTTTGTGATTTTCAAGAGTGAGTTCTTTTATAGCCAAATTTAGATAAATTCTATTTTCAGTAAAAATTAAAAATCGTCTACCCTAAATTTCGAAATATTCCTGAGTAGAGAACATTTAATACCTAACCTATATTAAATAATGGAGAGAATTCACTTTTAAGTTGGAGTATAATCATTATCTGTAAGATGATATTGAAAGATTTGAAAAGGCAAATGTTCCAGAACGTCGGACGCTGGTTATTTATGGACTAATATTCTCAAATCCAATAATAGATACAATGCAGTACCGAATTTAGGTCGGAGAAAATTACGGACCGTGGATGTCATTTCTGCTTACGGTGTTCGGGGTCTTTAGGTCACATAAGCTACAAGGCTGAATATCTAGATTTCTTCCTTATTTTTTACCAAATTTAAGAAAAAACCACTACCATCCTTTAAAACATCTCTTCTTAAAGATCAATATAGATTCTAGGAAGGAATATGAATATGGTCCACACTTTAGATCACCTAAACTATAAGACCGATCTACCATTACTCTTTATTCATAAAAATTTAGAAAATACTATTATTATCCCTTAGACCATCTCTTCTTGAAGATCAATATAGATTCAAGGTAGGAGTGATTATATGGTCAAAACTCTAATATACTTTTATGTTTGCATTTTGTTTTTGGTTTTAATACATCCTTATATAATATTTCTGCGAGGAGAAACATTTAGGAATTTTATTTACTAGCATAAACCGGCTAGAATATGCAGTTAGATCTTTGTTTGGATTCTTCAGAGGATTATCAGTATAATGTCGGTTCTTTACCGCCTAAAGCTCGATAGCAATAACTCGAGCTCGTTTTTATTCGAAGAAATCGAACAGAACCTTTTTCTAAAGACAAATCTTACTGAACAAAAAGGCTTGTAAAGGAAAGAAAAACTAGAATGGACCAAATAGAGGGTTTATCTCTAGCCTAACTGTTGGATGGGGTCTCGATACCCTTATTTATGTTGTTACCCACACCTTTTGTTAACTGGGTTTCCCTTGTGAAATAAATAATTGTCTTTGCGCCACGTAAAATATGAATCGAAGCCGCCCGATAAGCCATACGGAAGCCAAAAAGGCGGAAAATTTGTCAAAACGATATGAAACAGAAACAATGAGAGAACAACAGAAACAAGAGCATGTACCCCGTTATGTTTATATTGGAAGAGGTGAAGACAAACAACCACACCGTTGCACCAACTGCAGGCGCACACACGCCGCGGATTTGCGCACACCCCGTACAATTGTCATTTCTACCTAACACCAACACGCTGCCTAAAAACAACAAAAACACTGAAAAAAATACAAGAACAACAAGCTTAATATAAGAATGAAAAAAATAGGAAAATGAGAAAAAAATATTATCAAATGACAACATGGACTTAACTTACGAACGCAACAGCAATAACAACAACGCATGCATGCTGGGTGTCAATGGAGGCGGACGTTGCAAGGCAAAACGTTTAGTTTTCGCAGGCGAGATGAGAAACGACAGCCGGATGAGCGGCGTGTAACAACAGCATGTAAATCTTAAAGATATCCCGCGGTACAACAACAGCGTGGCGGCGATTAGCCTGTCGGTCGAGGTGTGTGAGGTGCTAGATTTCAGCTTGAAGCCAAGCGACCAACGCTCAAGGGCAAATGTCGCCGAGTGCAGTGTCAATGTTGGCGCGCAATATTCTACTGCCCGCTGGTTGGCTCACTGCAGTTATGGGCAAACAGATGCTTATCACGGCAGCAGCGGCACGTGGCACGAGCAACAGCAGCTAGTAGAGCTATGGCCTTCCAGCTGGATGCTGCTTGTGGGTGAGCAGTCAGATCAGATAGGAATGAGTTGCGGATATACCGTAGTATATAATTTATATATGAATTTATTTATAACTTTTTAAGCCCATAATAAATCCGTATATATGCATCTACATAGATAACGGTAAATGTAAATTTTTATATTAATACCACATCGTGCTATGTCTCCGTGGATTAGGAGTATCTTCTAATATTCTAAGATGTCCCTGTATGTTACCTTTGGTTTTTCCAAATGACACGTACACCCAAAGCAATTAAGGTGGTTAACGGTAAATCCACTAATTTGCATTTTCTACAATTTTAAGTCTCATTTTCCAATGTTATATTTTCCTACGCATTATAAATTTATATTGTCTCATCTTCTTTTCCAACAACTAAATCCCCCAAATTCGTTTACCGTTAGACGCCTCAGTGCACCATAATTGATTGATTTATTATTTGCAATTACCTTGTACGACTGATTAAAAGTTAAGCGCCAAAAATAATTGCCACTGCGAAGCAAATTTAAAAGAAATGAAAAAAATCGCTTTCTTTTCTTTCTACAACGCCGTTATTCCACGGTCCAGCGGCGCATTAAATCTCTGGGCGACACGTCGTGACGCTTTGCTTTGGCAAATAAGCTTACACGCGTTTTTTGAATTGAAAACCAATTGCGCCTGCCACTAGAAGTCATGTCGCTCGTAAATAAAATAAAGTTCTGGGAAATTTAAATTGAGCTTTAGCTTAATTCGACATGGTATTTATGTAAATTGTGGTGGAAAAAATTCAAATTAAAAGAAAAAAAAAGAAAAATAGGCTTTGAAGCTTTTTTTCTTCGCATCGATAGCTTTGCAAGTTCTACGAACTGTTATCTAAAAATTAATACAGCAAAGCTTTACATTATTTTTGGAACGTAACTTAATTCATGGGACCCCTTATTTCCTCAAAACGTAAGAACGGCTTCTAGCTTTATCTCTAAAAAATTTTCCATAATTTCCTCCATAGTTTTGATCCTTCAGTAGATTGTCAGTATAATGTCGATTCTTTTCCTCCTAAAGCTCGATATCAATAACAGCTTGTTGTCGGTACTGACCTTTTAAAAAGAAAAATAGCTTTCGAAATTAGCAAAAATTGGTGAGGGAGTATGGTGCCCTGATGAATTCTTCTTTTTTCCCCAGTCTAGGCTATATGATTCCCTTCAGTTCGGCTCATTAGTGAAACACTAGTGAGTTCACTACTTACTGGTAACCACCACTGGTTACCCACCATAATACTGGCAATGCAATTCACTCATGAATTTAACACGGCGATGTCATTGGCGGTAACCGATTAACACTATTCACGAGTGATTTCACCGCCTATATTTCACTAGCTACTTCACCACATATCACTGACTATATATCATTAGTTACTTCACAACTTACCGACTATTAAATTTCACTACTTTCTTCACTACCTCTCAACCTAGCTAGTTTATTCCAAACATAATTAAACACAAATTTTATTTAACTTTTATATAATTAACAATATTATTTTTTATTTAAAATTTCTTTGTTTACAATTATATTTACCATCTGAACAACAGGGTCGGTTAATATCAGTCAAGTCAGAAGAAGTCAAGTCAGAAGTTTTTGTGCACTTCGGCTGGATTCAAAAGCGACTTCGTTGAACATGTGATAAAGAAAGAAAATAATTAAAAAGAAATGTAGTTGATATTAAATTTGTATTACAAATTACATACCATATATATCACTGCACTTATATCCCCAAGTCACATTTCTAAGAGTTCCATTAAAATTTGGTGTTGATCTTAAATGAGTAAAATAATTCGAAACAAGTAAACATATAAGTAAGGTGTTAATAATTTAAATAAATGTACATACAAGGATATTTATGCGTTCATAAATATGTGCAAACACTTTCGAACAAACCATATACAGCAATGTTGGAATTCTTACCTCTTTTCATTGTGCAGGGCAATCCATTTTTTTGCATAAAATATTTATGTTTTCTTTGTTTTTATTCACTATTATTTCATTTAATTATTCACCTTTTAATAACACTTTTAATAAACAATAAACGTATTAGAACCCGCGACGCGAGATCAATTGTACAATCAGAGAACAACTATTATGCGAAAAATGAAATATCAGAATTACAAAGAAAACGCTGATGCCTTTCTTTCTACTACAGTAAATCATGCTTTCAATGACCAACTTGTACGTAAATACTATAATGATCCAATAATTATTTACAACTTGTACTTACTGTACGAGATGCTCTGCCGTTATTATTCTGCGTTATTTTTGCTTCGATCTCTCAAAATTGCATTCCCACCCTTATTTGTCGGTAATATTCTACTGAGAGTACAAATTAAGCACAACGTTCTCTAGATCATGCTCTCTTCTCTCTCAATCTCTCTCATGTACTATTGCTTCTCTGCATTACCTCGTTGTTGTTAATTCTCTAGTTACTTGTAACACAAGAATTCACTAGTGCAATTCACCAATTCATACCAGCCGTACTGCAGGGATTATTAATCCCTATATGTGACCTTGTCTACGAAAAGGGGGCTTAGGTGTCAAAAAAATCAATTTTCACTTTTTGTTGATTCGGATGGAAGATGAGGTGCTTTTATTTTTAACAGCTGTTTTCCAGAAAACTAGTTTTCGCACGTTAGCTCCCTTTTCGTAGACCAGATCACATATTATAACAAAAGCGTAGATCGTACAAGATCTACTAAAAACAATGGGATTAAAGAGCATTACTTGAAAGCTCTGTAGACAGGCTTAATTAGATGGGGGACGTCACAAATCTGGCAAATATCTAGCAGATTCGATAAAATAATTGGTCAGAAAGCCTTTGAAGGACTATAAAAGCAATCATGAGACGCTCAGATGTATGAAAACTAATAAAAACTTTTCGATCTTGAAAGCTTTATGAAATATGAGACCCTTAGAAGCTTTCAATTTTAAAATCTGAAATATAAGTATATAGTCAAATCAATAATTATTCTGTAATTTAAACCGTAAGAGGACTATATTCATGTGAAATCGAATACTGGAACAATCTCCACAACAGCCGGTGCTGCGACACTGGGATTGACTCGGCTATTATTACGGCGACTCAGACCTGTTTGGATCGGTAAGTTCTAGTTCTACTAATCCTTTTGCATAATGGAAGTCGAATGCGTACCATTCACTGAAGCTAATACCGGAAATTGTGGAATGATGATTTGAGCTTCATGATTCATTCAAAATAGTTTAATGAGAAAAACGTCGGATTAAAAAAGGCAATTCATACACTCGAAATAGTCATGGTAGTTACCGGTGAGGTTTTAGCTTGCGGTACCAAAGGAAAAGCAAAGTTTCGAATACAATTAGTATCTTTTGTAATACTTCTCTAGCGTGCTTGGAATAGATCACTTTATTGCCGGAATACATCAAGAATTTAGAAATTTGGCAGTATTAATCTAAAATATTGAACTGCAAGCACAGGAAAGCTCGGTTTGAAGGTCATTTTCCAGATTTCTTCTTTATATGTTATAAACCGTAACTGAAAAATAGGAATATAATTTCCACGCGATTTTAGCCCTAAGTATGCTATTTTGAGAACTCAACCAAATTTCGGATGAAAGCTCCATCAAAAAGCTCTAGGGACTACCGATCAACCCTTAAATAGCATCTCTTAAAGTACAAACCACCCACCCTTTATAATATATAAAATTAATAATTTTCCTTTCATTTCAGGTGTTGTTCAATATTTGTAAGCTGTCAACAGACTCGTCAAGGAGCAACGCTTGCCAAGTGAGTGCGCGCGCACAAGCCGCCACCTGAGGAGTGTGCGTCGAAACGCTGCATTCAAGTGCGAATATTACAACAACAACAAATGTGTGAGTGTGTGGATAAGTGTAATTCATTATGCAAATTTGGCAAGCGACTACTTTAGCCACTCACGAGTGAGCCAAGTGAAGCTGCTGCTACTACCAAGGGCGGCAAGAATGTCACCCTGTGAAATTGCCGTGTACATAGGGATGAAAAGCGACGGCTAAGGATAACGGAAGCGTTTGTGTGCGTAAGCGCTTCCTTTCTTTTTTGTCATTGTAATTGCCAGCGCATTTTCACGCTTGTATTATTATGATGACGGCTATGACAATATGCTTTGTTTACTTTTTTGTGTTTTTCTTTTTCAGCAACAACAACAACAAAGATATATCTGCAAGTCTAGGGGCGTCACAGGCTTGATATCAATATTTGTCTGCTCTTTGGTGGCGAGCATTTAACTTTTACTTTGATACATTTCAGGCAGACTCCTCTAACAGCGCTTGACTGGTTGATAGCAGACACTGATTGCCGTGGCAGGGCTGTTTGTATGTGTGAGGTGGCATCACATCATTATTTCCATCATCATTATCACTCATCACATCTGCAACATCATTGCATCAATTTTATTTTATATACATTTTATATACTTTTATTTTGCCGCCTTTCGCTATCAATTCGCTTCATCAGTTACACCGTTATTTTCACGCTCATCACTCGGCTTTCAACTTCATACATTAGATACATTCGTTCGTCATCAGCAAGACATCGATTTAATAATAACGCTATTAAACGGTATTCTAAATATACATATATGTACATATATACATACCATCAATTCTAGTAACATCTTAGCTTCCTCTTTTCCATTTGAAAATTTGAATATTTGATAAACTTCCAGCAGGTCGCGAAATATATTTTATACTTCCTCTTCCTCTTTTCGCAAAAAAAAAAAATAAAAAACGAAATTTGTGAAATTGCCAAAATGCGTCGCCTGTCACTCATTCTTCAATCAACCATACATTTGGTTTTTGACTGTCTGCCATGTGATCGATGATGATGAGCATATTGTCAGTCTTCGCAATTCAAAATTTGACTTCTTGCAACATTTTTTTTACCTTTGTGCGAACTGTCACTTGATAGTGACTTTCAAGGTGCTCCTCCACTTTGGCATTCATCAACTTTGTACACTTGATTGCTTTTACTTTTCTATTGCAAATATTTTCTTTGCATATTTTGTGGCGCTTTACCACGGCATGGATGCTGTGACAAATGTCATTCTATAAAGTCAAGTTTATTTAAACGCATACCCGTAGAAGCGTAGTAAAATTCCTTGATAGATATACCGACGCATCTATTTTCTTCACTTCTGTCACTTGTCACATCAATCGCTTTTGTCTGTTATTATTTCAATTTGATTATAAAATATGTCTTTGGTATATACATGTGTAGCTTCTTATAGAAGGAAATTATTATACTTAAAGGGTGGGTTGATTTTTTAATTGACTTTTTCGGAAATATATTTTTTAAGGGTATATGTCGACAAAATTCATATGTATCTTTTACAAAAGAGTATGTTAAATTCATGTTTTGAAGTCCCTTAATCGAGAAATCGTAAACAATCTGTTTTTCGAATTAATATTTTGAACTTTCAGACTTATAAGGTCCTCCATATACCTGGCTAAAGCCAATACATATGGTAAATTTTATAGCGTCCGGTACTTGTGAGGTCTCTCCAAAAACTAAAAGTGAATTTTATATACCTGAGGCCATGACCCATCTCGAATAGTGTAGAGTTTCTTCAAAAACTTGTTGAGCCTTTTAATATCTAGATCGCTCTAATTATGTTGATTTATTTTTTGAATAGTTTCTGAATATGGGTAGAAACCTAAGGTAAAAATATTGTCCAATATATGTATATCAACACTTTCTTAATTATACGAGGAATTTTATTGAGGAGAAACCTATCAACGAAATGAATATGATGGGCCCTGGAAGACTATCAACAACAAATCTTCGGAAGATAGCGTCCACTTATAACATCATAACATTTGACATAGTATGTGTTTCTTTCGTTCTTTTCTTTTACTGTTTTAATATAATTTTTATATATAATATAGGTTTTACTTGTTGCTTGTTCTATTCGTCAATCGTCAAGTTCTAACGATCCGAAGTCTGCATAATTATCGTTGTAGAAAAAATAGTTTTTTCATATTGGTCTACAACTTTGCTTCCGCCGTTTTTAGAAAATTTAACCCTTTCATGCCCAATGTGCCTATAGGCAACATACCGACTTCTCGTTATTTAATTTTTTTACCAGCGTAATATATAACTATCCTAAAACAAATGTTATCTCTGTCCATTTTAATTCGGGCATGAGAGGGTTAAGGTTTTTTTCACTTAGGACAGCCTCAAGAAAAGCTAAATTTTCCGCAAATGTCGAGAATTCGGCTCAAAAAGTGACATTTTCAGTTGAGAATAAGTTTGAGATACAAACAGATCTCTACAAATATTTTATTGGGTTAATGTTGACACAAATGCCGAAGATCGATTTAAAAAAAAAATCGATTTAATCGATCAGTGCTTGACCCTAGAGACATCTATTGGAAAACTGCGGAAGCAAAGTTGTAGACCTAATAGCATCTGTTGGATTCCCAGACTTTGCCCTATATTTGGGATACTTTTCTTGTCAACACATCTATAAGATACATTTTAAACTATTGTTCGACTTTGGTTAAAATCTTGAATAGAAATAACAATAAAATGGCGGACCATCTAGTCTTTACTCATTTGGCATTTATAAGGTTAATATTAATGATGAATAGGTTGAATATGAATCTAAAATCAGTGGTATTTTATTACTGACAAATTTTGGACTCGGTGTCCATTATCAGCCCACTAAAAATAATTATTTAATAAATATCTTCTGCTATGTATTTCTTCCAAGTCTCTTTTGACTTTTAGATTTCTGGACTGGATTGGATTTTATAACCTAAAATTTGTCTGAAATGTACGAGAAGCAAATTACCGATCCAAAAAGAGTTAGATCGTTGAAAAATAGCCCTAGGTCCGATAATGTAAGGGTCAAATAAAACTTACTTTCGTGAAAATTTAAATAATTTTTATGGTATATTATAGTTTGGCCGAGGTCAGTGACCTTTGCCCGTGGTTTGTTTACATTTTGGTTGAAGTCTTGAAGTTTGTTCACATTTTAGTCGAATTAGGGATATTATATTTTGATTTTCCAAATGAGTCTATGAAATTATCAAAATATTTTCTTAAGGGAATATGTCTATGTATATACATATATCTCAATATATTTACATAACATAATTCAAATACATTGTACGTAGTATATAAAATATTACCATGGAGCAAACTCATTGCATATAGCACTTATGTATGTTCTTGTATTTATATGAGACTAATCTTCCAATAAATTTCGGTGTTAAATACTCGCACGCGTCGCATATTATACGACATTAGGCAGATATTGTATGCTCAAATATACAATTTTCTATGCATAAATGCGTGTGTGTCAGTCGGCCTGTTGTGCGGCATCACATTACTAAATATCCTTTGGCCTTTGGCCCACATGCGTAATTCCCATAACAACAGCAATATGAATAGCTGTAATTTCCGTATACAAAGCACCAAAGCCAGTGTTAGTGTAGCGCCTGCCGCATGTTGATTGTGTTCGTGATTAGGATTGTATAAGAATGAATTTTCATAATTTGACACCCGACCGTCAGTCAGTCGTCGCTGCTTTCAAACATTTTTTAATCATATTATAACTTAATCCCTTAACAACTTCCGCGTGTCACGCCATTACACGGTCGTTTATAAATGTGAAAGGATATTCTTATGCATATATATTTGGGTATTAGAAGGCAAATGAATAATATATAGACGATGTGAATATATTTATGTGTCACACTTGCAAGAGGATGGCAATATTTAGCGACTTGTAACGCATTGGAAAAATGAGTATATAGGCTCCTTATGTATAGTTTGTATTGATAGAGAATATATAAACACCAATTTTATTAAGACATTATATATTCAAACCGAACCCACACCTAACTTGATTGAACTGACCCTAACTAACTAACGTCCACCTCACGATGGAAATCAACTTGACCTCATGTGATCATACAGAATTTTATATAAAAATATATCATATCTCAAAATCTACACAAATCGGTCCTCAAGTGACCTATCAAAACATAAACTAACCTGACTTTATCGTGACTCCTCAAAATGTGAACAAACCTTACCTCATATGATCCTATTCATCTGACACCACGTAACCTTTAAAAACTAAACAATTCTAATACCACGTTAACCCATGAAAGGTAAGCAAAACTTACTTCACCTGACCTTTTCAATTTTGAAAAGCAGAAAATACAGAATAACCTTACTCCATCTGACCCTTCAATGATTTTTGAAAATATTAGAAAACCTGACATCACATGACCACTAAAAATGTAAGAAAACCTTTAGAGGGGTCATTGACCTTTAGTCGGGGTTTGTTTACATTTGCTTGAGGTCATTGGTTGGCTGGGTTTTGTTTACATTTTGGTCGAGGTAATTGACCTTTGTTATACCAGTTGATCTGTTCACATTTTGGTCGAATTAAGTAATTGGTATACATTTTGGTCGAGGTCGAAAATCTTAAGTCATGGTTTATTCACAAATTTGTTGAAGTTAATGACCTTTTAGTCAGGATTTGTTCACATTTGTGATTGGTATACATTTTGGTCGAAGTCAATGGGCTTTTGGCCGGAGTTTGTTCACAAATTGGTCGAAGTTAATCACTTTTTGGTCAGGATCTGTTAAATTTTATGTCGAATTAAGTTGTCGAATTTTGTTCGAGGTCAGGAACCTTTGGTAAAAGTTTGTTTACATTTTGGTCGAAGTCACATGAGGATTAGTTCATTTATATTTTGACTGGAAACGAGAGATAAGGCTGCTTTATGTATTTAGGGGTCACGCTAGGTTAGGTTTCTTTATATTTGGTCACGTGGAGTTAAGTTTGTTTATATGTTTTGAATGCACGGAAGTCAAGTTTATTAACAATTCAAGGGTCACATTTTTATCAATTTTTAAATTTTGAAGAGCCAAATGGATACAGATTTGTTTAAACAATCGAAGAAATTCCTTGCAAAGGGGTTTTTATTTCATTCTAATAAAGAATAAAGTGTTAATATACGATCTCAAAGTAATAGTAAACTTTTAGAAACATTTCTACTTAAAATAATGAATTTTTGGAAAATCGTTTATAAATATTTATGATATAATGTGACTTACCTATAAAAATCGTCGATTAATAGGAAAATCTGAAAACAAAAAAATAAATAAAATTAATAATGTGAATGTTTAAGATTTTAGTGAAAGAATTTAATTTAAAATTTTAAACTTCCATATTAAACATTTTATAAGTGAATCCAAAAAAATTTATATTCAATAAAGAAATTTTTAATTTTTTTCTAGATTTTCAACAAAAAATTATGCAATTTGTGCAACTATTTCAAGTACCATTTCAGTTCGAAATTGAGTGCTGTCAAATTTTATTAAAAAATAACTGCATATTCAAATGTATGCACTTACATGGAAAAAATCCATGAAAAACTTTCTATCCACAGCATTTTTGTTTGAAAATCGCATTTTTACTTGTGTTTTTCTACATAGAATATAAAATGTGTCTGGTTGCGCTTTCGCGGCTCATCTGCTGCTCGTCAATAATTGCATTTTTAGTGCCAACAAAAAAAATTTGTTAAATAAAAAGTCATATTTAAATAAAATAAATTTGCAATTCACAAGAGATGAAGTCATAACGGACAATAACACTTCAACGGCTCAATGAGCACTACAGTGATTGCACTACACGCTCTGTTGGAGGACGAAGGACGATTTTGTTTAAGTATTAATTGTTAATTTTTTTTGATAAAAATAAATATTTTTTTTATAAGTTTTATATACTTCAAGGCATAGACGACAGATCAGAATAATTCTCATCTCAGGGTATAATTATGCCCGATTATAAGCATGTAAGGGAATATATGGTTTAAAAACTATTTAATCTGCGTCAGTTTCCGGAAGAAAAGAAACCAGAAAATTTAGTAGAGTAGCATTGTCAAGGAGGGATTCAGAGGTCGGAACTAACTGCTTGAGACTCAACTGACTTTGGAACGGACGTTAAATATATATTCTATCTTGGTTCTTATCGGCTTAGCCTTCCTTGAGTTCTTGTTTCAGGCTGTATAGAGCAAAATAGAGCTGCTTAAGAGTTAAAGATCAAACAAAACCCAGATTTTATTAGGAGATAAACCAATACGAGATCTGAGATGTTACTGAGGATAAACTACGGGATCTTGTAGTGACGGCATCTTCATTTGGTTTAACTTAACGGTCTCGACTGAATTGTCCACAATTTCAAGAAGTTTTCCAAAAGAGAAATATGTTTAAATTCATTGGAAGAGAGCGTCCTGAGTGGAAAATTTGATAAATCAACGTCCTGTCAATATTCAACAGTCTTACGCTTTCGCATGTAGCATGCAAGCTCGATATGCAAATAGAAAATAATATTGTATTGAAATTTTCCGCGACATACAAACGAGGAATCGACCAAAATCCATCAGCACAAATAAATAAGTGAATAAATACATTTTATGTAAAAATTCATTTCGCTGGCAATTTTTACGCTATTAAATGTGGATGTGGAATTGCTGTTAGTAAAAAATTGGCAAACTCCAAAAAATTAAATTAAACAATAACGAAAATTGAGTGTTAGATTTTTATGCGAGCTGAACGAATGAGGTGAACAATTGAAAAAAAGTAGAAAAAACGGTTGAAGCAGACTTTTTGGCGTAAATAAATGTATTTGATGCGCAAAAATTGTGAACCAAACTATTTGATGATTCGCACTAGAAGTAGAGAGGGTAGCAAAGGTACAGTGTGTCCATGTTTTCTGTTGTTGTTGCGCATCCGAGGGTTGTACGTATGCATTTGGTAGCTGGTTCTATAAACTATTGTTCGCGCTATATGATGGGCAGCGATAAGCGTTGGCTGTATGATCTCTTCGCTTTGTCTGTCGGGGTTGTGCGTTTAATGTTTTACTTGTTTATTTTTAATTTCATTGCAATTACTTTTTTGATTTTTTTGATAAATGCATTGTGTGGAATCGCATTAACTAGAAATTGTTATATTTAAGGTTGTATCGTTTGATAGATATGTAGTTTCTTTTGTAGATCATCTTTTTGGGTGAATGATTTTGAAGATGAGTCGAGATACATATATTGTCGGAACATATGGACGGATTCAATTGATTTTAGTTGTCTGTTTATATGAAGAGCTCATAAATGTTTGTTGTCGTTAAAAATATTGGTAAGCACTTTGATCTTTGATACAAGATAGGTAAAGAAGGCTAAATAATATTCGTATTATAAGTAGAATTTCAAGTTATAACGATATTTTGTGAAAATCAAAAAAAAAAAAAATACAAGACCATAAGGGTTTCTTAAAGCCTTCGTGATTGATAATTTTACCTTTTCGATTCGATAACTTATTGTAGGTAATTCCATTATGGCACTTTCATAAAAACCCTCGACCCTATTGAAAAACCCTCGTCCCAAAAAAAAAAAAAAAATAACAAAAAAACTTAAAAAAATTAAGGCGATTTTCATAAGCTTTTCCTGAATAGAACTTTTTACTAGCAAAACCATACCTCATAGATAGAACACTCTTGTCATAGTCACTTGGTTCCGAGCACAGATTATAAGGTGGATGCATAAGATCCTACCAACCAAGCTCCGAGAGCTTTTGGCGATTCACTGTCGATTTGTGTAGCCTGTCGTTGTTCTGATAAAACTAAATTCCTTTCCTATTGGCCAATTCTGATCCGCTTCTAAACGATTACTTTATCGGACGGTCCTATTTATGTCAATACAGGTCCGAATCAAGGGTTTGGCCGTAAGGTACAGCTCATACTAGATTATTTCTTTTAAATCCCACCAAATACTAAACCCTTCTGATCGTCAATCCTGGTTTGGTCACCGTTTGCCCCGGCTCACCACGATTCGACCACGTTTTCGAATGACGTCGTCGAAAGGGACTTATTTGTCAAGGATCAGAAATGGATTGATCGGTCCATGGGAACCGACTTATCTTAAAGAATAGTATAATTTAAGATATAAATATATTAAAGAGATATTTGCTTGTGAAAGAAATTGCTTGTAATTTTATTAAAGAAAAATTATGTTTATTAACCTCTCCAATATCTTAACCTCTCTAATATACCTATTCAAACCCACATATACGTAGTTATATTAATTAAATCGAACTATGTATACTTCAATTACTTTTTTTTAGCATCCACTGCTGTCTATTATAGTTAACATTTCAGCAATCGTGTCAACACAATGTCAATTGTCATTGACATTCAGTCACTTAATAACTGGATTTTTAAAATTCCGCAAAAAGGTACAAAAAAGACAATAATAAAAAACCAACAAAAAGATCTGTCCACAACTACATATTTTAGCTTTTCATTTGTTATAAAAGCATAAAGATTTTTTCATATAGTCAGTGAAGTGTATCTATTGTATGTATATACATCCACAAATACTGCAATAAACTTGCAATATCATGAAATACGCCAATCAGAGACTGACTGCATATGCAATCAATGCCAATATGAAAAAGAAAAACACTGTCAATGCGCCTGGCGGTAGATTATAAAACCAATAACTATCATGTCATACATAGATATAAATATATACATATAAATATTTATATAAGTGAGAGAGAATATATATATTTACGTCATTCGTCTTCTTTCACTTGCCACCACTCACCCACACATTTACACTTACACGGTGTGAAGCTTTTGATTTCCCCCCTTTCACTTCTCCATCTCTCTCTTCCTCTCTCTTTATCGCTCTTTTCTCATTTGTGTGAAAAAAATTTCATTAATTAAAATTCCAATTAATTTTCTTCGCGCGCTATTTATACACTACACACACATACAGTCATAAGCTTTTATGTGTGTGTATTGGTATATTTCCCTTCATATTGTCAGCCAGTCAATGTTGCTGTCAATTACAATAAATTCCTTCTCACTATTGCTGTTATTGTATTTTTAATCCTTTTTTATGTCATTTTGACGTCAGTCAATATATTAACAATATGCTTGTTGTTGTTGTTGTTTGCTTTTCAGGAATCGCAATTGCTTGACTCATATAGTAGGTTGATATGTCGTTGTGGGTATATATTTACATAATATATACATATGTACCGTTATATAGTTTTGCGCAATATTGCATAAATAAAATTTGAGTAAGTGTGGGATTGAAATCAATTTGGGGGCTTTCAATATGCGCTTTCATTAAAAAAATATTTGATATGCTTTTCATTAAGACTTGGAACATACATATGAAGTCATTGATATTACTTTTTGAAACCTTCGACCGATAAATATATGTGAATCTGCATGAATCAATGCTTTGGAGCTCAATGTGGCCTCAATTGAATTAAAGAATCTGGAAAAAGTCTCTAAGTTCAATGAAGAATGATATTTTTAATATGATTTTAGGAAGAAGAGTAGCAGAAAACCTAACCTCAAACCATGAAAATTTGAAATTCTCTTTCTTTAATATTTTTTTACTCATTTATAATCTACTAAAGCTATAATTCATTCCATATAAGGTTCATACAATTAATCAAACAGATTATCCTGAGATTATGAAGGATTTAATATAAAATTTAGGCTCCCGACTTTCTGAAATATTATATTAACTCTGTCTTCCGATTCTCTGACTTCGAAAGTGGGCTCAAGCTAAAACTAAGGCTGAGAGTTTGAATGTCTAGTTGCTTGAAACAACCAGCTTTTGGTTAACATAAACCTCAGCTTGGGTAGTCATCTTCCAAGGAGATAAGCTCGGATTATCCTCATTGTATTGAATAAAGGCGTTGGATCTTGCTCTGGACTCAGTTCTCGAGTAATTTATAAAGATTCTGTAACATATCAGATCAAGTTTAGTGTGGAAGATTAAAATTATATTATACCTCAGATATATTTATTATAGGGAGGATAGTTTTTTTAAGTCCTTAATATTTCTGTGATTTGTCCTTTCTTACCACTATGATGTATTGATATACTGCTGATCTTTTTAAAGTAAGACTTTCCAGGATATCGTCACCTAAGTTCTTCTTCCAGTACAGTTAATACCGCCCACCAGGTATGTATTTTCCCCATGAACTTTGTAATCTCTACCGTATTTGTTTTTCGAGTTTCATTTGCCAATGTTCTTTTTATAAGGTGTTTTTGGTTTTGTTTCTGTTTTGAGGTAGATGAGGGTGCTCATCCTGAGGCGTCCTAATTAAATTACGTAGTAGACTACTCGGAGAGACTTGAGAGTCTATAAAACTTGGTTTTACAAACAGCAGTAAAGTAAGCAAAGTTGGACAAATGTCCAAAGAATTCTTGACCAAGTCTGAAAGTCTGAGATGTTTCCTGATTTTTATGATGGATGTCTTTCGATATTTCTTATTTGGAATCTCGATGGGAATATTAAGATACTGTAACTCTTTTCAGTTAAAAATCTTCTAATATCAAATAAAAATGCTCGCTTGATTTCAATTTAATATGGACAGACAGACATCATTTAACCAAATCGTCTCTTCATACTGAGCTTTTCTCTGTATTATAGGGTTTCCAAGCAACGTAAAATGACGATACAATATTTATACTGTGCCACATGTTGCATGACTATGAAAAGTGAATAGTATCTTTAGTATTATAAAGATACCAACAACAATGTTGAAAAAAGAAACCAAAAATCAAACATTTTGATCTATTTGCTTCCACACCATTGACCTCATTAACCTGTTAAGTGAAATGTGAAAGAAATTAAACAAAACACAAAAATTGCGCCAAATTTTGGTCAAAAACGTAGCACCCCAAAGCGCATAACGAACAAAAAACCCGAGAAACTCATGCGCAAATCATGTAGGCCAATCAAGGATATCAGAAAAGAGAAACAATAAACTAAAATAAAATAAAATAAAACAGGGCATGCAAATGAGAGTATAAAAAATCTGAAACACTTAACTACAAGTTGGCCAAATGTTCGCATTTCAAAAATTATATATTTCCACAAAAACAAATTCTACACATACAGGAGAGCTCTCGCGCTGGCCACAACAAAAGATTTGTGCGCCGACGATGGCAGTAGCAGAAAACTTCGTGAAGGCCGGAAAAGCTTAAATACCGGAAGCAATTAATTCCACATGAATTAACATACGGAAAGGTGGGCAAGTAAGCAAGTAGTGAATCGAACAAGCGGCGAGCCGTAATGGCGCTTACTCAAGCATAAGTGTAGGCTAAAAAGTCAAAAATCTCAAAGGCGAGCAGGCGATTTGAAGAAGGGAGTGGAAGGGGGTGGACTATGAGGGGCAGAAACAACAAATACAACAATAACAACAAAATTGTAAACAAAACACTGACTCTGGGTAATTGTGGAGTCCAAAGTCAACTTAGTTGAGGTCTACGCTGGTAATATATTGTTGTTGTTGTTCTTGTTGCCTTTATGGCGCATGCCACACAAATCAAAATCACGCAGCCAACATGCGACAGCTTGCGACCACCAATAGGCAAATATTGCCCCAACTGCCGAAGGTAGTCACAGGACGATGATTGCTGAGGGGAAGTGGTGTTGTTGTTGTTGTATAGCTAGTGAGTGATTTCAAGAAATTGTGGCAATTAAATTTAGGGTCTAACTGCTTGAGTGAGTTTCTGCTGCGGCAAGCATGCAACAACACTTAAGTGGCAGACACGCGAACGCAAGGATTCTTCGTCCTTTCAGCCATAAATGTTCGACAGGTACAGTATTCATATATAATATATATATAGTATATATATATATATATATATGTTGTTGGTGTTGAAATAGTTATGCCCGCGTGTCAAATAATTTTAATTTGAATTCTTCCTCCCCCATCAAATCACTCATCATCAAAGCGCGCCATAAAGTTGTTGAAAAGTATTTTTCGAAAAGTTTTTCCGAAAAAGTACTTCGAAACTTTTCAACACCGCAAAATTGTCTACCGTTAAACCGAACGACCGCACGGCACTTGAAAGTGGTGGGTTAAAATTTACAAACTTAATATGATGAGGAATTTCGCAGGACAAGCTCGGCGTAAAGTCCCTCTCTGTCTGCCATTTGGTTATACTTCGGCAGACGCCGACAGCGCCGTCATGTTTCGCTTGACTTAAATAGTCCGCTTGTAGCGTGTCAGCAACTTTTCAGAAATCAAAAAGGAAAAAAATCGAAGAATTACCGTCGCGTGTTGGCACTTACCGCAGGAAAATATGTTTGTGGTAAAAATAAATTTGTTGTGTAGCAGTTAATTACTTAAGAACAGGTAATTTCTGGCGCCCCACAAGTGTAAATAAATATTCTGAAATATTTACCAACTTTATTATTAGAATCAGATTTGCGTGGATGACAGGTGGATGGACGGAGCTGGTGTGGTAGAGGGAGCTAGTGACAGGTGATGAAAGAGAGATCCTGTGTGAGGTTTTGAGAAATTGAATAATAAGGAGGAAAACAGTGAAGGCTAAAACCGGTAAGAGATAGAGAGATAGTGAAAACCAATGAGATCTTGTGAAAGATAGTGAGAGTGTTTAATGCCCAGGGACGCTTGAAGAGGCAGATAGTCCATGAGAAATGTGGAAGGCTTTTAAAATTACAGAGAAACTGAGAGAAACTTTGAAAGAAAGTAAAAACCCCTGAAGACTGGAGAGAGGAAGTTGAGAAATATGGTGGTCGTTGAGAACCAGAGAATTTGTGAGAACAGGGGGCTGTAGAGAGACATTGAGAGCTTGATAGAGTTGAAGAAAATAGTGAAACCCGGTCTGAGACTTTGAAAAATACTGAGGGGTTCGGAAAGTCGGTGAGAGGTACTGAGAGATTCGGTTAGAGTCAGTGAGCGATGTATAGTAAGAGTCAATGACAATCCGTGAGAGCCAGTGAGAGCAGATGAGAGAAAGTGAGTTTTAACAAGAATAGGTGAAAGACAACCAGTTAGGGAGATAAGAAATCAGTATCGCCAAGATCAGTAAAAGTCGATAAGAACCAGAGTAAGTCGGTTCCAGATTAACTGTACCGTTTAAGAGAAAGTGATAGTTTTTTGTATGTAAATTAAAGAAACACTTAAACTAAATTCAGAAAAGATACTAAGTTCATCCAGAAGAAGAAGAAGAGAAAGTAAAGTTATGCTAACCTCTAAAGGGATCTGATTATAATATTCCATTAAAATAATTATCCTAAACGAAAACCACACAACGTTTTGAGCATCGCGTGTCGAACTGACTGCTGGCTGTCAGACGTCGTGGTATGCGGTGAACCAATAATTAGGGTTCAATGCACATTGAAGACTGTGGCAACGTAGTTGCAGTCTAATAAGCGGCGGCGTGTGCCTACGTTTAGGCGTAACAAATTATTAGAATTACACCTGCCAAGCGCTCACCGCGACGTATTTATGATGAATTAGCGTAGTAATAATTGACTACGCAGTAATTTGAAGGGAATATTTACAAAAAGGGTGCATTTTGATTTAAGTAAATGGCTGAAGTTTAAATTAAAAGCGAGCACAGAAGTATACTAGGTATTGTTTGCGGTCGTCGAGGGTTTTGAGTGAAATTGTAATCAAAAAGCACATTTCTTGATTGAAGAAGTTGCCTGACTATTGAAGAACGAGATAAATCACTAATACCTGGTAAGAGTTTAGTAATTATCGTCTTTTTGATTTTTGTAGCATACTTTGTGGCGCTTTTACTTGGTATTTGCTAGTCGAGTGCTTAAATGACGTGATGGCAGCTTGGAAATTTTATTTTCGTTGCTTTTTTGTTAAATAATTGCATACCTGCAGGCGCTTATGGAACAAATGCAACGTTGCCATCTAAAGATTTACTAAATCTTAATTTTTTTGTAAGGTGACTGTATATAATGACTAGTACTGAGACTTTTCGCTTTTTCTTCGACCCTCTCTTTCTCAACAACTTTTGTTCTTCCATAATCCACCACCTTCCAATTATGTTTGCTTTCATTTCTTCTTTCTACGCAGCATTTTTCTAAGTCACTGAGCAGCCGTCTCTTCACTGTCTCTTCACTGCCTCCTCATTCTCTTTATCACACTGCGGCCATGCTGTAAAAATCAAGCTCATTAGATCTAATCTGTGGCGTATGATTGTAGCCAAGTAAAGGGTGGCGCTGCACCAGTGATTGTCCTTTGACTCGGCGTGAAGACTTGGAAGCTTCAACGTTAGCTGCTGCTGATTTCTTGGGAGTTAAGTTAATAACGTTGTTGCTCAGCTTGCTACCCCCAGCGGTCACATACAGAATGTTCTTGGTGGTTTTCTGGCATCTCTTTGGCATTTGTGGCTACAGCAAAACTCCAACCAGAAAATATTTTTGTGGAACGAAATTTTTCCAATTTTTACTTTTCTTCCTTAACAACATTCATGCGGGTGTCGTGCTTTCACAGGGCTGTGAATAATGACAGCAACATTTATAGATAATCAAAGGAACGCAATCTTTATAAGAAGACTCTCTCTTACTCACTCATTGTACCTTCAGTAGCTCATTGCAGGCGGCCATGAAATAAATGAAAAAAGTACTTATGAAAATAAAAGAAAAATCATTGCTTAATAGCTCTCCACCTCCGGTCTCTCCTCGCGTGTTTTCATGTCTGCCTGCGCGCTTGAGTGCTTGACTACACTGAAATATGGGTGGATGCGTGTGTTGTAAGCTCGGAAATCGGTATTAACTTGAAATGGCCCTGAGGTAATTATAAATGTCCTTTCATGCTTCGTTTCATTTTTGTCTATCATAGATATAACGAGTGCCAGTGCGGACAGTTGGACATAATTGTTCAATTATTCCATTAAAGATGACCATGGCTAAACGAATATAGAAGATATATGTATATATATATGAATGTATAAAAGTACTTATATATATTTATACTTTATATTCCCTTTTGAAGATTGCTTTGTATTTGAAGAAGTAAAGAGAGATAGCTTCACATTCATAGCTGTTAGGGTATAAGATCTGACAAAAAATATAGACAATCGACTTGAGGTGATTTTTTTACCAACAAATCATTCGTCATGGACGGGAACTGGTATTAATTACTTGATGTCAGGTTCGAACTATAAGGTGTATGCTTAAGAATCTCTCTAACAAGTTCCCAAAGCTTCTGACGAGTCACAATCGATGTTCATGGTCTGTCATTGTCCTGATGATGCTGGCCAGTTCTGGGCGATCGCTTTCTTCGGACTGTCCAATTTTAATACAGCTCCAAGTTAACGGTTTAGTCGTAGGATAGCGGCTCATAGCAGATAATTCCCAAATCCACCAAAACAAATAACAAAACTTTCCAGTCCGTGAGTCCTGGCTACAGTTTGGACCCGTTCGCCGCGATACGACCACTACCCTTTTCACATGATGCTATCTATTTTGTTGCGATTCGCAGATGGAGATACGATCCACTAATGTTATTAGTTTTGGCGAATGTCACCGACTACATAATCCTTGGTAGGATAAAACTCCGAGTCGGTTCCGGAACCAATACAGAAATAAAGCTAATAGATTTTGTAACCTTATTTATCTCCATGAAATTTTTAAACCAACACAAATATTTGTATAAACTCCCCCACACAAATATATTTCGTCTCAAAGTTAACACTTCCATCCACATCACTCTCCGAACGGCACGCTTTGTCACCAAATTTTATAATTTGCCTATTAACTTCTTTTTAACAAGCTGTCAAATGCAAAATGCCCTCAATAACACACACTGAGTTGGTTGGAATTCAAGTACACATGCCCGCGGCCATTTCGTGGCTGGAACATATGGAACGCCCACTTTATCATGTCACGTGTGCATATCAAATGGAAAATTGCTCGGCACCCCCCTTTTTCAATATACCGTTAAACCGTTAGTCGTCAGCCTCAAAAGCACAACTCATAGGCCTGGCAGCAATGACACGCCGCAGTTAGACATGGAGTGTCAGAAACAATAAATTCACAAAGCAATGAAGGGAGGCAGTGATGACTGGCAATTCGCAAATAAAATAAAATAGAAAAAAACGGTAAATAGAATATTTGAAAATATAATTAAAGTGGTGACACACCTGTGGCCTTAGGGTATGTGGAAGTACGTTGCTCTGTTTGTGTAAAATGATTAAAGAAATTCTGGTTAGTAGGAAAGTTTGGGAGGTTCATAGATCTTTTTGAGGTCCTTAAGCAGACTTTGAAAAATAATACGAGCTGCAGAGCTAAATAGAGAGGGTACAATCTTGTACAAGAGTGTACAGCTCCTGGCGTTTACCGATGATATTGATATCATCGGAAGCAACAACCGCGCCGTTTGTTCTGCGTTTTCCAGACTAGATAAAGAAGCGAAGCGTATGGGTCTGGTGGTGAATGAGGACAAGCCGAAATATCTCTTGTCATCAAACAAACAGTCAGCGCACTCGCGTCTTGGCTCCCACGTCACTGTTGACAGTCATAACTTTGAAGTTGTAGATAATTTCGTATACCTGGGAACCAGCATTAGTGACCTAGCTTCACTTGGTGTTTCCAGTTGGCGCCAAAAAGCAAAAAGGAGGAATGAGTGGCGCGCTCTGGTGGATTCGGCTATAATCGCTTAAAGCGGTTCCTACGCCAAATATATATATATATATATAAGTAGACATTGAAATTAATTTTTTCGAAGATTTTTTTTTATAGATATTATAACGACGAGAACCTGGGGACTAAAGGAAGAATCTCAACGTCGAATCTTTCAATACTGAGGTTTAAGGAAGAGCACATGTTCGGTCTCGAATAAGTTAATCCTAATAGCCCAACAGCTCAGAACTGCAATCAGGAGCCCATGTCTTCCAAATCTGAGGTTTAAGGAGGATCACATGTTCGAGTCTCGAATAAGTTAGTCCTAATAGCCTAACAGTTAAGAACTAAAAACGGGAACTTAATTTGAGAGTTAATATGGGTTCGAAGAATTGGAGTCGGAAATAATAATATGAATTCGTGGACTACACTATATTACCGATCCAGAAAAAGCTTATTAGGACAGATTGCAAAGTTGGTTGAATTTTTTCCGGATTATGTTTCCCTTTGACTCTTTCAGAGAATCTCGAGTCGGACTCACATTACCTTCTTCCTCCTTCATATTTTTGGAACTCTTTAAAAGCTTCTTGGAAGATGGTAAGCTACGGCAGATGAGCTCTATATATATGAAATATTAAACTCAATTTTCCCACTTTTTGTCTTCTCCTCACCCAACTTCAAAGTTTCTTCAGCTGCCTCTTTGCACCAGTACAAAGTGCGGGGCAGCAAAAACAAAAACCTTGAAACAAAGGTGTGAAGATTGCGCATTAACGATCTGCGCGCGAAATTCCATTAATGTATGACAAGTATTGATACAATATAGGAATTTATGTATTTTTTCACTGGAACAAGCAATGCTCCAGAGATGCCATTCAATTCGCCGCGAACGACAATTTTGTCATCTCAACAACAACGCACGTACGTGTCCATACATTCGACAACAACAAAACTTGAATAATATTAAGCAACACGCAACAAGAAAGCGTTGTGCAAGAAGACGATACGTGAAGACAAAAGCACCGAACGGCATTCCAGACGCAAAAGTCTAGCTACATTGATACAAATACAAGAGGAAAATATGCCGCCAAGTTGACAGAAATATCGCGACGATCATAAATATTATGCGATTTTGATATGAACCCAATAATGCTGAATGGTAAAGCAACAACAGCGCTTGAGACGTATGCTGAGCTGCTGTGATCTTGCTGTGTGTTGGTTAGCTGGTTAGGGGCTGAATCAGCAGCATGTTGAGCGATCTATGAATGTGAAATTTTGCTAAAGCAGTGATGGGTGTCAGCGGTATGGAGGGTTGAGGAGTGTAAAATATATATAGAAGAGGAGAAATAAATAAGGTAGGCATTAATGCGGACGGACTTCAACTTCATTGTAGAATCTAACTTAGAGGAACCCCAACGGTATTAACTATTTCGATATTCTTTTCCGAAGTATTTATAGGAGAAGGATTGGCAGTCTTGCCTTGGGGTCGACTACGCTTAACCTAGTAGCCTTAAGCCCTTTGCGTTGCCGCCTAATACATAAATTGCCAAGGAAAATACTCCTTCGATAAGGAATGTCAAAGATTGCTTTAGTGATGGTCATTCCTTGATATACCAGTGTTTAAGCACCCCCGGAACGGATTTGGTATTGGCAGACACTTGGACCAAGGAGGTAGAAGAGGTAGAGTACGATGGCCACCGATTTCTGGGATCTACAAGGTGCTACTAATATCGACAACCTGGGGAAGTGCAAAATGGCCACATGGCCATTTCATTGGTAGAATGAGGTTAGAAACTGCGGACTCATTCGCCGTATATTCCAATTTTGATCCTGGGGGCCTTCATTTTGTTCCCAAACCTGAGATATTTTTATATTTTCTCGCTTTTGGACACTAACCCTTGTCCCACTGAACTCTTGCACATACAGTTTTTTAGAGAGTACTACTTTGATATTAGATAAGGACTCGATATCTCGACTTGGTCTCTTTAGAACACATCCGAGTTCTAGTTCTATGGAAAGTTAATCCATATGGACTTCGTGAAGTTTCGAAGAAATCTTTTATATTCCTCGCATCTACGATATTAAAATACTCTTATTCAGTATACAGCTGTAGGGTTAAAAAACTTGATTGGCTCTGGTACACAGCTGTGCGACTACTTGGTCGTCTGCAGCTTCTACATATGTATATCCACGACGTATACAAGGTGTCGGCGCAAATGATGCTAAAGAAATTTGTTCAACAATAAGTGAATTTTAAACATAACACCAATAACAATGAGAAAATCACCTCAGATGGTTGGGGCGCGAAAAAATCGCGATCACCTTTGGGCTTTGTCGCATAAATGAAATGACAAAATGTGCAAAAATATTTCATTGAATGCTCAGAATCCGGCGAGATTTCGAGAACTCGTCTTCAACAACACTTGATTGTTTGTGTGTCTGTGTGTTGCGTTCAGTAAACGGCCGACACCACGCTGTCTGGCCGAAATGGCGAATGGCTCGAACTCCCCTTGTGTATATCAGGCTGGTCGGAGGCTTAGCAACTAGCAGCTGCAGAGTGAAAACGGCTTTTTGGTGATCGCTTTTGGTTGTTAAGGCAGATCGTCAAAGTGTTGATTGTTTTTCGTTCGATTGCGATTCTTATTTAAATTTCTGTTATGCGAAAACCCTTATCTGTTCGATTTTATGCTTTTTTTGTAGTTATCTAAGTTTTCTTCACTGAAAGTCATAACTTCTCAAATCTTCAGATCGGCGTTCGTCGCTTTGTATTTGCATGATTTGCGACTTGTGATTTGCATGTTGGACTGTAATATATTTCTTCTTTATATGCAAAATATGAGTGACGCTCGCGCCATAATCTTGGTGGAAGGTTTTTCATGTTCAGCAGAAGTTGTGCAAAATATGGAAATATACATGGAAATAAATACGAAATTACAAGAAATGTGATTTCGCTGCGATATGAATAAATGCATAATATTATTTATTGACAATATGAGGCATGGACAATGGGACCAAATGATTATATAAATTTTAGAAGAATTTTACCAAACTTCATTTCATCATTTGTAGCGAGTTCCTTAAGACATCGGACTATTTTTGTAGTTTTTTGTGTCGTAAATTCGTTCAAAAGTTATATCTTGTCTTTCAGAAGAGAAACATCTTTTTTTTTCCTTTTTTTTTTTATAAATTTCTACCATTTACCGAATATTGATCCAACGATCTACCCAGGCAGGCCTTGGTAAAATTGGTATAGCGTGTGAAATCTCTGAACGTATTGTAATTCTTGGAAGAATCTGAAATGCGGATAAATCTCTTTCTCGATCTCAAATTGCAATCCCTCAAGTTCTTTAATCTAATATAATACTGACTAAAGACAAGGTAATAAAAAATGGGGTATCTCATCCGAGGTTGTTGTTTCGTTTTCATTAGGGGTTTTTTGATGTGGTGGGTCTCAAACCCTACGCACAACCGTCCTACTTGCAGAAGCGTGGACGATGTCATCATCCGATGAGACGACTCCGGGAGTTTTCGAGAGAAGGGGTTTGTGGAAGATTTATAGTCCCTTAAACATTGAGCTGTATGTGCTAATCGACGACATAGACATAGTTCAGCGAATAAAAAGACAGCGTCTACGCTGGCTAGGTCATGTTGTTCAAATGGACGAAAGTGCTCCAGCTCTGAAAGTGTTCGATGGAAGCCGCTGCAGGTCCGAGAAAGAGGGAGACGCCCATTCCGTTGGAAGGACCAGGTGAGGAAGGACCTGGCTTCACTTGGTAACCTAAGATATTACTGACAATTGTATCCACACATATAAACTCTTGTTGATTTGCGAGATAAGGCCTCTGTTTGTTGGTTGAAAACTGTCTTTCGGCCTGAGTCAGGCGAAGTGGAAACAGGCCGTATCAAAAAATTTGTGATAGGATATTTTGCGATCCACACTCAGGAATCATTTGACATCCCAATGGATCGCCTTTAGCTGCCTAAGTGGGATCTATTGCGAAGGTCAGCTTTTGAACTCAACCTAACATAGGTAAACATTGATGCGAACGGTTTTAATTAAGATGTTTCAAGTCGAAAATAAACTCGGATATTAGAAGCTATTCGACACACTGTTCCGCACAACTCAAAGTGTCAGTTTTGCGCTAAAGAAATATGATTCGCGATATAAGCTTGGCAAGATAAACAAATGCAGTACATCTATACTCGTATATACTTCTTTGAGATATGGTTTTTTGTAACTGTGAGCTTGTTACCGATTTAACTGCATCACTGATTTTGACTTTTGCGATGACAATTCGCAAGAAAATTGCTCAACACAAGTAAAAGAAAGGAAAAAAAATAAAAATGAAAAGTGACAAGCTGGCTTTGAGGCAGCTTGGCTTTCAAGCGGCAAGTTGTTTGTGTGTGTGCGTGTGTGTGACGCGCTACTGCTTTAAATGCAGTGACAATGGGCCATCATCATCACTTTATTCATATATTCCAATAAATAAATGCAATGCAAACATTTGATTGTCATCGACGATTGTCAGATGGGCGGCTTGCTGGCTGCCTGGCAGTCTCGGCGATTGGCTAAGAGGCTGCTGCTTGGATTCTTTCGATTCTGCATAGCAATAACTACACGCATTAGTACGTGTCGCTGCTGTGTAAATATGTTTGTTATTGTAAATACATATAAATTTACAAGTTGCCGCAAAATGTTGCAAGTGGCATTGTATCGGCCGAGTTATGTCCTTTTAAAGCATTTTTGATAGGTGACACAATTCTTTTTTTTGTGTTGTTTTTACATATGCATGTTTGCTTTTGTTGTACAGATATCATTTTTGGCTTTGACGTTTCGCGTGGCACCCGCTTGTCTGCCGCAATCGCTTCCTGACTGACTTTACTTTGCTTTATGACTTGTGGCAAATTTATGAGTTGTCAGTTTGAAAATGCAGCGTGAGGTGATTTGTTTTTATTGCATGGACCTTTTGCATATATGATTGTTGCAATTCTGCGTAATTTTTTGGTTTTGATAAATGCGATTGTCACTTGTCAATATCGAGTTATGTACGTTCATTGCGATTTGTAGGAAAGAACTTCAATTGTATTTCTGCTTCAAAAATCAAAATCCATTGTAATGGAATAATCAGCATAAAACTTTTAGAATGCACTATTTGCAGGCTCAGATAAGTACCCCTAGCATAAAAGGGAAATGAAACGCGTTCTTTAAAGCTATCTTAAAGATTTTAGGCTTGTACACTCTTAAATAAATTTAGGAAAAAACAAGAAATAGATCCATCTATGAGACCCGAATGATTTTGTTCGGGAATGTAGCAATCTACTCTTCAAACCGTCAAAGTTACCCCTCTGTCCTCTCTTTGAAGCAAAACCGCTTTCAAGGAACATCAAGAGCATATTCTCAGAATGCGCAAGCCATCTCCCTATTTTACGAACCATGTAATGTTTGCGTATGAGAGATACTTCATTCTAGGAGAGGCATTTACTCATTAACTTCACACGAATAAAGTTCTGGTGGTCGCAAAACTATCAATCGCAGATTAAGGGGTTCGCAGAACCTCGTTACTCTTCACCGATTAAGGTCTGAAACGAGTATCAGTTTAAAATTTTACCTATCCACTCTTGACCATGACAAATCAAACTGATATCCAGCTTGAAACTGACCACCTCTTTGGGCCGAACAACTCCTCGTCTTTTTATACTTTTAAACTTCGGTTTCCGTAACATTATATCCGGCCCCGGTAATATCATTACTCCATATCCGGTTATCCCATTTCCGGTTCCGGTAACATAATTTAAGTTTCCGGTTACCCCATATCCGGTCACTGCTAACATCGGTTCCCGTAACATCATATCTGGTTCCGGTAACATCATGTTTGGTTTCGGTTGCCCCATATCCGACCATATCATATCCGGTTGCTCCATATCCAATTCCGGTAACATCATTACCCATATCCGGTTTCGGTTGCTTCATTCCCGGTTCCGGTAACATATAATTTCCGGTTCCGGTAACCCGGCAGAGCGTCATTGTGGAGCACCACAATACTTTGAATAATCATAACATAGATTTTGATAATCTTGGCGTCATATGAAAGCCAATTGTCATTACTATAACATAAAATTTAAAGTAAATTTCTCCCTAGATATAGGGTTGCCTATTTCAAAATGATCAGGATGACGAGACGAGTTGAAATGGATGTCTGTCCTGACTAAACTTGGTACACATGCCAAAGCAGCTGGATGTAATTATTTCTAAAAAGTGGGCGTGCTACATTCCTAAATAAGTGTTTTGTGAATATCTCGGATCGTTATATAAACCAAACTTTCTGCAGTCATTTCCCTTACGATTACAGTTGCTCCATTTTCGGTTCCGGTAACATCATACCTGGTTATCAGTTCCGTTTCCGGTTGCCTCATCATATTAGATTACTCCATATCCGGTTCCGGTGACATAGTTTCCGGTTGTTCTATTTCCGGTTCCGGTCACCCAATATCCGGCCACCTCATATACGGCTGATTCATTTCCGGTAACATCATTACCCATATATGTACATACCTAATTATAGATTTTTCACAAACACGGTGGGCTTTATTTATTCCGCATATATCGGTTAATATGCGAGATAACATAGCAAAATTAAGTATAGTCTTGGATATCGTGTACTATTTTGGTGAAAATGAGTGAAATCGGTTTATGAATTACCTCAGCCCTTCTAAACCATATATGAGAATTTTCGTTATTCTATTGGACTCTATGCCGAATATATGGGTCAAATTGTGTGTTATCTCAATAAAATTATATCAATAAATTGCGAGAGTATAAAATGTGCGGTTGCAGACGAACTTAGCCTTTCCTTACTTGTTAAAATTTGAAATTATGAAAGTTTCAAAGATAGAATTACTGTTAAAAAGTATTTTGCTGAAAGCTCTCCGAGAGAAAATGTGTGAGAATCCGTTCACTTTGTGCAATAACCTCCTCGCTGATTTTTCCAAATATACTTATGTACATACATATATAATATTTGTACTTATTTTCTCTGCGCATATGTTTATCCTTTTGAAATAAATAACTTTATATACACATGTATATTAACACCTATAAACATACATATGTATGTGTGTTTGTGTGCTGTTCGCTTTATGCAACACCGCTTGGCCGCTTACCTTTTTAGCATTTAAATGAATTCGCATATTGCATTTTTACGCTAAAATGCTTCCAAAAACAGATTTTTCATTTGCACATTCCTGAATGGGCGAATGAAAATCCGGATTACGTTGCTGCCACTGCCACTGCTGTTGGCGGCGTTGCACTGTGTGTTTACTGCTTGATTGTTTAAAATTTCAATATCCAAATTTAACATACATACTTTAATTTACAACAAGAGAGAAGAACAATACTAACTTGAGTTAAGTTGTTTTCTCAATTTTACATTTATTCAAAAATATCTTCATATGCGCCTGTGGGTATGCTAAGTGAATTATATTTCGATCATTGAAGTTATTGCAAGAACATTAATAAATAATTGTTTTGCTTTAAGGAAAAAATATGAGTTAGATGACAAGAAGTAGAAGAGGAGGTCCCGTTAATATCTTTTACGATGTTTCGAAGCTGAATGATAGTGTATTCTTATAGACGTGTATTCTTATAGAGTGATCAATAGTATCGAAATCAGATCGCTCGAACACTTTAGTTTCCTATATGTTCTGGATATATCCCAGGATCAACGGGTTGTGTTGAAATATTAACATTAGATATATTCTTGAGGAAGCTAAGAACAAATTTTATAGTCCAATACTTAATATAAGTAGGGCTGAGTTAGCGAGAACCTCATTTTAATATTTTTTCTATATTAACGATTTCAGATTATCATTTGACCTTCAAAGAAGCAATCGAGAATAGGTCATAACATCATATAGAACTTCCTTTAACTTTGTCTGGATCCGACTTATTGATAACCAATAGGTCGAAAGTCCTATATTTAAGAAAAAACCTATTGATACCTTTAGAAGATTAAGGCGTTCCAAATTGAATTATCGAACGATTGATCCTTCGATTAAATTTCGAAGTTTTGAAGAGAAGTTTCAGGTTTATCGTGTTCTTATATTGTAAATTTTTCTCAACACCACTATACATATTAACTCTTTCGCACCACTGTACGCGAGTTTCCACTGCCGCTGACGCTACAGCGTTGCAGCTGCGTCGTTGTCATATCCCACGGGCACCATTCAACGCTTCAGCAATATGCAATGCATAAAAGAATCCGGACACATGAACACATACACGCATACAAAGAAGGGAAAGGAGCCTTTAGAGCTTGGCCGCTTAACAGCTGTTATGCAAGTATGCATGTGCGGCGAGTAGGTGGCCAAGGTGGACGAAGAGGTGATGAATATGTGACTGTATGTGAGGCCAATAACAAATAGCATTACAACTTTGGTCAAACGAAATGTTTTAATACATTGCTGAAAAGCTATTTTATAAGCTCAAACACACACACACAGACATACATATGCACACACTCGTACACTCACACATGTTAATATATGAATGCTTATACCGTTATTGAGTATTCCCTTTGAGCGCGTCACAAAAAGGGATACATTTTCGCACTTTTCGGTTTAAAGCTGATGCTGGCGTTGACGTGGTGTGGCGGCTTTGTGTGTGACACACGAAAAACAACAACAAAGCATATATGTGTGTGTGTGTGTTTGTGAAAAAAATTGCAAGTAATCAAAATGAATAAAATTAAAGGAAAATCAATTCACTTTGACTTTGTGCTTATGGTGACGCTGATAAATTCAATCAAGGCTCAGCAGTCCTCCCTCTCAGCTTTCCCTTTACACGCAGTGGTCCACGCACGCAATCCAATAAGCACCACGCCTGTTTTTCCCTGCTTTTTTATAGGTGTGTGTGTGCTTCCATACTTTCACGAGTCCTGCTCACACACACACGCACACTTATAAACTCAGGCGTGTATGCATTTCATTTTTGTTTTTGTTTTTTATTTATATTTTTGTTGTATTTTTAAGAATTTATAATTGAGTGCGTTTTTTGCCACGAAAATTTCATTTCATTTGTCGGATTTTCACTTTGTAACATTGCAATGGAATTAATTAATCAGCATTTCAGAAGGGACACAGTTCATTACATTATTGAGAACATTTTTTTTTTTTTATGTATTTTATACTTATTTGTGTGTAAACTAAAAAATATTATGGAGAGACAGGTTTACTGTTCACATTTTATTATTCTTCTTGTACGAGTATATAAGTGGATAACACAATTTTTTTCGTCTCCTGCATTTCTTGTGGCGCCGTCCTGTTGAAACGACATATTGTCCAAGTCCATATCATCCAATTCGGCCCAAAAATATTCGGTTACCATTGAGCGGTAGCGATTCCTATTCACAGTAACGTGCCGGTCTTGACCATCACGGAAGAGTACGGCCCAATGACGCCGCCGGCCCATAAACCGCACCAAACCGTATTCTTTTCTTGATGCAATGGTGACTCATGGAGTACGTGTGTATTGTTGCCTCACCAATAATGCATATTTTGCTTATTAACGAAGACATTCAGCCAGAAAGAACCGACAATAAATTGAATATAGCGCTCTTTAAGTTGAGGTCACTGTCTCCGAATTTCAACAGTAAATTTTAATAATTTCGGCTCTGGGTTGGATCGTATATCTTGCCATGATGAAATGGCAAACCTTACTGAAGAGAAATGTCCAAAGAGCGGGAAAAATATGGCGACGTCATATCGTCGTCTCTACCGTTGTCACTACCATCGTCCAATCGGCCTACTTGTGTAGCATCCTTATTGGAAAACCCTTAATAACCACCTATCTCACTAGGTTCTACTGTCTCAAAAATATTCGATACATGTTTTCCGAACTCTTCATTTTAGATCTAACCTTAACCAATTGACATCTATCGAAGAAACGGTTATTGAGTCTCACAAAAATGGGAATATCTAAATTGTAATGTTTAACGAGTTTAGATATGAAAGCATATTTATAATATACATATGTTTGATCCGGGGAATTTAAAAGAGGCGTCCTTTGGTAATACGAGTATATACATTTTGTATTCAATAAAACCAATAAACTGCCTTGGAAACAGTTGCCAAATTCGAAAAACAAATGGGGGAACTTTGTCCAACCAACTGTATCGAGATGTTTAGAATCATTACTAAACCTTGTATCATTCATATTAATGCGTGAAAGGACCAAAAATTACTCTTAATTCTACCCGTCTCTAATATTATGAAGTAGTACCGCTTGACAGAGTTGACACAAATAAGTTGTATTGACCTTCCCGAAACTGCACCACAATACAATAATATAAGACCATTTAAAAGGAAGAATCAATAGAATAATGTATGAATGTATTTGGCGTAGAAACCGTTTATACGATCGATAATAGTCCGCCATTCTTCTCTTTCCCTCGCAATTCGGCGCCAGTTGAAAATCCCAAGTGTAACCATGTCGCTCTTCACCTGGTCTTTCGAACGGAGTGGAGGCCTTCATCTTCCTCAGGTTCCAATGGCGGGTACTCCATCGAATACTTTCAAATCTGAAGTGTTTTCGTCCATGCAGACAACATGACCTAGCCAGTATAGCCGCTGTCTTTTTATTCGCTGAACTATGCCAATGTCGTCGTATGTATAACTTGTTCAGCTTATCGATCTATTTTTCTCTCGAAAACTCCTTGTGTCGTCTCATCGGATGTTGACATCGTCCACGCTTCTGCACCATAAAGCGGGACGGGAATGATAAGAGTTTGAGTTTGGTATTCAATAGAATAATAGGTCAGATCAGATCTGATATAGGGAGCAAAATTGTATTAAATCTTTAGAATTATGTATGAATATAGGGATGACACAAGTTACCATATAAAAGTATTGCATTAGAGTATCTATACGAGTTTCAATGAAAAGGTTAAAAAGTTTCCAAATTTCGCAAACAGATGCCCTCATATGATATAGAACTGGATCCCTTACTCATATCATAGATATGATAGATTGCAGGAGTCGCTGAATTTGTCATATTGTCAAATTGAATACAGAAACCATATTCTGATAGAAATTAATAATAATGAAATAATATCCATATATCCAATTAGATAGAAGTGTCGAAGAACTATCATTTTCAACTATCATTCCATGAGACTTTCATCAAAAAGACAAAAATGATTGAAAACCAAAAAAAAAAGGTTCTGCGGTTTGAATTAATTGATATTTATCAATTACCAATTTTGCTCTCTGCATTGGACCAGAAATGAGTACTGGGTGATGGACTGCGGCGAGCTCGGCCATTTACTATACATGTTGAGATAAGTATATGTTAGGAGTACATTTTGTTGCTGTACAAGTTGTTGTAAAGTACAAGTATCCCTGAATGTAAGAGTTTTGGTCACATATTATGACCATTAAACGATTAAAGTCACATACCAAATGTCAATTTTTTTCTTTCCTTAACATAACCAAAAACACAGGAACCCACATAATCCCAACACCTTTAAATGTCCAAAATGCTTCGTGGCAAATGCGCTGTGGCGCGGATGTGTTGAACATGTTTGGCTGGCGTGTTAAATTTATTTATGACCATCGAAATTATGGGATTTTTTGTACTTGCCAATGACGAATGCGAATCAAATTTAAGCAGGCGAGACAAACGATCTGCTGCAGCAAGAAAAAAGAGAAATTTGGTTGCTACACAACATATTTTTCAACGGTTTCAGTTTTCTGCAGCTCATTGAGGCATTTGTTATGTATTTTTTATGACAAGATTTTTTAATGGGCCACTACGCCAGAGCTGGACGAGCGGGTGGCCGGTGGGATGTCGTGGAAGAAAAAATTATAAAAAACTACATATCTGCGTAGAGACGCTTAAAGCAACCCAAATCTTCGGATTTTTTTCGCCACGCGCTGCGTCGTGAATTTTAATTTCGCTCCCAAAGTAAGCTGAGAAAAGCTAAAAATCGTTGTCAAAATTTTACGTTTTTACCATTTCTTAAGTGGCTATAATGTCGCATAAGTGAGCAGGAAGAAGCGTATTGTTGTTGTTACTTTTTTTTGTCAACAGTCTTTGCAGATCCGTGGTAAAAAAAGTGATCTGAATTATATGTGACACAATGGGTTTAAGTATTTTTTTCACTTAACAACAAACACATGGGCGTTACTGTTGTTTTTGTTATTGTTGTGGCTACTTAATACATTAAACATAAGCTAAATTGGTTTAAACGCGCGCGCTTGCGCGCACACCAAAAATGCCTCGGCCAGCGAGCGAGCGAGCGAATGAGGTTGATCGACTGGCTCGGCACGAACAGGCACACATACACACACACACACACCTCAGCACATATGGATTGAAGTACTTTTGTGTTTTTGTACATAAATTGCGACAATAATTCATTGGCTGCGCGCATGCTCTTTGCCATTTCTTCAACCTCAACGATAAATAAATGAAAAACACAATTATATTGTAATGACGGGCAATAAAATATTTGGGTGTTGACAAATTATGGCAACGCCTTTTCGGGCAGTCATCCGTTTGTTGCTCGATTTGCTTTAAGCCTATTTGAGTTTTCTAATTGAAAAAATTACTTGATCGATTTGGATGGTATATAGCTTTGATTGTTGTAAAGAAAGCCAATAATAAAGGCTATTATATTATAAATAATCACCTCGTGTTTCCTTTCATAAGTATTAGGAACTTTTAGAGACCTCCTAGCTTTCAGCTTGACAGTTGTCATACCTGCTGTCAAAAGTAATACATATGTTTGACAGTTATGTTCTGGCAAATTCTAACAATTTATCATGCGACAATTTTCAGAAAGAACTCCTTATGCAGGAACATTTTTTTAGTAATTTCCACAGTTTCACTTTTTCCGATAGGTGGCAACCATAACCAGGTTTTCAAAGAATCCAAAGAAAATGATGTCTCATATATAGCCTAGCGATTAACTATTCTTCAAACATTAAAACAGGAATCCATAATTTTTGGAAGAGACCTGGACCAGTGAGAGAATGAAACTCAATTTGAATTCAGACGGAGAGCGATTATAAATTTCATTGGAAAATTGAAAATTTCTGCATTTAAAATTGTAGGCGATAAGATTTGTATAAAAGAAGAAGAACTGATTCCGTCACATGGGATAATAATATTAGGTTGTCAAATATCTCCCTTCTCCTTGGCAATACAACATATCTTTGATAGGTCTTGACATAACGTACAAAACGACGCTATGCATGATTAGTTTGATATAGCATTCAACAGTTATAGATGTGTAAACATGGAGTTCACTAACGCCGAAATTCGCGCTATATTATAAAGTTTTCCATCGTTAAAGGCAAATCCGCTAGAGATACGTTCCGTGAGATTAATGGTATTTTGGGGGATGGTACTCCGTCACTTCGAACTGCAGAGGAATGCTTTCGACGATGCAGAGCGGGTAAGCCAGCCGGCGGAAGACCTGCGACGACGAATACCGATCAAATCATGGAAAACATCGAGTTAGACCGGCATGTGGTATCTCGTGACATCGCCCAGGAGATGGGAGTTAGTCACCAAATCATTTTAAACCATCTGCAGAAAGCTGGATACATAAAAAAGCTTGATGTTTGGGTGCCGCATGATTTGAGGCAAAAAAAAACCTTCTGGACCGAATCAACGCCTGCGATATGCTGCTGAAACGCAATGAACTCGACTCATTTTTGAAGCGGATGGTTATTGGCTACGAAAAATGGATCACGTACGACAATATCAAGCGAAAACGATCGTGGTCGAAGACCGGTGAATCATCCCTAACAGTGCCCAAGCCGGAATTGACGGCCAGGAAGGTTTTGCCGTGTGTTTGGTGGGATTGGAAGAGAATCATCCTTTGAGCCCTTCATCTACTGCGAACAACTGGACCGCTTGAAGCAGGCGATCGACCAGAGGCGTCCAGAATTGGCCAACAGGAGGGGTGTGGTGCCAGACCACACACTTCGTTGATGACTGGTCAGAAGCTACGGGAGCTTGGATGGGAGGTTTTATCGCATCCACCATATAGCCCGGTTATAGCGCCAAGTGATTACCATCTGTTCCTGTCCATGGCGAACGCCCTTGTTGGTGTAAAGTTGAACTCAAAAGAGGCTTGTGAAAAGTGTCAAATAATAATAGTTTATCGATAAAAGATTTACTGGACTACCAACTAAGGACCAGTATTCAAATCACCTTTATTTTCCAAATTTGTATGTTATGTTTAAGAAAATTCATTCTTCAAATGATCTTACACGATAAAGTCTTGACTGAAGTAGTCCTATATCCAAAAAATTGGATGGAAAGACTGTGCTATCATTCCATTCTTTAAAAAGGAAAGGGATACCATTATAAAATTAGCACAAGAAACATAATGTATTTTTGGCGTTTAAACTATTAATGAAGTAGAATTATGTATAGACATGAAATATAATACAAATTCAATACAATGATATATGCATTTAAATACCTACCAAATGCTTAGGCAGATAAGGATCTGCCGGTGGCAACTGTAGCGCTGAGGAAGTCACTTGCCACAAACAAGCAACTTGCAACATTTTTAAGCCTCGCTCGAAAAAACTCTAAATAATTCATTGTTGACTGGCGAACATGACACATTCGATGTGTAATGCGTTGATCGCGCATTTCTCGCGCATATCCACCAAGGATCAACAACATGTTGGCCTACAAAGGATAGTAAAATATTGCAACAGGCTGCAAACAAGCCGAAGCCCAGAAGCTAAATGCGCTTATGTAAGCATTTATTGCAGTTTTGCACATTTTCAAATGAGAAATGAGCGCTGAGCATTAACTGAAGTTGCGAACAAGGAAGTGTAGTCTTCAAATGAATTGGAAAAAGGATGCGTGGGTCCAACATTAAATAAGTGGCACGTTGGCAGAATAATAATAATCTTGCAAAAGGATGTGTTCATGACACCGCGGGCAATTTTAGCTTCAAACAAGCTGCTTTGGTCGTGTGTTTTTGGTTTCTTTAGTTTCATTATTCTTTTTTGAAGGAAGGGTGCAACGTGTTGGCTTTTTAAACGGTATTACAAATTAATTTTTGGCATAAATATACATGTGCTTATGAGAACAGCCCGTGTCATTCGCAACATTTGTAGGAAGTGTATGCGCATGCGCAAACTTAATATGCACAACTTATTATCCTTTGAATTAATTGGGTATGTAGAAAACTTCCTTCACAATAATATGTTTGAGACGAAGGAGACAAGTTTATAATTGTATACCATCCTATGGATATGAACCTGGTTTTAACAAAGGAAATGTTTTAGTAAAAATTTCTCTCTGGAAAATGGATGCCGGATATCAGAAGAACGTAAGATGGCGGCTGTCAAAAGAATGACAGATTGATGTCATTTCAAACCGATATCAAATGGATCTGGTAGCTGTCAATAGGATGTCACATGCTGTCAAATATATGTCCGATGGATGTCAAACGGACGTCATATTAATGTCAGCATAGATGTCAAATGGATGTCAAATGACAAACGTCAAACGGGCGTCAGATTGATAACAAATCATAGTTGTAAAACCGTTATCAACAATTGTCAAAAGTTTGTCAAGTGAAAGATGGATGCCATATGGCAGATGTCAAATCAAGAACGGATGTCAGTTAGATAATGTCAAATATGTGCAGCTTCGAGCTGACTAGAATAAATATGGTATCGAAGAAAGTACAAAGCTGATCCAACTTAAAGACAAATTTGACTGTTGGGGTTACCAAATGTTACCGCATGGCTCTCAATTTGACAGTGATCAGTCAGAAATTACCGAATATATTTAATTTAGGAACCCTTACTTGAAGGTCTCCAAGACCAAATGGAACTCAATCCACTAGAAATTAAAAAAAAAATGGCGAGTTTGGAGTTGTTCTTTAGGGTCCTATTCTCAATAAGATAAACGCCACTTTTTCAAACCCAGCTCCAATTTGTCGTGTAGGGTATTAAATTACCGTGTAATCCGCTACTTGTTAGTTAAAGTATCAATGCTGGTTCCTGTTGTATTTACGTTACGTTGCCATTACTTATTGTTGTAATTGCTTATTTGGAATTCTTTCAGCCGATGTGCTCACCCTATCGGCAACATGCTGGCACGATTATCATTATTTGTTTGACGCGTACAGACAACGAATTTTTAATTTACACGCCCTTCTTTAGACGCCTGTATTATCTTTCTTTTATTTTTAATTTTCGACGTATTATTTTTTAACCGTTGTTTGTGTTTTTGTACAATAAATTGTTGTGCTCGAATGTATGACAACTTGATAAGCGCATTGCACGCGGTGCGTTTATAAAAATACAAAAAAAAATTGGGATGAAAAAAAATAACACACCCGCTATAAATATGCATGATCCCTAAGCATTCACCGCGCGTTGTTTTGCGCCGCCGCCACTTCACCATCACCACATCAAGCGGCTGTTATTAACACCTGTTTCCAACTATTTTTCAGGGCGCTTGCGCATTCAAAATTCAAACACTTTCAGCTCAGCTCGTGAGTCCGCTGCGCATGTCCTGCTGCGTCGTCGCGCTGTCCTGTCGACCTTCTCGTTGCACTTCCTTTTGTGCTCATATTTTCTACTTAACTTTTGTGTTTTTGTATATTTTTATTATTCAGATTAGGTTCACATTTCACTAAGCGCATTGTTTGGCATCGTTTATCACAGTTTTATGGTTTGTTTGTCATTTTAACACCTTTCCACCGAGTGTAGAAAGGATACTACACTCAAGGTGTGACACTCATTATTTTCATGGAATTTAATTAAAGCGCCTAATGCATTTTTCTATGCTTCTGTGCATGCTTATCCATGTCGTTTGTATAAATTATTGGGTTAACATAGGGGTTTCCATATTATAGAGACATTAGTTGTGGAAAATGAAGATAAAAAGTGGAAAATAGTTAGAATTGTTAAGGTCCGCTGACTTCAAGCTGAGATATCAAAGTGAGATTAATTAAATATCCATAATTTGATACCATGTAGCGACGGAAGGGAAGTGTAGGTTAGGTTAGGATGATCCCAAAGAGGTTCAGTATGAATAACCGTCAAACAGGCCCATTATATATCTTCTCTTAAGTAGAGAAGAACATCTTAGTTAGCTACATAAGTTTACTCGTTCTCCTATTTCAACTTTCTGGAATACCAACATCATTTCGTGCCTATGAACCCATCCCATGAAGAGATGTAGAGAAAGATGTGTTAAAATTCTGAGAAGTTCAAACGATAGTCTTTGAAATATTTATTACACCATCCCATAGGCCTTATTATAAACTTCCTTAAAGTGGATAACGACTGTCCAGTTAACCTCGGGAATCCTCTTGCCATAGCCCTCGTGTCCCGGATAGTTACATTATTTTATTAGAGAAAATCAGGAGATCTCAAAAAGCTCTTAACAGAGACCGTGCCGGGTATCCTAAGATTATGGTTTCTCCATCTATCCGACTTCTCGCAATAATCAGATATTAATTTGTGTGGGCCTCAATATACATATCTAACGGCTCCTTGGCTAGTAGTATAAGTGCTCAAACGCGAATGTCTCATCTACTCGTGTACTTGTCCTCCAAAGACAACATGGTCAGTGGCATTCACTTCAAAAAACTTTACTTCTACAGTCAAAAAATCAATATTTATATATTTTTCGGAGCCCGGTATGAATATGGGCTATAGACATTACCGGGATTTCATATAAAAATAAGTTAGGACATCCAGTTGTCCACATATTGTATTGCTCATGGCTCCAGAGGACAGGCCAGCTCGGACTATTACGCATACAGCTTTATAGAGACCTAAAAGAGAGACTTTCCAATTAAGTGTTCGGAAGAGTAATTAATTTCTAATAGTCCTGAAGTCCATGAAGGATCCCGAGAGCGAGAGGATATGACTTCTGCGAAAGATGTGAAAATGAGTTGTGGTGTTCCAGAGGAATGTAGAACGATCGACTAATATGAGTGGAACTAGAGGAAAATAGAACGATTGACTGGTATGAGTAGAACTATCCAATTATCAGTCCAAATAGGCCATAAATATAGAGAAGATCAATTTCAGATTCAGAAGCGAGTACTTTAGACTAAATATCTGCGATATCAAATATATGTATGTATGTATGTTGTATATTGGTTCTGCGAACTATACTAACATCCTTAACTTATCCAAAATACATACAAACAACCGTCTGAAGGTATACGTATTAGCCTAATTAAGTAAAAGAAATAATATATTTATTGAAATGGAATAAAATTTTAATGAACTCGCATGTACGTGGAGGACAACGCAAATTATTCCTTATAAAATGTTTTGAAACCAAGTTAATAAAGTATTTCGTTCCTGTCACTACATGTGATTTTGAGTGTGTGTGTCTTTCTGTCGTACAATCGTACGTTGATCACCGCTCGGTGACATGCAAATATCGATCGCGATCAACAGGTTGCGCAGTTGCCACAGCGACACAAACCCTGAAGCTTGACTAACAGTCAGCAAAGGGGCAGGCAGACTGGCAAGCGACACGCATGCGCAGATTGCGCTTCCTCTCCTTGAGCTCAGCTCATACACGAGTATATGAATTGCTTTTTTTTGGAACGATTTAATTTTATTTTTATGTTTTTTGTTGAGTCTTCGCTTATTTATTGATTTTGTACAATAAATTTTGCATGTTTGCTTCCAATTTAAATAAAATTCGACAACTCTAAATCACTACATTTTGACATTGTGAAATGCAAACGCGTGAAACAACGGGCTACTTAGTATCGTGCTACTGGCATTCGCTTCGTCTTCTTCGAGAGCGACGCAGCTGGGGCTTAAAGGATGCTTATAGTCATATGTATATATTGGTATGTTTATATGTACTTATTTTGGATGTCATTGGTTAGGGTAGTTGAAATCTTTATATTGGATCTGATTTTGTACCTCTTTCATTTAATTATATTTTTATTTATACCCGAGGAGAGGCATCCTACACTGATAATTTAAAATCAGAATTTATCCAGCTTTTTCATTATTTTTAGTTATCCTTCGATTATCTTCGATTTTCTTAACTGCGTGTAAAATTGTATGTAAAATTCAGATTTCGGCCAAAATAAATGCACTCCCTATTCCTAATTATATACAGAACAAGTAATTAAAGGCTAAGTTCGGTTGTAACCGCACATTTTATACACTCGCAATTTATTTATTTAATTTTATTAATATAACACACAATTTGGCCCACATTCGTCATATATATGGTATAAAGTCCATTGAAAGTTGGAAAACCTTAATATTAGGTACATATATAGAAGCTAAGTGAAGTTATGACCTGATTTCACTAATTTTTGGCACGGAGACAAATTATTCGAAGAAAAATATTACCTCTGAATTTCTTTAAAATATCTCAGAGACTTACTTATGTTTTCATTATAAAACTTATCGGAAGCACCCAGGTCCTCCTGTTCGATATACGGGGCGATGCCACACTATAAATGCAGTATTTGTGTAAAGTTTTGTTCCGATATCTTCACTAGTGCTTACTTTACAAATGAAAAGTAAACGAATCAGATTGACTTCACAGTTCTGGTATAGAGGAAGTAGGCGTGGTTGTAAACCGATTTGGCCTATTTTCATAACATATCATTGGGATCGCAGGTAAATATTACGAATGAATTTCATTGAAATTGGTCGAGTAGTTTCTGAGATATGCTTTTTGACCCATAAGTGGGAGGAGCCACACCCATTTAAAAATTGGATATCACAATTTGAGTGCAGCTCTTATGTACCATCTTAGCCACTTTGTGGCAAGATAACCCTAGTGAAAAATTATGTAAAAATGGTTCAAAAAAATTTACTTAAAAACAAAATTTATATCATGAAAAATATGACAAAAGTAAAAAATTCGGCTGTAACCGAACATTTTATTAAAAAAATACACAGCTGTTAGTTTTTAAGAAATTTAGTTTAAATTTTATACGCTAATGTTTCAGTTATTACAATTCATTTTCATATGATACCAAGATTATCAAAATCGGAGTAATGACTATTCAAAGAGTTGTGGTGCTCCACAACAAGCTTTGTCGGTTCTGCCGGGTTACCGGAACCGGAAATAATGTTACCTAAACCGGATATTGGACAATCTGAGACGGATATGGGTACTGATTTTACCGAAACTGATGTTAATGGAACCGAAAATGGAGCAATGGAGGTAAACGTAAACGGAAATTATATTACCGGAACTGGATATACAATAACCGGATGTTACCGGAACCGAATATGGCGTAACCGGAAACGAAGATGATGTTACCGGAACTGGAACTACATGATATGAGGTGACCGGATATGTGGTAACCGGAAAAGGAAATGATGTTACCAGATCCGGATCTGGGGTAACCAGATATGAGGTGGTCTTATTTTCATCCGTGTCATCATGGTGTCTAGAAAGTATTGTGTATCAAATTTCATTGAAATCGGTCGAGTAGTTTTTAGATATGGTTTTTGACCCATAAGTGGGCGGCGACAAGCCCATTTTCCATTTTCTTTTTAAATCTAAGTGATGACGTTTTACGTTAGTGAGTTAACTCACTTTCAGTAATGTTGAACCTAAATTTTGTATGTGGTTATTATCCGATAATAACAATTTGAATCGTGTATAATGGGGTCCTTAAGGGAAACGACTTCAGAAAGTTTGGTTTATATAGATTTATTGGTTTCCGAGATATTCACAAACACTTATTTAAGGGCGGGCCACGTCTACTTAAAAAAAAATTACTTCCAGATAGGTCTCTTTGAGAAACAATTTTCGTCAAGATATCTTAATGTTTCCTCAAACTATCCTATGCATGAACGAACGGACAGACAGGCATCCGGATTTGAACTCCACTTGTTACCCTGATCACTTTGGTATATATGTATTTGATAAGCCATTGAGCCTCTTTGTACTTTGAAAAATATTCTATAGAGATAATCGGAGATTAATTGTCGTATACTATTCGGGCGCTCTCTAAAAGGGATGGCAAAAGCTGGTCAACATCATATAAGACTAAATTTAGTTAACTACCAAAGTAACTCAAGTCAATTTAATGTAATGGAGACGATTTGAGTTACTCTGATCCACTTATTCGAGATTCGATGTATTGTTTTATCGAAAATAGTACCTCAGAATCGGAAACTTCAAATTATGCTAGGTTAAATATTAATGACATCTCCAGATTTGGTCTAGAGATTCAAATATCTAATTTCGACCAGTCAAATTGAGATTGTTTAGCAAGATAACAAAGAAAAATACATGACTTGCAACATAAAGACATCACAAGGTCAATAATTTGTTTAATATATCCAAAAAACTAGTCTCTCTCCCTCCGTCTCTCCTACTCAGCAGCTTCAACTTTATTAAATTAATGAAATTTTCAAATGCGCTAATTAAATTTGAACGCTTTGTCACACTAAGCGTACGCAAAAATTTGAATAATTTTATTTATGAGAGTGTTTTTTTTCACTCCAGCGCTAGTAACAAGTTCATTAGTTGCTGAACTGCGTCAGTTAGACTACGGACGCAGGTGCAGAAATGTTCCTGCTTTCGCGCTGTCAACCAAAAATGTCAACGCAGCGTTGAATAAATAAATAAATCACTTATTCAAATTGATTGTTATAAATTTGCTAAAAAAACAAAAACAAAAAAATGCCATGAGCAACATTTTGCGAAAATTTTCCAAAATTTCGTGAATTTTTTTCTAAAATTTTTATTTCGCAAAAGTAACATATGAGCTATGGGAATACAAAAAAACGTGAATATTGCAAAAATGAATTTGCGAAAAAATTATTTGCATGTTTCTTAGTTGCTTCAAAATTTGCATAAATTTTTTCCCACGAATTTTTGTGACAATTTACGATATGTGCAAGTATGAAGTGGTCGCTTTTAAATTCATCGCAGTCGATTAGATATTACTCGATCGAACAAGTTTGCATTTCATTTTGTCGAATTGCTATAAAACTAATTTATTTTCATAAAGAAACACAAACAACCAGCTACATACAACAACACAAACAACATTCATAATTTGCTAGTGTTTGCTCTTTGGCGACGCAAACAAATCGTTCAATTTGGCATTTATTAATTTTATTCGTTTAAATCGATTGCCGAAAAATAATAAAAAAACCGAAAAGTATAAAAACGCAATTAAGTATAAATATTAGAAAGACATTTAAACTGGTTCCTCATTTCATGCGAAACGATCTTATCAGCTTCACGCGACGCCGACGACTCATCATCACCATCATCGCCAGCAGCCGCAGCGGTGTTATGGTCTGAGTCAGGTGTGTGTGAAATAAAATTTTAGAAGCAGTCCGTCCACCTTGCCAAAGAAACTGGTTGTGCTTCATGCTGATGACATTGGCTGATAATCGGTTTGCACTTTAAAGTATTGGCATATAATTATGACAGATATCGGAATTTGATATGCATAAAGTGGTGATTTTAGTCAGCAATCAGTTGGGCGCATATTTACATATGAAGATGTTATCCTGAGGTGCGAGACATAATGTAGCGATTGTTGCTTAAAATTAAGAGGTTTTACAGACCAAAGTGGTGAAGCAGTAAGAAGTATAAAATTGTGCTATAAATATAGCTATATTATATATTTCGAATTCAAAAAATTTCCCATAGATAGACCTTAACATACTACATTTTTACGTATTTTTTCTGTATTTTGTTTTTTTTTTTCAAAATTATATTAATCGAAACAGCCTTTCATATACTTCTCAAGCAGATCATATTCATTCTTATGCCACGTTTGTTTGAGTATGAGTGAAATTGGGTTATCAGTGAAATTCTTTATTCCTGTGATAGTACACGTTTGCAGAAGTCCAGACGCTGAAGCCAATTTTCGACGGTTTTCAAGCATAAATCGGCAGATACTGCTGCAATTTCACGGTCGATGTTCATACGAAGTTCATCAATCGTCGCTGGCTTGTTGACATAGACCATAGAGTCGACGTAGCCCCACAGGAAATAGTCTGAAGGTATCAAATCGCACGACCGAGTGGCCAATTGCCTTGGCCATTTCGTGAGATAACAAGTTCACCAAACTTGGTTTTCAATAAATCGATTGTGATTCGCTGTGTGGCTGGTGGTGCCATCCTGTTGGAATCACATATTGTCCAAGTCCATATAATCCAATTCGGTCCAAAAATATTCGGTTATCATTGAGCGACAGCAATTCCCATTCACTCTAACGTGCCGGTCATGATCATCACGGAAGAAGTACGGTCCAATGACGCCGCCGGTCCATAAACCGCACCAAAACGTAATTTTTTCGGGATGCAATAGTGACTACGTGTGGATTTCTGCCTGACCAATAACGTACGTTTTGGTCGCTACCTTTTATTTTTGACTTCTAATGACTAATTTAACATTTGAGTCTCCCCAATGTTTTGATATTCTCGAGATATTACGCACATATCCACGATATCTGGTTTCTTCCAGTTCGACATTAAGGTACCGATTCTAACTGACAAAATGAAACGCCCCAAAAGATGATCCCGAAATGCTTTCTTGAATTCTTCACAACAAGCAATGATAGGTTATTAATGTTTTCGTAGATGCATATTACTGAACCCATATAAGAATGATACCAGAGGTTATCTCATTTTATATGACTCAAAACAAAACCAAAAACAAAGCCATATACTTTTATGAATAGGTCACCAGCTTACAGTTTTTCGATAAATTCTGGAAATATTGTGTGAACAACGACAACAACATACTTCAACAAAAAAACCGTTCTACGTCAAAACCTTCATTTCATGAGTAAAAAAAATATGTATATTTAATTAAAGTCCATTTTTCTTCTGCAATGAGCTTGGTGTCAAGTACATCTTAAAGCTACTAGATTTTTGCAGCGTGTTTAAGTAGAGGAGACACTTCCTCCTTCTTTGTCCAGCTTTGGATAGACTCCGGCTGAAACATCTTGGCATGACAAACTTCGGAAAACCAGCCGAGCTGTCCCGAGTACAAATTAGTTGCCTGCACAAATTCGTGAAAGGCTCAAAAAGGCTTTGTGATTACTTGAGTGTCTTGGGAATCCATTTTGAGGAGTTTGCGGCATCATAAAGGACTGTCTTTAGCTGTACAAGTGGGATCTTCTGTAGCACTAGAGGTCAGCCCTTTTAACCTAACATAAACTAAATTTAGCTCTTTATTACCTAAACGTTCTGTTATCATGAACCGGTACTATATTAATAATGCCATTTTTCTTACTTAAAAATCAACCCAAGTCTGAAGTATTCCAATATGTTTTTTTGATATTTTATTTTTAAGAGGTACCGACAATGAAATAAAGTTTGCTGGTTGACTCATTTGAAGGCCCTGGGGACAAGAAATTGATAACTTCTGCCCGGAAGGAACGATTTTGATTGTAGTTTTTATAATTATTTATTCTGAACGTTCCAATCCCGATGTTCTTTAAGGCAAAGATATTTAGAACCTAGCCCCGTCTAACGTATTAATGGTATAATCTTCGGGGTAAACAATTATTATATAATAACTGGTAGTTTGTTCAGGGATATATTATGGTACTCGTTCTCCTTCGTTTTAAGGATACAGAGATTTATTGAATTATTGAAGGCTTTAGACTGTTTTCAAGCAGGCTATACCAAACACATAGGTAAATCGATCCATCCTTGATTATTATTCTGAGCTAGGTCTCGAATAGGCAAAATTTCATGCAAATATCGCAAGAAATTTGTAAAAAAATGAATATCACAAAATTAAATCCAAGTTCTAGTCTAATCCATACATCCTTTCAATTTAATGGTGCATGGATTTACATAAGTGGAGAGAAATTAGCTTCGAATGTGAAGCCTTCGAGACACCCCTATGTTTTGAAGATAAATATATGAACTTATGAAACGGTTCTTTTACTCTTGGATAACAAAAAATATATAATCTAATTTTGATAATCATGTTCCACACGAAGAATCAAAAACGTTTAAGTTGTTATTACATAACGTTTGTAGTTTCGTAAAGTAGCGAATATTTTCATGTAATGAGCATACATACTAGTCTTTCACATGTTTCAAATGTATTTCATAGGTGTATATATACTGTTTCTTATATACCTACCAACATATGTATGTACATATGTGTAAACTTTATAAAGGGTAGCGTAATATGCATCCATATAAAATGGTACTATTTTATCGAGGCATAAACAAACATACATAAATATGTACAAAAACAACAACAACGTCACGACATCCACGTATAATTTAGTATCTTGTCTTGACTATTTGAATTGTGTGCTCACATAGTGTTTGGCACTAATTTGCATAATTACACGATTATGTTGGCCAAGTTACTACTAAACAACTAACTACTTTCACGCCAATAAACATGCAACAACAACAATAACAACAATTATAAAATAACAATTACAATGCTAATAACAAAGTGTTAAAGACACGCAAAACTGGGTTGATAAAGAAAATTGAGGAGGGAAATATATACATATGTATAAAGTTGAGAGAATGAAACAACTAAAGACGCTTGCTTAGTTTTGTGGCGTTGAAGTGGAAATTTCATTTAAAATACAGTAGGTAGATAACGATGTTGGCTTTAAAAAAATTGGGGGCGGCATGTTGTTGTAAGTAGTTGTAGGGTGCCTCAAAGCGTTGCCTTTATTAATTATTATGTACAAATGCTTTTGAATGTGTGTGTGTTCAACAAAGGGCGGATAGTTTATCATTTTATGAAATGTAGTTTCAACGAATACGAGGAAATCAAAATGGCGGTTCATACAATGGTGAAGCGCACTTTTAAGTTAACCTGAAGTCGAGCTCATGAAAATGTGAAGACCAATAAGTGAAAATTATTAGAATAGGTGAGATCCATGGTATTTTGATATAACATTGATATATGTATATTATACTCTTGAAGATTCTATCCAAGCTAACGATAATCATAAATGAACCCCAGAACTTTGTGAGGATTGCCAAACAATTTTTGGGCTCAATAAGTACCGTTTCATATTTTTCAGAAATTCAAAATCGCAGACTTTTTGTCTTAAAAAAAAATCAATGGAAAATAATGATGACAGAAGAAATATATTTTTTAGCTTTTGTGAAAAGTTGAAAGATAAATATGTAACAATTGTCACATAGATTACACCAAAAAATCTGGAAATATTTTGTGTTTTCTGAGGATGAAACTGTACAAGTCTGTTAGTGTATTGTGTATGCACTATACGTATGTTCGAGTATAAACTATGGTCTTAAGCATAATCTTTGATCTGGATCTTATTGGTTGGAGAAGTGACCGAGTAGAATTCTAAACTAACTAGTTTTCTCCCGAGTGAACTGAAATATTGATACATAAAGTTGAAACCCCCACACACCAACAAGATATCGCGCCTAGATGCGCCATCTCTGAATAAACTATCCAAGAAAAAGTCGCATGTCACCTCTAAAAAGTAATGGGATGCTATCTGGAGGTCTCTAAAGAAAGAAAAGTGGAGATTGTTGAATGCCAAAGGAAAGGAAATAGACTACCTATCGTATACTCCTATCTAACGGAAGAGAGACTGATTTATCAAATGATATCAAGTGATTTTTCTGAATGAAATTAAATGAGTGAGTTCGAAAACTAGAAATTTCTGTAATCATCATAATCTAATCTAATCAGAAGGTAATGTCAAAAGTGAGCCAACTGTCTACAAAATTGACAAACAGTATGTCGTCATTGATATCTAAAGCATAGTGAGTTCAAAGAGAGAACACTTTTTCAATAAACCAATAAAAAGTCTAGGGTTCTAAATTTGGATCAACTAGTTATGGAGAACTACTTGAGTACAGAACCGGATAAACATCGGAGTCTAGTATTAAAAAAGTCGTAGAAACTTGATTTTGATAAAGTCCAATGATTTTAGACCTGATAAATGTACGAGAAAGTCATAGGACGCCGGAAAATGAGGTCAGTATGTAAAAAGTACATTTAAAACCCGATCGGATCTATTCTAAGAGAGGAAAACTCAACGAAGAGCGGAATTGTCATCACCTACTGTTTTGAAATTACAGTAGATTGGTATAAGTTTAAGAAAGACTTGTTCGAAAAATTAAGTTAAATTTTCAAAACTCAGAGGATTAGTGTTACCAAAAATGAAAAAAAATTTTAACTTATTATAAAATATATTTTCTATTTCGAAACCTTTAACAATTTAAGAAAAAATTATTAATTTTTTTCTGCAAATATTTTCGCTCAGTTTAATTTCAGCGTTAATATGCTACAATTAATTTAATTTCATACTTTCCTGCCTCGCACTCCAACTACTATAGCTTTACACAGTTAACTGATAAAAATACATTTAATGAATTTCACTGCAAACACAAGCGTACACACAACACACACAACTTGCCATCGCCGATGAGTTATGCCAATATGCATGTTGCATATGCAATTGACAGATTAAAAACAAATACCAATTAAAATTTTTAACGCAAAAAGCAAAACCACATATTAAAATGAATGAGAGCGCAACTGCGGCACAACAAAAAAAAATAAATATAAAAGCAAATAAAAAATACAAAAAAAAGAATTATAATAAATAAAAAACACACGAGTAAGTACACAAAAACAGTTACGTGAAAAATGCAAAGCATTACAATAAAAAAATGTTGTATTCCACTGTACAAAAAGGTAGTGAAATCCTTTACAAAATTCCATTCATCACTCGAATTTATTTTTATATCATAATCTGTTAGGCGCACTGAAAGCGATTTTAATTAATGAAATTACACGCACATGACTACATACATATGTGCATGCCAACAATGTAATGCACTCAACTATGGCATTATATAAAATGTACACAAACATGTACAGACACTCATAAAGTCATATCAATTTGAATCAATATTAAGGCACCGTTGGTGGAATATGTTGATGTAGATTAAATAAAAATTTAATTCGGTAGCCATTTTGTTAGCCAAGCGGGAAATGGAGAACATGAAATATATGTATGATATATTATATTATACGATTTTGGTGTGGAGAATCGAACAAGCAACTGGTATAACTTTTAAAAACTGGCACAATGCAATTTAAATTCAGTTCAAGTGAGTGTATGGAATTTCTAGCATGGATTTCACTGCATTTATGCCAGTTGTGTTATCGTTTCGCCAATTCCGACGCAAGAGACAGAAAGTAAGGCCACATTAAAGAGGTATAAATATATTTTCATGTTTTAATTTTAACTTTTAACTGTATAACTTTGCCGCAGACGAACTTCCATTTCTAAATCTATTTCAATACCTTCATTAAATAATTTGATTAAGGTCTAGGTCTACGTAACCTGAACGGAACTCGATTTATAACTGCCCAAACTTTTCCAAAATTACTTTGAAAATGTCATTGACTTTAAAAGGAAATTGTAGGAGACTCTATGTGAACTATTTCACATATTATTAATGAGATATTATATTGACGTGGACCTCTATAAAACAGAAATAAATTGAAAGCTCTAATCAACTGACTTTGGCGTTATTCAGTCAAGAATTCCATACAATACTAGCTTCCTGATAAGCTTTTCGGATAAACCTTGTCTAAGTTTCATTTCCTATTAGACCAAATCTCATTTGGAGCGTATTCAGGAGAGAGTAATATAATAAATGACATCGAATGAAATGAATGAAATTTCTTCATGGAAGGTTCAATGCTAGAAAGAAAGGCTGAAGGTTTGGGTTTCTATTAATTCTAGCTTGAGTTCACATTTCAAATTCCAAATGAAACGAGTTTATGAAGAATACGTTGATTATTCAGTATATTGTTCCACATTTTTATACACTTAGGTGACTTAAAGTCTTTTTCAGTTCTGTTTTAGTTCATATTATCAAAAGTAGAGACATTCTTCAGGATTTTGGTCAAGATAGAGATGACCTCAAACACAAAGTTTTATTGAAAATACCTCCAACTAATATACTAAAAATACGTACATATGTACATATAGGATTATTAAGGAGGTCATTCCATGTGAAGGGCTCAAAAAAAGTTTAGCATAAATTGCTTTTTTAACATGTCTAGAATACGGTAGTAAAATTATTTTTAGAAATCCGAAGTCGTTTTAAAGATAAAACAGCAAGAAGAATGAGCTGTTCGAAGCGTTAAGTTGGCAGCTGGAAACTTTGAACTCGTTTTTCTCAAAACTGTGCTTATCAAACTTGACCGAATGACTTGAAATTTGTTGGGTACACTCAGGACGTGTACGCTCTGTTTTTAATCAAAAATTCCAAAAATGTCGAACTTTTTGCAGCAAAAAATCTGAAAAAAAACACAAAATTCGAAATTTTTTCAAATGTCTACCAAAAGTCCAATTTTTGGTATATCCACTTGATTGTAGCACGTTTCATGCATTTAAGCTTACAGATCAAAACGCCGTTAATTTTTTTCGTTTCCGATAAGCGAATCAGCCGGAATCGTGAAGGAATCCCATTTTTTCGAGGCGGGGTGTTCAGAACGCTGTACCTCTTAAAATTTATGTTAATACTGTCGTAATATATGTTAATAAATGAAGGCTCTAGTTATTTACTGGTCGTAGAAAAAAAATCTAAAAAAATTCAATAGAAGGACCGAAAAATTGGGATTAACAGGAAGCCAGACTTATTAGGAGTGAGTGTTGGCCAGCATAATAGGAAGACATTTGTTTGTTCTTTTATTATGTAAAAAATGGAAAGAGGTAATGCAGTGTGTGTATAATGTTGAAATATAAAAAGGCAGCATTTTCATCGAGAAAAGAAAACACTATTAGTTTCGAATAAAAATTATTAATTATATGACCTCTGGGACGAAATTTACTCTACATATTCTATAAAGGTCACCAATTGATCGATTTAACTTTATGTTGACTAAACATACTCAGGGATGTTCGATGCTATTTATAGATTGACAAAACTTTTTAGAATTATATTAGAAGGAAGCTTTAATTGCAGATGCTAGAGAAATTTTGAACTGCTTTCAATATTTTATAATTTTTTCCTTATAGTTGTTGTTGTCGCAATTCCTACTGGGTAGCCTATAATTTTATGCATTTATAAACAACTACTTGTGTGTGCTTAAGTGTACGCCATTTTTAAATTTACATATTTTTATTGATATATGTGCAGAGTTTTTCAATAACAGTACTTTTTTTGCACGCTTAAAAAGTTTATTTTTTTATATATTGTATGAATACACGCCAGCAGCGGCGTCAACGCGCGATAATCACAGTCATGTTGATTTTATGATAATTGAGTGGGTTGCAACTATGAAAACACGGTGATTCAGCGAGAAAATAAAAAAAATAATGGACATACCATATGTATTACTCGTACATATATACATATATGTACTATATGTCAATAAAAAAAAAAAATAAATGCAAAAAAATTGTATAAACTGCCGAGCGATTAAAAAAAGTAATGCATTGCAATTATTAAAAGTCTATAATTTGCTGGCGAGCAATACAATAAACACACAACTTGTACATATACAACAATACACGCACACACATTGGCAGTTAGCTGTCAGTCAATGCCCAATCAATGCCAGCGCTCAGTGTGGGCGGCGTGTTAAAGTGGGAGAGTGTGGGCGGGAGAGGGGGTTGCCATATTGCATGTGTGCGCATGTTTGTTGTTGTTTAAATAATTTAATTATCTGACAGTTGTTATTATTGCTCATGCCATACTCATTTGCAGTTATATTATATATTCATATACATCAGCATGCATTATAGTCAATCTCTTTTTGCTTTTTATTTTTTATTCCGGCGTTTTTAATTAAATGCATTTTTATTTACCCTTTTGCTGTGTTTTTTCATTCATTTTTAATTTTCATGTACCTACTTATCTGCCACTTATTGTCGGTAGTTATTCAATAATCATCGATACTGTAATCATTATAATCATTACTTGTGTGAGTTGGAGTTCTGAGGAGATTTAATATATGCAAATTTACGATGGGGCTTTAAAAATCGGTAAAATTTAAATATTAATTCAAACACTAATATGTATTTTAAAATCTATTTTAAACAAGTTGATGAAAGCTCAGGTCAGTTGTAATTCTCGAGGAAATGAACTTGACTTCTCTTTCAAATGCATACTTATTTTTAATTTCTCAATCCTCGGTATGCATTATAGAACTTCACGAGTAACGATTTAAATCGACTTGTAAATCAAATGCAACTCTGCGACAAAGACGTACGATATACATTCTTTGTATGAGATTGGCTGAATTTTTTAATAAAAGAGCTACGGTAGATGTCGCTGCTAAAATATCAATCAGCTGATGAAACTTACCAACTTGTTATGGAAAGCAAAAACAAAAACGTAAAGGGTGATTTTTTAAGAGCTTGATAACTTTGCAAAATCTCATCGGTTCTTTATTTGAAACGTTAGATTGGTTCATGACATTTACTTTTTGAAGATAATTTCATTTAAATGTTGACCGCGGCTGCGTCTTAGGTGGTCCATTCGGAAAGTCCAATTTTGGGCAACTTTTTCGAGCATTTCGGCCGGAATAGCCCGAATTTCTTCGGAAATGTTGTCTTCCAAAGCTGGAATAGTTGCTGGCTTATTTCTGTAGACTTTAGACTTGACGTAGCCCCACAAAAAATAGTCTAAAGGCGTTAAATCGCATGATCTTGGTGGCCAACTTACGGGTCCATTTCTTGAGATGAATTGTTCTCCGAAGTTTTCCCTCAAAATGGCCATAGAATCGCGAGCTGTGTGGCATGTAGCGCCATCTTGTTGAAACCACATGTCAACCAAGTTCAGTTCTTCCATTTTTGGCAACAAAAAGTTTGTTAGCATCGAACGATAGCGATCGCCATTCACCGTAACGTTGCGTCCAACAGCATCTTTGAAAAAATACGGTCCAATGATTCCACCAGCGTACAAACCACACCAAACAGTGCATTTTTCGGGATGCATGGGCAGTTCTTGAACGGCTTCTGGTTGCTCTTCACCCCAAATGCGGCAATTTTGCTTATTTACGTAGCCATTCAACCAGAAATGAGCCTCATCGCTGAACAAAATTTGTCGATAAAAAAGCGGATTTTCTGCCAACTTTTCTAGGGCCCATTCACTGAAAATTCGACGTTGTGGCAGATCGTTCGGCTTCAGTTCTTGCACGAGCTGTATTTTATACGGTTTTACACCAAGATCTTTGCGTAAAATCTTCCATGTGGTCGAATAACACAAACCCAATTGCTGCGAACGGCGACGAATCGACATTTCACGGTCTTCAGCCACACTCTCAGAAACAGACGCAATATTCTCTTCTGTACGCACTGTACGCATTCGTGTGGTTGGTTTAATGTCCAATAAAGTAAACTGAGTGCGAAACTTGGTCACAATCGCATTAATTGTTTGCTCACTTGGTCGATTATGTAGACCATAAATCGGACGTAAAGCGCGAAACACATTTCGAACCGAACACTGATTTTGGTAATAAAATTCAATGATTTGCAAGCGTTGCTCGTTAGTAAGTCTATTCATGATGAAATGTCAAAGCATACTGAGCATCTTTCTCTTTGACACCGCTACAGAGCCTTGTGGATCGAATCAACGCCTGCGATATGCTGCTGAAACGGAACGAATTTGACCCATTTTTGAAGCGGATGGTGACTGGTCGAAAACGGTCGTGGTCGAAGGCCTACAGTGGCCAAGTCGGGATTGACGAGATCAGGAAGGTTTTGCCGTGTGTTTGGTGGGATTGGAAGGGAATAATCCACTATGAGCTGCTCACGTATGACCAGACGCTTATTTGTACCATCTACTGCGAACAACTGGACCGCTTGAAGCAGGCGATCGACCAGAAGCGTCCAGAATTGGCCAACAGGAAGGGTGTAGTGTTCCACCAGGACAACGCCAGACCACACACTTCGTTGATGACTCGTCAGAAGCTACGGGAACTCGGATGGGAGGTTTTATCGCATCCACCATATAGCCCGGATTACAACATGCTCCTTTCCATGGCGAACGCCCTTGGTGGTGTAAAGGTGAACTCAAAAGAGACTTGTGAAAAATGGCTGTCCGAGTTCTTCGCAAATAAGGAGGGGGGCTTCTACGAGGAGGGTATTAGGAAGTTGCCGTCTAGATGGAAACAGATTAATGAACGAAACGGCGCATATTTGAACTAAATCCGAACAATGTAACACATTTTATAAGAGCATTGGATAAAGATAAAAAAGCGGAAGGGAGATATTTGCAACCATAATATATTGTGATCCTTAGAGAGATTTTTCTTCACTTATTTTCGCTTTCGTTGTGTGAACCCATTTTAGGTCTATTAAGCATATTTTGTTGAGAACTTCTGAAAAATGTCTTAAGACCTTGGATATTTGTTTGGTGAAACGTTTCCATCAATAATCATTTCGAATTGGTACTAAAACATGATCAACAAATTCTGTTAAAGAAGGAAAATGTATTGCTTTTCGTAAACCTTAGAGGGAACATCGGTAAAGAAAATGTGACAAGAAGTAAAAACTAGGGGTCACAGAACATTGTTTTGTTGCCGAAACGCTAGTAGTAGAATATGTACAGGTTATATTCGAGTCCTAAGTGGATAAAAATATTCATTTTGTACTGTTATTTGTCAGGATTTAGAATATATGAAGATATGTATTACTTTAATCAGCATTATGGAACTTAATATAGAGAGTAAGGTTTGAAGAATATCAAACTTTTCAGAAACTTTAGAGTTATAGGCTGAAACAATTGAACTTCTTCGAATTCACTTATAGAAGAATCATCAAATAACACTCATTCTTATAAGGTTATAATCTACACTCCAAACTACTTTTATAACCCACATTAAAAACAACAACAAAAGTAAACTATTATAATAAATATATATGTAAGTGAATATAAAACTAAACGTGAAGATACACCATACGGCTTGAGCCAACAGCTACAAGATACAGATGCCTTCCTGTTGAAATTGTGTTGTTCCCATAATTTAAATGTCAAGTTTGGTTCATATTAAAAATGGTTTTGTGAGGCGGGAATTCTTCAAACTGCACAACAACAATACAAACACCTTCATGCATACAAATATATATATTTACGGGTATGTATTTATGGTTGGCTTTGTTATGCCAACTATTATGCTTATTATGTATAATTTTTTCCATTTTATTTCCGACCTTTTGTTAGGCATGGAAAATTGCGCTGTGCATAAGAAAGCGGAGGAAATAAGCGGAGGTGAGCTGATTATGGCAAGAGGGGCGAGGAGTCATTGTCTTCGGCGGTGAGCGATGCACACGACTTAGCTCAGTTGGTTGGTTGTTGTTGTTCGTTTGGTGGAGGCGGTGCTTATTGTTGGTATTTACTTAAAAAATTTTTTAGTTACAACAAAAGTGTTGCTGTTGTTGTTGTAGTAAAAAGAGAATAGCTGAAAAGTGAAGTAATAAATGCATAAAATTGTAATGGCTGAAGCTTTGAATGGTCGTAGATGAAAAAAATTGTAATAATATACACGCACACACACATAAACACTGGTGTTGCCATATCATTGTAATTTTCATGTTGCGCCGTTGATACTCACGAGCGAGCGCACAATGACAGTAATGACAAATCAAATGATGGCAGACGAAAAATATAAAGAAAACAGAGACGAAGAAGAAGTAGAAGCAGCGGAGTTGCAGTTAAGACCCTCTTCCAAGCACAACGCTCCTTCATAAAGGCGTTGCAACGTTTGCTTCGGAAGGGCAATTTATTGCTAAGCTTATTGTTGTTGTTATTACTAGTATTTTAGAGTTGTTGTTGTTTGCTGTTGCTGTTATTATTATTATTATTGTATTGTATTGTCTTATTTCCCTAACTGTTGCAGCTCCGTTGTTGTTGACTATGATATGGTGGTGCTGATGATCCACTCTCAGGCCTGTCAGAAACGTGATCATCCATCGCATCGACTCCGGACGTAGCTTAAATTTAAAACAGTTAGCATTTGACTGAATGACATGATAATCGCTGTAAATTGCTTGCATACAAAACTTATTCAAACATTTGGCATGTAGAAATGAAGGTAAAGCACCCAAGAGATAGAGAGGGTTGGGGGACGTCCGAAACTTTAGTGGAAGAGTGAATTCTTTGCGTGAATACGTGGTAGAAGAAACTGTGAGGCCTTTCTTTTAAGTAATACAGATGTGTGGATAATATAATATCCTTTGTCCTTCGAGCGCGTCAACCAACCAGAAGTTTAGAACAAGTACTTTAACCACTGAAGAGTTACCGGAAATGGAGATGAAACTACAAACAATTTGTGATAACGCCATGCTGGATCACGTTTTCTACATAAGCTCGAATCCAGTCCAGACTATTCTTTCCGCGATCTGTTTTTAGGGTCATTCAGAGTGACCTGTTCAAATCTCATTCGAATCGAAAGCATCGAAATTAAAAGTTATAGAAACCAATGGACTATCGACGAATAAGTTAGAGTCACATAAATGTTGAAGATTTTCTGTATATATACAGGAAACCATCAACAAATCAGTCCAATAATTCAGTATAATAGGGCCCGTTTCCTCATTGAGAGGATACAGATTGCGCCTTGTGAATCCCAGAAAGTGTGGCCCATCACTTTTCTGGGTGATAAGACAGTCTTCGACTTCTCGGAGCAGGTTTGTCGGACGAACTCCACCATTTCGATTGTTGCTTGGTCTCTGGTGTGTATCAGTGAATCCAGGGGCGCACATTACCGCTTCTCATGTTGAATATTTCATGCAGAATGTGAATCAGGCTGTCTCTAGAGATCCAACTATCTCACTAACTTGTAATCGGGGCTCGCCAGAACGAAATCGTGGACTTTTGTCACGTTACCCTTCGTTATACCTCAACACTAGAGTGTGGATCATCAGAAATCGATGTGCGATGTCGATGTCCACGGAAAATCTCGTTAAACACATTTTGGTCCATCGCTATAGAAGCAGAGATGTCCCTTATACAGCATCCAACCGCTCTCTGAACTATTCATCACTATAGACAATTTATCAAACGATTTTGGCGCCACCGAGAACGCTGAAGGTTTTACAGTCGACGTTTGCAAGCTTAGAAGGACTAAAAGATCTTTATGAGCACCTTTTTGAAATCTGAGGTTTCTACTTCCCGCAAATGGGCAAAAGCTACTTGTGACTTTAAACTAAACTGCTTGAAAGCGCTGCCATATCTGATAGAGGAGGCGCTGAGCCGTAAAAATAAAAGTCGCATGTGTGTATTCATTATATTTATATAAGTATTTTACATATGACCAGCTATAAATGCGCTTTTATTTGATTTTATTTCTTCCAAGCTTGAGCGCCGCCCCAACAATGAGCTCCAAACAAATGGTAGACAATGCTGCCGGTGTGCTCGAAATACATTTGTTTATGCTAAAATCATCCAATTAGCAAGATTGTTATTTTTTGTGTATTTGCACTGATGTGGCGCGACTGATATTGTTGCTGGACGCAGGCAGCAGTCAACAGTTGGTCCACAACAACAACAGCAATAAAAGGGCTCATATGTGGAAGAACATACAATACAAGACGCAGTTGTAGAAGCAATTGCAGCAAGAGCTTTAGGCCACAGCGCCCTTTCATTGAGTTCAGTGAGAGCAGCGCGTCTAGTAGACGCCTATGGAATGGGGCTTTGGAAGGCAATGTGAAGGAGAAGCTGGTGGGATATAGCCTATATGGGGCTCACCCTACATTTAGTTAAGTTGTAGTTGTTGCTGTAATTGTTGTTGTAATTTTTGTTGTTGTTGTTGTTGTAGTTATTATTGTATTGTTGTACTAGGTTAGTTAGTAGTTGTTTGTACGCCTTCGGGTGTTGTGCTCCAGTTGTTGTGCCCTTTTCGCAGTCATCGAGACAATCGAGTCGTCTATATATGTAGGTCCATATGTCTCTATAGTTGTACATATATATTTACATATGTATTCAAAACAATAACAATTGTAATGAATTTTGAATGTCGTTAAGGATGCTAAACACTGAACTCAAAGCAACAACAACCACATATAAGTAAAATAAAAATAAGAAGCTTAAGAAAAAGAGTGAAAAGAATTACTTCGGACCTAAAGGAAGTACAGCAGTACTATATGTGTCGATATGTAGTCACATATCCAGATTTGTCGCTGGCATTTTTGCATATTTGCTCACAGATTATGCGATATGAATATGGTTCCCACCACAGACAGCAGCATTGCGACTTTAAGGATTTTAGTGCGCCAATAATCGGCTCCAGGCCGCTTTACTAGTTTGTGTTGGAAAAGCAAAAGCGAAAACTTGTCTGATTGCCAGCGATTAAATGGTGGGCGCTAGGTGTGCTCACTGCTCTGCTCAGCTCAGCTAAAATTCCAAGTGACTTATCCCCACACGTTTACGTTAAGGAATTAGTGGCGATTTGTAGGCATTCAACTGATACATATAAATGTGTCAGCGATATGTGTAGGGAAAACGAAATGTATTCAACACATTAAGCCATGTAACTTCGTAATGGACCAAAAGGCTTTTGTTGAGGCGCTGATGCTCTGATATTTTTTGAGTAAGGAAGCAAGTTGACAATATTTCTATATTCTCTAGTGGCTTTACGAAGTTTATAGATTGTAAGTGCTTCCTGTCTAATGGACTTAAAAGCCTTGGAAGCTTTTTCAAAACATATCCATAACTGGTATTTTCGCTATAGTAAATTGTAAGTCCTTAAGGGAAAACATATCCAAAGTAATGGCGAGTACTTAAAATACTTGATTATAACCCAAAAATAAATTATGGAAGATAGAAAGAAATTATTCTTAAATTTGAGGGTCCTTCGAATATTTATATCCGTTTCATCTAATCTTCTTCTTGACTGGTGTAGGCACCGCATACGCGTTTATAGCCGAGTTCACAACAGCGTGCCATTCATTCCTGGAAATGGAAAGTGAAGCCATGTCCTGCTCCACCTGACCCTTCAAACGGAGTGGAGTTCTTCCTCTTCCTCGGCTCCCACCAGTAGGTACTGCATCGAACACTTTCAAAGCTGGAGCGCTTTCGTCCAATGTCGTCGTATAACACGTATAACAACATTACATCGTCTGCGATATTCCCCAATGCCAATGTTAAAGGGACCGTAAATCTTCCGCAAAACCTTTCTCTCGCAAACTGCAAGAGCCGACTCATCGGATGTTTACATCGTCCACGCTTCTGCACCATAAAGTATGATGGAAATGATGAGAGGCTTGTAGTATTTGGTTCTTATTCGTCCACTGAGGACTTTACTTTTCAATATCTACTCAGTCCAAAGTAGCACCTGTTGGCAATAGTGATTCTGCGCTGGATGTCCTTAATCCGTTTGCAGTGTTCGTCATCAAAATTGGGGTCTCTCATCCGAGGCTGTTTTATTCTTTTCATTGGTGAAGTTGTTTTATGTGGCCTAAGCTCCTAAGCGGAATGCGACTTTTCACTTTAGCTCGTCTCCAAATGGGTGTCTGTTGGTTACTTGAATTAAAACCGGAAGTCGTGAGCTGTTTGACCCACATGCAAAAGAATCGTTTCTGGTTCCAAGCGAGTGACGGTCAGAAGCTTTCCTCACTTACGTGAACATGACTCCATCCTCCCTAAACTTTTAGAAACCATTATATCATACAATGGTTGGTTTACATTAAGACTTCATTCAGCTTATTACTCTTGAAACGCAAATAGTAATATCAAGAATTTAAGGGAGCAATTGAACTAGTATCAACTGAAGAAGATAAAAACATAGAGACATCATCTTGTCTTGAACTGATCAAAATCTCTCATAAATATCTTGTTGAAATATCTTGCACCCATCTCGATAAGTACGGTACCTTACTGAAATTAGAGGTTGAAATTCATCATCTTAATATGTTAGGATATTGAGAAAAGGAAACACCGTTTGAATAAATTTTTAGGTAATTTTAAGAAATCTAGATATTTTAAATGTTGACCAATACATGTAAAAAATATATTATATATTAAGGCCAGGGGAATTTACATATGAACCGATATAATTCCTTATTGTCGTCCATTTTATTGAAATATCTCGTACTCGGTGGATATGTATATAATAAATTTTACCATAGTGGTCTAAGTGAACTAAGGAAAGGTCTGAACCGATTTGGCACTTCATAATACAGTATTTAAGAAACATTTCCACCTATATCCTTTGAGATATCTTACATACAGACTGAGCTTTAAGCTTTCTTGAAGTCTCATTTATTTATGATGAACACAAGTAAAGTTCAGACTTTCAAAATGACATTCGAGTCGGTGTGGTTTTGCTCTGATTTCTCAAATTTTTTCTTTAGAGAACATAATATCCCATATCTAGAGAACGTAATATGAATCTCATGATTCAAACTCGTTTCAATGCATCGGAGCTTTTACCAGATATGCAATTTCATCTAGAAGGCAATGGTGCCAATTCCATTCTTCGATTTTTTACCGCCTTCTGTTTAACTATCATGATTGAGTGATTGAACTCTTTAGATGTGGTTCCATATCGCATTTTTATTGATTTGATTGCTATACAAGAGTTTAAATGGCGGAATTCAGTGAGAAATAGGTGACCCTTAGGTAAAAAAATAGTTAACACTATGCAACATTTCGCAAAAACACAAAATCTTAATTTTTATTTAGAATTTTACACTGAATATTTCGTATATTTTTGAAGCGTTAGTGTTAGCGTTAATCGCATAATTTACTTATTTTCATTTCTAAAAAGAAAAATATACAATTAATCTTAAAAATTTCAACTAAAAAAATGCTGATAAGTAAATAAATAAATTCATTACGCAGACGTTTTTTGAGGCAATTTATCTTAAATTTTGTGAATAAAAAACATGGAAAATTTTCCTTAAATCTACAACACTTACCAAATCTAGATATTTACTATATGTTTATGTGTGTGATTGCTGCGCCCATTAAGTGCGTGTGGCAGACAGTGTACGCGAGCAATTAATTCCTAATTAGACTACAAACACAACAAATAAAACAATAAACGGCTGTCAACGCGATTTTTAATTGCCTTTCAAATAAACAAAAATCGTGCGAAATAACAAGAACAGACAATCGAAAGGCAGCATCAATGGAGAAAGGGCCATTTTCTGTGGCGCATGTTGACCGCGTTGCCACCTGCTGGCAACAATAACAAACAAATTATCAATAAATTTTCACATTATTATGTGGAAATGATAATATTTACGCGCTAACCAAAGCGTAACAAAATAATATTAAAAAGATTTATGCCAAAAATGCGTTGCGCGCTTTAACGGTAAAGTGGTCTAAATTGCTTAGAGGTTATTGTGTGTCTGTGTGTGTGTGAACTGCTTAATTTCATACTCAACTTCACTTAATTCCAAATAAATTATGAAAATATAATGACCTCAAGTGGCGCGCAACGCGACGAACTGCCGAAAAAGGTGTAAATGGTGCGCGGCATGTCGCGGCGCGCTCTTGCCGCAATCTGTTGCACTCACCTACATTGTATGTAGCGACAAAGCGCAGCATCAAACTCGCGCTGTGCGCCAGATGCTCAGCCAGAGGTGACGGCGGCGCCTCGCGCATTGGATTACATGCATTCAAGCTGTACGCGCGACAGGTGTGCTCCGGTGGCGCGCTACCAGCCACTACCAAGCGGTGCGCGTCCTCATAATCACATGCATTCACTGGGAAATATAGCCAAGTTGCCATTAAGCAGTGGTGTCATACAAGCAGACACAGCTGTTATGCAAAGCGCTGCTGGCAGTGTTCTTCTCCACTTGTGACGGTGCGGCGCATATCGCCCGCTGCGTTAATCGCTTGATTAAAGATGTTTTAATCGCTTATTACGCGCCACTGTGGCTGGCTGCTAACGAGCGCACAAGAAAAGTAATAGCAACAACAATAACAAAAACAATTAATATCATCCATTAAACAAATGTGGAAACTTTCTGCTCCACTTTTCCATTGATCCAAAGTTTATTTATTAATTACCTTGCTTATGAGTTTATTGGCTTTACAGTGGCCATTTGCAGTTCATTATAATTAGTTACAGTTATTGAATGCATTTTATGTTTATTATAGGCATACACCTTATGAATAAGCCTCAACCAATGAGGTTAATTACTTTGAAAGCTACGGAAACGTCCAAGATTGAGGTTAGACTGAATAACTACTTTGAAATCTCTAAACAATTAATACTCGAGAGTTGTAGATCTTCCCGGTTTTACTCACTCAATAAGAGCATTATATTTGGAAACCTTTTATCGAACTTCGAATGCAACCGTGGTCCGATATTAACCAAATCTGGGAATAACCGGGTGCGATAGAAAATATTATCAGGACGAGGTTTGATATGCCGTTAGAAGCGTAGAGATGTGGTCACTTCAGAGTAACTCTCTAAACCTGATTTAGGGACCTTTTCATATAATTAAGATAGTGGTCTTGTAATAAGGATATCTGGTTCTACGCATGTATCTATAACTTGTTCAAAACAGTACTTACTCAAATCAATATCGACTTTCTTCTGGAGGAAGACTAGAATATTATGTCCAACGGGACGGAAAAAGTCGGTAATTTATGAATCTTACATTTATATGAAGAAATCTTTATTTGGAACAGTGCTACAAATACAACAACCACAGTAAATTGCGAGATGTTGTTGTTGCAGCAACATAAAACATTCTCCAAATAATTTTGAGGAATGATGTTGGTGTGACAGTCCGTGGGCGGCTAAAAATCCTGGTCCGTTCCAGTTTCGAAGAAGCGGCTGTAGTGGAATTCTTCGATGAGATCTTAGGATCATTTAAAAGTCGTAAAAACTGTACATATTAGCTTTTCATAAGGAAATAAAATCAGTACAAATCCCTTCGATATCCTAAAACAATCTTATGTTCTTCATTGGAACAATGTAGAGTCATTTTAATGCTTCCCATTACGTTTATCCAATAATGTATCGGCAGAATCTTTGCATATAACGGTCTGACAAAGTCGGTTTGAGCAGTTATCGATTAAAGTGGAAGAGAGAGCTGATATAATCTGAAGACGTCATTACTAATTTTGCAGTCGTAGGAATCAGACTTGAAGCAGGACATTTTTCTGAAGAGCCTGTCATATCTATAATATAGTTTTTAGAAAAAATGAAGACCTTAGTCTCAAGAATCTTTTTTTTTACTTAGTAACTCACTTTACAAGTAACTCACTTTAGCCAAAGCTTTGATTTACTTTCACTACAACCTATCAAAGCGTCCCGACAAATACCCAGCTGAAAGCATAGTTTATAGAATACGCAACAAATCACTCAAATTTCTAATCTCGAACTCAGCGATTACATACCAAATAAGTCGCGTTTTAACGAACGCGCGCGGTCGACTTGTGAGGCTTACGCGTCTCTCGCTATAAATACCGTCACAATTTATCGCCTTTGGGGGAGCGCGCAATGCCACTGAGAGCGAGCTGCATTTGGCTTGGCCACCTACCAGGCGCGCTGCACTATTTTGCTATTTTCCAAAGCCACAAAACACCAGCTATAAATCATTAAATACAAAGCAGAGCGAATTTAATAATTCAGCGAAACAATTGGCGAACTGCGCATATGACGAGTGAGCGCATGAAGCGCGCGTAGAAAAGCTAAGGCTGAGCGCATATTGGAATAATGAAAATTCAATAAGCGCGCTGTGTTACGCATTCTTTTTGAAGAATTCTTTCAACATATAACTATGCGCTCAGCTTAAGCGCAGCGCTTCATTGATATTTGCGCTTGACACTCAAGCGCTAAGGACGCGTATCGCTCCTCCATGCATTTAACAATTAATATATTTAAAATATGTCGATGCGCTTGGTCATGCGCGTCAATGTTGGTGGCAATATGTTGTAGAAATTGACAAAAGTTGTTGTACTATGCTACGCTTCTATTTCTTTGTCACTGAGCCTGTCATCAGCGACGCGCCGCTGTGGCATTTATCTGTCCGCCAATCATACAGTATGAAGCGCGCATTCACCACACACCAACGCTAGGAGGCTTTTCTTGTTGTTATTGTTGTAATATACAGCTGTTCTCCGAGCGCGTTACGTGAGCATATCGCTGTCATTCATACATGCAATCATTCATCAATCGATTAGACCGCGCATTGCAAGACATTACTTTACTGACCGCATGGCGCGCAACTGTGAGTCGCGTCGCTAACTTAAGATGCGCGGTGTCCGCCTACCGCGTACGTTCACGCGGCGCTCTGCAACGTCAATGCGCGTACTGCTTTCTTATTGCGCGCTTTTTATCTCAACTCATTGTTATATGTGTGCAATTGAGTGGCAAGTTGAAAATTGTGATTTGCGACCATGACGCGCGCAACTCAATTGCCAACGCGTCACTAAGCGCGCGCGCGGCATAAATTGTGCAGTGCAACGACGTGGACGCGCGCGCATTTCCGCCGCTCATTGTCAAAGTTGCCATAAATATCATCTTTTTTGAGAATATCCAACTGTGCGCTGTGCTGGCGGTGGCGGCTCAAATGTTGACTTTCAATACAATAAGTAGCCATCAAATATATCAAACGCGTTTGCTACTTAACTGTAGCGTTCTTGCCGTTTTTGGTTGCGCTTTTACGCGCGGTTGTTGTTGCTTATTAAGCGTTGTTTATGTAATATATATTTTCTTCTTTGTTTTATTCGCGTTTTGTGATTAATTAAATGGCAAAATACTGCACATGATTTACAATGATGAATTTATTTATTTATATGAGCGGCGAGTCGCTGCCGTTGCAACGCGCTTAGTGACGCCGCGCGTCATACTTATAAGAATGTATATATATATTCCTCACTGCAAGGTTTCTTTTTGATGAATCGTTCAGAGATAAGCGGCGCGTTTGATGCGACAGTGTCACACAAATCGTCCAAGTTGACTTACTACAGGCAAACTTATGCTGTGTTGTTAGTGTGCGCGCTTGTGGGTAGGTCTCGCTACTGCTGCTGGCTATGCATTTTGCAATCGCTACTGTTTCGTCGTATGTTTCTTCGTCATTTTTCATCATTTTTGGCATGTGCTGCGACCTCATAACCCAGTTCATTTATGGAATTTTAATTCACTCGCTTATGTTATAATTTATTGTTTTTGTTATGATTTTTATTGAAAATTCCCACTAAATGCATTTCGCAACGATATGGTAATTTACTTGCATACAGAAGAGGACAGAAGTGGAACCCCGATTCGATCTCAAGTTGAATTATGTTTCAAAAGAAATTTATTCAAATAATGGTAATCTATTATCTGGCAACAGTCCCGTGCGAATTTCTGTTATGAAAAATCTCTTAAAGCTTTATGGCGAAGGCAAGGTAACCGCAATAATCAGGATAGAACGCATAAGAAATAAATTTGAAAAATCTATTAATTTCAGAAGAATTTTACAAAAAAAAAACTAAATCCCTATATGAAACTAATTTCGAATAATGTGAAAAAATAGAAGTGATATCCTCAGTATTAATAAAACCTGACCACCTTCATCAAGAAATGAAAGCTTTTAAAAAGCTTTGAACTTTTTTCAGATTTGTAAAAAATATTAAACACAACTTCAATCAATAAATGAAAGTTTTTTGATAAGCTTTAAAAAAGCTTTTAGCTTTTTCATAAATAATGAAAGCTTTAAAAAAAAATATTTTCAGATTTGTAAAAAATATAACACTTAACACAGCTTTCATCAATAAATGAAAAAATAAATTAAAAATAAAATAAAAGTTTAAAAAAAGCTTTAAGCTTTTGTTCCCAATTTTTTAAATTATAATATTGATTTAAAACTGACTTACCGACTTTATATAATTCGAGACACAATTGAACATCTGAAAAGATAAAAAATATTAAAATATATGTACATATATATCATAGAAAATCATATTTATTAATTCTTCAGGGAAAACAACTTTTTTAACCAGAAATGGAATATGGAAAAAAATGGAGGTCCGTCAGCTTGAGAATCTCATCTTTTATTACAGAAGTAAATCGACAAATCGAGCTTCCAAACCTTTTTTCGTTTCCACGACGGTCATGTTTTCGAAACCAAAAGCGACTCAGACTTTTATGCGGTCAAGGAAGGGGAATGTTTTCTGCTGCTACAACTAAATGCTGATCCATTTCGAGGTTCCCTATTTTTTTAGAGAAAAAAAAACACAGAAAATGTTTATTATCATTCCAAATAACATTATTTGGCATTTATTTTTTGAAGATTATCTCTTTCAAATATTGGCCGCGGCTACGCCTCCGATGGTCCATCCGTTGTGACCAATTTTAGATGGCTCGTTCCATGGCTTGAATCTAAGCGGCATTGTCCACATAGATTTTAGACTTAACATACATATCCGCACAGGACAAAGTCTAATGGTGTAATATCACACGATCTTGGTGTCCAATCGACAGATCCAAAACGTGAAATTATCTGCTCACTGAAGTGTTCTTTCTCATTTCATTGACTGACGCGTTGTGTACGAAGTGGGCCGTCTTGTTGAAATCAAAGGTCGCCGAGATCACGTGCTTCAATTTCAGGCATCAAATAGTCAGTGATGATGCCGATGATTCCACCGACCCACAAACCAAATCATATTTACAAATTTTGCTAAAAAAATATTTATTATATTTTTGGAAACATTAAATATTTTATACCAGGATAAAGAAGAGAGAATGTCCTCATTTAAGACTTTAGTCACTTTTTGTTTATATAGAAGTAACGTAGCTGGTCGAATTCTTACTCGAAGAGATTTATGAAACAAATTGCTGGAAATTTGTTTGACAGGAAGGCTTGGGTGAAGCTCTTCTCAGTTTTTATATAACTTACGGCCTTCAAATTGAGTTTGAACCAACATAAAACTTGATGAGATGAATTGAGTAACAAAGCTTTCCTAGTTCATTACTTTTTTCAGAATTTTTTTACATACATAAATAACTGTATATTAATATATTCGCCGTATGTAAGCTTATTAGCTTCTATACAAACTTTCTATAAATAATCTTATCGCCAAGTACCAGCTGTCTATCATTCAACTTTTATTTCACTTGCAATTAAAGGTAAGTAGATTCTTCGATCTTTTTGTATTAGTAACCACACACACACACACACAAGAGAGTTAACATTTAATGCCTCGCCATTCCAGCAACAATTAGCAAAACACACATATAAATTATAAGTACTAAGAGGGGAGCCATTGCATCATAAAGCGCTGCGCTTATTCCCTAGCGATTATTAATAATTCCTTTTCATCAAACGTCACAACAGCGAAAAATCAACCAAGCGATGGCAACTGAAAATGGCAAAATTCATAGAAAAATCTGTGCGCTCCTGCACTTAAGCACTTAATGCCAAGCAATTTATCGCGGTGCTGCCATTTGTAGGCAATATGTGTGCGCCCCCACCCAAACACCGCGTCCATTCTTTGTACAGCTGCAACTGCTGATGCCAAGGCAGTTATCAATAGCAAATCGATTTTTGATTGAGTTCATTAGAAAAGGTTCTAAGCCATTTATGTAACGTGCTCTCTTCACTAGCGTCTAGTAGTGGAGAAGACATGCTGAGCGAAGAAACTCCATAGAGCTCGTACGCTCGTCCGGCTTGCGGAGCCCGTGGCTGTCTGCTGACGATTACTGATTACACATGGTATCGCAATGGCTTAAGGCGAAAAAGTTTTCATAACAACAACAACACCAATATGTATTATATAACATACGGTAATACATCCCCTGAGGAATAGCTCAGCTGGGCAGCGCATAAATGCGTCCGGATCAGCACTTCCACTTGATTATTTCGCAATCTTTGGCTTGTAGCGGTGGCAGAAAACTGATGGGAGGAAGAGAGGGGGTTGATGAGCTTAACTAAGTTTCATAAGTGCAATGAGCGATTTCTGCCTTATTTGTTACATGAAAAAATAATTCCCTTTATTAGCACAAATCAAATGCTGCAAGACGTTTCATCATCATCATCGCCGTCGTCGATACGGTTAAGTGGTTTGCTTGAGTAAATGAGTGATTTACTTTTGTTTCATCGGTCAAAATTGTTCGGCATTGATTTGTGTTGGGCAGTTAATGCAAGTTGGATATTGACATATGCTGTCTTAAGCTGGAGGCAATTATTTTTGGCTTAGAAGAAAGCAAAATAGAGCTTCTGCCCTTTTATTTTAATAGCTTAGAAAGTTGGTGGAACATCTTCCACAAAGTGGATGTTCGACTCTAATTTCTTTTGAACCAAAGAGAAGAACATTATTTATGGGATCCGTTCATAACTGAGCCTATTCGTATGTGTCATATGTAGAGCCCAGTTCGAAATATACAGACTAACATTCAATTGTAAAGAGACACCCAATTGTCGAGGTCAAGTCGCGATATTCTGACGCGATATTTATTAGGCCTACAATTTTGCTTCCGCCGTTTTCCAATAGATGTCTCTAGGGACAAGCACTGGTCGATTAAATCGTTTTATATCGAACTTGGACATTTATGTCAACATTAACCCAACAAAATATTTGTAGAAATCTGTTTGCATCCCAAACTTATTATCAACTGAAAATGTCGCTTTTTGAGCCGAATTCACGACATTTGCGAGAAATTTTGCTTTTCTTTTTTAATTTAAAGAAAAGTGCGGCTGAGGCTCATCGACATTTGTAACCGTTTAAAAAAAAAACTTAAATTTACACAAAAAAAAAAAACGGCGGAAGCAAAGTTGTAGACCTAAAAGCTCTGAAGAGACACTGGATTATCTAGGTCAATTTGAGACATCCTGACTTAATAACCAATTCTAAATACACACCCGACTGTCGCGGTCCAGTTGTGTATCTAATCTTTATGTTCAATTCTAAAGATCATAAAGATCGCGATATTTAGTCCTACAGAGAGACGCTGGATTATCGAGGTCAAGTCGAAATATACAAACTAAATACTCAACTCTATAGAGATACGCGACTATCGAGTTCAATTCGAGCTATTAATACTAAATACTCAATTCTAAAGAGACAACTGATTGTCGGAGTCAAGTCGATATATTCAGATTTCAATTCATATTAAATTAGAAAGAAATACCAGATTGACAAGGTCTAGTCGAGATATTTAGACTAAATACTCTATTATAAAGAGATTGCCGTTTTAAGTCAAGATAGCCCGCTTCTAGACTTAGGTTAGGTTAAGAGGTAGGACTCCGCAAATGCAGAGAATCTAACTGAGACAGATTCGACTGTCCATTGTGACACCCGGAAATACTCATAACGGATCACTAAGACCCATATGTTGCCACGAAGCGCTTGGACTCTTAATAAAGTTCTAAAGTCGGCTAATGTCGATTCCAGTCACTTCGCTGTGTTCGCAGAATATTTTCTACCGAGTTTCTTTAACCTAAGTCTGGCGAATGCTGGACATTGAAGGAGGAAGTGCTTGGACGATTCCTTTTCGCTTTCCTCCAAACAGCTTTGGCAACTAGCGTCTGACATGATTCCTAGCCTCACCCTGTGTGTGCCTATTGGGCAATGACCAGTAAGCACTCCTAGACTTAGTTCTAATAATTGCCTTAATGAGCGGATATATGTATGCCGACCATGGTACTTGGATATTGTTCAGACTTCAATTACTTCCATTGCCTTTATGCCTTTAAATAACCAAATATTCAATGTGGTTTCAAGACACTATGTGTAGTATACATATATTGGCATTGCAAGTTCGACCCAAGATTTGTCCAAATTTTTTTGATATTATGAGAGTCCTTAGCAGATTTGTGATAGGATCAAGGCGTTTTGCCGCTATAGAAGGGTTCAGATCTATCTTTAGTGGTATTTCGTTTCACAAAGGATTTTGGCACAACTGCCCAAGTGTGTTAAGGTGGTGATAGCAAGGAAAGATCAAGTCGTTCAAGCACCCGACGCAAGCGGGAATCAAAATGGAGACTTACCATACTTTCTATTGAATCTATTATATGAAATTGCGCTTCACAATATTAAAATTATTGTCGAAAAACAATAATCCTTTATACTAACATTAATGTACTTATATCCAAGAAGAAGTTGGAAGCAAAATGTTTACACTAAGCAGAAGGCAAACAAAACCAAGATCGTGGCAACTAGTCTTTATCTATCAATTAGTCATAACTTATATCATAAACATCAGATTACCATTTAATAAGTGCTTAGTAGAAATATTTGTATGCTAGTTCTTACGGTTTATCAGGTATAAGGCACGACTGTGTGAGTCTTAATAGGTTTTTAACTAGCGTAATGGGTTTCTAAAGTGGTTCTTATTATTGTTGTTGTAAATATTATCGCATATATAATTTTTCATTTGTTTTAATTTTGTTATTATTTGGTCCTCATATACAATCCGGTATATGTAGATATATGACTTAACCAGCTGAAAACGCACAACTTGTCAACTGTCAAAACTTAATGCGGACTCATTAAGAACGCAATATTAATGCAGACAACCAACGAAGATTATGGCAATGACTTAAGCACACAAAAAAACGGCCAATGGATGAAGTAAAGTATTGAAAAAAATAGCCAATACGAAGGGCCAAAAAGTAGGTTTGGAGGAGGGGGGTCTGATTTAAAGTGAAAAGGTAACCGTTAAAATATTATCAACATAAAATGATGCAAAGAAGCCGTTAAATATTATAAAGGAGACCATTTAAATTCATTAATGAGCAAAAATTTTAAAAGTTACTAGATAACGAGTGAAGACAACGAATGAGCCCAGTAACCAATTGGTGAGTGCTTGATATGGAAAAAAAAAAGAAAAAGAACGTGTGTGTAGAGTGTTTGCACGGACAGGTATACCGAACGACTGACAGCTTACATAGCGACACATGCTGAAGTTGTGGCGCAGGGACAGGGGCTGCATATAATAAAATCATTGGATCGGTAAGCAGTGCGTTGACAGTTGTCCATATCGCCAGCATGTGGACAGCGTCGAAGGCATGAATATTTCTGAATATTGCTTGAAAAATGTCAATAATTCATTTGTTATGGCTGCACACATGTGCATGTAGGGGCAGGCAGCATGAGATATCACCTGAGAGGCGACATTTGAGGGAGCGTGTTGCTGGCTGCGCTGCCAAAGAGAAGATGCTCAGGTTGATATTGTTGTTTTTGGAGTTATTGTTGCTGGTGTTGTAGTTATTTTAGTTGTTGTTTTACTGTCTACAAGTTAGAGCGTGTCTGTGTGACGCACGCAATGCTCAGGCTCGCACTGTAGCCGACTTGTGGGTTTGACCAGCGCTAAAGGGTCTTGTGGAAGTTGTGTGCAAAGAGAAACATATGCAAATTAAAACTTGTCAACTCTGATTTTGAAACGAGTTTTTGTTGTTGTTTTTTTCTTTATTTTTATTTTTATTTTTTTTTTCTCATCAGTGTATCCTTCGACAAGCGTAGCAATTAGTAACTGCAGCTCCAGTTATAAAGCTGGAAATAAAATATGAATGAAATTGCTGTTTTTGTTTGCGTATTTATTTATTGCTGCTTGCATATAGCATTGTCGTTGATTTATGTACAATCAAAATATTATTAACCTATTAATAAGTGTGCGTTATATTTTGGCATAATTAATTTTTATTTTCTTTTTATTTCTGTTTTTATCTGTCTGTCTCCAATTCTGCAGAATTTCTGCCTTGCAGTATACTTTATGCAGCAATTTATTATATTAATGTTTTCCGGTTGCATGCAACACACAATATATTCGTTGCTCCTACACACTCCAGACACAGCATCCTGTTAACTGCGTTGAAGTCGAATTGATCGGTTCGCAGGATAAAAAGTTGAGGTTAGGTACTATGGCTTTTTTTGGCGATACACTGCTTAAGCAGTTAAAATGAAATCAAATGAAATGAAATGCTTTTTAATGAGCAGAAAACGTTGTTTAATTAATAATTTAAATGTGCCAGAAGAGATATATGTATTTACGAGGGTTGCTATTATATTTCTAACCTCAAAATTAGCAAATAATCTGTCGTCATCGATTCACTATTTCTCTGCTCACCATCTTTGAGCCCTAATCAGTATAAAAATATATATTCTTTCATATTGCAAACGAAAAGCTTTTTCTGTGCTCTCAGTTTGTTAGAAAAACTGGTATATGTGTTCGATTCGCTACTCTCTAATGTTTGTTATCTTATTATCAGTACTATTTACGATCTCTTTGACTAATTTTGAAACCACTTTTCCATGATATATTTTTCCAAGGTATATTTCTAATACAACCCTGTCTGTTCGGTGGACGTAAAATCTTGGCCACTTTGATTCTAATCGATATTAGAGAACCAAAAATACTCATCAGGTTCCAAATTAAGAAAATTTGTCAATAAAGCAAATCCCAAGAAATTGGATTTGAGTCTTTTCTTAAGTGGTTAGCGGTAGTTAGACCAGCTAAATCGAAATTTTTGAAAAACAGAAAAAGATACGGTCAGGCCCAAAAATATTATGTATTCTAAAAGCTGTATAAATTTAATTAAAATCTAATGAGCGGTTTTAGAGTTACAGTAGTCACCAGTTGAAAAAAACAAAGTTTTGAGAAAATCGCATTTAAAGTTTCACACCGAGCGCTCTTTGTTATTTGTCGAATAACTCGAAAATAATTATGGGATCATGTTCAAATTTTCAGAGAATATTTTTGAGATATTACACTTAACGAAAATGCAAACAACAAAAAATTTATCTTTTGAAAATCCTGACTACCCCTAACCCCTTAATATGAAACACGATGAAAGTATTTAATCTAGGCTAAAACCAAGGATTTTTTTATTCTGGCGTAAACTATCGATGGTTTTTCTAAACAAGTCAGAATTTATTTATTTAATACAACAGTCCAAAAGTTTAAACTTACGGAGATTGAGAGAACAGAACACCTTTTGAAGTCATTAGACACTATCCCGGTCTTGAAGTTTTTATACTTCAGATAATAAACAAGTTATAAGATAAAATACACTGCTAAGATCTCAAGAACCACCGACTACTGAAAAAGTAATGGAGATAACCAGAATCACGCATTTTAAGGGGGGGGGGGGATAAGGTTTGACAACTTTTTTTCCATTTTTTTTTATATTATTTTTCTGAACCATCAACATCTCAACAATATTGTGTGAAAGTTTTAGGTTATTCGGAGAAAAACTAACGAAGTTACAGCAGGTTGAATAACGGTACCTCCAGCTACCTGCGCTGAGTGTACAAAACTTTGAATCGATTTTCCCAAATATGTCATTTTTCGTCTAAAATCGTCATTTTGGCTTGAAAATTGTACCAAAAATTGAAAAATTAAAAAAAAAAACTCGACGTCAATTGAAGATAAACTAATAAACTAAAGAAAGCATTTTGATTTTTTGGTTTCGGATGATCCAGTGATGCTGTAGGCTGGTCACCGCACAAAAACTTCTTTTCGAGGTGCCTGCAGAAATCGACGATAAATCCGTTATTCCTCGCTATTTTTCGATAAAATTTTTTTTAATTATCCTTCAAATGTTGTGCTTTCATATAATAATAAGTAAAATAAACTTACAGCAATAATTTTTTCTAAAAAAAAAAATCATGAAAAAAGGTCTTTTTTCGACGAAACAGAAAGAACAGAAAGAAGCGCTTTATGAGTATTGACAGATTACAAGCATTTCTAGTCACACATCTCTCAAATGATGGAAGATCATACTCAGCTATAGCCAACAATAATTATTTGAAGTGGGTCCACATAAGATGAAGGAAGGACATAAGAGAATGATGAAAAAAGTAAGCTTCTAAAATACTTTCTATTGCTAACTACTAACTAAGTATTCAGAGAATATTAATAAGCGCCCGAAGCGAAAAAAATATATAATCAACCCACGTAATCCACATTTAGAGTTTAGTTTGTCAATATGCTGCAAGAAAAAATAAGATAACTAAAATATAAATGAAAGCAAAATAAATAAATAATATATGTATACTTACCTGTTGAGTTCGACTGCTTGCCATACATATGATCATTTAATGACTATAAAATATTAATAAAGGTCTCAGGCATGCAGTTTAGACAACTTTAATGACACGCTGTTGTCCTGCACCCACTGTTTCTTTGAGCAGTTAGCAGCAGTGCTTGCACATTCCCACTTAAACTGTATGAAGGAGGTACGATATGTAGATTGTCAACATAGATATTGCAGCTTGCGTAGCACCAGAAGATGTGAGCTGGCACCTACCGTTTTGAATGCGAGCAAACATTGCTAAGGTAAAATCCCAAAAAAAAGTGGAGAACCCAAAAAAAAAAGAGTGAAGAACCAAAAAAATTAGTAAAGAACCGAAAAAAGTGTAGAGAGCCCAAAAGCGTAGCAAGAAAAACTGGTTTATAGCGTACATTAAGTTATACCCGAAAATATTTTATTCTGATTTTTTTAAATTTATTTTTTGGTTTATTTTAGTTTAGTTGGACCGCCGCGCATGAAATGTCTTCTAAATAAATCGTTAAACGAAATCAAAGATCAAATTGATTCTTTATTAATATTATAAATTCTTTTTTTGTATTCCCTTTCTGTTCTTTTTTTGTAATATCTAATATTTGAATTCTTGCGCTCCACCTTTTTCTCGCCATCACGCTGCCGGCTACCATTTGATGATCGCAGCTACACTTTGTTTTTTTTTTAATATATTTTTATTGATTTTTATATCCCACAAAACGATCGACCACACTTTGGCGTTCTATACAGCATTAGAACAACCACACACTCATTCAGCGTTGGCCGCTGCTCACACAGCAAAGACAAAAGGAAACTATAAATTAGTTCTATGAATCAAAAAGAAATATCTGATTTCTCAAGCCAGATAAAATTTGAAATTTTTTTCTTTATGCTTTGCGCATAATTTTCGTTGTTCATACATAGCCGAGAAATGTTGGAAAAATTTATAGAAAATGTTGACATCACTTGGAGGCAGCCACAATCGCAGCTTAGTTGCTTTCATAAGCGTAGGACATAGTTGTATATAAATTTATATTGTATGTAAATATTATATATTTTGATATTTTCATAGCCACACAAAGCTAGAGGCACATGACCTGTAGGAAATTTTAGCCCAAAATTTTATCAAGATCAGAGTTGTATTTAAAATTATCCGGATAATTATTAAAATCTGTCGAATTTCTCGATGAGTGGATATTACACAAAAAAATAAAGAATTGGTCCCTGGTCCACTTTTTGGAAGATTTTCTTATCATGTACTTATCCCAACTAAGGAAATATATTTTCTGAAAGCCACATAATGCATGGTATATGCTTTGAATATGTCTAAATACCGTTATTTTAAATCATAAACCTCCTATGAAAAGAAATACTTGACAGTTATTCCTGCCCTTGGGATTACAAGCAAACATTCCTTGAGCAACTGGTCAAACCAATATAAAAAATTTAAGATATATTCGAGGAATATAAGTTTGCTTCAGTTCCCAGGAGATGGAGATTGAGAGGAAATTATTTCTCGAGGACGTGACGCTTCTGAAGTTAAGGAAATCGAAGAGCTCAACTTTTCCTGGAATCACCCACCATTATGGAGGGACGTCGTTATTTCCAGAGTCGGACTTACCTAACTGGAACGGAACTATCTACAACAACAACAACACTAATTAACCTAACTAACTTTCCTAGTTGTAAAAAGGCAGTATTTGGTGTTCCAAAAAAGATATAGCCCGATGTAATAAGATAAGACTGTTATGACTAGCTCGTGATATTTCTATATCTCGAAAAAGATATATATGCATATTTATTTATTGAAATAGATCCGGTTGTATATCAATCCAGGGACTGCTACCCCATCAGCCTATCACTATACAGTTTGGAGGCCGGTTAAATCTCGCTTAAGCTTGGAAAAATGTAGACTCTTCTATTTCAGAAATATTCTCCGTTGTCCGGAAGATCACTTAAAAAAAACTTTTTTAAAAAAAGTGTACCTTGGCCTCGGAATGTCACCTAACCTCACGATCAATATTTTTTATAATTTTATTTATATCGGAAGCTTTTATTTTCTTCCCGATAAACTTTGTACAAAAAAATTATTCCTGAACACCCTTCAATTGTACCACTTTCCCTACAGGGTCTCCTACACAACCCGTTCAACCGCCAACAACGCCTTGGACATCATTTAACTTAACTCACTGTCAACAGCCACTATTCACAAACGATATATAAAGTATATGTACTTGCTCATAACTGGATATGTACTTGCAGCACACTCTTCAGCAAACGATCGCTCAGACATTTGGTCTGCAATGCATACAGACCTTTGGGAGACATTTTGATGGGCATATGATTACCATATGAGACTGTGTGGCTGCAAATGCAATGGACAATCTGATGAGACGATCGTTGCAAGGTAGCTTCTTCTAAGCATCACAAACCAAATAGCTGCAGAGCTGCATAGGTAAATAAATACCAACAAATACAAAGAGATATGCATTCAAATGCATGGCATGGTGGTATGTGAGACTTGGTCATTTCTATGCCACTCATCACCGTGTTATCGCTTTATAAATATCTATATAAATGCATAGAAATAAATATTGAGCACTCAAGTCATAAATTCCGTTGTCATTTTAGAAATATTTTCATTTGTTTCTATTAATATTGCTTCGCTTATTGTCTTCCAAATTTGTGGTATTTAATTGTTAACATTAACTCTTAAGTATAGTAAATGGCTAATCGCTGATTTCTACGAATCGAATTCAATATGTGTGCCGGTGCTATCTGGTTAATTTAATATTAAAAATCTGTGAAACGAATTCCTGTTAGTGAAAATAATATTTGTAAATATTTTTCTGTGTAGCTTGATCGTAGATTAAATATGATGAATGCTTGGTAATTTGAATGGCTGGAAAATATAGAGAAGTCGCTTATGACAGTATACATATCTAAGTTTGTCAAGGCTGGTGTATCTAAGTGCACTTCAATATTGAATATTATATAATGGGATCTTATTAAGATGTTGATTTATTTATTAACATTTATTTATATTTAGAGATGCCTAATGATTAAAATACTGCATCGTACTGGTATAAAACTCAAAGAACGTAGAGCAAGTGGTTATACCAATTTAGTGAGGTCTTTAAATACTCTAATACATATATCTAATACTAATACATTGAATTCAGCTGGATAACTTTTTTGTTTTTTTAACATGTAAATTTTTCTAAGCGAGAGAAGAAGAGACAAAATGTAGAACACGGCTTATTAAGGGGCTATACCACTGTAACCCATGGGAAATTATGCGACTTTAAAGACCTTTTTAAAGAAAGTACTCGATGGAATGTTTCGAAGTTTTTTTTGGACATAATAAGGTATTTTTTCTGCTATATTTTATGGTCTAATTTTTACAAAAATAATGGAGTTATGTGCTGTCTTCGGAGGTACCAAAAAAAACCCCATCTGCTCACATGATTTCGTCCGAATGAGTAGCTAAAACAAAAAAAATCAGAAAGGTTATTAAAGTTGAAGGTATTTCTTATTTCCTATGCAATGCCCTAAGATTTTTGAAAAATATCAAAAATTAACAAAATGGGGTAGTTCTAAAAAAAATGTCGTATTTTTAATACCAAATTGATAACACAGCCACAAAAAAATTTTTTTAGTCATAACCTGGGGGGGTCTTACTATGAGTGTCTTCTGTTTTTGGGGTCGCTGAATCAGGATCTGAGGTCCATTTAATCCCATCAGAACAGGGTTTTGAGATAACCCCAGAAAACAAATATGCCGTACAGCGTTTTTAAGACTTCATCGGTATCGCTTGAAACTTGCTACTCGGAGGTTCTCGGGGTCGCTGATTACTCACTCATTTGATTCAAGATTGATGATCTTGATTATATGAGTGCATTTAAACTAATACCCTTCTTTTCCCTGACCGTAGTAGTTAACTTCAATTGTGTGAATCCTTTTACTTTCCAACACTTGATAAGATTTTTCTTGAGATTTCTAGAATCCTTATATTGTACCACCAAAAAATACCTCCTAAAACTCTATGGAGCAAAAAACGAAACCCGGTCCGTTCCAGGATCCTTTTAGCAATGGCTGGAGCTTGGGAGAACAATAATACAGGGTCTACCTCTCAAAATAAACTCAAAATTTGTGTAACATTAGCGAGGTCTTCACCGAAGATCAAGAAAATGTAATGATAACTAAAATGTGTGTATTTTCAAAGGCCAACCACTAAGTAAAAGTGAACTTCGAACTATGATAGAGGTAATCACAGGCTGCTATCCCTCAGATTGCTCCAGCCGAGTTTAGAAATATAATCTTAGAAATATAAACCTCGACAAGGATGCGTCTGGGGTGGAATATCTTCCGAAGAGTTTTTGCTTTAATTTGGCGTTGCCATGGAAGACGAAATGTTTATGACACAACTAACTTCCTTTTGGCTTAGATTCGTGACTGATGTCTTACCACACACCTTCTCCAAGTTCACAATCATATTTCTTCAAATAGTAGACGAATAAATTTAGTCATCTAAAAAATATCACCATCAACTATCTCATTCTTTCAATAAACTAAAAAGTATTCGTACAGAAATGAAAATTTCAATCGAAAAAGGTGCATGCACTGCACACATGAAATCTGATACTGCGGCCATAAAAATCGCCCGCACTCCTTCTCTCTTAGAACCCAACACTTTGGGTGCTTGCATTAAATTATCCAGCGCATTGTTGGTGGTGACAACGCGTTTATATTCAAATGCATTTATTATTATTGCTGTTGTAGTTGTTCTTGTTGTTATTGTTAATTTGCACCTCTTTTGCCCAGGCAATGTAGAGAAATGATGCCAACCGTTGCTGTTGCGTTGCGTAGGCCGATGAAACGTTGCTTAGTCGCGCATCTTAAAACGATTGGAGTTGGAGCTGGTTGACTGCTTGCGATTTGCATTTATGAATCAAAGGCAACAACACTAACATCAATGTGTACAACAACAACAACGTAGATTTCGCCATTTCATTCAATAAAAAATGCATACAAATCTGCATATGCGCGTGCGTTGTTGTTGTTCTTGCTGTTGCTGACTTTTGATTTGCTTGCTGTGGCAGCTTGCAGCTTGCAACATGCAACATGCACATATAAATATTGTGTATTTTTTTGCACATATTTCGACACGACCGACATGCAAATGACATAAAAATATGGCAACGCGATGGCAGTTCATGTTTGTTATTGTGCTTATTATCCCAGTTGTTGCTGTTGTTGTTGTTGTTGCCAAAATGGTAAGTTAGTTGGCTGGTTGTCGCATAAAATATGGCAAGCAGCCGGCCAACGACGACGTCGTCATGAAGTAAAACATCTTTTTAAATGCAACACATAACAGGAACAATAACAACAACAACAACAGGTTAGTCTTAGCAATAATGCCACACAAAGTATACAGCGCCGCTTGTTGCTGCGACAACTCTTTGGCATTTGTCGCAAATATGGTCATAACTCATGCTACAAATAAATTTACAAGCTTGCAACAAGCATTGAGCTTGGCGGTGGCAACAACAACAGACAAACAACAAGCAAGCGAGAACAGGCATTAGCACCACAGCCAACAGGCTGTTGTGGCAACTCGTGTCGTGGCAACCTACGCAAAAGGATATGCGCAAACGTGCTAAACAACAACAACAACAACACTGTTGCATTAACTAACTGTTGCAAGCAACATTCATTCAATGCAATGCATTGCATTGCAGCAAGGCAAGTTGCATTGCAATTCAATTCAATTCAATTTAATTCAATGCAATTCGTGTTAAATTGTGTGCATTGCACGCGCTCACCACGGCTTTGCGGCCAAGCGTTCTTTGCATCTGTGTGTATGTGTGTGTGTTGTTGCATAAATACTATGTGTTTGATGTGTGGCATGTGGCAGTTGATGTGGTTGGCTACACCGCTAGCATTTGATTTGATTTTATACAAACTCGCATAATTTTTATTGATCTCACTTTTACAAGAGAGCTTCTGGAAGGTGGAGCCTCGTGGGTGGTAAGTAAGAAGACAGTAAACAGAAAGGAACTCTTCGAATTAGTGGTACTGCGAATCAATGAAAACCTCAAATTTAGAAAAATTGGAAGTTGAAGTCAAGATCTCTTACATTCTGGAAGTTAAAAGAACCTTTTTTTGGTATTTTTTCGAACTTAGTGAAATGTGAGTAGAGTCAGATCCTACTGCCAAAGAGAAAGACAGAATCTCTCTCTTTCTAATTGCCAAAAAAGAGGTTGTGTTCTCCATATAAGTGTCCAATACCTTGTTCTGGTTGAATCTAAACGAATCCGTTGCCGCAACCGACGGAATGAGAGTATTCGTTTGGATCGCTTGTAGCGTTGATTCTGAAATTCAGAGAAGATAGACTCTTGCGGAAAACAGTTCCATATCAGAGAACTGCAATTATTCCCTTTTTTGAGTCATTGGTTGAGTAACACAAAAAATAGTATTAGTGCATATAAGTCAAAAATCATCAAACACAAAGATCCACTAAAACACATTTACGCACAGCACACAAAGCGAGAGAATGAAAAATGAGTAAGTTTCTCTTCATACGTATCGTTGAAGTGCTCAATTGTCTCATGAGCCAATAATTCAGTCAAGTTAAACAAAAATGAGCCATACCACCAAAATAACACCAATAGTATAGCTAAATAAATAAAGTCATACGAATAGGATCAAAGTAAAACTGACGAAGGCTGTGCCGCCGCTAGGCAAAAGTGCCCTGCGGGAAATGAATAACGATGTGTTTTGTTCTTTGATGTCGTGTATTACATTTGATGTTTTAAGTTAATTAATGACAGTAAAGTTAATACTTTTAGGTTCTAATATATTTTTTTTAATAGTAATGTATTGAAAATAAATAAAGACGCACGAAAATGCATGTTCAATGAAATAATGAAACATGTAATGTGACGAAGTTCTCACTGGGTATCTTGGCTTTCGTGCTCAGCTACGAAGTCACAATTCCACTCATGCCGATCAGTGTAGCGAGCTCATTCAAGTTTATTTTCATCGTGACCAATGAACAAGTGAGTAAAATGAAATTTTTAATATACGCTCGTTTGAGTCATAAATTGACGGCACATATAAGTGTAGAATTACTATGAATTTTTTTTTGGTTTGGTGGAAATGAGTCTTTGTCATTTTTGATATTTGTATTAGTACTCATTTACACCAATTTGTTTGGCTCATGAGTTTGTGCACTAATTTCATTATTACTCAATGCAGATCTCTGTTCCATATCCATTTTAAACTGACTATTGGAAGGCGAAGATAAACCATTTTTCTTTTCTCTTCATGAAGTTTCAGAAGATTTCTCCACTTTCACATTCGATAAGTCCGAAAAAGACGGAATTATCTATAAGTTCTGTCAATCTTAAGAGAAGGTTCGGAGTAATGCTGTTTGTTGATTATCTTTGAGACCGGTTCAATAAAAATTTAGACTTTCCACCGAATCGGGCTCAAAGTTTTGCCCACATTGACAAAAGTCCACGATCACGTGTTGGTAGACAATCGGAATGAAGCCGCGGAAGACAGCTGAGACTTTCATACGAAGAAGTTTCAGCGACATATTCCGTAGGATTCCACTATTACATATTAAAGACCGGGGCACATTGGACTTCACTCGACGAACCTGTTCCGAAGAAGGAGAAGTTTGTTCTGTCGGACGAAAATGGGATGAATATTGTATTCTGGGATTCACAAGTCGAGCTACATCGACTACCGGAAGAAATGAAAAATGGTGACAGGACTATGCCGATTTATTTGGCTAATTGTCAGACCTTGTTATGATATCAGAAGCCGTCGGTCTGTATGGCTTTATACCTAAATAGGAAAATGTTATATTACCAAGGGGAACTGGTTTTACTCTGGGATTTACAAGTTATGATCTACATCGACTATCTTGAGTAGGGCATAATAGGTCTACTATGCCGATTTATTTGGATAATTGGCAACTTTGGTATATTATCTCAGTCCATCGCTCTGAATGACTTTATACCGTTATCAGGAAGAGAAATATGCTTGTGTCATTTAAGTGCGAATATTACGCCTCGGATAATGTGATTCGGGACCAGAGCAAAACAAGATAATAACTTAAATAAGTATAAGTTTCGATTTGAGATGATTTCTCGTAAGAAACATCACGGTGAGGTCAACGGGAAGGCAACATATATTCATATGACATAATTTCATAATTAAATTTTTTACTGGAGTTAATATACCTATAAGAAATAATAATTGATGATTTTAAACAAGAAAAAATATTTTGACTCCATCTTAGTACATAGCGCATAACACTTGTGATTTATTCCATTTATTTATCTTCATTATTTTTAATTTTTTTAATTATAGTAGTTTAGATATATTGTTTAAATATATAAATTTATTTATGAATATATTGTCTAGAGTATTTATGACGGCATTGTTGCTTTTCATGCTTCAATATTTTTAATGTCACTAACTGTTTATGGGCTAACATATTACGATTATCTGTGAAACTTGACAATTTTATTGGTTGAACAAGCTTATGAAATAAATAAAAATGAATTGCACATATACATAAGTACATAATTGTTTATGTGTCATGCACCGATACTTGGCATGTACCCATACACGAATGCTTTTAGAATGTTTATTGCAATGAAACTGAGATTTATTATATAGTTTGAATTGATTTCTGTTTGTCTGTGCGAATATATTTGTTGTTTTGATTCGTTATGAGAATGTCATGCAAGTGGATAATTTATCAAAATAATTTATATGTGAATGGGCTCTATGGTGAGGTTGTAGTGTGCAAAGGAATTTGACCGATGTTTATGGCAGATATGAACACAACTGAATGTCATGGAATTTAATTTTATATTTGTCATGCATTCTTCAAGGATTTATATCGGTTCAGTTAGATTCATTATTGTTCGAAAAAGTACAGAGAGCAGAGAACTTCTTGGGACACCAAATGAATCACTTCTTTCCAAACTATCTATCAAGCTTAGGAATTCTTGTTCAGATAGTTTTAAAATCTGCCTACCTAAGAGTGAACCGTGCTATGCTTTTCAGTCCAGTTTATTATGGATGACAGTCAGATGAATGAAGACCCCAAGGTAATGGAATGACAGACCTTTAAGAGTAAATTATATAATTCGGAAGAAGAACGGAGGAAATTATCAAGAATTTTAGCGCACTTTTGGAATATTATGGGCCATTTTAAGTTGAAAAGGGATTTGAGGACAATAAGTGACTGAGACAGTGACTGACCGAATTATTTGTAGGCCATTTGAGACAAGAGGAATTATAATGACCGAGAGAGTCTTGAAATTTATTTTTTTTTATGGAGATGAGTTATGAAATAGATAGATCCTTTGAAGGTAGTGAATTGCTGTTTTAATATCGGCTCTTCTGAGAGTCATGATTACGATGTTGTGTCGGATTTTCGTCTACCAATAACAAATGGACTCATATAATATCGAAAATAACTCCAACAAAAAGAATAAATTGGACTGAATACAATATTCAAAGGAGGCGAAAGATTTTCCTCGGGAACAAAGTCGCCATAAACGATTCTATGGGTAACCAGTAGAGAGATCCAGTGATATAATAATCTTTAGACCTTGGAAATGCCGAATATTGCATATAATTGAAGCTGAAGCTATAGGGGCCCACGGTCTAAAATAAAACTTCGATGGCTTTCGATGCTGTTTGGTACTATCTGATTAGACAAGTCGATATGATCTTTGCAGTATTGAGGAATTATATTGGATAGTCTTACATCAATACAAAATTGTACGCATATTCTTTCATGCCCTGCGGTTGTCACCTGCATTTTTGGAAGAATTAACATTATTGCTGTTGTTGTATTTCTAGGCATTTGATATAAGCGTACTCCCACCTGCTCGATGAGCAGCGGCGAGTGTCAGCTGTGCATGTGCAACACCGCGAGGCAACAGTGCAACAAACAGCTTATCGACTGAGTTGTTACCTTCAATGCTATTATTTCTACTTTCCTGAAGTTGCGCAGGCGTAAATGCATTTGGCATAAAATACAAATAAATTCTAGTCGAAAAGTCAAGCGAATGATATTTTGCATGCATGAAATATACAAAAAGACATACATACATCTGTACACTAAACTACAGAGTGTAATTTTTCATTTTATCAAAAGCACATAGATTGGAGGGTGAACATGAATAAGCTGTGTGTGACTGCGCATGCGCATGCGCATAAATACAATGCAATTAAATAACTACTATTTTATTATATGTTTTATTCTTTTTCTTTTTTATTTAAATTTATGTTATCTTTTTCTCCTCATTTCGCTCGCACAAACATATTTATATGGTAACAACGACCCCATTGTCTTGTGTAGTTTTTGTTGCACCGCGGGCAAAGCTTGGTGTTAAATGCGCATAACACAAGGAAACAAAACAAATTATAGGCATTTCTTATATTACGCCTATAAGGCAGTACTAGTATTTACATACGCACATATGTTTATATGTAAATATTGTTTATGCTCATGTAATTCTGAATTTATGCATTTATCACCGCCAGCGTTAACTGTGTGTGTGGGTGTGCATTGTTGCAACAGGGAAATTAGAGAAAATAAAATAAAATAAAATAAAATAAAATAAAATAAAATAAAATAAAATAAAATAAAATAAAATAAGATAAAATAAAATAAAATAAAATAAAATAAAATAAAAAATAAAAATAAGATATCATAAAAAAATTTAAAGAAATAGAAAAAAATATGGAATTTTAAAAAACTATCACCGGTGTTTTGTAGCTTCAAATTATATACAATGACTTAAACTTATTCATACATTTGTATCCTCGACCAGCCGGCGGCTTGCACAGTCTCAGCCAGCCAACCAGTGAATTGCAAACATACATACACATATGGTAATAGTATAACCGATCTTACAAGTCAGTTAAACGCCACTGGCACCTTAGCGTCTCCGCTGAGTTGAACTGTCAAAACACACACAGGCTTAGACCATATATAAGTGGACAGACATATTTATATACATTTGTATATATGTATATTCACCTCATCTTAGCTGCTTATGCATTATCATTCATTGAATGAGCAGAGTATGTGCGCTGCTCAACTGACTGGCTTTGTGAAATTCTGCTACAATCCACAATACAATTTTATTTAAATTTTATTACAAGGAAATAAGACAAATTACATAAAATACTACGAGCGTGCTAATAAAGTGAGCTAATGAGTGAATGGGTTGAAGAAATGAAATTCGAGTGTGCGTATCTTCATGAGAAAGCGCAGCTTTGATATAATGACTTAACAACTTACTAATGTTGATAAATATATAGAAATAAGAAGGAATTTGTATTAGAATTAATTATACTTTGTATCAAGATTCAAGGTATCAGATTCTTATGCTTTCATTATTACAGTAACAGATTTGAGTTGACTTCGAACGAATGTTGGATCTTTTCTTAGGCACTTTTTCATTCAAAGCCCCTCTCTTTCTCGCTTCTATGAGCCTGAAAACATCGCAACACATCCCGGTTTGCATTAATCACCTATCCATAATACTCAGGGATGGCGTTAATAATTTTCGGATTTTCTTGATAAATGATATGGATATCAAAACACTGTTATAAGACCAACTATATCCCTTTATTTTTTGGTTGTTGTTTGATGTCCGCTAAGATGTCTACTGAAACCAAATCTCTTCAAAGAAACCCATAAAGAATATTAAAGAATAACACTGACGACACGTTCAGAGTTTTACAAAGCCATGAATTGCAGACGGATTACTCGAATTGTCTTCTAAAATATTGATAATTTGTTGGTGTTATGGTCTCGATACTATATTAACTTAAAATTATCTTAATAAAGGCTTGAGGCCGTCATATCAAAGGTATATGTATGATGCATGCAACGAGTCTCTTCATATCATTAAGCACTTCTTCACACAGCCTCTCGACTAAACCCTATGGTCTATCGATAAAGGCTTGTGGCCGTCATATTGAAGGTATAAGACGCATACAAAAGTCTCTTCATATCATTAAGCACTTCTTCACACAGCCTCTCGACTAAACCCTATGGTCTTTCGACAATGAACCGCCTATTAGATGGGATCGATTAAAACATGGAATCTCTTAACCGTAGACTATGTTTAGTTTCCATTATTAATAATAACAACATATCGAGATTCTTTCCACTAAATTTGAAGTCAAGACCCATATATACTCTCAGAAAATAAATATTTATTCTTATTCGCATTTCCTTTTATCATTTTTTCTTGAAAATACATAGTTCTGTCTAACGATAGGGATACCATCAGCTTTAGGTTCAATCGATATATTGCTTATAAGTCTATTGTGTCCACCGTTGGGATTATATTTCAGATATCAGATGTTTTAGATATTCAGTAGATAAATCTAGTAGTTCTACTATATCATATAACAAATAGCAATGAAGATAATCCCAATTCGTCATATTCGTATATAATCTATTTTAACCAATAATCTATGAGCTTGAGTATCATTTGCAAGAGAATTAGAGACGGCGGAGCATGTCAACACCTTATTAGTTCGGAGTTGGAATGATTGAGTAAATAGGTTAACTAGCAAAGGACGGCACCTCAAGTATTAACACAATAACAAGAAAAGTGTCTTAATATTAAACCAGCTAACTATTATTGAATAATTCAAGTATGTGTAGCTATACCACCATATATATGTATATAAATATATACAGAGACTTACATATACATATGTATTTCTACCTATTATTGTTAATTTAGTATATGCTCCCGTAAGCTTTTAGTAATGCTATTGCCACCTGTTTGCCTGCCACTAACTGGCTTTTTAACGCTACTCCATCTCGATTATGGCGCTGCTTATATTTTACCACTTACTTTTCATTTACTTTTTTTTTAAAGCGCACAAGATTTTTATTTTCCTCCATTTCTATTTACAAATTTTTATATTTCTTGTCTGATTTTTTCTGATTTTTGGTTTTCTTCTCTCTTTTTTTTTGCATATGTACATATGTAAGTTCAACGTGCCTATAATTTGTTACCGCAATAGCGGAAGTTGTTAGTCTGTAATTACGAGATGAGATTAATTAACTTATTTTACTGTTGCGATTTCAGTTGGAAGATATTGTTTAGTTTTCTAATGAATGAGCAAATTGTAAATGAATTAACAAAGTGTTAGACAAATGAATGAATTTATGTGCAGACTTATACCAACTATTTTACTTTACATAGATATGTATGTAGATGAGTAAATGTAGGAAGAAATATTATAGCATTTCACCATCTGATATGAATTTCTTTGGAATTGGTAGCACTTAAAGGCGGAAGATTACAATAAGAAAAAATTGAACTTTGTAACATTTTACTGGTCTTTATTAGATAGATATGCCGAAACTGTTTTATGCATCTTTCGTTCGAAGCAATTTTCCATAAACGGCATAAAAAATAAGTGTGCGAAGATTATTGATGGATCAGATATTGAAATCCAAGCAGTAAATAGTGAAAAAAGCTTCCAATGAGACCATTGCTTCTAAAGACGGTCGTGGACCTGAGGTATTGGCTCTCTCTATACGTTTCCTGGACTGCTAGTTTGAAGCGGAGGGGTCTTTCCTATAATAATCTTCCGGTAAACCTTTCAGAACTTAATTGTCTTATTCATTCCTCCTAATATGGTTGTTTTCGTTACCGGGTTCTCGAGCTAGAAGTCGTCGGTGACTCCTTGGCTACTCTAAAACACGTTTTTATTCCTTATTTCATTGACTTCTTCAATCTTCGTAGCAGAGTCCTTTTTTTAGAGGGTTCTGACTCTAGAAGTTGCCTCCAGTTTCGTGACTCCTCTAAATTATTGCTCTTCCTCCATCTTTGTAAGATTTTGCGAACATTTTTAATTATAGCCGACCTCTCAAGTCCAGAAATTCTGATGAGAGCTCATTAAAAGTTTACTACGGAACCCGGGACCTCAAGCCAAGACCGGTACCATGGCCCAATATATAAAAGTTCCTTCACAAAAGTAACTGAAAAAGAACTGTCCGAAATCTAAAAACACTCGTTACTGAATCTGAAGGTAGTTATGGAGTTTCGAAATTAGGAGCGTAGTTCAGTTCCAAACAAATTGAATGGAGTCTTCAATAAATAAGATGTTAAAAGAAACAACATGACCACAGATTCGTTCAAAACAGCGTCTTCGTGCACTCTTCAGTCAAACTTTTATAAGAAAATTAGTCTCCAAAACTCGGAATTCTCCTACTCATATTTACCCAACCTCCAACCACTCAAATTATTAGCCACGAAATCGCAAGTTTCCGTTTTCATAAGTAAATATATCAAATGTGGAATCCCTTACAAATTACATTGCCAAAGTAAATGCCGGAGTAACTTAGCGCGAGCTCAACGCACCGCTGGTAAGTCAACCGCAACAACTACGCTGCATGAGCCAAAGAAAAATCTACCCTCAAGCACGCCCGAATACCGCCAATGCAACCCCATATTGTCTTGAACATTTGATTTGAAGAACTTTCTTAGCGATTTTGACAACTTTATTAACTTGGCGTAAATAAACATGAGCCGACCAAGTTTGAGGCCGCGACGTGCTCAAAATTTATGAATGCAACACGCGAATCACACGCAGCAACAGCGGCGGCGGCGGTGGCATGCCACACCAAACCCGACCGCATAATAATCCGTTGAATATTTCATGCGCGGCAACTGGTAGGAGTGAGTCGTGCCTCTTGTCCTGGTCGGGGCTGCCTTTTCGGCTTTTCAACGCTTGGGAACGCTTTGTGTGTGAGTTGCTCGTGCCACTCATGTTTGCATTTGTTAGTGTATAAATATTTTTGGTTTAACTTTGCCGAGTTTCCCATATTACCACAGTTTTACCGCCGGAGAGCTGGCAAAAGTCAAAGTTTGTGTCAACAAAATGCGTTGCCGCAAGCCATGTTTGCTTTATATATAATACAATAATAACAATAATAAGTCTCTGGCATTGCAACAACCCTTTCGCGTGCTACTATACCGTTACCCTTGCTGTTAATATACATAGCAATATGAATATAACGGCATTCCCTAGAGGCGAGTCACGCACTGAGCTTAGCCCCACTCCTTAACTCCACTTACATATAGTATGTACCGTTATCATTGCGTTGTGGCCAGAATTTTGATGGCGTCTGACACGCGCATTTATAAAGTTTATGAACTCGCTCCAACAATATAGCTAACGTCGACCTCCCCGAGTAACTCTGTTGCCGTGAAAGGCTTGTGGCAGCAAATCTGCGTAACAACTGGCTGACTTAACCCACTCTTCGGCAAAATTCCGTTTGTCGCTTACAACTTACTCATTCAAAATGGCTGTGTAACCTCAAAACTTCGCTCTTTCTAGACAGCGGCGGTTTTCTTCTGGCTTGTTTTCGGAGCAGAAAAAAATATTTGCGTTTTCGAGCTTATTAAATTTTATTTGCTGTTTATGGCTGGCTCTGATATGTTTATGTTATTATAATCGCTTCAGAAAAGGGGTACCGAGATGTTATTAGGCGAGTGTTAAAAGCTGCGAAAGCTCGTAAATCGATTTAAATGGAAGCAAAGAGGGCTGAAAACTCGTATTTGAGTAAATAAGACTCTGTATTTTGAGGAAAAGTTATAGATTGAATCGAGATTTTTGACGGCCTGACTTTGGTTCAAAGCTTTCTAAATTTCTAAACATTAATAAGAATATCTCCATTGTATTTGGACCAGAAACGACTTACGAAACATGTTTAGAAACTGCTGGAGCTTCTTCTTGACTTATCAAGTCCGGTCACGTGAATAGTAATCCTGGGCAATAAAGCTTTATTGAAAGCTTTAATGAAAGCTCGGTTAATAAGAAGATTGAGGAAAATAGATTGATTGTCCAGTCTTCGCAATAAAAGTAGTCGATATCGATATTGTAATATCTTTAACATCTTTTTGAACTGAGGCTTTATAGCTATAACTTTTATATTCATCAAGAGTACCAGTTCCTTCAATTATGAGTTTTTAAAGCTTTGACTTAAAGCTCTTTATCGACAACAAATATATATTAGAAATATTAGACTATTGAAGGAAGCACTCATTATTTATGGATCCATATGAACGCTGACGAAGTACAACTCAAATATTTCGCCAAAAGCTTATTAGCTTTAAGCTGCAGCTGCAAATGAAAAACTTTTCAGTCACGAACTCGCTCACTTCATATCCTGCTTATTTGTACAAAGTTCGTACGTGCTTTAGCAACAAAAAATAATATAATTTTACTACAACAAAATGCAATTTTTATTTGGCAAATGCTACAGTACGGAGTACGGAAAGGCACAAGGAAGTTGCGTTGGACGTAAATGAAGCGTTGGAAGAAGAAGACGAAAAGTACCGGAGGAGGGTGGATTGCTGTATGTCCGAGTGCTGTCCATCAAGGATTATTGCCAAGCTGCCAGTGAAATGGACGGACGGACCTATATCATGGATGTGTAACTACAGTTAGTACAATCAAGAAGAAAGTAAGCGGGAGTGTGCTTGAAGATATGAAAACTTATTTGACAGGAAGTTAGAAGAGTGTGAAGAAACTTTTTTGTAGTAAAATTAATACTTTTATGTCTTAAAGTCAATCAATAAGAACTTAAAGTATTTTTTAAATCTATTTTGATAGTAACAAAACGCCACAAATCCTTCGTATGATATCAGCAACTTCCTTTCCAAATACTCTCTCCCTCACTCACTACCAAAATAAAATATTCAATATCTGCCTACATTACGTAATATTTTATGAATACATGTTTACATAACCTTCAAGCGCACACAAAAAAATACAAATCCATTCAATAACCGTAGACAAGCAACAATATTCAGTCAATTCAATAAATTGCATTTAAACTGCAGAAACATCTTGTGGAGGCTACCATCACTTTTTCATATGCATATGAAAAGCTTTGGCAATAAAAATCAATTTAAAATTGCCCCATACATTTCAAATGCCAACCACTTCCTCACCACTTTTTGCTCGTCATATCCTTTTTCTTGCGCCGTACGTACGTGCGCTTTCAATAAGTATATTGCTGTATATCCTTGAGAGAAATCTCAAATGCAAGTATGGTCGTACGTGTTTACATAACATGTCCGCAATATTGATATTATTGCCATATTGGTTTTTTTGGAAATTTAATATGAACATATTTGAGTGAACAAATAGTCCTTGCTGCTGCACTGTAGTCAATGAAGTCATATATTCACTTTGTGGCTAGGCTTTTCGATATGAATTATAAATCGTTCGATTTTTTAAGTGTAAAATATTTCTTTCTTTATGTGGCTTTTATTATGTCTTTCAAGTGTGGTGGAGATTTTTGGTGAATTGAGCCCTAAGTGCTTTTGTGGTTAAGTGAAATTTTATGTGCACGTTTGAGGCTATCTTCTGGCGAAGTAATAGTATAAAATATAGTTATTTTGTATGAAATAACTTTATGGCTAGTATTTTTGAATGATTTGTAGACTATTAAATGTCTTAGATTGAGCAAAATACATTGGAAACTGTTAAAGTATGAAGCAATCATTGAAGACTGTCAAAAATACCACACTTAGAACCCTTTATAACCATTTCAGGATCTCGAATATACTTCTAATAGTAAAATTGAGCAAAAAAATTGTTTGAAAATTCTTCTAGACATTCTTGGTTATTTATTTTAATTTTTGAAACCCTTATCCAAAAAATAACAGTCAGAAAAAATCATAGTATTGATTTTGTAAAGTAAAGAAATTGAAAATTTTATAATTCAATATTGCATTTCATTAAGTTAAATACAAAATAAATAAATAACACTCACCTCTTCAATTCAATTAATTATATATTATTAATATAATTATATTCAATTATTTTTCCTTTATTATCTGAATAGTCTCCCCACACTTCACTTTCACTTAAATTTCACACATTTTTAGTACTTTTATTTAAAATTATTACTTTTTATTTCTTTAAGTTATTATTTTATATTAAATAGCCTCACTTCACTCTCACACTACTGAAATTTGCGCATATTTCTTCAAACATGCAATTCACACGAGCAAACAAAATAATTCATGTTTGCCAACAGTTACCACGAACAACAAACGCACTGCTTTTATTCACTTTTTCATACATATTTGCAACACTTATAAATTAATTTATTTAAACCCTCAGTGATATTTTAATATAATTTCTGAATTAATTAAAAACACAGAATTTGCAAGCAATTTTTATTTCAATAGTTTTCTGCACTAATTATTCACGCGCAACAAACCACCGTACAAAAACCGAAGTGAATATTGGCATAAAACAAAACAAGCAAAAATTCCGATTACCGATGTCAATAATTTGACGAATATGAGGCGAACAGCAGCAACAATATTCGCAGCTTGCGACAATTTGTATGCGTGGGTGTGGGGTTGTTGGTGTGAAGCAGGGACCGAAAATAAGTGTTATTTTACAATTTTTATACTCTCGCAACAAATGTTGCTAAAGAGAGTATTATAGTTTTGTTCACATAACGGTTGTTTGTAATACCCAAAACTAAACGAGTTAGATATAGGGTTATATATACCAAAGTGATCAGGGTGAAGAGTGGAGTTCAAATCCGAATGTCTGTCTGTCCGTCCGTCCGTCCGTCCTATAGATCTATATAAACCAAACTTTCTGCAGTCGTTTTTTTAGCGACTTCCTATTGCAGTCCAAAAATGAAAGAAATCGGATAATAATCACGCCCACCTTCCATACAAAGGATAGGTTGAAAATTAATAAAAGCGGGTTAACTCAGTAACAAAAAACGTCAAAAACACTAAATTTCACATAAGAAATGGCAGATACAAGCTGTACTCAGATTTTTTTACAAAATGGAAAATGGGCGTGGCGTCGCCCACTTATGGGTCAAAAACCATATCTCAGGAACTACTCGACCGATTTTAATGAAACTTGGTTTGTTATAGTTTCCTTACACCCCAATGATATGTTGTGAAAATAGGCCAAATCGCTTCACAACCACGCCTACTTCCTATATACCAGAACTTTGAAGACGATCTGAATCGTTTACTTTACAATATATAAAGTAAGCACTAGTGAAGATATCGGTGCAGAACTTTGCACAAATACAATGTTAATAGTGTGGCAGCCCCATTCTAAAAATCGCCGAAATCGGACCATAGGTTTTCAAGGCTCCATATACCGAACACGAGTACCTCGGTGCTTCTAACCTAATATTAGGGTTTCCAACTTTCAATGGACTTTATACAATTTATGACGAACATGTGGGTCAAATTGTGTATTATATAATATAAATAAAGTTAAATAAATAAATTGCGAGAGTATAAAATGTTCGGTTACACCCGAACTTAGCCCTTCCTTACTTGTTAAATTTTGATTTTTATATATTTAGATCAAAAATAAAAGTTATTTTTGATTTTTATTTTTTTAGATCAAAAAATAAGAATTATTTTTGATATTTATATTTTTAAATCAATAATAAAAATTAATTCAAAATTTGTGACATAATATGTATCTTAATCTCTGTTAAGCTTTAAATTAAAACTAAGGTGTACAGTTATAATAACAACAAAATGTAATGCCCCTGAACTTGATAATGGATAAGACGCATATATTCATATATAAAAATTGGAATGATGCAGCATATTGTATTACATACGGCATAAATAAATAAATAAATAAACATTTTGAATTGATTTTGATTGATTGAAAAATCAAAAATAACTTTTATTTTTGATCTAAAAAAATAAAAATCAAAAATAACTTTTATTTTTTGTTTTTTTTGATAAAAGTCATAAGAGTTACGGTCCCTGGTGTGAAGCTATGTATGTGAATTACAATGAGGGGAAATTTGATTGCTATGCATTCATACTAAAATTTTGTATTCTAACTAAAAATTTCTATTTTTAACTGATGAATGACTCAAAGCAAATAATTAATTACACGTTGCCGATTTTGTATATTTTTTATTGCTACAAAATTTCTGCTATCCAAAATTAACCCTGTAAGGGCTATAATAATATTATAATTATTATATTTTTAATATTCTTTTCGCTTGGTTAATGCAAATAGAGATAAATAATAAAAAAAAAAAAAACAAGAAAAAACGTTAACTTCGGCTCTACCGAAGCTAATATACCCTACACAGGTGCATTTCTTTTAGTAACTATGTGTTTAAGCAAATCCAAAGATGTAAGATAAAGTAAGTAAAAACAAAGAAAACATTTTACTAATTCTTTTTTACCGGGTTGTTTGCTAGAAACATTAAAGTTATATAGTTAACCGATCTGAACATTTTTTTCGGAGATTAAATTATTTCTATAAACAATAACTCACATCAAATTTCGTGAAGATATGTAGCAAAATGCGGAAGTTTTCCATACAAGCCCTTGATTCCGATCGTTCAGTTTGTATGGCAGCTATATGCTATAGTGAACCGATCTCATCATTTTTTTTCGGAGATTAAATTATTTCTATAAACAATAACTCACATCAAATTTCGTGAAGATATGTAGTAAAATACGGAAGTTTTCCATACAAGCCATTGATTCCGATCGTTCAGTTTGTATGGCGGCTATATGATATAGTTGTCCGATATCGGCAGTTCCGACAAATGAGCAGCTTCTTGAAGAGAAAATAACATCTGCAAAATTTCAAAACGATATCTTAAAAACTGAAGGACTAGTTCGTATATATACAGACAGACAGACGGACATGGCTAAATCGACTCAGTTCAACATACTGATCATTTATATATATACTTGACCTTCTGGGTGTTACAAACTTCGTGACAAACTTAATATACCCTATTCAGGGTATAATTAATAAAAATATCTTCGAATACGATCGACAATCAGTGTCCTAAAGATTAACTTAATCTTCAGGAAATGTATATAGTGAAACCATTTGCTCCAGTTTTTTCAATTACATACATATGTATATAAGGTATTTTGTTTCAAGATTCATTTTGGTTTGTTTTGACGGCAAGTCGAATAAATTTATAGAATCTTTATGGAAAATACGTATAATATGCAAACTTGGAAAACCGATTTGAAATTTTTGAAATAGCATTATTTACTATATTCCAAAACAATTCCTTTAAAAATCAACTAAGGAAGGGCGAACTTCGGGTGTGACCGAACATTTAATACTCTCGCAATTTATTTATGTAATTATATTATGACAAAACTCAATTGGGATAATAATTCGGCATGAAGTCCACAAAATAATAAAAAAAATTATTTATGGTACATGGAAGCAGGTGTAATTCCTAGATCATTTTCAATAATTTTCGCCAACAAGCTACACTATATCCAAGATTATACATTGTTCACTTAATTTTGCTAAGATATCTGACATATTAAACGACTATATATTGTAAAACTTCACAGGAACTTCGAAAATGAAATATGGGGCTGGAGGAAGTATTGAACAGATTTTGTCCATCTTCGGCATAGAGACACAGTATTATAAGCAAAATACCCTCTGTGAAATTATTTAGAATATCTGTGATATTTACGTATGTTTTTGGTAAAAAAATTGGTCACAAGCGCTGTAGTCGTCATTTACGGTATATGGGGCTTTGAAAATGATTTATGATTCGATTTTTAGACGGGAGATGCGACACTATAAACGAAGTACTTGTACAAAGTTCTGTTCCGATACATTCACTGATACTTAATTTATAGATTGTAAAGTAAACGAATCTTAAGGACCTCAAAATTGTGGTATGGGGAAAATAGGCGTGGTTGTCAACCAAATTTGCTAATTTTCAAACTGTATATAAGGATGCCAAAATAATGATGGTATAGGGAAAATATTTCGTTGAAATTCGTTCGGGTCTCGCCCACTTCTTCAAAAATATTACGTCTTCAAATTCTAAATTTGAACTTTCTTTATCTTTACCATACTATATCATATTTAAAATCCGTTTATTTTCTTTTTCAGTACGGAAATTTCATTAGGATAATCTAAACATTTGCATTTCCTAAAAAAATGGTGCAATATGGTTCTTAAAATAATATTTATAAGACTTTGAAAGGCTGATAAAAGCCTTCAGAACAGTATTTATTTAAAAATTTGTTCAAGCGAGTTGCCATCTATTGGAAAAATTAGGACTTGGTATTAATATATATTAAAATCTGTCTACCAATCAAAAGGCGTTGAGGATACCTTTCAGAAAATATTAGAATTCGACAAAAGTATGACCCTATGAATGTAACCACCAAATTATTATACCATTTGAGCAATGAAATGTATCGCTTTGATTGTTTTTCTTATTTGCTTATGAATATATTGCATTAAAAAAATTAATTGTAAATATTGTACATTTGAACTATTTGCGAAATATTTAACAACGATAAAAGTATGGATACCCCTATATAAGATAATTTAGTGTTGGCACCTTTAGGGTTTAGTCGAAAGACTTTGAAACTGCTGTCTATCGAGTTCAGAAAAAGTGATTGTGGTATGTTTTCCCACCGACTTGCATGCTTCGGCTCATTGTACTACTGGTATATAATGTTATCGTCTAAGTCCATTTTTTGTGCTGAGGGCTCCAAATTTTTACTCAGCATCACTCCGAAGGATTCTCCCTTCATTTGCCTTTGATCAATACCAGATTTGATAGACCACCGTAGCGCCAAATTAAAATATTTCCACCTCCGTACTTAATGGTGCCTTGGATGTTCTTACTTTGGAGCCATTCATGACTATTTTGTCAAACTTTTTCATTTCATTACTTCAAGTAATGGCAAAAAATGTGGTGAGGTATCCATAATTTTGTCGGATACTCAACCTTGGAATAGAGTTATTATTAATACAAAGATTGCCTTTGCTTTTTTTATGAGAAATACAATTGAGGCTTAGTCATGGGCCACCTAAGGGTAAATGAGATCGGATGCAAGTTCTGCAGAGGTACATTCTGATAGTAGCAGTATTTAGCCTTGACTATTACAAACATTCAATTTCATATATTTTAATTATTTTGAAAAATTTAGACAATCGTCACAGTTTGTGATTTTGCGTGTTATTCCAAATACATCTTAGAATACATCTATGCATTGTACAACCGTCTATGTTTTGAATTTATCATTAATTATAACTGCATTTCCTGCCTGCAAGCAAATATTACGCGCTGAAAAGTCTAACTGACGTTTTGATTTCGAAAGATCATTATTTAGACTTACAGTCTACGGTTAGATCGTTGCGAAGCGGGAAGCAATGTATAATAAAGATGTATTCATTTCCGTGAGCACTTGTATTTGCATTATAGAAATATTTCCGAACATTTGTTTTGCTCGTACATATGGTTATGCCAAAAAACATACGCGCGGTTCAACGCGCTGCCGAAACTGATAATAATGACATTTAAATGACTAATTTTTCGCAGTTTCATACAAACAAATGTCACGGTTGACAGCGAATGTCAGCTCTGACACCGACACGGTTGCCGCTGCGCACGCATTCGCACACACACGAATGTCAGCCGAATGGATCTTGACATGCCACACAGCGGCGCACTGAGTCCACACGGCACTACACATACGATTCAATTAAGTTCGCTTACAGGACCCAAGCGCGGCGTGTTGAAAAGGGGTTAACACGCAGTTACAGCGAATTAAAAACTCTGCGGATATTTAATATTTACATAAAGCATTTCTTTGCTTAATGATTTCTTTCCACATTCAATTCAGTGTAATACTACATGTTTGCTTGGGAGCGTTGAGGCCACTTTGAATGCGTCGCCTCAAGCGCCATCAACATCATTAATCATTTTCGGGGTGTTTTTTAAAACGTATTTTTCGATTTGTTGTTTTTTGATATTTTATTTCTGCGCTATTTCGCTTTGTTCTCGTTGACTTCATGCTGTGTTGGCACCTTTTAACGTCCGAGCGGTGTGATTATTTTGACATAATATTTATTAATGAAAAGTGTGAAAATGTTGAAATTAATTGTTGTAAAGTAAACAAAAGATTACGTTTGTATTTGCCGAATGTGGAAAAAAAATAGTGTCGACAGCTTTACGAATCAATTTTGTGCCTGTAATGCGAAGGATTTAGGTTATGTTTGGTTAAGTTGAAAATGACAACTCCAGAAGTTACGCTTAATCAGACAATAACAGTGCCTAATAGTGTATTGAAGAAGCGGTCGGAAGAGATGTAAGAGAAAATAGTTTTCAACTCGAAAGTATGACTATAATTAGGTTTCTTTCTTACAAGTATTGAATAGTGTGGTCTGAAGAGCCAATGTAAATGAAAAACTACTTTTTTCCCATCCTCAGGGTTCTCATAGTCAAAACTTTGAACTCCATTATATCTTCGGACCACGACATTTGATGTTCTAACATATTAAAATTAAATTATCTACTGATCGATTAATGTTTCCTCGATTCCTTGTTTCAGAAAATTGACTGAAGCAAGAACTCATCTCGTTAAAGGATCTATACAGAATCGTTTACTGAAAGCTCACGGAAGAAATGCCTTAGGAGAACCTTATTCTTGACTCAACACATTTCAGGATATAGAATTGGTAGTGAATGTTCAACTGATTGCAGTGGTCAAAACTTCGCATATTTATTCCACTACCTTGATGATATTATGATGGGTCATTAACTCCGAATAAGAGGGTAGAGTTCATACTACTAGAGGAATTTCGGAACAACACAAATAAGCTAATGTTGCTCGGTGAATATTTGTATGTTGACAGGACTTTGAAAGACATAAACTCAGATTTTTATAGAATTTTTTTTGTAAGTATGTAATTTAAAAATATTTTTGAAGAAATATAATACAACAATTTGTTGAACTTAAGACCCTTGGGCGGTACTTAGGCTTGGCATTAAATTCATTTAATCTAGTTCTAAACTAAAGATCCAGAGCGTACGTACTTGTAAACCTTTGTTTAGTATTGTAGTTAGAATCTAGTTGAAATCCGTTTCTGGCTGCCATTAAAGTTAATAAAAAATGTCTATAAATGAGTGATGACATGGATCGTAGAATTAAACTTGGGAAGATCGGCCACACAATCCAAAGCCACCCATATTTTACGTGATCGATTATACGGATTACATTTCCAGAAGCCTCTAAGGTCTTGTTTGTTTGATACTAGTTTTAAGACTCCGAGACGCTGATGAGTTAAAAAAGTTTCAATCTCAACTTCAGTTCTAGGGTTATTCAGAAGAGAGTTTGAGTTTAATTGTTTAATATTATTATTTCAAATTGGTCTTCAAACTGATGAAGGAGTAATAACAATATTCCGGGCTGAAGTATTCTGATGAAATTAATATGATTAACGCTGAATGGCAGATATTCCATCGAACCGAAGGTATTTTGCTACCTCATTAGAGGCTAGTGAAGAAGTAAGGGGATGTTACTCCTTAGAAGAGGGCAAAATAGACCGTAGGTCGCAGTGGGATCCTCTAATAAAATCTAATCTAATCTACTCCTTAGAAGATACTATTATTATTGATAAGATATATAGATTACAGAATTACAGACTTTAATCTACTCTTAAGTTTGAATGAAGATGAGCTAACTATTTAGGCTGTTTCTGAGAATCAAGGAATATGTACCACATATTAGAATATTGGTCAATATTGACAGTGGTGCCACAGAACTCATGCAGCTACATGTAGTTAGCTGTTTATTATATTATATATATATATATATATATATGAATTTGTATGTATGTATCTTTGAAGGTTCTAGATGACTTGTTATTGATATGCAAACGCATGGACATGATTACCGTACCTAGTGACCGATAAAACGAACGCACCCAATACAGTCACGGCGACTGCGTCAGTAACTTGCTGCTTGTTTTATTTGTTGTTGTTGGTGCTTGTGGCATATTACAGCGTGAATTGGCATAAATGCCACATTTTTATATGCAACTTTTCATTTTTCTAATTTTTTACAACTTCACAATATGCGCTATGTGAGTTTATTGCAATCACTGCTGGCGTTGCGCATGCGCATGTGACGAGCGCCAACATTTCGCCTTGGCACATTATTAATAAAATGCAAATTCTCAATTTCGCAATATTACTGCTTGCCGCTTGACTTACTTGCGCTGAATATTTAATAAATACAACAACAACAACAAAATGTTATTTTCTGCAAGTGCAACTTGTTGTTGCTGCCGCCGCTGATATTCCACTTGTAGGTACACCATGTACTCGGTACGTGCCTGGTCAGCGACGCGTCGCTCAAAATGAGAAATGTGAAATTTCTATTCTGCAAAAATTTTATTATTGCGTTATTTTTTTAGATTTCTTACAACTCTTTTCTTCATATTAAATACTATTTTCTTTATTGCGCGCGGTAGCCGGCGAGTCGTATCGACGCACACGCTTCGTATATTTGGCTGCGTAAAGTGGCCAAAAGTGTCAATCATCTGCAGCAACAACAGCGCACAGCGCCATTGTCAGCGGTCTGTTGGTCCCATTGTGCTGCGTCCGTCTAGATCAGCGGTTTGGTGGCACCAACCTTGGCGACGGTGTACTTGATTGGTATGTGCGTGAAATTCGCAATATGACTTTGTACTTGCAGTACTTAGAAACTATCCATTTATTTATTGCTGTTCGCGTTATTGATCGCACTCGTTTCCAATGAATTGTGTTATTAGGTATAGGAAAAGCCCCGAGTTTCGCTTACAACCTTAGCATATATTGCTTCGTTAGAAGTCATAAGTTGTTATGATGTGGAACGCAGTGTTTGTGATATTGAAATGATAGGCTTTCATATGAAAGTGGGTTAAATGAAGAAGAAATGAGTTGCTGCTTCTGCAAATCATAACTGAATCATCGATGAACTGAAATCGATCGCTTGAGATCATTTAACCAGTCTTCCCAAACTCAATTTTATGATAAATGTTCTCAGTCCAATTCATAGTCTGAGAATCTCCGTATTAAACCATAATTATCTGAATCTTTCGGTTGGAACTAATTCATAAAATAACCTAATGTTGAGCCCAGCCACCGTTCAAATATTCTAAGTCCAATTACATGGATTTGTTATACAGTTCCGGACGTATTTTCCAATTATCTTCATACTGATATTGGCGTATCCTGGTTATATAATATGAGGCTGTCTTAGTATCCCGATTTTTTATTAGAGGGTTCCAGTCAAATATTTTTTGAAATCTTGTTAGTAAATCGTTGTGATTCGAAAATGGAATATTTCGAAAACTTTTCCTTGGAAGAACATCAAGAAAGTATGAAATCCTTAATAAGACACTGAAGCCCTCCAACTACATATTTTAAAACCTCGTTCGAAATGATCGGTCGAGGCAATATCTCATCATCTAGCTCATAGTTCCTAGCTAGAATCTTGTGTTTCTGTTTACTTAAACCTAATCAATATAGTATCTTATGAGAAGTAACATTTTCCAATTACAACGAATAATCAAGGCTGAATTTGAATTAGAAACAGTTCAAGGTTAAAAAATTAATCTCTGATATGATATGGGTTCTAACCTGAGTATTTTTTTATTATATGAAAGCAACATCTTGGGTCTTCTCTTAATTGACTTCGGCTCTAATAATATTTAATAACGGGGTTCCTAAAATTCTCAAGATCATTTGTAATATGTTTTCTTTTCTGGAACAATGTATTAGATACAATTGAACTTCCCTAACTCGAATTACCATAATCCACAAAAAAACTTCAGTTAGAAATATTTCCACTTATGAAAGGTAATTGTACGGACTTTGGCTTCTAATGAAAAATTTGATTTATGGAGAATTTCGAATTATAGGATCTCGAGTAATGGGAGTTCAGCTGTATATGATGTTCCCAAATCAAATGTATATACTAAAGGTTTCTGAGTTTGTGGTACTACAATATTCTAACCTAAAATTCTGGGAAAGACTTCAACAATTTGAACTCACGATTCTCACAAAGATTCTAAAATTCGATATTCCACAAATGTTTCCACGTTGGTTATACATATCACTTCCAAACTCGCATTGGGTAATCAAAATCCAGAAAGGTATTAAATACCAAATACTTCCCACAACCTTTATTCATATTACATTTCACAACCAATGGAATTTGTTGGCAACAATTTATGGCACATTATAATTCGTTGCGGTTTTCCTGTTTGTAAAATAACTACAACAATTAACTGAACACCGGAAGAAGACACAGTGCATATTACAAGAAACTAACAAAACAGCAACAATAAATAGCATTAAAACACATAAATTACGAAGGCATCAACACTCAATGCTTGAACTGCAGTAGAAAGGCAAAAAAGTAAAAAAAGAAGAAGAAGAAGCAACAAAGCCATAATAATTTGAACAAGCCCAATATGAACTAAAACAATAATAATGCTGATCGTAAACTGGCGATGTGATAATGGTCTCTCGCATATTTCGCTTGGTTGACCTTAACTACTCTCGTTTTGACCACTTCCAGAGCCAACAGCTGATCTGTAAGTGATCCTCGACAAGTGATCGACGTGCGATCATCAGCTTTGGCTTGAAAACTCAACTGCCATACAGTTTGTCCAACCATTAAAGCGATAAACCATTATTCTCGCAAATGACTGACTCACTAACTCACACAAATTCCCTGGAATTGGACGCTGGTGTCTGGTTGGTATCGCATATGCTCGCCTGCTCCCCAGTTGTCCGCTGTCCGACTGACCAATTTCCACCCAAAACTTGATGTCTGCACACGTCGTACGCATAAATGGCTTAAATGAAGATTTGATAACTCATAACTAGGCGTGACTTCTGACACTCGTAAAGCAACTTAACGACTGAACGCTATTTCAGCACAGCATTAGAGTTGGTCCGAGAGAAGTGCTAAGGCAGTGAGGCAGTCAAGCAGTCACAACCACTAATGTGTTTGTGTCTTCTACGGAAGGCTTGGCCCGAAATGCGATTGGCTTGAATGTTGAGCTTCGAGTTGTTGGTTCGGGCTGCAGTTAATATTTTGTTTTGCAATAAATGTTTAATGGTTTTTCAGTTGGCTTCTATAAGGTCATAAATGTGCCTCAAATGTGTAGTGACAATGACGAAAGCAACAGCAACAATGCTAAATGAAAACAAAACGCAGCGCAAGAATTGCAATATTAACGCTGCCGAAGCTGCTGCTGCTGTTGGGCAGTCAAAGCAGCTCGGGCTTGTTTGCCATAGCATTTGTTAGTCACTTATATACTTCTTAAGCAGTCGAAGGGGCTGAAGAAGAGCTTGTCTCTGGACGTTCGCACTTTTGATGTCAATTCTCACCCGTGTTGTTGTTCAATTTTGCACTTGCAGGTGTTGTTGTTGTCGCTAAAGCCTTCAACACCCATAGTAATATAATCTTTATTTTACATATTAACCATGGAGCATATACATACATACATATGTATATTGAGGTGTGAGTAGTAATTAACCAAATTTTAAGTATTCTGTAGGTTTATTATGGCACAGTTACTCAATTGAATGGTAGTCTTAAGTATAAGTTGGTACAGTGAGAAATAATATGTTGAGACCAATTAAAATTTAGAAAATTTATTTTATGAAATAGTGAAACAAATCTTAAGTTTGGATAGGTAAGTGAAATTAAGTTAAGTTAAGCTAAGTTAAGTCAAGTCAAGTCAAGTTATGTTGCATTACGTTTAGATTGTTTGTTCGTTATGTTACCTTAAGTTTTGTTACATTATGCTATTCTATGTTAAGTTAAGTTAAGTTACGTTACGTTATGTTATGTTATGTTAAGTTAAGTTAAGCTATGCTAAGTTAAGTTAAGTTAAGTTAAATTAAATTAATTTAAGTAATTAAGTTAACAACAACAGTGAATCTGCATATATGTATACGAGTGCATACTTATCCACATACATTTTTGCACCACTGTTCGCAAGAGAGTATGATGATTGCGAATACGAATGGACTGCTGATGTCTTTTCGATTATGGAAAGTTGCTGATTTGGAACAAATTAGTTTAGTAAAAATTTGTGTAAGAAATGCGCGTACTAAAGTGAGTACAGCAACAGAAAAATCGAACAAATAAAATAAAAGAAAAACAAAGTAATATTTCAACAAAAATATAAATAAGAAGAAAAAAAACTCTAAACGATGTGGTGCAATTCGTCGCAGACGTAAAAAGCGTTTTCTTGTTTTATGATTTAAGTGGATTTTGAATGTTCAACGAAAGGATTACACTGCAACATGCACTTTATAGTTCGCATATTTACTGTAAATACATACATACATAGAAACATATATGTATGTGAAGAAATATTTCTGCGGATTATCACGTGTGCATCTGCCTCCTTCTGACTAACGGTCTAAATGCACTTTAGCAGCTGTCATCCTTTGCTCCAGGGCATTGAACTCTAAATTTTCATGTGGCGAAAGGAGCAGGAAAAAGAAGAGCTTGAGTTCAGTGAGCGTTTGTATGTGGTACATATTTCATTCATAGAGAATTTTATGCAGTCATCCTTAAGATATTTTAAGTCAAGCTTTGTTTGTGTGTCGTTTTAACCAGACTAAATTAGCTGACAATAATCAATATATTTTACTATATTTGACACAGTTACTCATATAAATGTGATTTATCATCCAATCCATCGATTACAGTCTTAGTGATAAGTCTAGACTAGACTAGAAGACTACAGTTTCAGCCTTCTGAGAATTATATTTTGCTTTAAACTTTGACGGACTGCACCCAATGAATCAATGGAAGTATAATATGTATTTATGGGGCCAAGAATAAGCCTTCCAAACTTCATACAAGTAAGGGCAATCCATGACAACGTTGAATGACAAAGCTGTCCAAAGTTAGTTTGAGGGATTTTAATGCTCGATTTCCTCTCTAGCCTGTGAGCGATATTTTGAGCCTTTCATTCCGGAACTAATGATATTTTTTAAAGACCTTAGTATCAAATATATTCTGATTCCCCTATTCCCTGCTCTTCCTTAGTCCCTAATCAAAATACAGTGGAACTCTATAACTCGAAGATCTTATTAACTCGAATTTTTGAAAAATATGATATTACACTTAAGGATTGCATAAATCATCTAAGAAAGTCATGGGATACAGAGGTCAAGAGCCTCACAATAGTGGGTATAAATCTATATTTTACAGCTTTTTGTAAAATTTTATGTTTTAACTGAATAAAATAGGTTATTTCACTACATATGTAGATCCTTGATGTTCAAAGAAATTAGTTACAATGGAGTTAAATCACGTGACTGACAATTTACAGCCCTATTTATGGATATTATTCAGCCACCAAAAGCTCTTCTTTATTTTTTGGTCTTAGTGTAACCATTGATATTGATTTCGGGGGCACCCTTAGGTCGAGAATAAAGTATGTCTAGCTCTCACTATGCTCGGTAATGTTGGTTCCATTTTGAGTTAAAAAAGTGGGGTCTAATAATGGTCTGGTCATGAAGACTACAGGGAATCATAACAATATCGACATAAAAGGCAGCCTAGGGAATTCTTGAAGGCCTATAATACTTCTTTCCATCATGAATACGAAAATTTACTTATTTAAGTAGTCTTTAAGATCGAAGTTTGCTTAATCGCAGGAGTTGATTTGTGGTACTTTAGATTGCGATATAGTGCCAGGGGTTTGAAAATTAAGTTATAGACTTTTACATAGTAGTTTTGAACTTAAATATCAAACATATGTGATTTTTACACTCAAAAATACCCTATAAGTAAGCATTTCTTATATTTTGTAATAATAAGAACTGAATCAGACAAAATAATGTAATGTAATAGAAAAGTTGGTTTTGCAAGCCCTAAGCGCATTTCTAAGCACCTAATCTGGTTAAAAAACATGAAACTATCATATTTTTATTTAAAAAAAAAAAATTTAAAACATCTTGCTTAAATTACTTGTAGAAAGATCACTCGCTAAATGACTTGAATAAAGTAAAAATAGCATTTTGATAGAAAAACACTCATATATTTACGCTGTATTAAAAAATACACTGACAACAAAGCCATCTAGTATTTGCCTAATTGATTTCTAGAATTTACATATATGTATGTATACACATATATGTACATATGTATATGTCTTCTAAGTTGCTGCGCTTTTTTCTTTAATAAAACCATCAACGCCTATCTATTTAGTATCTATAATTAAAATCTATAACAAAGACGATTGATTTTATAGCTGTTTGGCGTGTGCTTGACATCGACACCCCGTTTTTAAACAACAGCTATAAGGCGAACGAATACCTGCAACAAATCACTTGCAAGCACTGTAAAATCGCTTGTGCAATGAAAACTGGCTATAAAGGAGAATTTCATTTGCAAATTTTTGGTTTTTTAATGTTGATTTCGATTTTTTTGCTGACTTTATTATAATTGAAAATGCCATGAAACGAACAATTACTAAATAAAAATAAAGAAACAGAGATCGATACATAGCGGACAGATGAGTGCATGGCGAGCGATTTACGAAAATAATTCAAATGAATTTGCACTGTAATTTTATTAAAAGAAGAAGACTGAAGCATATGTGTGTGTTGTTGTTGTTGTTGTTGCGCTGAAACTATAAAATAAATTCGATTAAGTTGAAAAATTTCAAATGCAATTTTGTTGCATATACTCAGTGTTGCCACAATCGGCATTTGTTGTTGCTACTATTGTTGTTGTTATTGTAGTCAGCCATTCGTCGTTGCAATATTTTTTTAATGCGCTGATTAAAAAAGGCATTCTTTGGATATTGGCCAAAATATGCCACAACAACACACACACACACAAGCACACACTCGAAAGATACTTGAGCGCCTGCGAATCGCACCGCTACAAATATGTGGCAGCTTCATTCTACAAAACGCTTTGCCGTGTCAGTTGTGTCGGCTGTCGGACGTCGTCGGCGACGTTTTAATTGTAATGACAGCTCATTGAACGATTTGGCCGCGTGAAGGAGCTTTTATTGCTGCAGCAACTATTGTTTGTGTTGTTGTTGTTGTTGTCACTGCTGTCTGTTTGTTGTTGTTTGCCTGCCGCAATTAAGAGTTTAAAAATATAATTATTGCAAATTTACAAGTGAATATCTTTAATTGTGCATGCAATGTAACACACGCCCAACAACAACAAGCGCAAAAGCAACAACACACGATTATATATACATATATGTATATAGTGAGTCGAACTGATGGGCATATCAGGGTCGCACAGCCGCCACAACTAGTGTATTGCCTTCGATCTATTCACTCGATTACTCCGCTCTCCTCCCGGTTCAACTATGAATCCAATTATATATATATACATACATATATACATATATATATCGATCCATCTGAGTGTGTGGATCCATCCTTATTGTCGCATTTGCGGCATTTTTTACACTTCGCTGCCAATTGCTGCCGCTGCTTTAGTGGCTACAATCAGCACATATTACAACTGTTCCTTGTTGTTTGTATTGTTGTTGCGCCTTAATGCGATCTCTTTAAGTACGCGATATCTATAAATTTTTTAGCATAAATCACTTTTAAGTGCGAGTGACAAACGTCAATGCGTTGATTTCAGCAATGTTGTTGTTGTTATTGTATTTTGTTGTAATTGTTGTTGCAGCTGCCTGATCTTCAGCTAGCTGTCGACTGTTGTTGCTCCTGTATGCAAGCGTTGCGGACTGCATCGTTGAGGCGTTCACTGTCAGTTAATGTGCTACGCCGTCGGCAGAGGTCAGCACAACAACATGCATATACATATACAGCTAACAGTAGCTGCAGTAGTTGCAGTAGCTACAACAGCACAACATCAATTCATCGGAATGATAAAAATTTTTCATGTTGATATTTTTAGCAATCGCATGAATCGCGTGAATAAGTGGATTATTGTTTTGCTGCATTTCGCTGAATTTGTAATTTACTATAAAGTAATGCGTATATACATACATACATATATATCCGTCAGTATACTTTAGTTTTTTAAAAACATGCAACGAGTCACATCCGGTTGTACTGAGTCACTTTTCGAAACAGAACTTAGTCATCAAGGCGACGAAATTCGACTGAGAAGTTAAACCCTTTTAATTCTAGCACAGAAACGTAGTTATGACCCAATTTTAAAAATTTTTGTTACAGAGACATACAAAAACAATTTCCTCTGAATTACATTAACATATTTAAGAGATTTACCAATATTTTCTGTGAAAAATTACCCTCAGGCACTGAGTTCTTCATGTTCGATGTCAGGGGCCTTGAAAAGTTATAGTCCGATTTCGAAAATTTTGTATTAAAATTGTGATAAGTGAAGCCACAGATGATATACAGTATTTGTATAAAGTTTTATTCCGAATTTCATTGAAATCGATTGAGTAGTTTCTGAGATATGGTTTTTGACCCATAAGTTTTATTTTTCTTCAGTCTGAGTGTATTTCTTCTGTAAAATTTAGCATTTCTTAGGTTTTCCGTTAGTGAGTTAACATGGGAGGTGGGCGTGGTTATCATCCTATTTCAACTATTTTTATGGTGTGTAATGGAGTATGTGAGGGAAATGTCTACCGAAAGTTTGGTATATAGCTTTTTTGGTTTGCGAGATATTAACAAAAAACTTATTTAAGGGCATGGACACGCCCACTTTTCAAAAGAAATGACATCCAGACATGTCCCTTCCCTGTGCGATCCTTTATATTAAATTTCACTTTAATAACTTAATTTATGGTTTTCGGTTTTCGCCATTTTGTGGTCCGATTTCGCTCATTTTCAATAGCAACCCTCCCACAGTCCCAAGGAACATGTGTACCAAGTTTCGTCAAGATATCTCTTAGCAACTTTGTTGCGAGAGTTTAAAAATCCAACTACCTAATTCGGCGGCCACTCTGAATTCGGGTTTCGGTGTCTTTAGATAGATACTTCAGTTGGCAAATGTCACATGGACATCTGATAGCAAACGTTATTAAGGGCCGTTGAATGCCGAGTAGATAGTTCTTAGTGTCCATGAGAGCTGATAAAAAATTAAAAATTAATAGAGCCAGTTATATACGACGGGATTAGTTAAGAACTGGAATGAGTCTCCGAAAACCATTAAGACTTAGTGGACTTAGTACTTACCGATCTACACAGGGTTAGACCGTCGAAAGGGCAGCCCTTGACCGGATAAAATCCGGGTTAACTCAGGTAGTACCGCTGAGAGAGCCTCTGAGAGAACAGAGAGAAGGGAACAGCAAAGAACACATGCAAGTGTTTAGCGAAGTGTGAAGTCAGACGCCGAGAGCTACTAGTCTAGTAATGACTGTTCATTTTATAATTTTTTTCGGACACTTGGGAATACCTCTAATTCTTACAAGAGAGAATATAATGAAAGTCATCACCAGTTTACTGGTTCAATATATAATAACTGGGTTGAAGTTTCGATTTTGATTATTGTACATATATAAAGAGTTGATTAAGAATTTTCTAACACTAAAATAACCCTTATTTACAACTGTACATATATATGAATATATACAAGTATATACAATATTATTTAGTTAAACATATGTACACACATACCCGCCTCTGAAATGCAGACCCCCTATTTTTCGTGTCTCTTCTTTCACTCCAACTAATTTGCTATTCAAAACGCGAATTACTTGATTATTGTCGACTTAAATGAAATGGAGTAAAAGCAAAAACAAACTACAAAAAAAAAACATCGAGTAAAATTAATGCAAAACGAATTAAATAAAAGAAAATATAAATGCCAGCATAGCTGAGAAGTTAGTATGCAATAAATAAAATATATAAAATAAAATTAGAGAAAATGTAACACACTACATGTGGGAATATAAACAGCAACAACAACAACAACTTCAGCACACACCCACATACAAATTAACATACAGAGTCTGACAGACACATGTGTGGTTTGAAGTTTGGCTTGGCAAGCCTGGGAGCGAACGTCAAAAGTGTGATGACACGAACAAACAATAAATGCGGCAATAACTACTCTAAATACCTAAATCAGCATAAATTTAGAAATAATAAAATTAAGTTACTGTTATGCGCACACAACAACAACACAACAGTGGCGGTGCTGGCTATAAAAATAATAGTTTATACGAAAGTACATACATACAGACATTTTTACATGTGTGTGACCGAGTTGGAGTATGTTCGCACGCACTCAGCTGAATTTTATGCAAATATTTTGTATTTGTACCCACATGCAGGCACAACAAACATATCGAGGTACTTATATACAAACATACATACATGCACCACTTCATGCAATTGCCACCATTTTGGGGTAATTACATACATACAAATATCGTATAGTGGCAACTTTGTTGTGTGACTAACGCATTCGTGTGTGACAGTTTGAGGTTGATTTTAGTTTGAAGACTGGAATACAAGTGGTGTTTTAGATTAAGAAGTTACAAACATATAAAAAAGTATACATGTATATACATATGTACATATATCACTTAACCTAATTTTCAAACCTTTTGAATGCAGTTAAAATATTAAGGAATATTAATATTATTTCATATTAAAATTAAAGCTTTCTAGATTTTTAGACACCCTTTTTCTTCACATTGTAACTAATTTCGGTTTAAGCGCCTAAAAGTTCACTACAAAATCTTACAGAATTATTTTTCTTCTTAATTTCTACTTTATAACCGCTTAGGTGATATTAGCAATGCTTCATAAGGAGCTAGTGGACCCTTATAGATCTCTAGTCCCTCTTGAGTCCTCTAAATGTTTCGAACAGCAACTGTAGGCCTTTCTAACGTTGCTTTGTGGAAGATATGCGACTTTATTCGCCTTAAAAGTAGACTAATAACATTATATAGCCTCTTATCACATCATTACTCGATTACTTCGGAAGTGTAGGTGATCTAAGTCCGGTTCTAATCATCATATTCTTCTTTCAAATTTTATACAAGCCTGAACAAAATTGCCAAACAGTAAAGTTTTTATAAAATGAAAAAGCCCACCTAAAGAAGCTTAATGCCTTTTTTGAAAATTTTAGATTTCCATTTAAAGATCATCTACCAAATTTCCTTGTGTATCAACCTTCAATCAATGCTATTAGATTGCTAATTAGTACCAGTTTTTCTTCAAAAATAACTTCTTTTTGTGAAATACCTTATTCAGCTCTGCCTTTCCCAAGCTGAATAAGCGCTGAATATCAAAAAACTTGAAAGTTGTGTTGAAGAAATGATTTTTTACTTTATTCAGCTAACATTATTTTGAGCTGAATAAGTGCTGAAAGATAAATAGTCTGAAAGGAGTGGTTTCGATTTTTTTCTTTTATCAGCTTAAGTTGATACTTTATTCAATTATATAATATTCTTAAGCTGAATAAGGCTGAAAACCAAGCTAATATGTGGAGATATGACAAGTCTTATTTAAATAATATATCGAATAGATTTATAAATAATTAACAATAGTAAAAATGTCATAATTCGCTTTGAGACAACAGAACCTTTTTAAGGTTGGAACTATAGACTTAGTCTGAGGTAACTATAAATTCTATTAAAGAAGATACTTAGCAGCAGTGAAGCTAATGTAGTCGAGAATCTTCAGTTTCCAACAAATTGTTCGTTGAAAGCATCATTTGAGAACATATTGAAATGGTCTCCTTCTCGTTATTAAAGCACTTAATTTAGGTATAAACGCGCAAAAAATCATTTAAGCAATATAGTATCTGTATAAAGAGTGCAACTCTAACAGACTCCTCCTACGAGTTTCATTCAAAGTTTCTCACAATTTATAAATATAGTTTTAACTAATTTTATTCCATTCACAGAGCATACCGATTGCTCTGAAATTTACACAAATATTTTGGCGCCACCAAAAAAAAAACAAAACTATGTATCCAAAAGAAGAAATCAGGAATCTGACTGACTCATGAAATTGCAAAGGCAATCTTACCTACTCGAATAGGATACGAGCGGCACTTTTTGCACAACCTCAGTTTGACAATGTGATGACATTCCGCAGCCTCTTTCGGACCGCTTCCGCTGAAGTTCAGTGCATTTTTTAATTTTTACGCTAAAGAATGAAATATTTGGAGGCTGCAGGGTGGCAGGCGCCACACAATACACAAGTTGACAGACAAACGAACAAACTCACAATGAAATTAAAGTTAGAAGAATGAAGAGAGGACTTATATATACATATACATATTTACTTATGATACGATATAATACGAATATAAGTGTTTATGTATCTAAGTAAAAAATCAAACCTGCTACTTTTGAAATGAAGTTAGGTTACTGACTTACAGGTTCTTTTGTAGTCACTTTTGAAATTCATGAATGAAACTCTGAAAATAAAAAAAATAAAGTATAAGAATAATTAAAGCATTGAATATGTATTTTTTATGTGAAACAATATATAAAATTCACAATTATGATAATTGAGCACTTTAGGGTTCATAGTGCCATTCACTACTTTATCTTTTATCACGAAGCCTCTAATAAGCCAATCATATAATTATATATCGCTAAATCAAAATCGTATCAATATCACTTTCATGAAGAAACAGAACGGTTTCAATTCTCCTCTTGAAACACTTCGTAGAAAAGAATACTAATTTCTCTCACAGCTAAACCTTATGAAAAGCTTAAAGCTTCGTCGATACATGAGAGCCTCTGAATTTATATCTAGGAGAGATAGCTGAAAGGATATCAAGTTTCTTCGTAGTTATAGTGCAAAGTTCGTCCACTAATTGTACAATATACCATGTTCTATATTTCAAAATATCTTCAATCAAATGACATGATATTGCTTAAGCTCAGGAGTCGATTTATGTAAAAAAGATTGTGGAAGGAATTGTTTGATGTGTACTTCATATTAATTATTCCTAACAACACGTAGTATTAAAACTTTTTTCAATCAGAAGTTTAGCTAATATTCCCCTAATACAATAATAAATACGAAACATTTCATTATGATATTGAAGGCTTAGAGTATCTTCCGACGGTTATATCGACCATTATTTATAATTTAATTTGAATGATCTCTCGGTTTCAACAAACTCCGAAGATGACTGACTGCAACAGACCCACCTATCATGTGGAATTTCTTTCTAAAATTACAAAAAATACCCAATTTCTTCAGCTTACAACGTATTTTTTATCGGCATTCAGAGTTTGGTAGTCGTCCTGACCTAAACATATTGTATAAATTATGATTGCAACATTTTTAGACATCAACAAAGCTTTCAGAGAAGTAAAGATTGATGATGATTTTGGTTTCAGAGAAGATACTTTACTCTATCTGTATGTAATCGATGGATTCTAATAATCAGATGTCTGCGTTTTCACTGACAAGTTGGTCCAAGAGGATTAAATCAATTCCATTGAAAGGAAATGCCAATCTATATATTCTGACATCTTATATTATCATCTTATAATGAATCTAAATAAATTGTAAAGGGGTTTTCAATAGGGACGGTACAAATGTAGATAGCAAACGAACAACGAGTCGAAATTATTAAATTTTACTACCGAAATACGGAGCCTCAACTTTAAGAGCGCTACGTCCAATTTATGATGAGGCTCTTTCTGGCTGAATGGCTTCGCCAGTAAGCAAAAATATGCGTTATTGGTGAGGCTGCAATCCACATGTACTCCATGAGTCACCATTGTCATCGAATGTACTTTGACAGGAATTAAGATTTTCATTGATATTTTTATTTTATTTGTAGCGCTCTTATTGAAAAACACTTTATTATATAGTTTTATAGAAGAAACATATTATTTTAGATTTAATTATATAAAGGGTGCACTTTTAAATATTTGTGTGCTGTACATATATGTAAATTTGTATATAAAGAGCGACTATAAAATAACGAATATTACCCATATATCAACAAAGATATCAGATTGAAAAAGCAATTTGTTAAACTAGTAAAAACCGCCGGTTTGTTTACCTACAATTATGTACAGTCACATAAAGCTACCAACAGTGTGTCGCATGCAACATGCGGCAAGTACACCAACTATGTGTTTGAGGCTGTGTGCGTCGCCACCAGTGTTGATTGTCAATTGATTTTGCGGTTGTTTGAGTGATCATTGAACAACAACAACAACAGCGCGCTATAAAACGCACTTTTTCTACTTATTTAGTTGCAGTTTTTTCACAGTTCGTTTAGCGGTAAGTGGTTGTTGTTGTTGTTGGTTGCTGTTGCCATTGCGCAGTGGCGCTTCAGGTTAGAGCCACACCCACTCTTTCACACCTGCCATACAGTGACAACCACAACCGTAGACAAACCGGATAAACTAACAATAACAACAGTAGCAATAACAACAGCAGCAACAACAACAATGCAAGTAAATTCGCTAACGCAAATGTTGCGGTATTGGTTGACTTCAACAACTTTTTTTGTTGCTTTATTTTTGACTATTGTTAGCGATTTTGTTATTTATGTTGTTTTAGTAATCACATGTGCAACTGTGTGTGTGCTTTTGCAGCTTTTTGTGCCGTTATGGGCGTTTGTTTGTTTGCACAATGTTGACATTTTTGCATTTCCAATAAACAAATTCACTTTTTTCCTTTAATTTCAACGGAAAATCCTTTGTTGTTTTAGTTATAAGCGTTTTTGTTGTTGTTATTTTTGTTTTGTGTTACATAAGCTTGTTTTGGTAAGCATATTTTGTGTGCGTGTTGGCCGTGTTAGTTTTGTTAACCAAAGTGTTGATTTTGCTGCAAAAATTGTATAAATTGACTTTTCTGCGGTTTTTCTGAGTTTCGTTTGAATGTGAATAAAGCAGCTGTGATATCAGAAAATATTTAAATAATGCTTTAAAAATATTTCAAATCGTCAAATATTCCTATTTTGCTAATATTTGTCTAAAGCATGTCACTATGTGGAATATAAACAGATCTTATTAACCTTATATTGCCATGATGTTGCACCATGTGTTATATGACACATAGAAACACATCACTTCCTAACATCTTCCGCGATCTCATACAATGAAATATAATCGATGGTGGCTGATGTTGCCTTGCGATTATTTTATTATCTTTTCTTTCAAAACATCATCATATCACATAACTTCATAAGCCACCCCAATTCATTAAGTGTATAACATCACATAACATAACATATCAAATCAAATCATATCATATGGCCTCAACTATCATATCACCGCATATCACGTCAATACACTGCATATCACTTCACCTCATATCACGTCATCATACTGCATAATAATTCACCTCATATGACGTCATCATCTTATCGTATTCATATCATATCATAACTTCCTATTGCATATTATAACACCCCATATCACAATATCATCTTATGGCACATAATATCTTTACATAACATCGTGATATTGCAAATGGTATATCATATCACCATCATCTCGTATATAATTTCATATCATTTCATATCGTACATTTTATAAACTCAAAATCTCATCATCTCATATCACATCATAGTCTTATGGCATATCATATCAACTTATATCACATCTTCCTGATATCAGCTCATATCAGATCATTATCACATCGCATATCATTCAGATTTTCACCACCTCAGTTCTCATCATGGTCATATGGCATATCCTATCGACTCATATCACATCTTCTCGCATATTATATGAGTTCCTTTCATATCATCCTCATACCGCACATCATATCAGCTCATATCATCGTCATTTCATCTCAAATCATATTAATATATATTAACGCTGATCCTATCACTTCATATCACATCATATCGACTCATATCACATCTTCATCATATCGCCTGTCCTTTTACCTCATAAATTATAATATATATTATATTTCAAAAACAATCCTACTGCTATCACGGCTTTAATTCTTAGACGATTAATTCAAATCCAATTTCAAACTGTTTTTTGATTTGAAAATTATATTCAATATAAAACACCTAAATCTAGCTTAATATCATTTCCACGATAGATAGACAATCACCACGCCTTTTTCCTTAACTTCCAAAAAGTATTAAATCTTATACAACAAAAGAAATGAGGGTGAATTAAGAAATATCAACAGAAAGTCTAAATATTTATGCACATTTATATATATAAGTCGAGATTTGAAGGGTTAACGATACTAATATGAACTTAACAAAAATAATTTTTACAGGCTTTGGTCCCTATGGTAAGCACCCTGACCATTTAATTAAAGCATTATTTGGTCAAATTCGCTACATAGACTTTTGCTTGTTCTTTGGTGTATTGTTTGAGCTTATTATTTGGGAAAACACTAATTTCGAGGGATTCATATAGGCATTTAAGATTAAGTCAAACCATGTTTTGAGTTTATTTATTATTATACAGGTATATACTCTTCATGTCTAAACACCTACTCAATTCAAATGCCATCACGCAGATGGTATTTTAACTTCAAGTGATCATCTTTGACTCAATAATGAGATTTCAACAGAGCCTACTAGGCTTAAACGCCAGTTTATTGGCTTAAGAGGTTTGTGAAGCGAATAGATAACTCGAATTCAAAATTGTTCTGAATATTAATTGTCCAATTACATATGAAATGTAAAGAAATGCTAAAAATAACTCCGGGCAACTGATTTGAAGAAAAAATAAAAATAATTAACAAAATAGAATAAAGCTAAAAATAGTAAACAGAAAATAGTTCTGAAATTGTATCATTCATTGTTCACACTTAAAATTTAAAAAAATTATTAATTCAAAGTGAGTCTCAAAAAATGGCGTTCTCGAATCATTGACCGCAATATGTATGTAAAACAATAAATTTTAAATTCGGTCAACTTTTGATATGCAGACTTCCTGTGGCGCGTTATAAGGGAGAGAGAGAGCGCGAAAGTAAATACATAACATAACAAATTATAAATGTATCAAGTTGTAAATAAATAAAATAAGTAAAAAAGTATGTGTGAGCCCCCAACCAGGCTTACTTAATAATTCCGTAGGCATATAGAGCAACACCAACGACTTCCGCTTGTCACTTACAACGGGTTCAGTTAACCGTAATAAGAAATACATATACATTTTATAAATAACTAGGGCTACAACTAACCCATGAATTTTTATTTTTTTTTTTACATTTTCTACAGTCAGTTAGGTGTGCTCCTTCCCCCATACAGATGAACTACTTACCACCAACAATCGTAACTCATGTTTCCGTGCGCTGAAATTTGGCACTATTTTGTTGCTGCAAAGATAAAAATAAAATAAAAAAAATTAAATACAATAAATTAAAAGAGCGCAAAAGTATAGATAAAGTTGAAAAGAAACTAAGAAAATATGCTGAACACTGTGTCCCTCCGGCAGTTTCATTTTGCTACAATTATATTAAACTCTTTAATCAACATTATACATAAGTATAAATTTACATATTGTTATATATATTTGTATGTATGTACGTTTGTTCAATTTGCTACTCGCTCACTGGTTGGTTGGTTGCCTTTTATTGGCGGCATTAAATGCCAGTCACGTTTTGCTTTCGCAGATAGAAAACTTGCATATCTAAAGGCAAACATTTGTGTATATTCACATGGATGTATGTTTTATATATTGTATTGCTCCCATATTTTCGAGTTATATATTTATATTATATATACATATATGAGGAAACTACTAAGTTTTATACATGTTAGTATTTGAATATGTATGGATATATACTTAAATGTACACGAAATATTTGTAATATGTTCATTGAAAAAATAAAATAAATATTGAAATTTTGAAATAATTATTTAAAATAAAAATTTCATCGAATTTTACTTCAATTTATCTATATTTTTCAAAAATAATCTCAGAAAATTACTAAACCTACATCTTCAGGTGAAATTCTCCCAGATTCTAGCTCAATGAGTTTTTCTTGTAAAGCTTTGAAAGCTCAGAAAAATCGTGAACCTCTAAATGATCCCCCATAACCCTGTAATAACGTTTTTAGACAGCCAAATTAATTGATCCATTACAATTTTTATTGAGAAACCTTTTTTAGCCTTTTATACTACCGGCTACTAGATAACCGATCAGCTGTTATACATTTTGATTTTGCTTTTCATAAGAAGTTGGTAAGTTTCATCAGCTGATTCAAATTTTTAGCAGCGACATCTACGTAACTTTTACTTATAAAAAAATTCAGCCAATCACAGACAAAGACGTATATCGTGCAGAGTTGTAGAGTTGCACTTGATTTTCAAGTCGTTTAAAATTCAATTAAAAACTAATGTAGATTCTTATTTTGAATGGCAAATCGATCTTAATAAGCGTTTTAATCGAGCAGAGGCCGATTAATTGATCAATTAGCTCCTGTCTAACTCTTGGCATACTTTCTACAGCTTAAAAAAGTCGTATAAAACGAAGTTATATTCGCGCAACTTCATTTTTGTGAGATGGTCACCCTATGTTTGAACGGTTTTCTAAGGATATGCAATATGAAGACTATTATTCCCTTCATTCATTATTTCACTCCTTACTAGTGGCATTTGCCAATTTCCCTATCCATTGGATGATGACGCTGAATTTTCAATCCACGGACTGTAATTGAATTTATTAATAAATTATATTATGAAAGTTAGTGACCGGATTGTTTTTCCAATATTCACACAGGTATTTTCCTGTTTCGACCTATTCGTTTGGTCACTCGCTCTTTTTAGATAATACCCGAACCTGCTGTATTTTTAAGATATTTAGAGATCTATGGAGATCATCTCACTGTAAATCTAGGAAACATGTTGTTTCGACAGTATTTGATCAGAAAGATTATGGGTACTAGTTAGAAGGATTAGGATTCCTTTAAGAAGCATGAGAGGTGGCAGGCAGAATCTAGCAAGGTCTTTTTACTTACATCTGTTCCTACTATAGTCGGGTCTACATAACGGTAACCAACCATGATTTGTATTCGTCCCAACGCAATCAACTTAAGTGTGTTTTATCGGGTAAAAAAAGGGCCTATTTCAAACATTTTTTTTCTATGTAAAAAATAATTAAATTAATTCAAACTTTTTTCTGTCTTATATATATATATATATATATTTGGCGTAGGAACCGCTTTAAGCGATTATAGCCGAAACTTCCTGTCTTATAGATACATATTTAAAGATTAATTTCTGAAATTTTCAAAGAAAAAAATAAAAACTTTTTTCTGTCTTATATATATATATATATATTTGGCGTAGGAACCGCTTTTCAAATTGAAATTTTCAAAGAAAAAAATTAAAACTCTTCCATTGTAACGTCATTTCCGGTGACCCCTTGGTGCGTCCGCGTTGTCAACATAATTCCTGACAGGATCATCCAAAATGAAAAAAAAAAAAAAACAAAAATAAGTGTTTTAGTTAAGACCATAAACTCGTGCTTGAGCGAAGGAAAGACAAAAAAAGTAAAAATCGGAATTTTGGCAGACACTTTTCCAAAAAAAAAAAGTTGGTCAAATATGCTTGACATTTTTTTTCTTAAATAGTTGTAATTAAAAAAGAAATCCTTCGTTCAAACACGTGTCAAATGTATTAAGAACACCTGTGCAAAATTTCTTCAAGATCGATTGAATAGTTTTCGAGAACATTTGACAACTGACTTTGAAAGCACGGTTCCGAGAAAAACGCCTTCCAAAGGATGTATCTCCGAAACTATTATTCGGATCTACTTAAAAATTTAGGATAATATTCTTGAGATGTTGCAGAGATTAATAAGCCAAAAAAATAAAAAAATATATTTTTTGAACCCATTTAACCTCTTAAAAGTATTTAGGAACGTACGGTACATATATTTGCGAAGTAAATTATAATATATTGGAACTAAGCCTGTTTATATTTAAATATTGTTTGATAGACACCTTTAGCAAGAAAAAATCATTAATTTGTTGTGGCACTCATTTTGAATAGGAAGTTGAGAGAATGGAGAGGAGCTCTATTCAGATATTACAGGTTCGGATCACACGGTGTTTCGTGTAAAGTTATTATGAAACTTGTCGGGATTAGAACGATGCTTCAAAAGATCTACGACAACCAAGTGCCCTAGTCGAACTTTCTAACGAGGTAGAGCTTAATAGGTCTAAAATCTCTCGAGAAATATTTTCCTTGCTTATCTTGCTAACTAATATTGCACCAAAGTCCACTTCTTTTACTATTACCTTCACTCCAATTTACTCCATCAGCGCTCGCCTGCACTTTAACCGCGTGCAGCGCATAATTGAAGTTAAAAAATGTAATTTTATTTTATTCATTTTATAAATTGCCCCCAAAAAGTAGAAATATTTAAATGCACATATATTTAATTTCACAGCATTTCTCTTCCGTTCGCTATGCTTCGCTTGAAAGCGCATAATTTTCTCATGGTTTTGCCCTTACGGCGACTTGACATGCCAGGCACGACGTGATTAACGAAAGCGCATAACAACAAAAACAAAAGCGAAGTAAAGCAACTATTAATATGTATAGATATCAACTTATTTAACAGTTTATTTATTTTTTTTTAATGAAAGACGGTGATATATATATTATATAGATGTGGGTATGTTTGTATGTATTTATGTAAGTTTGTATGCCTTGTAAGCCATTTGCCATCAATCACGTCTTATAATTATTGCTTTGTAATTGTCTTTGGCATATAATTAAATTTGAAGTTAGTTTTTTAGGGAATTTATTATGTGTGAACGCGCCAAAGCAAATGCTCCGTACATATTATTCACACACATCAAACGAAGAGTTGACTTTTAATGTTTCAAATTTACTTTAAATATGTCGCTTTACTTCTCAGTGGCTACGCTGACCAACGGGTTCAAAATGCACGCTCGACGCGCGATAAGAACGTGCAATATGACCCGACCGTCCGTCTGGCCGTTCGCCTATTCACTCCAGTACAGTCGTCGTGTCTACATTGTCATAGCATTGGCATATAAATTAAACAATTAGCCGTTAAGAAAAATTACCGCAAGCGCGTGACGAATACAACTTGATACTCACATACATATATATTTTAATCTATTTGGTCTCTATGTAGAGGAATTTTGGTTATTTCAGCTTTTTTTTTGATCACTTGATCTTGGGAATAGCTTTTTTTCGGTAAGCTCGTAATCGTGTGCATCTTTAACGGTTCATTATGGTAAAGTTAATGACATTTGATGCGCATTTTTAATGTTTATTTTATTAGAGCAGCAATATTTAATTTAACACTTAACACTCGTATGTGATTTGGAAAATAATTTACAGTTGTTATCATAAAGCTTTGAAGTTCAGCAATTGTGGGAATAAAATTTTTGTTTACGAAAAGTGGTGACCTCAATACTGTTATCCTGATATCTAGCTTCACCTAGCTATGTAGTAATATTATCTGAAGATTTTTTATAGATCGAACAAGCTTTTAAAGTGCTTAAGAACTTTCCGAAAGCTTGTTCAGAGCTTTTTTTAACAACGCTTTTATGTGAGATAGCTAGATTATTTTGAGACTATTGACATTAATTTTCTCTCATTCTTTTCAAAGTGTTCCTTAACCCTTCTAATAACGTTTCTTGAGTTTATATTGAAGTTCGAGTCGATTAAAATCGTTTGTAATTCTCCGAACTATATACTTATACATGATATGATGGTTAATAATATTAGGTTATAGGTCTGATTCAAGGGTCACGAAGGATCCCTATGGGACAACTGGAACTCAAAGACTCTCAAAGGCCAATATAGCGCTTTGTTGAGGATGAATATCTAAGTTGTGTCGATTCAGTCATTGTGTACGCCGTAGTTATTGTTACCAAAGGGGCTGGCATTGAGTGTTACCTCCTCGTCCTTCCATCCGTTCCTTCATTAAATTTTGGCAAATTGTGTCCGATAAGGATTTTTAGTGAAGTAAGAACTCTTACCATTGTGGCATTTTTAAGAGGAAATTGAAAACTAGACCTCTTATGTTCCACTCAGGGCCAGAATGATGTCTGAGTCATGCGAGTATAGTTTGTTGACCAGCGTTTGCTAAATTCCTGCGAGTTCCGAAGATCCAGCACTTGAATGCAGGGTTGCCGTGCCGTGAAGTCCTATGGCTGTCCCTTGGTCTCTAGTGTATACCAGTGGATCCATTTTCCATCGACTCTCAGGATAAAAAAAGCAGAAACTCATTCGGATTCCAAAGAAAAGAATCGTTTCTGGTTATATAACGAGATCAAGATTGCGTTGTGGCCATTCGAAAAGGAGGGAAAAATGGATGACTAACTTATCTTCAATATCTTTAAATATATTATCTTAGATTTAAATATCATACCTCAACGGCAGCACATAAGCCATCATTAGACCCATTGAGACTTCAACTCATCTATGAAGAAGAGTTCTACTGCCACACAAAATTATGCGTGAACGCGTTAATTATTTACTTCCAAGAAATAAAAACTGGACATTCATCTTCTAAACCAATCAATACACCAAAGTCGTTCTCAATCAAAGTTCGCTTAATTTTTCAACACCCCTCCGCATGCGCTTGCAATTAACAGCCTTTGAGCTGTCGGCTACGGTAAACGCTTCAGCTGTTCGCAAATGCACTAATTTTCACATTATAAAACTGTAATCCGTATAATGCAGCCGCCACAATCAGTGGCGCCCCCTACACTTCTGCGCTGATGACTGACTCCTCAATCAAGGATTTTGGCGACACGAAGAGCGCGCATACACCGATTTGTGAGCGACCACTGACCGTTCAATTGTGCTGGTTCGGCCGGTCATACAAATCCAATGAATTGCAGCGCCAATAACGGAAGCGCTGCTTCCAACAATAGCGGTGTCTATGCACTGCATACATACATATGGACATCAATCGGCCAGCAAAACAATAGCTGAAAATCAAGGAGAAATTAAAAAGGGCGCTATGCTCAATCGAAAGTGAAAAAAAAAATAAAAAAAAATCCCTTCAATTCAACACTTAGAGGCAATTCAGAAACTCCCGAAATTGTTTGGTGTTAGTTCTCTGCTTGTGTGTGTGCTCGTGCAAAACGGATCGAGTGCTGTGATCGTAAGCGGATTTTTAACGCCCACAACAATTTGTAATGGTCACAATTGCCAAGCGTGGCAGCATGCGGTGGTCAAGCGTTGCCAATTGGAGGCCTAAAATCAATAACAACAACAACAACACTAAGTCATACAAAAACTATTTTCGGTGCAAAATATCAACTCGTTGCATGTGCCACATCCACTCACTCCGTCGTCTCCTGTGAAGGGATTAATGCGTGCCACAGCAACAATCGAAGTGTGCCTCTGTATATGTTTGTACATATGTATTGTTTTGTTGTTGTTGTTCGATTTTTGTGATTTGTGGATTTTGTGTAAAGGTGTTACTAACTAGTACTTTACACCTTTTGTTCGTTTATGTTGGCGTTTTGACCGGTGTTGTTGTTGTAATTTTTTATTATTGTTGTAATCTTTATATTGTTATTGTATTATTGTAATTGTTTTTGTAAACGATTCTTGCTTACTCTGCTTTTGTCTATTTTATAGTTGCTAGTAAATTTCCTTTTTTGTTGTTTTATTGTTTCTACTATTGTCCTAATAGTCTGTGTCCGTTCTGATTTTGGCTGCCTTATGGCACGCGCACCCCCTCATATGTACGTGCATATTCTTTTTGATTTCCACTATTGTTCTGCCATTTATAGCGTTGATTCTTCCCTTTCCTGCCGTATCCAATACTACTGATGTCTCATTTATGTGACGCTATTGTTGGAGATTTGATAATTATGACTTGATTAAATTGTCAATTTTGTGTGAATGAGTTGGATTTTGGTGAAATTTTTAACAGTTGTTGTATTTTTTCATTGCTTATGAGATTTCATGTAAAATCAGGATTTATTTTTAGTAATGACTCAGCAATTGGTGTACGTGTTGAACCTGTTTTTCCTTCAAAGACCGAACTAACCCAAGCTTCATACGAATGCTGTCGGATACGTACGGTGGGCTGCCATAAGTGAATGAACATGTCGCGAATGGTTTCAACGTTTTAAGAATGGTGATTATGTAGTCGAAGACCGGCATGGTGGTGGAAGAGAGAAGATTTTCGAAGATGCTGAATTGGAAGCATTACTCGACCAAGATCGACCAAGAGATCGATACCGAACGCAATTGATGCGTTTGAGCCGAGCACTAAAAGAAAAACGGCCACAGTACGAGAAAAGACACGATAAAGTCATTCTCCAGTATAACAATACTCGGCCTCACGTCGCAAAGGTGGTCAAAAAATATTTGGAGACGTTGAAATGGGAGATCTTACACCACCCACCCACCATCTCCAGACGTTGCTCCATTTGACTACCACTTGTTCCGATCGATGGCACTCGGTCTAGTTAACGAGCACTTCAGTTCTTATGAAGAAGTCAAAAACTGGATTGATACTTGGATCGACACGAAAGATGAGGAGTTCTTTCGTAACGGAATATGCATGCTGCCAGAAAGATGGCCAAAGTAGTAGCTAGCGATGGCCAATATTTTGAATAACACTTTCAAAAACGGCTGAAGCAAAGTTGTTGACCTAATATATATTTATTTTATTAATACTAATGCCTCATGTAGACAATGCTCTCAACTTCTTTCTTCCAATTGATACTCTCAGCCAGCTCAGACAGTGTGAGTGGCACTGTGCCAGTAGGAATCCAATGTTTATTGGTCATCAGTACTCGTCCTTTGAATTATAGTCCATTATTCTTTTAAGAATAGGTATGGTACGACTTCCTAGACTGCACAACTTTAAATTATACGAATATTAACTGGTATAATAGATATAATATTATAGCAACACCAAAAGCTTCGTCGGGATCGGGAAGGACCTCTCCGAGCCGTTCGATACCAAACGAGGTTTCAGACAAGGTGACTCGCTACCGTGTGACTTCTTTAACCTGATGCTGGAGAAAATAATACGAACTGCAGAGCTATATAGAGGAGGTACAATCTTCTATAAGAGTGTACAGCTGCTGCCGTACGCCGATGATGATGATATCATTGGAACAACACCCCGCCAGACTGGATAAGGAAGCGAAGCGCATGAATCTGATGGTAAACGAGGACAGGACGAAATATCTCCAAACAGTCAGCGCAAACTCTACAAGTCCCTCATCGTTCCCGTCCTACTTTAAGGAGCAGAAGTATGGATCCGATGAGGGGGCACTAGGAGTTTTCGAGGGAAAGGTTTTGCGGAAGATTTAGGATCCCTTAAACATTGGCAACGGCGAATACCGCAGAGGATGGAATGATGATGTAATGCTCTCATTTAATAAAAATTATATACAACATCAAATTGCACTCTTTATAAGAAATAAATCTATAAATAATAATAAAAATCACCAAAAATACCCAATGCACAATCACCAAAGCGAATGCGAGAAAGAGGCGTAAAATCTGTAATAATTTATAATACAAGTATGGCACGCTTTCCAGTGAAAGGCAATAACAAAGCATGACATTAACAACATAATTTATATGCACTTACACACAGAAACATTAAATACAATCAATCGAATCATATGAAAATATCTACACATAAATTTGAACAAGTTTGTCATCCTGTGCGCCGATAATTTATTAACGATTACATTTTCGCCGCTACCCCACCTCCTCACAACATTTGCATGCATGATTTCATTGATAGCATAAATTCTTCGAGGGTTGCAGGCTCAAATATACACACATATATGGAAATTTACACAGCAATTTATTATTCAGATGACCCTATTTGCATTAGATTTATCTATTGCCATAGTAACCCAACTGATTACCGTCGATCGCTGACAAATTTAGTCAAAATATCATTGAAGAGGTCAGCAAAGGCTCGACGGCTATTTACAAACGGTACTTGACCTTTGTTGTTGTACACCATTTCGCACATTTTCGCAAAAGTTATTGGTCTCCGCGCCGAGTGTGTGTAATATTGCATAATTGACAATTATTAGGTAACGAGAGTGTATGCAAAGGGACGCTGAAGATCAGTGATCAACCCCGGGCTACATACTTTTACATATGCATGTATGTTTGTGTATATGTATGAGTGCACATCTGCTTTGGGCAATTTTTCAATGCGACAATTAACATATTTTTCTACTCATAAAATCGTCGATAATTTTCAATTTCGTATGTTTGTCCCCTCTTTAGCAGTATCTTTAGTATCGTTTCTTGCAACACGCTCCTTTTGCATGGAATTTCGCTTCAAATCATTTAAAATTTGTTTGGCATATTTAAATTTATTGCTGTTAATAATGAGATTCTTCGACGGCTGACGCTGGCGACGCAACATTAACAAATCGCACAATGTCGATAAATTGGAAAAATTTTGGAGGAATACACACACAAACAAATATGTTAGAAAAGATGTATTTGCGAGTCAGCGAATAAATAATGAAAATGTATTTTTATACAGATGTATGTATGTATATTCAAGATACTCACTGATTTAGATGCAAATAAAGATATCGCTGTTTCTTCCGATAATTGGTTTAATAAATTTCTTGTTTTATTTACTGGAATGATTTACCAAATATTCAATAAGGAAGGATATGTAAGGATTTTAAAATTGCATAAGATAGAGGGAATTAGTATATTCTATTAATGATGTACATAAGCTTAACATGAGTTAGCTTATATTCGCCTATATTTTTCCCTATATATTGAAAAAAAATATATTATTTAATATTAAAATTATTAAAAAATAATAAAATATAGTATAAAAATGAAATAAAATCTATTGAAGCCTTGTTGAATTCATATAGTAAATTTTTGTGTATATGATAGAAATCGAAGATTTTTGTTACCTATGAATGTTTAGCATTATTTGAAAAAAAAACAATGTATGTTTTTTGGAATCGAAAACTTAGGAAGCGGTATTGCACAGTTCTTATCAAGGTGGTATCGGTTCAATTCAGAATAAGCTTATAAACAAACACTACTTCAATCTAACTTAAGGGACAAAATAAATATGCTAGATCCAAATATACTATATACTGGAAAAAAAGAATTACATTTTATCAAAGCTTTTGTTCAGTTTTCTAGTTCTCAAAAATTGTATGGTACATATATCCTTAAGCTCTTTCAGTAATAGCATTTTTATAATAAAAGAAAAAATTGTGAAGACTTTTCAAGAAGCGTGTAATGGAGAAAGCTGTTCGACCGAAAAAATTGTGTAAATATAAAGAGTTTCAAAGGTATTAAATATTTATCATCTGAAGCCATATTTCGAAACGGTCATGAACTACCAAATCTCTAACAACAAGGAAAATACCTATAACCTCAAACAAATTCAAAAAGTTTTAACAGTTTAAGTTTAATGATGCTTTTCTTGAGGTTCAATACGTTCAGGATGTCACTGACACAATACCAACCGCATCATTAAGTGGGCAATATGAAAACAGACTTCAGACCAAGTTTTGTTAACCAATACCCCATTTCTGTCCAAGAAAAGCATCAAACATACTTGGAACTTGACGAATACTTACGAATTCAGCAGGAAAACCACCACAAATAGCAAAAGTTACGAAAAAAGAAAATCGTCCACGACGCACAGTGGTCGATTTGAAATATTTAGGCGGCCAAAACTATTTCTGGACGTTAATGGCTTTGACAGACTGTTTTTTAAAAAACTGTCTATTTATTTTAAAAAATAAATAAGAAAAACATATATTTTATAATAAAAACACATTTTATTCTCATAAATCATAAATAAATAAAAATGCATTAAATTGTGTTATTAAAAGATGTTTCTATCTCGACTTCTTCGTGCTCAATACTTGATTGTCTGTGGGGCTCGACAGGTTCTAATAGTTCTATAACTTCACTGGAAAAAATGTTGTGTGAAGTTTTCTTTAACGATCTTTCACTACTTACGAGTGGATCTGAAGTAAGAAGCAATCTTTGATAAATATCACGGTTGCATTCTTCCCTTGAAAATTTTCTTGAAAAATTCTGTCTGCATGACCGAAAATGTTTATTTCGCGCTTCTGCAGCCTCCTCCGACAATTGGCCGATTGGCAACAGTGCATTATCTATGATGGTCGCCCCATGTAATAGTAATTTATGCATTGTTGGAGTCATGGGATGCCATCCGTATAATTCCACATACATTTGCGCGGTGTTGAAGGCGTATTCTTCGAATTTTGTTGTATTTATGTTGTGTCCACTTGAAATCGCCTCTAATAAGATTTTAAATTTGTGTATTAATTCATGGTTAATGCCTGTTATGTCCGCCGCTAATTCTGTGTTTTCAAAAAATCTCCTACTCGTATTGCCATCATTGGTATTACCAAAATTGGCTTTAGGCATGTCCACCAACAGCCCAGTTTCTAAGCGGAATCTTTCTTGGATTTCTTTTTTCCTTTCTTCTTCTAATGCTTTCTCTTCCTCAGTCCTTTTCTTTCCATATTTCTTCACGGGCAATTTATATGCCAAGTGCAGAATGCTTTCAAAAATACGTATTTTTGCGTGCAATACCGAAATGCCAAACTCAAGAGCATCGGGACTTATCTCGTTCTTTTTGGTTAAATTATTGAAATCTTTGGAAGTGGCCCCACATATATAGCATCGGCTAGTTGAGGTCGTGTTGGTTACAGCATTGCAAACTTTGCCATCAATCATGGTCATTTTTAAAATGTGATTATAAGAAAATTCTTTTCCATCAACATTTACTTTTGTAGGAGTGAGGTTCTTAATTTCATTTTGCACATAACTTATTTCCTCTTTTGTTACATCTGTAGTTTCTTTCACATACCGAAATCTGATGGGGCGGCAAAATCGTGGTGATGATGGTGTTGGGTTTTGCCAAAACACTTTATTGTTTTCTTTACCACAAATAATTTGAAGTGGGACAAAAGAACTCAAAAATATACTAGCATCGGATTCGGCGTCTTCCGAGAATTTTTGTTTGTACCGTGCTTGTTGTGACCCGTCACACCCCCATTTATAAATGACCGTTAATGCCTTCTTTCAATTTCGTTAAGGGTTGATAACACTTCTTCCAGGTAGATTGATAATCGTTGAATAGTATGATCCATTAGGCATTGTAAACTAATTTCTGCGCAGGTAGCCGTTACTCGCAATGCCGTCTTTGGTGGGTAGCATTCTTGTTTTGTTGGTGAATTTCGTATATCTTTGAGCACTTTTGAGGCACTTCTTTTTCCCTTCGTTTGCAATATGACTTGTGCGGCATGTATAATCATTTCATCATCAACATTTGATCGAATTCCCTCAGTTTTTCTTCTCTTGCTTCGTTCACTCGAATCCGAAAATGATTTGCTCGGACGACCTGGTTGATTAAGCGAATGCACTGGTATTTCAAAAGTGCCTTCCAGCCACTTCAGGTTGTTTTTCATAAAAACTTCTTCAACTTTATGAGCTTTTAGCCATCTCTGTTTAAATTCGTATTTGATGTAGGAAAATTTACGCTTAAGGCTCTTTTTTCTTTCCACAGTGTCTTCGCAAGACAATAGCAAGTGGTTTTCTAAAAACTCTAATTTCTCATCCATACTTACCAAATTTTGTAGTTGCATTTGCTCAAACATACATTTACGGGTCACTATTTTCACCCCCGATCTCCATAACTGAAGAAAACATAAAATTAAAAAAAATGTTTTTTTAAATTTTTTTAACAAAATACTTTGAACTGCTGTCTTTAAGGAATAAGCGGGATTCTGCGGCTGTTGTTTTTTTTTATAGAAAAGCTGAATGTGTAACGTATTCAATAAACAAAAAAATATGATCCGGACGAATCCTGATCCACTACAAAATTGCTTTGAAATGAAAAAAATTACATTTTTTATGTGAAAAAGAGGGTATGTTCAACTACCGAAAAATATAACGAAAGTTAAAAATAAAAGTTAAAACTATTCTTTATTGAATAGAAGCTTACCTGAGCTATGGGAATCACTTTCACTTTCACTTCACTACACAACTTAAAATAAACATGCATGCGTATTGCGAAATTTGATATAATTTGGGCACACAAATAGAAATACGTATCAAGTCAACGATCAAATTGCGTCTAACTGCACGGAAGCGGTGACGTATGGTTGTTGAAAAAAAGGGTGACGGGTAATTCGCGGAAGTGTTTACTATACGTAGACGTCAATATTTTGTGCCTACTACGTATTTAAGATTTTGACTTTTGGCCGCCTAAATACTTCAAATCGATCACTGTGCGACGTCTGTTTCAAAATAAAAGTTTCAGGAAAAAATCTCTGACAGGTTTTTTAATGAAGAGAAACATGAAGATAATTATTTTTCAAATTTTAAATGAAGTGACGACGAAGAGCTAAAAGTCGGGCTTTGCGCTAAGGTTAATTTTGGAGAACAGAAATACAACTTTTTTACATTAGAGAAATCTCAGAAGTCTTTACAGTCAACGTTATTTATCTCAGAAGGCAATCTCCATATAGCTGGGTGATTGTAAAACCCGAAGTCGCAGATATTTCCATCGCTTCAAAGAGTGAAATCGAATTGAAACTTCCGGATCCCACCAATCCTGCATCAACTTCGCGATATCGCACCAGATATTTATTTAGCGTTAACTTTGAAGACCAAAATATTAAATGAAAATAATTTATTATGTTTTTTTTTACTTTACCGGTATGTAAGTCAAGAAAAATGAATTTTGAGTTGTACCTTTTTATTTAATATGCTCTGTAATGAAACCAATTTAATGTAAGATGTTTTGTGAATTAAAGTATTGAGCGAAACTAACGGTTTATGCTTACTCGTATTTAAAGATAAATAAAATCAAATATTTTGAAGAATTTTGTTGTTTAACTGGATAAATTCTACAAAAAAAAAATACCTTTCAAATGTTCCCCTTGTAAAGTCAAATATCCCCTTATATGGCGCGCATTTGACAATTTGGAACTTAAAGAAAACTTTAATATAAAAGTGTTATGTGCATTTTTCTAAGCTTTGCTTTTTATAAGTTAATCTTGAATATACATTATATCAAAATAATGCACTGTTTTAAAAAAGTACATACATTTCTCTAATAAAATCTAGATCTATATATTTCTATTTCTCTAATCTCGTAATAAATTAATGAGATATTCATACATAAATAAATGCAATCTTTACATGGACTAACAAAATTGTAAGCTAAGGCAAATGGAATTAAGAAATTGTCATTTCTTGTACAATACTTTTGAAGAGAACGATATTATTATATTTAAAGGCACCTTTGGCTCAAACTATTTAACAAATACCCCACCAATTCACAACCAACAGCTATATTCAGCGTAGCCGCTGACCTATCCCGCTGGTCTACGGCGAAAACTCAAATAATCGCAAGTCACGATTCGTTGCATTGGTGTTCTTATCGCAGGTCCTCTATGCATTCGTAATGAATATTTCGCAATAAGTGCGAAAGGCCTGGCTGCAGCAATCCCGCACGGCTCCACTGAGACTTCCTCCTTGTTCATGATGTCCACTCTCGCGCACTTTGGAACATTACTCTGTTTTGGAGGCACAAACCCATTCGGTGTAAGTGGAGTTTTAGTAAATGTTTGTTGGTTGCATTACAAGATTCTTTGGCGTAGCCGGTTTTTAGTTCTTCTTCTTCTTTTTCATCCACCTCCCTTTGTCTTCGACGCAGACATCCTACGAAATGCTACAAATTTGTGAATGAAATTGTTCAAATTTGAAGAACTTTCTCCAGCAGACTGTGAAATTAAATAAACACAAACGGTACATTTATACAAATTATATAAAGCGCAAAGAGATAATCACATCATTATTTGCGAATTTGGCGAAATTTTCAAGAGATTCTTGTGTACTTTCATTTAGGGAAGGACAATCTAAAGACATCATATTAAAAACCTGGCTCCTTAAATAGCTTAAAGATGGAGGTTTTGTGGAAGAATTATAGAACCCATACAAAACTTTTTAAAAGGCTCTAATTTCTTATCCAAAACCCGAGACCCAGAATTATTGGCTGGGTATTGGACAAAACAGGTTTTTCGAGAGATTGAGTAATTTCTCCGTTCTTTTTTCGAAGTAAGCCTTCAGGTTACCAGGGGCATTTGGTTCTGTTCTAGTTCACCTTCAGACCCGATCGATCTATTTGGTGATCCTCAAAGTGGTAACGGCTTAAAGATTCTTCCTTTTTCAAATGTAGAAATGAATGCTAAGATGAAGACAGAGAACCTCAGAATCGAAGAGAAGTATGGGATAGCGCTTTATACTCCAATTAGAATGAATATTCGCTTCTTGAAGCAGCTGTTGACTATCTTATCACGTAATTAAAACCATACAGATGAATAACTAAATATTAGTCGACAAAAACACCATTCCACTTCTCATATAGCATACCTGCCAAAAATATTTACCTCAACAACCTACGAGATACAAGTATTCCTTCAAATCCAAAACAAAAAAGAACCACTCATTTCGGGTCATAAAAATATTATTTATGAGCGCAATGCCTGCGGCTGTCCAAGAATGTGGCCATCAAAGTTGCTGTACTCATAAATTAACGAAGTCAATGCGAACACACAGCGCCTTTCGGCCGATCCATATTGTCCCAAGGCATGCAACAATAGCAACAAGCATACGCCAACATTGGAATGACAATACACCGGTGATCATCGTTTAGTCCAAGGTTAATTGCCGGTGCAACCTTGACTTCATAAATTTATGATAGAACTAATCACTGAAAAACCGCTATGAAATATTTTTCCTTTGAATGGCGATTATGGATTTTCATAAATATCTTTTAGCCGTTATTTGTGACATTTTTTTTTGTTGTTTGTTTAGTGGACAGATTATTGCAACCGGTGTGTGGTAACGTGTTTGTCTGTCTGTTTTGTTTGTCAGCTGTTTTACCATACCAGAAGTGTGTCTGGTTTTAAAGGTCGCCTGTAATTAGTTACGGTTGATGGAAGTAGAGCAAGTGTTACACTTAGAAACGAAATTATAGTTTCTTTGTTTTCGAAAATTGGTACAAAAATATTGATGATACATGTATTTATATAAAATAAGTACTAAATTTTAATTATTGGATAGATTAGATACAGTATTAAGTACTTGAAGACCTTTATCGAGTCAGTATATTCATTACTAGATCAAGTTATTTTCGTATTTCATTAATCTTAAGTTAAAGATTCATTATACTATTACCCTTTGACTTAAAAGTTTCACCCAAAACTCGATAAGCAAGCTGAAATCAAAGACTCTCTCCAAATTTAGAGATTTTGGTACTATCTTCATCCATATCATTACACTAGCCAACTTCTATTAACATATCTTGGCTCCCTAAATTTGATAAGGCCTTATTAATATTGTATTATAACCTGTTAAACTAGCTCCATGTCACTATGCCGGTCTATTTCTATTTATTTGATTTGTTCCAGTTGCTTGTTCGATTCACCACTGAAACTTTTGAGGTATCTAAATAAAATTTATATAGTTATATGGTTACTGCTTTGATAAATTTATTTCAATTTATCCTCAGCGTATGTTTCAATCATCATAGAGTATTTTTATATGTACGAGTATATCAGATTCATAACGGAATAACCCTAAACCTATCTATAAAATATCTAAGATTTTTCTCGGCAAGAAATCTCTGACTTTTCAAATGTGAGCTCCCCCGGTACTCTTTTATAATGATTCCATCAGTCTCCATAAGATCAATGAAGGTATTTGGCATAAACAATTCTTAGTGGATAAGATCTAAGGCCCCAACTTATAAAAGATGGGTTATATTGTAAGGAAGTCTATTGGATATAATCGCTGACGGGTCATGATGTGATCTGTAAAACCTCTGTAATTTTACGGTAGAACAGCTTAATGTTAATCAATTGAGGTAGAAAAGATAGAGGATAGATAGATAGATATGTAGATGCTATAAGAACCTCTGGTGATAATCTTACTATTCTTAAGAATCCTTCTAGTAATACTAGATTTTGACTGATTGTTTATAAAAAAATATTTCTGATAATAATTGTTTGTCAACCTCACAATTAGTTGAAACTATTATTTTTTTATTCTTCGAAATGCACCAAAAACCACTCGAAACTCCAAATATAATTTCACCGAAAATTTCATAAAGAAAATCTCTGGAAAATATGTATGGCAACATAAAAAATTAGTTGTGGGCCAAACAACTGCAACATGCTAATCCACAAGGGCATATTTCTTAGACGAAGGGAATTAGAAAAAGTCATAACTTTATATTTAAGTAGGCAGATGTCAACGCTTCATTGTAGCTACACGGTGTTTAACAAAAAATTCAGTGAACTTACCGCAACCTCATAATCCGGCCCAATTTATTAATGAGTGAATGTCGCCCCCACTGTAAATCTATGGTACAACAACTACATGCAACACACATCCGGTGAGTTATTGAAGCTTGAAGCAATCGAAAATCAGCGCCGTGAACTACGGTGCGTTGACGGCTGCATGGATGGCTGAGGTATCGAGCAATCGAGGAAATCGAGGGGAGCGCAAATTGTTTTGTCACCTGTTGAAAACATTTTTTATGCCTCAAAAAACCCCAAAATACTACTTATGAAATTGTCGCTGGTATGAGTAAATATTAAAAAACATAAATTTTATAGTATTTAGTATTGGAGCAAACACTCAGCTCAGCACACGTGCCACAGATACATATTTTTATGTCTTTTAAAGTACTTCAGTGTTATGCATTCTTGTCGTACTTTATTGAGAAAATTATAATTTTTTTATGCGCGTCTGCAGTTGTCTTCCCGCGCATCACGTTCGTCTTGTACGATCAGTTTAGCATTTATCCATTACATATACTCGCTGATGTTGCGCGTGCTGCTTCAGTAGAGATATTTATCCATTAACGGTGTTTCATTCGATTTGTTAGATTATATTTGAGTTTGTAGTTGTTTAGGTTATTCTTTTTATGTCGTATATTTTTGGTGTCGATTTGATTTGGCAGCCATGTAGAGAATTTGTTTCAGATTATTGAAAAAAAATTCCCTATATTGCGACGAGAATGATCGGGTTTAGTGGATAGTAGAAAAAACTTCGGAATCTCCTCTCAAGATGTGTCTTCGGAGTCATGCTAAATTTTTTTCCAGCTTTCTCTTGAGGTCTGATCCCAGGGAGGGAACCATTATGCAATTGCAGAAACAATTCGGTTCGCTATTCATGAAATTTTCCATCTTTTTTGATTTTTTTGCGACTTCTTTAATATTTCCAGATTTCCAGATTCGACTATCCCGATCTTCCAAAAATAAGATCATCTAAATACATTTTATGGATTTCTGTATGTTTATCTGTCTGATAATGCGATAATTGAAGTCAATTCGTAAGAAACCAATCAATCTACACCGCCTTCTAAGCCTTGTCGACATTCTTCTATAAAATATCCTTTATATTAAACTGAGATTCTCCAGAATAGGGATCTGGCTTTGAAATTCTCAAATGTAGACACTTTTCTGCGTAATATACACTTTCAATCAGATCCGTTGTTATTGTAGAACTCGTCGATAGGCCAAACTGTAGTCTTGGAATCGAATACTGCTGTTGTAAAATTACAGGTCAAAGTTTCAAGACTAGATAATACGATCTACCATGCAGCCGTTAATCTCAGGTACTAAGTAGATCTAAATAATTTCAGAGAATTTTAGTATAGGACCGACCAAGAATCCATTTAAGTTCTTCTGAAGCCTTTCCAACAGGGTTCCTCATTCTACTTGCATCTCCTCAGTCACTTCTTCTTCCCCCGTGTCCACAGTTTATGTGGGATTTTCTTAGAAATTATGAACATTCATGCATTTGCTATTCAACAATTTGTTGTCATCCGTTTACTTTTCCACCTACAAACATAAATGCTTATAAATATATATGTATGCATTTAAGAACACACTTAGCTGCTTGATCTTTTGTTGCATTTCTTTTTCGATGACATTTACACGCTTCGACGCGTATGATCTCTGTCATTTGTACGCTTCTCGGGTTAAATGTGTTAACCAGCGCTGCCACCAATCAATGGACAAGCAAATGCAATTGTCATTTACATTGTTGTTGTCAATCATTAATTTCTTTAACGTTTCGCGTTTATTAATAAGCGAGTTTGACAAATTACAGCATTTAATTTGTACAATAAAACCTTTTTGAGAGAAGGTGGAAGACAACTACATATTCATATTATGTTTGCTGACAAGCGCATGTGAGTTGGATTAGTTGTTGAGTTGTCTTATGGAAATTTTTTGTTTTTGGAGTAGGAATAGTTTAGAGAAATATTGCTGGAATACCTTAGATCCATATAGTTTATTGAAAAAATATCTCGGAATCCAGCGAGAGAATATGTAAATTACTGAAATCCTGTTCCATATCAAAGATATATTTTTCACGATCTGTGATCCGAGATTTTTCAAGTATAACTGATCAGCAAGTTCCTCAGAGACTCTTGGAGAATCCTAGAGATAACTTCTTATTGATCCTTCCTTTGAGTAAATTGTCTATATAATCCACGATCTTCAAATCAAGATCCATAGAAAATTTCATCAGGCCCTCACACTGTCGAAAATCAATGAAGTCCGGGATCTTGGCAGGAAGGTTCTTGCGAATTACCAAGTTACTACCTGTTCCAGTCTATGGAGACTGATTTTGCTGTGGATAATTCAGCTTAAGAAGCTTGTAAATATCGTCTGTCCCAGTTTTTTGCCGATAAGGATGAGGATTTTTATGAGAGTGACATTATGAAATTAACTTCAAAATGGTTACAAGTTATAGAACAAAGCGGAGCATGTTTGATCTCATTATGCTAAATGTTTCTTTGGCTGGACCTATTATCTCGAGAACTTTCACTCCAGCTGCCATTATAGATTTCTTCTCATAAAGTACTTTATATTTTGTTGTGATTTTATTCAAGTATCTGAGAGATCATGTGGCGAGAGTTGGGGGCTCTCATCTTCGAATACTGATGTTTTCAATTGGAAGTGCCGACAGATTTGTCAAGATATCTAGATAGGTTCTCAGCCGCTCGTTTTTTTTTATTGCTCATTAGGTTCTCATCAGTCAATATGACAACAGGATTGAGTGGAGGATCAGCGATCGTTAGCTAAGTAGATCCCTGAGCATATATATCTGAGAGTTTTGTACCAAAACTTCCGGAAATATTTTTTTGTTTATTTTCCCTGAATCTTTCACTCATTTCTTCCTATCTTCATTTTTTATCAAAGATCATTTAAGCACAGGAACTTTCTATTTGGATATTTCTGTAGAGTCAAATGGACCGTTCCACTCAAACAAAACTAAACATTCATAAAATATTTATTACAAATTTATATGCACTCGTTCTCCTACACTTCCTTGTTAATTTTAATAGCATCCACAGCTATTTTTATATGCTAAGCACTGCCAGCTTAACCCCAACCATTTAAAGAGCTTTCCAAATTTTTCACATTGAAATGCAGAGAACACCGCCAAGATAACTAATTAGTTCAACTCAATCATGCAATTAACACTATTTAACCCCATCGGCAAGGAAAAATCGGAAAGAAACATGGAATCTTTTTTTCACTTTTTTTGAACTCATAGCTGTGGCAAGACACCAAGCCAACGGTGGATCATATGTAGCTATCGATGAGTATGGCAACGGCAATGGCAATGCCAACAAAAACATGATGAGTGCATGTATAACGTTGACAGCAAAACGTGCGATGATACAACAACGAAAGCAACAACAAGATGATATGAGGAGAAGAAAGCCATGCTAATAAAATGAAGAAATGAATTTGAAGGTGAAGAAGCACTGTTGAGTTGTGGGTGTGTTTGTGTGAGTCCATATAATTGTAGGTGTGTGTGTGTGTCGAGGCAATTTAACAGCGCTATGATTAATCGTTTTGTAAATGTTTATTTTCATAAACAATTTTTAATAGGCCCCAATGGAACATGTGTTGTTGCATGTTGCTTGGCTCACGAGTGGGAGATTGAATTGGAGATGAGAATCACTGAGGATGAGTTGATTAGTATTATATGTGAGGCTGGTAATACATTTGTATGTATATATATATATATATGCGAGTATGTATTTAGATACTTTTCACGTGTCTTAAAATTGACTTCAAGTGGGTGGGGTTAAAAAGGGTGGCGAGCTACTCAAAAAGCTGATACTCTTTCGATAATTTTGATTTGTTTGTTTTTGTTTGCTGCGTATTTTTGTTGTTTTTTTTTTTTTGTTTGGAATTCAAAAACATTTTAGAGATTTTTAACATTTGTTATAGCCCATTTTACAAGCAATTTACTTTTTGGTATTTTGAGTGCATTCATTTGTTGCCAAGTCAATGGGTTCTCTATGCAATTGTGATTATTTTTGTTGGCTTAGGCTCATTTTGTATGAATTATTAGATTTTTAAGCATTTAAAAAGTGTTGATAAATCAAAAAGTGTAGCAGTTGTAAGCCAAAAATATTTAAACAACAAAATTGCTGCTGCCATGAAGAGGCAACTTGGGGCTTATTAGCCAGAGATGATAAATTGGGTGATTAGTTAATGGACTTGGGTTTTATACTAATGGCTCTCTATATATAAATTAATTGGTGTTTAGATGAATAAATTTTTGGATGGGGATTTTGAATAACTGGACTAAAAAAGGATTTATTGATTCATATATGTATATAGAAAATTGTCTATATATATTTAATAATAAATTAACATAATCCGGGATATTAATAAGAGGCGGTAAATTATGAAGGATTATAACGCCGCAATTTAGATCTGATTTGAATTCAACAAATCATAATACTTATTGGTTATCGCGCTTATTTAATCTATAGTCGTTAGTTTGTGATTTATCTATACAGTTTAACTTCCATAATTCTAACTCTTGAATTGGCAATAGAAGTCAAATTTCATTCAAATTACCTTCCGTATCTCAGACGTCTCTCTAACTAGATTTTTTGTGGATTACTGTGATTTGAGTTAGTGAAGTTCAATTGAAATTTCAAATCGGTGATTTCTTCTAAGCTCCTTGTGGTATACAATTTTGTTCTAAGAATATTTTTAGTGATTTTTGCAGTGAATAAACTCTATAAATCAATGGAAATTAGAAACAAACTGACATTTTTGAAGTTGTAACTCAACTTCCAGTGATAAATGAATCTACTGTAACTGAATAAAAAATACTGGGAAGTAAATCTAACTTAAATCATCCTAAATTAGTCTCTAAAGGAAAATTTATTTGATTGTTGTTAGATGTGGGTCTCTCAATCATCACTTTGATACTTTTTTTTTTACTAAATTTTTAGAAAAAATATGAAGATCGAATGCTTCTTCTATTAGAAAGGTATAGTCTACAACTTGGCTGCACCTTTTTTTAATTTCCGTACCAACTATCTAGCTATATAAAATTCAAATAATCACTTCCATATCGACAATCAAATATAGACATTTAATCCAGAATATATTGCGACCCTGCACGACTCTGTGATCTATGAAAGTGTGTTGTATCAGAGTATTAGTGACCTATCAGTAGCATAAAATCTCATATTGCAGTGAAAATGAAATAAACACGCACTGGTTGTCGAATAAAAATGTCAATATGACACCCACACGAAGCATGCGAATAACGAATTGGCAATTAAAAATATTTTTGAAATGTACCAACCAAGCCACAGAGAGGAGGCCTGGAAGGTAGAGTAGTAAATGCACAGCGTGAGCGGCAGACAGCCGTATAGGCAAGCAAGCCGACCAACGAGCAGCTGGTCAGTCAGATATTTGTGGGTGTGGAGTGCGAATTTTTGACAACTAACGGCACTAAATGTCAGCAACAGGAATGACATAACAACAACAATTTTAATAGTAAAAACAACAACAATAGTAATATATACAACAACAACAGTAAAAGTTACAACAAAACTAAAAGTAATAACAACAACAATATTAATAAAAAGCAACAACAAACACACTACCAGCGTAGACAACCAATCAAGCGTGATGCTGCTGTTGTTGTTGCATGTTGTGAGCAAAATATGCAGTTATATGCCTGTGTGTATGGGTGAGTGCGAATTTCATATGACATTTTCATTGCAACAGCGCAGATGCAGCCATCGCAGACACACACACACTCATTCACAAATATTGGCAAAAATTCCAGCAGCATTGCAGCAAGGGTCAACATGTCCTGCGAACATCCTGTGAGTGGCTTTGGCACGTTGACTCGCTTTTTTGTTGTTGTTTTTGCACTACAACAACAATAAAACAACAAACAAAAGAAATTTTGAACCAGAAGCAATAAATTTGATGACATTTATTGGATTTTTGTGAGGAACATTGAATTCCTTTCACCGGCAGCAGCAGCAATAGACAGCAATCACAAACCAACGTGTGTGGACACAGTAGGGTCACCGCCAACCAATCGTGCAACCAACAAGCATTCATCTAACTGTACTATCATTATTCACCACTTCACTCATTTCTAGTTCTCTGTGTATAGAGACATTCAGTATTCACATTATCCTTCATTTTATGAGGCGAAATGTCAGCATATCTGGGCTTAAGCTGACATTCATACTGTTATTATGTACTTGTGTCCATTCACACATGCATATGTGCTTGCTTATTTATAAGTGTCGATGTGTGTGTGCGTGTGTGTGTCTAAATTATATTGGCTTTCAATTTTCAAATGCGGACTATAAAATTTTGTATTTCAAATTTGACTCTCACAACTTGAAATATTCTTTCATTCACCGTGTGGGTGTTATTTTGTTGGCAGCTGATCTTTTGTTCGTCTGCAGGGGTAATTTTGTATAATTTCGGACAAGTGATACATGTCATATATTAGTACTAGTACAGTGTCTTGAAAGCTTAAGCCAAACCGCTAAATTAATTCTATTCTTCATTGTCAGCGTTTTGTATTCTAAATTCTTAGAAATTTGGGGCCTTAAAACATATTTCAGAACTCTATCTAACAGACATCTTGGTCTGAGTGATTTAGTTAGTTTAGGTCTCCCATGTTTCGAGTTTGATACGAAATCTGTTCTCTCGTTATCTTGCTTTCTGACCGAAGCAATCAACCATCTCTGAGAATCCTTTAACCTTTTTATTCAATTTCTTTTCTTTTTCATCATGAATATAGATCTTACACCACAGAAGGTCCTTGGGTAAATTAATTAAAGATTTCTTAGCGGATTGCCGAAGCGAACGGAATATTTATTTCAAAAGAAAGGTAATATCCTTACCGTTATCATAGTGATGGGCAGGAAGAATCAATCCACGAAATATTTCTGTAAATTTGTTTATGGTAGTCCAAGTTCCGGCGAATACCGCATACGATGGAACGCAGTTGTACGACGATATAGACATAGTTCGAATAAAAGACAGCGTCTACGCTGGCTAGGTCATGTTATTCGAATGGACGAAAGTGCTCAAACTCAGAAAGTGTTCGATGCAGTACCCGCTGGTGGAAGCCAAGGGAGAGGAAGACCTCCACTCCGTTTGAAGGGCCAGATGGAAAAGGACCTGGCTTCAGTTGGTATTACCGATTGCGCTGTTGTGGACTCGGCTATAACCGCATAAGCGCCAGTCAAGAAGAAGAATAAGTTCCTTTCGTATCAGATTAGTCGGCGGATGGTTTTAACAAATGTGATTTAAAATTTTCTCATCTTAAGTCGAGAATATCATTATCTTCTTTTCTGAAGCTGATAGTAGAGTTTCAATCTAAAGAAATTTTTAAAGCCAACAATATATCAGACCTTTCTTGATATTTCAACACTAAAATTGTTGATCTAAGTTATAGTTTTATTTAAGAAGTGATCAAGTGTCTTTTCATTTGCCTCTGTCATAGCTGCATCACAAACCTTACTACTACTACTTTTGCCAATAGAAAAGGATGTGGAGGCACTTCGACTCTTAAAATCCGAGGCAGTTTTCGAGGTTTTAGAACAAGAAAAACAATAATTGGTTCATTCGATAAGTCAATAATGAGCCTTTAGTTTGAAAAGGTAGAATGGATTTCTTTCAAAAAATATAGATTTCCAACAGTTACTCTCAGGATTGTGGCTAATTTGGTGTTGGTAGATTCATGGATGGCAATATCTTAGCCATTCCACAGACATCATTTCCTTAAAAAGACGATCTCTCGAAAATTGAACCCTTTCTTCCGAAACGATCATCTAAATATCTAGAGATTATTCCAAAAAGGACTTTAAGATACCTAACTCCCTGCGCTAATAAAATAACTCTAAATACTCCACTATCCAGAGAGCAATATCAAACTTTTCAGAACAAAAGCATGCACCACAGAAAATTCACACTTCAAAATTCAATTTTTCGCCACTCGCGCACACTGTCCCAATATCATAATGGTAATGGTCACAGTTCAATGGGTCAAACCATAAAAATGCGTACAAACAATTGGAACAACAGCAACAACAACAACAAAAGTCATCGATAACAATAGATAGTAGTGACGAGTGTTTGCACTTTAACGAGTAACAATTGAAACGAGCACACACATCCGCGCACACAAATCCTTATACATTTACACATTATATTAGATTTGAGAATTGGAAAAGTGACCAATGTGCATAGTGGATAGTTTCTCAAAAATAATAACAATAACAATAAAATTGACAGCAACGGGTCAGCGAAAAATCGAAAATACGGAATATGAAAAACGAAAAACGGAAAACAAACGCTCTAATGACCGGGGGGTGGACGACATTTAAAGCGCAAACAATAGATGGATGCAGAGAGGAGGCGCAGACGGAAGAGGAAGCCGTGCGCTATATTACCGCCGCACCGCGTCGATTACACTGCGATTGGCCTCTGACCAGCTTGAGGTCAGCATTTCGTCGCACACACGCGCGCTGAAGCGGGGGCACGGTGTACCATTGTCTGTGGCGCATTGACAATTTTGAAAATTCCATTGTAAAGGCGAGAGGAAAATTGAAATATTAGACATTTTCATGGTGAAGCCCATTGTTAGCGGCAATGCGAGGGCAGCAGAAGAGGAAAGTGAGTACGAGAGGTCATATGTGTCTATGCGAGGGACGGACAGAACGTGGCGTTCGTTATATGCCGTTACAAGCGAGTCGAATAATTGGTGAGTGCGGGTGCACTTACGCAGCGGATAAATGAGCGACAATAAATTATGGTGTCCTGCGCGGCGACGGGCAGCGCCGCTGCGGTAGCCGTCGGAAGTGGCCAAGGGGCATTACCCGGTCGGCCGCTGATTGTCGAGCTGGTCACCACTGGCTAGGTAGTTGGTAGGTAATTTTTCATTTTTACCCACTTTTATGCCATTTTTCACTCTCTCTCTCACTGCGCTTGATTTGTTGGTTTTTTCCCCAAAATTTTTACTGAAAATTAATGTGTTATTTATAGTATTTATTTATGGTTGTAGAGTGTGAAGGACCCTCACTGCAGTTATGAAATTCGATACTATTCGTGTAATGAGCCTGTGGCTTGACGTGTGTCACAGAGTATGTGTGTGTGTGTGACTGAACGTGATGCAATGCATTTGGCTTCGGTTTGCAAGGATATACCCATACATATGTCTATATATCCTTTGAGTGCGAGAAAACTCTAAATTTTTCAAATAAAAATTTTTACGTTCACATTTGAAGTGCTTCGTAGAAATCGTTTAGTGTTTGTTAAAGAGTTTTGGCACTCAAATCTATATTCTTGGATGGACATATGGCGCGTGCCATATTGTAGGTGTTGCCTACAAATTTCAAGAAATATGCCAGTTGTTGTGTTACAAATCCATTGAAAGTGCTTTAAAGGATTGTTGTTTTGAATAATGCGTTTGAAGCGCTGCTCCTTGAAGTGGGCGATGTCGAAAGTATTATTTTCGTAAGTATTACAGCTGAAATAATAAATATTAATTTGTTGTAAGGAAAAGATTGAGTTTCAGGCGGGGGCATTAAAGGATGGGCTTAAGGTCTATTATTCTGATGAGAATACTTCCAAAAACAAAATAATTATAATAATTTCTCCATCACTAAGGACCAAAAAAGTTTCGATATTGCTCCGAAGTCCTATTATTATTAATTCTTCCTTAACTTAACAACAAGTGGATGCTTGATACCTTTCTGGATAAAGCTTGACCGAGTCCTTTTACTACCGAATTCTCGTTAACTATCAAAATCTTAATCGGAATACAATATCAATTTCCGTATCTATTTATATCGTCTACCGATGTCTGTATGTTATTTACCTTTCTATCTTTATATATGTGCGTTTCTTAGTATCTATTTGTATCGGTGGGTCTCTTTAGCAGTCTATCTTCATATCTTTACATCTATCTCTCTCGTGATTCTGAACTCATTTCAAATTCTAATTCACCGCTGTCTTCAATGAACCTAAATGAACTTATATATCCGACTTCAAAATATACATAAATGGCCCTGTTGAACTCGTCACCTGTACTACATTAACCGCCTCGTTATTGTTTAGTATAAAGATTGAGTACATGCAGGAAAACTAGATTAGAACAAGATTAGAATGAACGATCTTAAGGGGTTAGGGGTATTCAGGATTTTCAAAAAATCAATTTTTTTCTTATTTACATTTTCGTTAAGTGTGATATCTTAAAAATATTCCGCTAAAAAAGCGCTCGGGTACTCCAAATCGTTAGTGTGAAACTTTAAATGCGTTCTTCTCAAAACTATGTTTTTTGAACTGGGGACAACTGTAACTCGAAAGTCAAGCTTTTAGAATACATAATAATCCTGGGCCTGATCGAAGTTTTTTTTTCAAAATTTCGATTTTTTAAGACCAATGATTTTTCCCGAAAATCTAAAAAAATTCCTGAAGCCGCCATTTTGTTTACTTTTGAAAGAAAAACTTCGGTCAGGCCCAGGATTATCTATTTATAAAACTAATTTTTCTTATCCGATTGATTTTAGATGAATCTCCTTGTGATTGTCACCGCAAGGTCCTTTTTTTGGAACTGGGTCAACACAAACAGCTATAACTTTGGAAATTATAATTTTTTTGTTCAAAAATTCTTCAAGCCATTGTGTAATAATGCCAAATTACTTTTGTAAAATAACATGATTTAATAGCAAAATTAAATTACTGAAAAATGTAATTCTTTCGTGACTCTGACTACCTAAACCCTTAAGTATTTTTTCTACCAACATGTCGTTAGCTATTTTAAATCTTAATCGGATTATGAATAATGAATATATTCATATCTACATCCATTTATCTCTTTCGGTTTATCTCGGCCGATATCTATTTATATCTCGTTTTTATCTCCATCTCTATTTCCTTATAGCTGTCAAGACTGTCAGGGGTTATATACAGTTAGAATTTTCAAAAAATCGATTTTTTTTTATTTCATTTTCTTCTTCTTTCTTTTTCACGTTTTTCTCAAAATGGTGTTTTCAAAGTCGGTGACCAACATTACTCGAAAACAGCTAGACCGATTAGTCTCAAATTTTAACACGACCTTCTTAAATATATTTTTTAGTAATTAATCGAAGATTTTTTCTCTCCGATAAATATTTTTTTTATAAACAATTTAAGGCCGAAATTTCGGTGAAGAATCGATTTTTTTTTGAGAAACCGCCATTTAGTCAAAAAATTTTATTTTGCTTATTCCTTCGATTTATTACTAGATTTGACATTATTTTAACGAAATCTGTTTGGTTTTTTAATTTCGGATGATCCAGTTCCGAGATATAGTGGTCACCGCAAAACGTCTTTTTTGAGAGGAGCTCCTGGAGATCAGCTGTAGCTGTTTTTCAAATAAATATTTTTACTAGTACTAAGTCTTAAAATACAGTTAAAAGATACCATAATATGTGTATAAATTTTTGGATCAATAAATTAAAAAGTTTTCTCAGAAAAAATTCTGGAAAATTCACTTTTTTTCGGCCGTCTAACTGTATATAACCCCTTAAATTTGATGAAATAAAAACCATGTTTGAAGGACACAAATATTTATGTTGTAAGCTTTTGATGCCAAAATACTATATAAGAGGTTCCATCCCTAGAAGTTATATGGGATTGATTATTATTTTTTGACTACAATAATGACAAAATTTTGACAAGACTGACACAAAAGATTCAAATTCTTCCGCTTTTATATGAAACTATTATACTTAGTATCACCCGATTTGAGATCTATATAGATAAATGTCAAATAAAACTTCAAAAGATGTCAAATTTTTGTTGCAATTATTTAGATTAGTTTCTTTGTTCTATTTGTTGTAGAGTAATAAAACTAGAAACCTTTAATATATCTGTGCGCTAAAAATTACGGCATTAATAATATAAAGAACACACAATATGGCGCTGTAATTTCGCCCTGGATACTAACACCCGTATGTAGTCTAATGACAATCGAATCCAATTAAAAAATTAAATTTATAACAATCGATTTTTAAATTACATGCTGCCAATACATATTAAGAAAGCACAATTATGGCTTCCCAAGAAACATGTTGTGCAATTACGAGGGTATTTATGTGTATATAATATTACATAAGTATATGTTTATATATATATATATTAGAAACATATCCATACATGTAAGTATATAAAAAATTCAATACTAGACTAATGTATCCATAACTCGGATAACTTGTACTGCTTTTACTCAACAAAGTTGCTGTGGAAAATGGCTTAGCAGTAGCAGAGAACATGACAAATGCCAGTGACAAGTGATTAGTGTATATGGTATTGTATTTGTAGTGAAATGTATTGAATTTAGTTTATATGTATATATTGGTATTTAGTATCGCCTGACAAGTCAAACATGTTAGCCATCATTAAAAAAAATTCTATGTCTGCAAAAATATAAACAAGGAAATTAAAAATCAATATGCATTACAACAAAACGAGCACATAAGCTTTCAAACGGTGCTGTAATTCCTTGCAGCATTGACGCAATGGAATTACTGGAGGTCTCTTATTTGCTTGCAGCACCTACCACCCAGCAGGGGTGCATGCAAAATTCATGTTTTAAATATATAAATATATATGTATGTACATCTTCTATTTAGTTTATTCCATTTATATTCGCAATATTCGTTTCGTTCTGTTGCTGTGGGAGGGAGGAAGCGAAGTATACATATTTGAACTGAGTAATGTCAGCCAAAGTCAGCCTTACATACTACATACAAATAAATATAAAATAAACATATATACAAGCATTATATGCATATGTATGAGTGTGGAAGTAAAAAGCATAGCAAAAAGAATATGTTGTATAAAATGCGCAAAAAAAAGTATCAGCGAACTTAATCGTATTAAGTTGGATTTGAATTTAAGCCGTATGTATTTATTTTATATTCTACATTCAATGTGCAAAATGCAAAAACAAAAATAAAATTGTGCATATAAGAATGAAAATAAAATAAAAATAAAAATGAAAATAAAATAAAATAATGAAATAAAATAAAGTAAAAAACAATAAAAACATAACACAAAGAATAATAGCTAGTGTAGCGGATTTAAGCGTACAGCTTACGTGCAGTTTTCTTTTGTTTTTATTTTCCAGCTTTTTGCATTTTTATTTAATTTAGTTGCCTATTGATATTTGTAAGTGCTATAACGGTATAAACGTTCGATATGCATATATATTTTTAATTAAATTAAGGGTATATGCAAAGCTGGTGAATTGTTTGGGGTTTGGCAACCTTGTTTTAAAGCGGTCATATACATGTGTAGATTAAGTTATGTTAAGTAGTAAGGTGGTGAAGATTAGCTAGGAACAGTTGTAGATCTCAGGGATACCAGAAAAATTAATTTATCAAAACAAACGCCTTGAGCCCCCTTATTATAAATGTAAGTCTGAAAACTAAGGGGTTTAAATTTTAGTCTTTCATGAACTGAATGGTCCAAAAGAGAGCACTACATTTTTTCTCAACTTCGACCCGAAAGCCTAATTTTTCGTATGGACGCACAAAGACCTAGAACTAAGGAATTATACACACTACTGATAGCAAAGGGTTCCATGGATGTTTTACGTTCTAGTCTGTGCTGTTGTTTTACCAAGGGTCACACCAAGTAAATCGCATGAAGACATCGAAGCTCAGATCACTTTCTGCTGTGATGGTATTAAGACGGGAGTACCCTCCTTTGCAAACTCATCAGTTTTACAAGGCCCATGAAACTATAATGACCACGTCACGTTTAATAAATTAGCGCTTATTTGAAGATCAAAAGTAAGTTCGATCTCGTAGAATCGACGATAAAGCGGGTTCCATCAAAATTTTCAGAGAGTTTGAGCGCATAATCTTTTTGGAAGTCAAATCACACCAGGCAATTACTTTCTGTATTATTTTAATAAGATAAACTGGAAGGTCAGACTTGCTAGTGTTCCAGGATCCCTTGTCCAGAAATCCAACCCTTTGAGTCTAGCAGGATCTGGTTTGGGATCAATTAGTAATAAGTCATTGGACGATTAACCTATGTGAGTGATTCTCAATGCATCTTGGAGAAATAGGAACTTTGTTTTATAGTTTTCATATCAGACTCATCACTTTATAATTAGATACATAGTTATCCAGTTCAAGTTGCTACAAAGTTCAAATTTCTACTAGATAATTTAAAGGAGACTATGTCATATTAAAAAAAAAACACAAAAAATCGACTAATCGCAGCAAATGAACTGACTTGTCTTCGTATCATGAAGGAACGAATAATTGATCCACCTTTCAACACATTATAAATCTATCAACTGATATACTCATGTATTTTATATTTATTACTGATTTCACTCTTCTCCTGATTTATTTCCAATAAAATCGCCTGAAAACAAAAAACAAAAAAAAAAACAATTTTAATAAAGAAATATCTTTTATAACCCATCAACACGCAGACGTGTCTTCAACACCATTTAATAACATGAGAATTCTCAAAAATCATTTTTTCACACAAAATTCGTTTTCATTACAAATTTGAACTGTAACATTAAAAAGAAATGAACATCTTTAATAAGTAAGGCGACGTGTTTGAATTTAGTATGCAACCAATGTTGCCATGTCAAAGTTGAGAGCGGTGAGAGAATTAGATTTGAATTAACGGGTGATTTTTTTGAGGTTAGGATTTTCATGCATTAGTATTTGACAGATCACGTGGGATTTCAGACATGGTGTCAAAGAGAAAGATGCTCAGTATGCTTTGACATTTCATCATGAATAGACTTACTAACGAGCAACGCTTGCAAATCATTGAATTTTATTACCAAAATCAGTGTTCGGTTCGAAATGTTTTTATCGACAAATTTTGTTCAGCGATGAGGCTCATTTCTGGTTGAATGGCTACGTAAATAAGCAAAATTGCCGCATTTGGGGTGAAGAGCAACCAGAAGCCGTTCAAGAACTGCCCATGCATCCCGAAAAATGCACTGTTTGGTGTGGTTTGTACGCTGGTGGAATCATTGGACCGTATTTTTTCAAAGATGCTGTTGGACGCAACGTTACGGTGAATGGCGATCGCTATCGTTCGATGCTAACAAACTTTTTGTTGCCAAAAATGGAAGAACTGAACTTGGTTGACATGTGGTTTCAACAAGATGGCGCTACATGCCACACAGCTCGCGATTCTATGGCCATTTTGAGGGAAAACTTCGGAGAACAATTCATCTCAAGAAATGGACCCGTAAGTTGGCCACCAAGATCATGCGATTTAACGCCTTTAGACTATTTTTTGTGGGGCTACGTCAAGTCTAAAGTCTACAGAAATAAGCCAGCAACTATTCCAGCTTTGGAAGACAACATTTCCGAAGAAATTCGGGCTATTCCGGCCGAAATGCTCGAAAAAGTTGCCCAAAATTGGACTTTCCGAATGGACCACCTAAGACGCAGCCGCGGTCAACATTTAAATGAAATTATCTTCAAAAAGTAAATGTCATGAACCAATCTAACGTTTCAAATAAAGAACCGATGAGATTTTGCAAATTTTATGCGTTTTTTTTTTAAAAAAAGTTATCAAGCTCTTAAAAAATCACCCTTTATTTGGAGACAATGAAATACCCACATTGTGTATATGCATTTTTCATAATCGGGTATAATTAAATATGCAGAGCACATCTCGCTTGAGTGCATTTTAAGTGAATAAATTCTGAATACTGACTGATCGCCTTGATGGTGTGGGAAATGTGATAAAGTAATACAATTTCGTTTGTGATGAAATATATATAATTGCATTTATACATTTATAAAAGGAGCCGACGACCAACATAGTCAGGCAAGCCTATGGAATATTAAAGTGCACACTAATTAATATGAAAATTATAAAATGAAAGGTACATATAATATAATTTTCTCCAAGTAATGAATTCGGAGTTCTCCGCAACGAACGTATGATCGGTAGATGTGTGTAGAGGATTAAAAAGGCGTGAGGTTTATGTGTCTAATTTTTTTAATAAATTCATTAATAATAATATCGATAACTTATCGATCACTATCACATCATTCAATAATTGATTGATGATTAGTTGATTATTTCAAAGCTTTTGAGTTAAGTTACGTTCATTAAGTAACGTTAAAATTAATTTAATTTAAGTTGAATTTTTGAAAATTTGTACTTCGACTGTTGACTTCGTCGATTAAAAGAAATTGTTCTGATCCTTCATTAGTAGCAAAGTGTGCTTGACTGAAATGGTATCACCCGATCACAAAATCGTTCGATTATTCTTTCTTATGTGTAACCGAAGTTCGTTGAAAACATTTCCTGTGTACCTTAAAGGTGAGCTCTTACAATATTTTCTCAACCAAGCGCGTTTCAGTGCATCTAGCTTCTATTGTTGTTGTTGTAACAGCATTTTATACATTAAAGCCCTTAGTCAAGTTGGTTCCGTTCGTTTTAATATCTATAAAACTCTCTTCTTCGGATCTGGTATCTACCTAATATCTTGTTTTTTAACCTAAAATACCTGTCGAAATCGAGATTATCGTAAAAGGATATCCTCGAATTTTTCATAATACAATACATACATACATTTCTACTTTGCCAGCAAAGCACCCTCTCAAATAAGCGCTGATTTGCCATAACACGCATACACAGACACACATCCACCCCCACATTCGCTTCCATGTATGTACATATGTATGCGTATGAATATAATTATTTATGCAAATTTTTCGCTTAACAGCCAACTGCCTCCATATTGTCGCATCATTTACCATTTACAAAATTGTTTAATTCAATTATATAATTATGCATATGGTTTTTTCAATGCGCACGAGCGCGCAGAAACACACAAGCACACAAGGACACATGTATTAAGGCAGAGAGACACATGGCAGAACATACGCACTTGCTGCACCCTCGCAGCTCAGCGCAACTTTTGTTTGTTTGTACGTAATGGTTTCTTTATTTTATATGCCAGTACGCACAATTTTGTAATTTGAAACAGTAGATACTGCCTACACCAACCCCACTCCCACTCCACTGGCGTGTCATAAAAAAGCTTACAATGTGTGCATAAGCACGTGCCATCGTCATATGATTATGCTTTTAAGTATACATATGGATGTATGTATGTATGTATATAGGTATGATTATTTACTTATTTCTTTTGGCTTAGCTGGTGCGCTCTCTTAAAAACTTTTTTTCTATATGTGTAAAAAGAAAGTTCGGCGGCAAATATAAAAACAACTTCGCGATATTCTTCATTTGCTTAATGTGTCCTTAGAGTCCTTAGAGGCGAGGCTGTGAGTGCTCATAAATGAGTTGGCGCATATCCTGCCCATACGCTGTTTTCTTTTGTCTTGCGTTTCTTTTCTGGAGCAACGCCACATATTTGGATTTGAATTTTATGACTTTAAAGATTTGCGCGAAAGCTCATATGTAGGATTCCTTAGATTATCATACATAAGGACTTATGTATATGTATTAGTGTTGTAATTGAAATGCGTTGTCATTATGGAAATTTGAGATTTTCTAATTTTGGCAGGAGCGTATGAGTTGCATGTTCTATCAGAAATGTAATAAAAATGGGTGGGAGCGAGAGCGGTGCAAGGGGAAAAAGCTATAATTAGAGATTTAAAATTTTCAATACATTTAATCGCTTAAAAAGTTGCGATTTGGTATGCAGGCTATAGATTTTTATATTGTTATGCCTTACATATGTAAAAATAAATGTTATACGAGTATATTTAATTAAAAATCTTAATCTTGAGTTAAATTGAAATACGGCCAAGCTTACCCAAAGCTCAAAGTATACGAGTTTTTTGCATAGCTAAAGTAAAGTTCAGATATTACAAATGTAATGTGATTTTTTAATTCTAAGTTCGCATTATTCATACGAGATTGAGTAAAGAGCAATGATTTCTAATGAGTCTCATTTTTGTTGACGTCACTTTAGCAAATGTGCAACCAGAAAGCGTTATATTAAAGCGAGCATTTTTGTTGGAAATATCATGCGCAAATGTCATGATTACCGTTACATGGATTCCGTAATCACCTATTAAGCAGCGTAATAACTCCATTAAGGGTTTTGAATTGCCCAACATTGAGGTTCCGTCAATGTAACCTTTGATAATCATATCTCGTGAGTATCAAAGTTGACATCTGCAGCTCGAGAAACAATTAGAGACTTCTTTCCATTTAGTACTTAGATTTTTACGGTTGATTTTAGAGTACCTATCAACAGAAATTATGGGTGTCTTGTTAGAGGGTTAAATCAAAGCTTAATACTTTCTTCCATGTCGGAGACAGTATAGGGTTTTCTTCACAATATAGATGTAAGTACTACTCAATAAGGACGCCCGTCAACGTCAATAAGTTCTTTCGTTGGAAACTTCCAACCCAATAAACTCTGGAGAAGCAAACTGGATTATGACCAAAATATGATACTCATATAGAAGAGGTAGCAGAATTATTACAAATCAAAATCTGATTCTTTCAAAATTATTTTAACACAAATAACCCTTACATTAAATACACTTAAAGACTTAAATTAATTATAAAAGACAGCGTATATATATTTGGTAAATTTTAAATATTTTCCATTTCGTAAGGAACTTGATTTAACTTATCTCAATTTAACTTGCTTGACTTAAGAGGGTTTTGTGGGTTGAAAAAAATCGATTTTTTTTATTAATTTCTACAACATCTCAAGAATATTATCCTAAATTTTTAAGTTGATCCGAATACAGCCTTTCAAGGTGTGCGCTCCAAGTCAGGTATTATTGTTACTCAAAACTTTAAACGAGTTCTTCTCGGAACCCTGTTTTGTTTTTACCCGACAAAACCCATGTAACCCTTTAATGAACTTAATGGACTTCACTTAGCTCATTTTAATAAATTTAGCTTGTTATAATCAAGAGAACATAATTTATTGATTTGAAAAGTACTGAAAATATTCTTCAAACATTCTTTTTAAGATCCTGAAGTCATATGCTCTTCGAAATTAATTTTTGCTATTTTTTATAGTAATTAATAAACATTTACTATAACTTTTAATAAAATTCTTTACAGTTCATATTAAAATTCCCCGCCTAAATGTCAATGACTAATTGCCACAACTACTTCACCACCATGCCACCAAATTCAATGGACAGCAAGCAACTTATCGGCGAAGTCATTACCGAATTCATTAAAAACTGAACTACATATCGGCGTATGGGCTAATAAAAAGAGAATTATTGAACAAAGTCATACGAAAAGCCGCAACATGACCACACAGCTGACGCGAGCACATACAAAGGGCGTCAACGGTATGCAATTGCCCTACAGCCACTAGCACTACTGTTACTATGGTTGTTCCTGTTACTGCTGCTCAATGAAGCCAATGAACGTAAATCAATTTTATCAATTTTTTCGATAAAAATGCGTACAAATTTTCCAATGTAATAAATTAAAAAAGCAAACGAATATATGAGAGAGAGCGTGTAAATACAAGGGTGTGTGAGAGTGTGTGTTTGAGCGCTTGCCACATATGAATGAATGTAATATTAACGGAAGTTGCCGCTTTTTTACGCTTTTCAACAGCAATTCATTGCTGGAATTTTTGTTTTTGTTGCATTTAACATTTCTTTTTTTATTTCCACATTTTAATTGGTTGGCGGTTGGTTGCATGCGCACACACACACAGCCACATTTAAGCGCACTTCACACGCCAGATGACAGACAACTTATGAGTTTATATGCTTCCATATGCATGTCCGTCCGTTCGTCTGTTCATTCGCGGCGACCACACCGTGCGCTCGGCGAATTAAACTAAATTGAATTGCATTACAAACAAATGCTTTCACATATGAATGAGTGTGAGTATGTGCGTGTGTGTGTGTTGGTGAAGTATTGGCTCGCTTCATTATTTAATACTCGCATAAGTATGGTGTAATAATGCCGTGTGGGTTACTTGCCCGCAATTCAATTTAGTTCCGATAATTATTATTAAAAAGTCATCAGCGTTAATTTGTAGTCAAAGAGGGGGCACCCTAAATGGTTCATAGACCAGTGAATTTTTTCATTTATGGGTTATCAATAAAATAGTCGTAAAAATTTAGTAAATTTTATGAAAATAACTGTAAAGAGAAAGCGTTTTATAGGGTAGAAATTAAGGAAAATTCTTAAACTGCTTTTAATTAATTAGATTAAAATAAGTTGTCTAGTTAACATGCTGGAACTCTAAAGATCTCAGAAGAACATGGTAGACATATCGTCCAGGAATATCGCCAATTAATTCTTCGGATCTTGTCCCTCCAGTTACTTTTTCCAACTCTCAGACTTCAATAGAATGCTGCTATAAAGAAATCTAATCATAAGAAAAAGATAATCCGAGCAGAAACTCTGACTATTTTGAGGAGCTAGCTTGTATAAAGAAGCTGAAAGAGAGACTATTTTCCCAAATACTAATGAGATTCTTTAAAATCCGCTAATTTTCCGTCAAACTCCATTCGAAATGAAGGACCGAAGGTATCCTACATCCGACGGTCGTAAACTTTAAATTCCATAATTAATCCTAACTAAGAACTATGGTTGATCGCCTTAATAGGACTCCGAAACCTGTACGTTCATAATACCAAGTTCCACAGTAAGCATATATATGTATATCGCTCTAAGAGAGTAAAACCCATAAAGTCGATGCAGGTGAGCATTGAGATCACATTGCATATTCCCTCCGTATCATTATCAAAGGCAAATACAAGATATCAGCAAAGGAGGATACAGTTCTATGACGAGGAAAGCCGCAGAGTGAAAATAAAAGAGATCGAACACAATGAGAACGTTAAAAGAGAGTGGTGAATAGGTTCCTTCTGCTAAAATGTGATTCTGAAGAGTATGTAATGTTGAATAGCTGTAGGAACGATTGATCGGTTCCGGAAGGACGTAAGAAGTTCTATATCGAACAAGGCCCCACAAGAAGTAAAATCAGTTGAAAGCCATGCAAATGTTAAAAAGAGAGAGTAGAACGGGTCAGTCTCAAGAAACAAGTAATTTGAAGAGCGATAGTTTTCAGGAAAGTACATCACCTAGATAGATGATTTTAAGGCCAGTTTGAACTTCTAGAGGAATTAGATAAGAGACCTATCATGTTCATTATTCTTAATTTTGTAGAGACTAGTTTTCAAAATTGCTGAGTTGAAATAGTAGTGAAGTTTTTGGAATAATATTCTTACGAGCAAAGCTCTTGCTGCCTCTGGGTTACCGGTTGAACTACTCAAAGATTAATTTTGATCTTTTATAGCTCATATAGGCAATTAAAGAAGATGGTCAATCAACTGAAGGGACCAAATTAGTATAGACATAGTAACGCCTAAAGCTTCTGCACTCCAATGATCGTGGCAAATAGAACCAACATTATTTTATTTTAAACTTTGGTACTGATATTATAGATCTTGATCTATGGAAATTCTTTTTTCATAGATTTGTTAAGATTGCATAAACTTTGAATACATTGCCGTTGGTATTCTTAGCAATTTTTGAGGAAAATGTAAATCAACCTTCAAACCTCTTTGAAGTCATTCAGGTCTTATGTACATGCTCTAGAACCTTTTATGTTGTAATATGATAACTGATCTATGTCTTTGTTTCAGATTTGACGAGGACAAAGGCAGTATAATTAAGAAAACGAGTTGAGTTCAAAACCTGTTTGTAACAAAATTTAAATTGTTGAAAACGTCTTTTTTGAAAACTATTTCATAAGACTTCTTTATACTTAGATACCTACAAAGTTATAGCATATTGTTAAGTGCTTAATATCACAAAAAAATTTTCAACAAATTACTCTAAATTACCAAAAATAATGAAATTGATTTTCCTAGAGATTAAAATCCTTAAAATTCTCTCTATAAAGCCACAAAGCAACAATAATTTTAAAATTTTTCTTATTTTGTATATCTCAACATTAACTGCCTCTACGCCTTTCATGCAACCGCACTGGAATGCGTCTATTGAAAACCCATTAAGGACGACAAGGTGCGTGCTCAAGTGCACTACAAAATGATTCCATCAACGCCATGCATTGTACCATATACAACAATAATAGGAAAGCATTTATTATAAAAATGTGCAACAACAAAGCATGCGATCATCATCGTTATTAAATGAGTAATGTTGACAAATTTTCATTATTATATATTTTTTTCTTTATTCCAAACACTGAAGAGATATGGGTAAATAAAAAACTCCAAAAGGATCATAGAAAAGTTATTATCCCAAAACTATAGAGTAACAACAAACAAAGAAAGAATAAATAACGCATGAAAAAAAGAATTGTGTACAGTAGCAATTTGGAGAAGGGGGAAGACACAGTTTTTTCTGCGATTATTAGAAAGGCATAACTTCATAACAGTCATTATCGAAGCGAAGCGACAGTCAGCTGAGCCGAACTGAGCCTGATGAGAGATACATAACAACAACTACAGGACGAACGATGGATGACGGTAAATATGCCGACTAACCGACAAACAACAACTTCTTAAATCGTGTGCAATCAACCGCAAGTGGAACAAAAGGCGGATCAACGACAGCAGAAGAAAAGGTAATCGAGAAGCAGGGAGACCTGGGTAATAGTTGTAAGAAGAAGTAAAGATGAAGTAGTGGTAGCTGTAATTGAATTGTTGGCTGTAGTTGAGTGTATGTGTGTGTGTGTTCGAATTCTGCCAGGACAATGTGCTGAAGAATCTGTGTGCAACAACAACAAAAACATTAATAACAACAAATCTGAAATTTGTCAGGACAAACCGGCAAAAAATGTCGTACAACGAAAATAACAACAACTACAACAATAGAAAACACAACAACAATAATAAATCTGGCTTGCGGATCACAATCATTAGACTGGCATTTAATTCCAATCTGTCATTTTTTTGTTTTTGTTGTTGCTTTTTTTTGTTCCCGCAATGTCACAGGGAAAATCGAAAAAAAAATCTGAAGAAAAGAGAATCTATCCAATCTTCTTTAAATGATTTCGGTGGCTGTAGGCGCTACCTTTTGATGATGCTAAAATTATTAAGGATTTATTATGATTATTATATTAAATACACAGCAGGATCTTGAGGGTCGTTCGGTTGGTTGGAGTAAATAGCGTGACATTTTCCTTGCGAGGGGACGAACGACAGCGCCTGAAGACAAAGAGAGGCACACATATACACACGGAAAAGTTTATTCTTGTTTTTTTTTTTGTAGAAATTTGTCGGTGACAAAGCTGAAATCAAATTAAGCAACAACAACAACAATACACATAAAAATTTTCGATATTTATATCTTTGCAAGCATATTTATATTACTTCAATTACATATGAGTATATAATATTCTGTATGTGTGTGTGCCTCAAAATCTTTCGGGTTTCTTTGAGGGTTAAAGCAAAATTGTCAACCGTGCTGAAGAAATCCATATAATATTAGATCGGTTGGGTATTAGTGTGGATGTCACACACAGGTATAACGTTTACTACAAAAAATTTTGCTGTTGTTTTTGTTATATTATTTTCATTTATTTTTTCCGCTCTGCTTCCTTGTCGAAATATTATTTTACATATCAATTATTTCATTGTTTACTTGCGGCTTTTATATTTAATTTTCCGCTTTGTCTCATTCAAGGATAATAAGTATACATACATACATCTATGTATAATATATGTATATGAATTTGTGTGCGTATTATGGATTTCTTATGAGTAGCATATCAATTTGGTTTTATAATAATAAAAATTTTAAGTCCCCAAAATATAGGTAAGTGCAGTAATTGTTTGAAATGTCGGATTTTGGTTGACAATTTTCGGTTTTCTTTACGCGTAAGTATCGTGAGATCAAATTTACTGTCATATAAAAATATAATTATATATACAGAGGTATTAATTGTGCTGCCCTTTTTGTGGTCGCTTTGAAATGAATGAAATGTGATAGTTTATGAAAAGTTGTTATGAATCAAGGAGGATAAGAAAGAAACTTCCTCGCAAGCAAATGACATTTATTGTGTTCAAAAGGAAGACTTATGAATGGTCTATTTTATTAAAGATATGACATACATATTTATGTAAATATGTATAAAAGTGTATTGAGCAGATAATACTAATGTTTAATGGTCATAGAGCCATGGTCCAAGCTTTGGTACACGACTTAATGATACCTTCAGAAAAGTGAAGTTTAACTTATCGCAGTTCCTTAAAAAACAAAGTAATCCAGAAGTTTGAGTCAATAGATAAATCTTTCGGAAAAGTCCAGGAAGTAGTGGAACTATAGCTGTACGCAGGCAGTTCTCTTAAGGGATTACATGGGTTTTGTCGCGGCCTATTTTCAATATTTTTGTTTTTCCATGTAAACAATTATTTAATTAATTCAAACTTTTTTCTGCCTTATAGACACATATTTAAAGAATAATTTATGAAATTTTCAAAAAAAAGGAAAAACTCCTCCATTTCGACGTGATTTCCGGTAACCCCTTAGAAAAAAGGTACTTCCGCGTTGTCAGCATAACTCCTGACAGGATCATCCAAAATGAAAAAAACAAAAATAAGAGTTTTAGGTAAGACCATAATCTTGTGCTTGAACGAAGGAAAGTCAAAAAAGTGAAAATTGGAATTTTGGCAGACAATTTTCCAAAAAAATAAAAATTTCGGTCAAATTGGCTTGACATATTGTTTTTTTTTTAAATTATTGTAATTGAAAAAAAAATAAAATCCTTTTCATCAAGATCGGTTGATTAGTTTTTGAGAAAATTTGACAACCGACTTTGAAAACACGGTTCCGAGAAAAAGCCTTCCAAAGCCTGTATCTCCGAAACTATTATTCGGATCGACTTGAAAATTTAGGATAATATTTTTGAGATGTTGTAGAAATAAATAAGCCAAAAAACAAAAAAATCGAATTGTTGAATCCGCGAAACCCATGTAACCCCTTAAACGAAACTGTCAACTATGTTACGGACAAACAAAAATTTGCCCAGACGGTATGATAATTAACACAGTAAACTATTTAGTTTGTAACGGAATGCGTCTTTACATACTTTTAAGTCGACGGAGCTCTCTTCAAATAGCCGACACCGACACAGTACTGAACAAAGTACCAAGGGGAGATCTGTTTTGCTAAGTTATCCAAATTTTTTAGATAATTTTGGTCCTCCTAAGCCCTCCTTGCAGCCGACTTTGACCTTTTCAAAATATTCATCTCTTTATCGGTTTGGTCTGGTTGTTGTATATTCGAACCCTAAATATATTTGTTACTTTTCCAAGTCTGAAAATGCTGTAGTTTCAATAATATATAGAACAAACAGTGTGTATTTTATAGAGCCAAAGAAATCTGTGTAAAATTTATGCAAGCTTAAGTAAACTTGCTTAAATTCTATTAACTTGAAAGCGCAAGTAAATTGTCTTGCCATTGAAATGTATTTCTCTCGATATATGTATATCGAAATATAAACATTTATACTTACATATATGTATAGTAGTGACAAAACATTGAGTGCTTAAATGGCTTTAAGAAACTTTAAGTACAACAGCAAAAACAACACCGTTTAATAGTAGACAGACACAAATTTTGCAACCAGACATTCGTTGTTATTGTTGTAATTGTAATTGTTTCCGTTGCTGGCGATTCCATAGGCTACAGAGTGCCTCGAATGTTAGTCGAATATATGTATGTATGCATATGTGTTGGTTGTTGTTGTTGCTGTTGTCGTCTGGACCATGCGACATGCCAATTGTTGCGTTCACCATTTTCTAAATTTGTGTCCAAAAGGGAAAATCGATAATTTGTGCAAAACGATTGAGTACATAGGGCGAATGAACCATGTATATGCCATATATATACATAGATACATATATGTATTTATATGTGAGTTTATGTGTTGGTGTAAATACTGTATTTGTAGGCACAACACTAAATGTTTATACTCCTCTCCATTTATGTATGTATGTGTGCTTGCAATAGTAACCAACTAGTAGACAACAAGGGACGCGACTAACTCCTCGACTGCACACAGCTGACTGCGAGTTTCCTCGACGCATTTGTGTCATTTTGGTGTAAAAGCGGGCAGCCAATTTTGCTTTTCGAAGCTTACAGACACTCATACATATATATCAAAACTCACATACATACTTATATATACATATGTACATATATATACATGTGTCGAGCTTTAGTGGCAAGCCATTTAAGTGACTTGGCATATATAGCGTCTGTTATGGGTGTTGGTATGCTTGCATTTACTTAAATTGGGATGCGGGTAGTTAAGTTGAGATTATGTACGGAATATAGATTCATTGTATACATACATACATATGTATATGTATACATATAGTATATAAATTTATATGTATAAGGGCGTTTCTTTATTGTTTCACTATATTTTACTCTATTTTGCTGATATGTTATCTGCGTTCTATTTTTAGTGGCACATTTCTGACGTTTACATGTACATATGTAGATTCATATAAATGTGCAATCGCTCTCTTAAGCAGCGAAAGTGCTATGAAATTGTAACCATGTTATATACTTTTCCCGAGAAGCTTAAATTCTATTAGCATGCCTAAAATATAAAAGGAAAATATTTAGAAAATGAAGTCGGCGAGAATGAACTCTAGCTTCATTTAGTTCCAAAATATTATTATTTTAGTTTGCTATCTGAAGACTACTGTTAGATAGCCGAAATATCAGCGGCTGAAGCCTAAAGTAGGCAAGGCTGATCTTAGGATCGCATACAGCAAGAACTTTCTATCTATCAAACAAACGAACTCTAACGAATGCCTACCATAGTAAGAGATCTTACCAATATTACTAAAAACTGATGCTTCTCTACTTCAATGCCAGTTTAAACTAGTCTATTATATACTTTGAAATGGCTCAACCGGGAGAACTCTTTCATACAAGACTTCGTGTGATACCTTCATTCGTTGAAATGGATCATTTAAACTGTTCTCTTGTTCTCAAAATTATAGATATGTTTGAATTCTTGAAAGAGTGGACTGGGTGGAAGAGGGAACTGATCAAAGGAATATACAAAAGACTTAAGCGATAAGTAAGCCTTTTCTGTCCCAAAGTAACAAAATAATTCACTCGGATTTAATTTTGAAGAAATTATAGCGATAAAACCCTTTACATACCAGAGAGGAAATTCTTACCATAGTAATTTATTTTTAAATTTACAACAAAAGTGTAATGGTTACTATGGGCGGGCCCCAAAGGAATAGAGTCCATATGATTTGTCGTTAGATCAAAGTTCCAAAAAAGACACGTGTTAGAGACTGTTACGGAAGAAATCAACAACAAAGTACACACAATTCTTTTTAAAGACGTATTATACAGTGAAGATTTGTTCAACAATCGGTTAGTTTTTTTGTCTTACTGATGTTAATACTGTTTCATTTACAGAAAATATCAAAAAACATAAACTATAAGCAACAGCTTCATAATCTATCAGTCATCAACGTCATATAGCTTCTTTACCTTTATCAGGCTACCGGGTTTGGGGAAAACAGCTTTATTCTCGTTGCAATTGAAAAAAAAACATATTGACATTACACAAGTACATTACGCGTAGAGCTAGGTTATATATATATATAAATAAGTGCATATGTAGTATGAAATCCATCATAAATAAACCGACGGTAATATCCTCTATATTGATTTATCTAACCGAAATTTCCTTATAGAAACACATAAGTATATATAAATTATACATATACATATTCATATTATATGCCAAGTTCATGTGCTTTCGCCTGCTGGTTCTGTTCCGCTACTGTGTTAAATAATTCATTTGTTGTTTAAAGTGTCAAAAAAAGGAAACAACTGCTGAAACAACAACAAATAATATATGTTTATATGTATGTAGCAAGCGTAGTTGTAGCGAAATACAATATATGTATAAAAGCTGTGTGTACGAGTATGTCTGTCCACCGGTAATGACAATTGGATCATCACACCAGCCAAGTGTATTGAAAAAGTGAAAAAAAAACAATGAAACTGCGGGTATTTTATGTTAATCAGGTCAATGGCACTCGCTGTCGCTGAATATCACACGACAATTTAAGCGAGTCTATTTTTGGGGTAAAATTTAAAACAAATACAATTTCGGTAGAAGTGCATAAAATTAGTTGAATTTCTTTGATGAATGTTTAAAGAGAACAGATATATGTGAATGCAATGTTTTAGTTCTAGATTAAAAAGGAAAAAGAGCTTATTAAATAAATATAGTTAATAAATAATAATAATTAATAAATACTTTATTTTTTATATTAAATTAATATTAATTTTTAGGTTTTAGTTCTTTAGTTCAAAATATCTAAAAAAAATAGTTTCTTGAGAATAAATTCTCTATGTAAGATAAACACGCAAAACTTCGAAGAGAAAAAACGAAAAAATTCAATACAAATGTAATTTGGCAATTTTAATGAATTTTAAGAACTTTCAAAGGTCTCAAAGCTTTTGTTCTAGAGCCTCAATCAAAATCAAAACAAAACAATTGAATTTTAATATCTAATAACGCCTCTCATTGAATGAAATGATTCGACAGTGCAGTAAATCGGTTATAGCTGGCGGGTATTCTTCAAAGACTCAGATATGTCCTTCGAAAACAACTGTCCAAAATAGGATATGTCTTAAATTATTTAATAATGAGTGTTTCTAGTTAAGATAGACGATAGCATTGCGGATATAATTAGGGATAAGCTAAAAAAACTGTTTTTCGTAATCAGAGTCAAATCCATAGTCAAAGAAGTGATCATCATCTTATGTAAGTAAAGATTGGGAACAGAAAGTTTAAAACTGAAAAGTAATGTTGTATGTTAATAAAACTTCCGATAATATTATAGAAACAACATATTAGAATATCTCTCTTCCGCATAAAGCGCTACAGAGCTCGTATCTGGCAATACTATACATCATCTTTGAAAGGTCTTGATATAACCTACAAAACGACGCTATGTTAGTTTGGAAATTGCGTTCAACAGATATAGACGTGTAAACATGGAGTTCACTAACACCAACAGAGAAACGTTCCGTGAGATTAATGGTGCTTTGGGGGATGGTACTCTATCACTTCGAACTGCGGGAAATAAATAAACCAGCCGCCGGAAGACCTGTGACGACGAATACCGATCAAATCATGGAAAACATCGAGTTAGACCGGCATGTGGCATCTCGTGACATCGCCCAGGAATTGGGAGTTAGTCACCAATCCATTCTAAACCATCTGCAGAAGGCTGGATACACAAAAATGCTTGATGATTGGGTGCCGCGTGATTTGACGCAAAAAAACCTTCTGGATCGAATCAACGCCTGCGATATGCAAACGAACTCGACCCATTTTTGAAGCGGATGGTGACTGGGGATGAAAAATTAAAAATGGATCCCATACGACAATATCAAGCGAAAACGATCGTTGTCGAAGGCCAATGAATCGTCCCAAACAGTGGCCAAGCCGGGATTGACAGGATAGGTCAGTAGGGTTTGGCTGCGTGTTTGGTGGGATTGGAAAGGAATCATCCACTATGAGCAACTCCCAGATGGCCAGACGGTTAATTTTACCATCTACTGCGAACAACTGGACCGCTTGAAGCAGGCGATCGACCAGAAGCGTCCAGAATTGGCGAAAAGGAAGGGTGCAGTGTTCCTCCAGGACAACGCCAGATCACACACTTCGTTAATGACTCGTCAGAAGCTACGGGAGCTCGGATGGGAGGTTTTATCGCAACCACCATTTAGCCCAGACATAGCGCCAAGTGAGTACCACCTGTTCCTGTCCTTTATTTTATTAGATAAAACATTTTAATCCTCTAATGAACATTTGTACGAATCTTTTCGACCTTTATCGAACAAAATACTAAAAATCGGTTTGGTTTGAATCTTAAGGTCTGAACATAAAAATATATATCAAAAATTTTCATTAAGGTTACGACTCGCCGGTTGAATTTTAAACATTTTACTTAAAAAACTGATAAAAAATAAGATATAAATAAGATTTCTAAAACATCTCATATTCGATTTAAATCTGAAACATGTCTCTAAAGGTAGAAATCTACAAGATAGATGGGATGGTTTCAAGATGGACACTTTTTGAACAGCACTAAAGCATTATAATTCACTCAAAACCATAATTTCGTTTCTTTAAAAATTGTGAAATTTATAATCAAAGTAGAATAATAATGCGACACTTGAGTAAACAATCGGCAGTAAGTAGCAGCTGAAGGACACTATTGTAAAAGAAATCTTTGAACAACACACAGCCACAATACCCAATAATGCCTAATAAAGCAAATATTAGGCTACTGCTTTATAAAATTTCTATAATATTTAATAAAGCATTGAGGGAGCATTAAGTTATTGGCTAGTTTACCGTGAGCAATGACAATAAACAACGTTACCAAATAAGGATAACAAGCATGCAGCAATAGTACTAATAATCCGGGTGACAGTTACAAGAAGGTATAGAACATGAGAAATATACAAACAAACATATGTACATATATATATCCTTATAAACGTTTACTTATATAATATCCTTCGCCTGCAAATAAATCGCTGTGCGAAAAAATATTTGCCATCAACCAAAATCAAAAAACAACAAATATGCTGCACACACTCCTGATAAGCAAGCAAGCAAGCAAAAATAACAATAATTCTATGAACAATAACAACAACACACACAGGATATATAATAACAACGATTGCAACAACATGCGACGGATTTAAAAACAAATGAAATCTCAGAATGCAGAGAGAGATACAGATATCAAATATATATGAAGAGATATGTATGTGTGTGCGTTGTGTGCCTTGTGCCAGGACACAGGATATGAAATATTAAAGCATAACAGGATCAACCACAGCAATATGGGCAGCAATGTACATACGTGCATATGTCAACACTGCGCGCTTGCTGCATGCCACATATGTATGCATTGTTGTTGTTGTTGTTATTTTTTTATATTATTTGCTGCTGCATTGTCTCACCTAAGTAAACACAAATATAATATAAGGCAACGTCCTTGTTGCGCAGTTATTTGTTTTTGCTATTGTTGTTGCTTGGCGCACAGTTGTCATCATCAGTTGCATGCCTCCGGACTACCTTTGGCTATTATCGTTGTTGTTGTTTCGATTTTTTTATATTTTACCTTACTTGACTACCGTTTTGTAGTTGTTGTTGTAATAAAATGCGTTGTTGTTGCAACTATTATTGTTGTTGTTGTAATGTAATCTGTTGTACTTGCTATTTGTTTTTGCTGGCAAACCGTTTTTTGAATTATTTATTTTCATTTGTTGTGTTGACAATTTTGTTGCAACTAAAACCTCAGTCACTCCCTACTGAACGCCTTGACACAGCAGCGGTTTGCTTGTGTGTGTTGTTGTTTGTGTTTTTTTTTTTTCGTTTCATTGTCAACTTTACCTTTGCGCAATTCGCTTTTAATTCAGTTGTCCACAACATGTACTTAATGTAGATTTGTAAATCTGTGGCATGTTGCACGTACCAGTGATTGTGTGTGTGTTTGTGATTTTTATTCTCTCATCAAAGATGGCTGCAAACTTGTTTCCGCGCTGACATCTGCAATCATTTATGAAGCCAACAACCACTTTAGATGACAACAACAACAACAGAATATACAAAATATAAATATTATATGCGCCGTTGTTGTTGTTGCATGTTGTGTACATGCTAAAAAAATTATGGGTGCGACCTTGCAACGGATGCGCCTACCTTTGGTATTATTATAATTTTCTTGTTTTTGTTGTTGTTTTATTTGTCATTCGCATTCGTATTACGATTCTGTGATTTGAAGTGCACTCAAGCGCATGCGATTAAACGTGCAACGGAAAGGAAGGTACATTGTAAATGTAGGTATTTATATAATCTAGTCTGATTTCTGTTATACCGTTATAAAAGCTTAAAAAAGGCATATCCACATACATTCCTTGACAACTTTACACGAAAAATTCACCAAAACCACTTTCCCGGCATGGACTTACAACAAGTTCATCCCTGTTGATTTGATGTCGAGGAAAAATATAAATCTGGTGCTGCCAATTACTTGTCAAAATTTAGAAAGTAGCGAATCGAACATACATTTGGTTTATCGACTATCTATGTAATCGACTAGAAATTGGTGATACCACTTTGCGAACATAGAATCTCCGATGAAAAACAAGCCTGATAATACAACAAAGTTGAAAACTGTCTTGCTGTTAGGACAAAAAGGGGTCGTATTCCAAGAATACCACAGGATGTTTTATTCCATAGAAATAAATACAGATTCTTCTGTCTTCAAAGGATTCATGAACTTAGTTTTCGATTTGCTGAAGTTAAACCGAGTGGGCGTTTCAAAATGACTTTTCACCCATGACGACGCTCTCACTTGGATCCCACGTCACTGTTGACAGTCATAACTTTGAAGTCGTAGATAGTTTCGTCTACCTGAGAACCAGCATGAACAACACCAACAATGTCAGAATCACTCTTGTCAACGGGTGCTACTTTGGACTGTGTAGGTATTTGAAAAGTAAAGTCTTCTCTCGACGAACCAAACTCTATAAGTCCCTCATCATTTCCGTCCTGCTTTATGGTGCAGAAGCTTAGACGATGTCAACATCAGATGATACGCCCCTAGGAGTTTTCGAGAGAAAGGGTTTGCGCAAGATTTATTTTCCTCAGAACATTGGCAACGGCGAATACCGCAGACGATGGAACGATGAGCTGTACGAGTTATACGACGACATTGACATAGTTCAGCGAATAAAAAGACAGCGGTTACGCTGGCTAGGTCATGTTGTCCGAATGGACGAAAACACTCAAACTGTGAAAGTAGTGCAGTACCCGCTGGACGACCTCCACTCCGTTGGAAGGATCAAGTGGAAAGTGACCTGGCTTCATTTGGTGTTTCCAACTGGCGCCGAATTGTGAAGGAAAGAGAGGAATGGCACTGGTGGATTCGGCTAAAATCGCGTAATTGATAAGACAAATTTAAGATTCGATTTAAGAGTCGGAGTCGCCCCATTTTTCTAAAACTAAGATCATTGATTGAAGCTCTTAAGCTCTTAAAAACCTAGCGTTACAATACGAATAATAAAAGATGGAAGTGTGCTTTCCTTGAACCGCTCATGTATCCTGTATTATCAATCTAGAGAGTGTTACCACGATCTGTTATAACTAGTTTCATTTCGCGTACTAATAAGAATTTAGTTAACGATATGTTTCAAAGATGTTCTAAGGATATTTAAGGGGTTTATATTTTTAATTTATTTATAATTATTCATGAACAAAGCTCTTACGGGATTTGGGGCGATTTCGAAACCATTTGAAGCTCTTAATAGAGCGGATTTTTTGTGTAATCATACAGCTTTCTCTTTTTAGATTTCTACCTTGTTTTCCACGTATTTTTTTAAGAATTCTCTGAACTAACTCGATATAAAATTTTCAGCATTATCTTAGACAGAAAACTTAATACACTTTCCATATACCAATTCAACTTCGAACAGTTCAAGAAACAATCTACGACCCTAATATTCCATCAATTCATTTCCACCAACGTTTTTAGCCACCGTACGGCACTGTCTGAAGTAGACCTTTCGAAGACTTACTGAATATTTTTATAAAAAGTGTTTCTGAAGGCCCTAGTGTATATCTCAAATCTTATCTAATTGAATAAATTTCTTATCAAGAATATCATTGAAACGCACATCAAAACAAAGAGACATAAAATCTTCCCAAGGCAGAAGATATCTCAGTTATGCCAGGACACCTGGCTATCATTTTTTCATTATCTTTGATAATTATTTCCTAATGAATCCAAAATATTTTTATAATCTAATAATGAATCAAAGCATGTTTTAGAATTTTTAACCATTCTTTATTATTATTATTTCCCTCTTAAGCCACCATTATTCCTCAAACACATAAATCCAAACCCAAAATAAGTATGGAAAGAAAACTCGATTTCATTTGATGACGCCGATTTGTCTCCGCCAGCAATATTACCGCACCTTCGTTCTACCACTCCACACGGCACTTTGTGGTTGTACCGCTTTGTTGTTGTTGGTGTCGATCATTAGTAAAACTGAGCCTGGTCTACAAATGAAGTTCCATTTTGGTTTATAATTTACAAATATTTTTTTTCTTGTTTGAATTTATAATTTATTCACATGCCGTACAACAAATCATGTGGCTGGGTCTAGAGAGACAGAGATGTGTGAACGCCTTGAAAAATATTTCCTTAATTTTTGAATTTTTTTTTTCATTTTCCTTTGCGACACATTTATCTTATTTTATTGTTGTTGTTGTTTTTTTCAAAATTTTCTTCCTGTCCTCTCTGTTTTCCCACCGCCCAACCAAAATGGTACTTCATTTTTTATTACGTACGGACATCATTAAATGTTTTTTTTAGAATAAATAATTACAAATGCCTATAATATTTATGTAACACAACAACAACAACACACACATACATATGTATGTATATTCAAAATGTTTTTGTAACCAAATTGATTTTCCTAAAGTGCAGTGAATTGAAGCAAAATGTGTGAGTGAACTTGAATGGGTCTCTCTCTCTTTATGGTGTGGAGTGGCAAATGGTGACATGTTTGGTGTTGCCTGCAGACTGCTAGTTGTTGTTGTTGCTGTTATTGCTGTGATTGCCGGTGTCAGTGTCAATGTCGTTGTCGTGGTCGTGCTAGCCGTTGTGGCCACCAGTTTGTCTATATGTAAGCACACTCTTTAATATCAGATAACAAAACGTGATTCGTTACTAAAGAAACATCAACAACAGCAACAACATTAGTTAGGGAAACAAATTTCATATGTCATCTAAACTATTTAACCATTAACATTTTATATTGGAAAGGTCAGTCATAAGGCCTGATTTGTATTTATTTGTGGATTTTCTTTGGTTCTTTTTTTTCATTATAATTTTTTTTTACTTTTTATTTTTATTCTTTACTTTTATTGTCTTTTCACTTGTGTTCTCTTTCATGTTCACCTCTTTGAATGTGTGTTTAAATAAAATCGTCATGAAATAGTGTTGGAAAATGGTTATTCATGTAAATTAAAAAGCGGTTCTTCTTCATTATTTCTTTAATTTCATCGAATGCAGTCATAAAATAGCAAATGCACGTCCCGAAAAAGTGTGGATTGCGCGAGGAATAAAATTAAGTAGATCTTCGTGATATAGAGCGGAGATTTACGAGGAGGTCGTTGGTTGGTTAGTTAGGGTTTCTGTGTGGTTTTGAGGTTAGGGTGGGATGTTAGATTTAGATATATTCAAAATCTCGATACTGTTCGGTATATAACTTCATATATTCTAGGAATCCTTCGACTTATTGATATTCAAATTTTATTTTGTAATTTTTTTGGATATCGTTCGTGAGTTTCTTTAGTGTTCTAACTTTTGGCAGCTTCTAGAGTGTTCTCAAGTGTTAATCCCCGACTTATCTGCAGTATAGATGGTCCTTACGAGTGGTTTATGATTTTCTAGTTTTTACGAGATTAATACAGGGTACGTAACACAAAATAAAAAAAAATAATTTCTCTATGAAGGACTTACGAGTGTAACTAACGAAAAACATTTAAAAGGATTTAAGTATCTCGAAAACTAGGTTCTGTATACAGTTGAACAGTTTTTTGAATCATTCGGCTTCTTATATATGGATTTTCGAAATTCGAAAGCTTATCTTGATTTATCTCTATAAATAACAGATTTTTGGCTTTCACTAAGTGATTTCAGCATGAAAAACAACAATAAAAAATAATGTTTAAAATTGTCAGAGGTAAAAAATCATTAGTAAAAATTTTTGTTCGAAATTATAATCTCAATAACACAATATAAAAACGAATAATTGTTCTAAAATATTTTTTCAAACTTTATTCTAACGCTTTTAAATATTTCTGACACCACCCTATCTACCGAAAATACCTCATTATCACTCTCTAACTGCATTCATATGCAACGCCATATTCGCTTTAATTTAAGTACATAAAATTCTATAACAATTTCTACATACATATATGTATAACTTATTTTATTTCAGATTTTTATTTGATTTTTTTCTTTTCTTTTTTTGAAATTAGAAAATGTTTTTAATTTCATTAATGAGCGGCGTGTAATAAAATTAACTGCATCAAAGTGACGAGTGGAATAGTTATTAATCAAAAAAAGGAGAACATTAAGCGTCAACAGCAAGCGAAGAGGCGGCGGCGGCACGCTGCACTGGAAACGCTTTGTTGCCTGCAACACGTGCGTGCGCGGTGGGTAACAACAGAAACATATATGAAACAAAAAACTCACTTTATGGTACTTTAAAGACTGACACTTAACAGCTGATTTATGTGCATTGAAAATTTATTTTTTTTTATTTAAGAAAGCTTGTATGAAAGTATATATGAATTTGTATTTATGTATGTACATTAGCAACTATGTAAATGTATACTCTTTAAATATGTATGTCGAGATGAATTTGTAGCAAACGAGCGGTTTTAAAGCGATTTTAATGATTAATGTAAATTGAAAAAAAAAATCATTATAAGAAAATCAAATAAAATTTCACAAAAAAAAATAAAATTTCATAAAATATTAATAAACATAAATTAATACAAAAAATAATTAAATAAATAATAATTTAAAAAAACAAATATTATAATAAATATATATTTAAAAGATTATAAATTTATTTTTTAAGGTTAGGTTAAAAAATAAATTATTATTTTTCAACATGAAATTTAGTTAAATAGTTAAATATTTATACCTATACATAAAAAAAAATAATCAGTGAAAATATTAATTAAAAAAAAATATTTTAATTGTTAAAATAATAAAAGAATTCAAAATTTATTTTTAATAAAATTTAATTTAATATTTAATATAAAAAATGATTCGAATGATTGATCGAATTTTTATTACCAAAAAGAATTCTTTTATTTAATTTAAAAATAATTGTTATAATTTTTATATATATTTTTAATAATAATATAATTAATAATAAACTTTTTCTTAATATTAAATTATTGTTAAGATCATAAAAATTAATATCAAGAATTAAAAAAATTTAGAAAATAAGATAATTTAAAATGTAATTATAATTTAATTCAACTTAATATTTAATAAGCAATAATTATACTTCTTTATTCGAATTTTTTTTGACAAAAAATGTTTTTATTTCATTAAAAAAAATAAATTTAATTTTTATATTTTTTTAATAAGAATATAATTAAAAATAAATAATTTCTTTATTAAAAAAAAATAAAAAGCAAGTTTTTAAATAATTGCTAAAATTATAAAAATAAGTATTAAAAACTAATTAATTAGAAAATAAAATAACTAAAAATAAATTATTTAAAAAATTTAATTTTAATTAAATAAAATTTAATATTTAATTATTTTAAATTTAACATTTTTCAATTCGAATTTTCATTAATAAAAAAATACAACTTATTTAATTTAAAAAATATTAAATATAATTTTTATATTTTTTTATAATTTTTAAAATAAATCAATATTTTATTAACTAAATATTTATATTTTCATCATAACCACATAATCTCGTAACCTAAAAAATTATTTCAAGAAACACAAATACTTTAAGTTCTTCCACATCCCAACAACGCGCACAGTCGAGTCTTAAAGCCAACAATTAGACTACGATTTAAATTCCTAGTCTCCACTGACCTTGTCTGCAACAAGGACAATTACCACGATGCATACATACAAACAAGCAATATGTGTACAACTGTACATATATGGAGCATAGAGCCTGCCATTTAAATCTATTACGGCGTCTATATACAAGCCCGGCAGCTAAGCACAGCTGAGAGCAGCGCAAGTAAATAAGTAGTGAGCTTGCTACAAATGCATATGTATATGTATATGTATATGTATGTGTCTATATATATTGAGTATCACTGGCAAATGTTTCGATTAAATTTAATCGATTTCTTTGTAAACTCGAAACCAATGTCAACAGCCCAGTTATTTACGGCAGTTCGCCGGCGACGACGAACTAATATGTGTGAGCAAAAACAAGAGAAGTACATACATATGTATATATATTCTTGTGTTTGTCGCTAGAAATGCCAACAAAACACTACCGTTTTGCGTCTAGGCCAGGAAGTTGACAAGTGAGAAGACGCACCAAAGCCGAAGCTGGCTAACAGACTGTGCCAACAGCCAAGACCGCCGGTGAGTGAGTGAGGCCAATGGCTGCGAGCTTGAAAAAGTCCTTTTTTGTTTTTCCGTTATTTTTTTTTTATTTTATTTTTATTTTGGTTTTTTGGTCTCGCCGTCGGCAACTAAACGGCAACGAGACATGCAGGAACTAACGAAAAGGACTTGCCGATACAGGCGAAGTACTATAAAGGACTTGACTATATATTTATGTATGCATATACACATGTACGAGTATGTAAAGTAAGTTTTACATGAAACACCATATAGACACTTGAGTTTCGGCATGTGAAATAACAACAAAAAGGAAACAGTTAAATGGCGGTAGTTTTTGAGGCTGACGCCCTCGTCTGTGGCGGAATTCGAAATTTGCTTAAATTGGCGCACTATTTACTTAAGTGCATATATGTATATATGTATGTACCTATGTACATGTGAAAATGTTACAAATGGCTGCCGCAAAACTACGAAATTTACATATAAACATGTAAGGAACTAAACAGAAAACGTTGTCAAGTTGAATTGTCCCGGTTTCAAAGGCGAATGTTCATTTCGGAATGCATAAGAACTCATATGTATATATATATATATATATATATATAACAAGTTATGCACATAAGCCAAAGTATATAAACCAAGAAGGCAAATCGCCAATTGACGGCTTTAACTACATGCTAAATTGAATATAACTACATACATATATACCTTGTTATTTACATATGTATGTCTGTACACTTGCTTAAACACATGTGCACTTTATCGCCAAATATCGGTTGACTGACTTTTCACCGTTTCGCCTGTTAAACTATTTAAAGTTTCGCTGGCGAAAACTGCTTAGAAATATTGAGGGAAGCACTAATTGTTGTTGTGTGTGTGTATGTATGCAACTACCTACACACGTTGGTTTTGGCTTAACTTTAAAAACATGGCAATTGTAACAGGCATTCAAATGAGTTGAATGAACCTGCATTTTCTTGCTGTTTAATGTTCTTTTTAAATACATGTAAGTACTTAAGTCTATACTCATATACGAAAGTTGAGTTGTATAGTGAATTTTTGTTAAATTTTCGATTATATAAGGAAGATTAAAGTACTTTAAACAAGATTTCAATGAATTTTAAGGAATTTAAACGAATTTAAAATATATATATTTTTTGTGTTTTAATAGATAAATTCTAAATTTGTCATTATATATGTATATATTTTTTTGTATAACAATTTTGTTAAAACTACTACTCTGCTACGACTACTCTGAAGTCAATTTAAAGCACTTTAAAGCAACTATTTCAATGAAATAAGTAATATCGTCGGAAAATTTAATATTTTAGCCATAAAAATAGGCAAGTCTGCATAGATGTTCAAGTTTTTAAACTTACATAATAAATCTACTATTGATACCAATCTTAATATATTGTAAAGACGACGAACCAAATTGTAAATATACTATACATATGAGAAGGGTTTTTCTATAAGGTAGCTACAAAAGTAGATCGTTAAGGATAGCAAACTACGCCATATTTTTTTGCCACTCTTTTGACATTTATCTTCAATAAGGCTTGCCCTTTCATCTCAGAAAGATATACGATCCAAAAAAGAGTCGAAATTATTAAAATTTACTACCGAAAAACAGAGTCAGTGGCATCAACTTTAAGAGCGCTACGTGCAACAATGGACCGCTACGTAGTACAAAATGTTCCCGTGCCAGTGAGACAAAGAAGTCCCCGTAGTGTAGAGAATATTTTTGCAGCTAGCACATCAATTGAGGAGGACCCAAATCAGTCCCCCACACGTCGTTCTCAAGCGTTGAGCATCTCTGTGACGAAAGAATCTTGGCCTACATCCTTACAAGATCAAATTGACACAAGAACTGAACCCGCTTGACCACCAGAATCGTCGTATGTTCGTGATTTGGACTGAGCAACAACTTGAAAATGATCAGAATTTTCATCGAAAAATCTGACTCATTTCTGGTGGAATGTCTTCGCAAAATGGATATTCACCCCACACGTACTCCATGAGTCACCATTGCATGCCGAAAATATTGCGGTTTGGTGCGGTTTATGGGACGGCGGCATTATTGGGCCGTACTTCTTCCGTGATGATCAAGACCGCCGCATTACTGTGAATGGGAATCGCTACCGCTCAATAATAACCGAATATTTTTTACCCGAATTGGATGATATGGACTTTGACAATATGTGGTTCCAAAAGGACGGTGCCACAAGCCACACAGCGAATGTCACAGTCGATTTATTGAAAACCAAGTTTGGTGAACGTGTTAACTTACGAAATGCCCCAGTCAATTGGCCGCCTCGGTTGTGCGATTTGACGCCGTTAGAATATTTCCTGTGAGGATACGTCAAGTCTATGGTCTATGCCAACAAGCCAGCGACGATTGATGAACATCGTACGAATATTGAATATTATTAAAATAATTTTTAAATTCAATTTAATCAACTTTCATTTAGTTTTTTTTTATATTTTTTTTATTATTTTAAATTTATTCTTATTATTTATGGTTTTTTTTAACGATTTCCGTACAGTTTAAATTTCATTAATACGCACTATTTATAAAGCACAAAAGAGAATATTCCATTTCAATGCGCATTTTTCAAAACGAAATATTAGCATTTAATTTGTAGCGCTACATGCTTAAACAATATTCATTCATTCGTATGTATGTCAATTCATTAAGCATTCCATATAGTAGCATATTCAAAATGTCGCGTGACATACGCACATTGTCATTGCTGATGCGAGACATCTGCTCATCTAACCCATCATCTAACTAAATACGAGAGCAGCTCGAGGGGTGCAGCTTAGAACTGGCACAACAGCAGCATTCAGCTGAATATATGTAAGTATATACGAATGTATAACAGATATATGAAATGTCAGTATCACCACCACCAGCGCACCACCATCATATTCATCATTTTCAAGAACAAGCAGCAAATCAACAAAATCGTCTGAATCAATAGACAACATTCATTCATTTAATCATAATGTAACAAATAGTAGCAACAACAACCACACGCAGTATTTACCAGCGCTTTTCATTGTAATTTAATAAAATTAAGAAGCAAAGAGAATAGCAGAGAACAACTGCTAGTTGGGTCTTTAACGGGTGAATATATATATAGAGCTACATAAATATATGTATATAATATTCGCTTAAGCACAGAAAATCATATCTTGCTAATACTTTTAAAATTCAAAATGGTTACCAGATCAGCAAAAAAACAACAACAATGTAATATAAAAACTCGTTGATCTGATATGAATTATATGGTTCGCTGGCTGGCTGGTATACAGTTAAAGCGGCATTTCTACCCTTTTTGGCGCACAAACCCATATATTAAAGGTGCATGTTTGTAGGTAAATGTATCTGCAACAGCATGACAATTGTTTCACACTTCAATTTACATTGAGTAAAAATGAAAAAGTTATGTAGATGAAATTAGTATTCAGTTTGAAGGCATGAAAAATTAAATATGCCAAAGCGGTTGGCTAGCATCAAATGATGGTAAAAGCTGCATCGCCGCTACACGCATACACACATACAAATGTAACATGTATAAACAAATATTTTATATGAGCATTTCATTAAATATATCTCCATGTACATATGTACATATATACAAATGCATAGACATCTATAAAAGATTTTTATCTCGTGTTGTATATGAGCATAATCTGTTCGACTGCCGGCTGCCGGGTATTTGTAACATTTTGCATATGTTTTATTTCATTATAAATGTAATATATACGTACATACATATATCAATCTATCTACATATAAATGCTGCTGGGATTACAAAATTGTGTACTTCTCATACACTCATACATGTAAGCATACATACATATATGCATATAGAAGTTTTCTTCAATCGAAATCCACATTTTTCCTTCAAATTGTTAAATAATTCCGCTTCATTTACATTTATTACGTAATGTGTATGCTGTAGTTTTATCTAGAGATTACATATGCCTTATGCATCAGTTTAAATTTTTCACATATACATATATACATATAGCCAAGATGTCTACTGAAAGTCAGTATTTTACGGTTAGAATATTTAGTTGAGCAGAAAAGTTAGTTTTAGAAGGCTTTACGTAGTTATATATGATCAAAAAATATATAAATATGTAAATATTAATACGTATATATACGGTTATATCTAATAAAGAAAATTAGATATGTATATGTTTTGGATCTAATAAAAAATGGGTATATGAATGAAAATTTATGTAAGAAAATCAATGGACTATCTAATTGTATTCTAAGATCAGCAAAAATCACAAATATATTAATAGAAACCGTAAAATTTAAATTTTTTAAACTAAATTCAGTTATTTTCGATTTTCAGAATTTATACAATTAATTAACCACCACACTAATAAGATGTTCTAATTCGATTTTAAAATGATGGATATTTGGAGACACCCAACATTTTTATGATAACGAAGCCAAGAGCTGCATTTTATATACATACATATATACATATGTATTAGAACAACTGAAAATATTATTTTACATAAACCACTTGTAGAAACTTCCGCAACCGACTTCTTTGAATTATTATGGAAAATACAAAGTTAACGATTTATTTACCACTCCTGAGGAGACAAATTAGCTTAGGTCAACAATTTCGAAAGTTTTAAAGGGCTATACCAGTGTAACCAATTAGGCGATTTTCGAAATTTTTTTTAAAAGAAAGTACTGGATTGAATGTTTCGAAGTTTTTTGGACAGTATATTTTTTTAAGTATATTTTCAGCAATATTTTAAGATTATTTTTACTTTTTTAAAAAAGTTCCCCAACTTCTGACATGATTACGGCCGAATGAGTAGCTGAAACACAAAAGTTGAAGGTATTTCCTATACAATGAATGACCTATGATATGAATTAACAAAACGGCGTAGTTCTGAAAAATTGTCGATTTTTTAGGTAAAAAAATGGTTGATTTTTATTGTCAAATTGACAATTTTAAATTTGAATTTCTCGTTAAGTTAATATTTCAGCAATTTTGAAAACGCGTTTAAAGTTTCGCCTATAGCGGCTTATACCTTCGAGCGGGCGCTGCCATTCAAAAACTGTTCAAACTGTACCTTCAAACATCGATTTTTTGAAAGTGACACACTGGTATATCGCCTTAAAGAAGCTACAGTTTCCCATTTTTTATGAATCCTTACTTTTATCTTTACTCAATAGACTTTTCTTAATCTATTCTTATAAGTTAAAGACAAATAAAAGTATCAAAAGTTAGTTAGTGTGGCCCAAAAGTATTAGAAACAGTATTAGAAAAACTCTGAAAGCAACTAAGAACTTATATTTTATCACAGCATAAACGATATTTACTAGTTATATAGCCAAAAACGTAATTAAAAAATCAATTTCACAGAATTTTTACTATACTTACAGGCTATACAGTGAATGAGCGTAGCTTTAGAATGAAACTTATACACTCAATACACTTTGTAGCAGAAGAATAATGTAATTTGTATAAAGTTTAATATTTTTACATTACTTAAATTTACTGAAAATGAATAAAACATTACTCTACTCTTATAAAATATCATATATAATTGATATTTATAAGAAAATTCTTCAATTATTGTTTAAAGTTCAGTCTTATGTAGGTTTTCATATTATAAAGCTAAAAATGGTAGTAACCTACCAAAAATTTAACAAAAATCAACCTCTAGTTTAGTTAACAACGTCGCAAGAGTTGAAGAGTTAAATAGAGGATTTAAAGAACATTATTAAATATTTTAAAGGCGATACATGAATATATAAGAAAATCTCTACTCCTTAAAGTGTATCAAATTACTATGGAATCCTTCTAAATTCAAAAAAGATATCAAACAGAAGTCACATACTATACACAAAAAGCTAAAAAAAAAAAATAAATAAAAGTAGTAAAACGAATGAATTTATAACTTTTCCAAGTTTCCGATACGAAGAAAAAAATCATACTTGATATAAACTTCAGTATATGATTGCAATGTTACTGTCCCGAGTTGTGTACATGTGCTTACATACATTTATGTACATATGTACTCATATCTATAGCAATAAGCAACATTTTCATTAAGCGCAAAATTTCTGCAGCAAAATCGTGAGAATATTACTGATGATGTTGCCGCACAGCAGCGAAAAAAGCCAACCGAGCGACGGCAAAAGGCATACGGACACCCTGCACAGTCAGCAGCAAGCAGCGAGCTGCGAGCACCACAACCAACCAGCAGTGGATGAGTGGGAAGCAACGGCACAGGCGACTGCCGTCGCGTATTTGATTCGTTATTAAATTTGGTGCCAGCCTTCCGCCAACAACGCACGCACAAGCCAAGCCAAGCAAGCGAACGATTTGCCGTCGCTACATCGCGCTTTTGCTATGAAATATAGCCAGTAAGGAAATACTATAACATAACATAAAATGAAATGAAAAATGCGAAATAAAAAAATACTGTAAAACGACAACAATAAAGCAAAAAATAATTTGATTGAGTAGCAAAATTTTTTCGCTCCGCCTAACGTTGTCATAATTTGCTGTGTTACTCTGCTCAGAAGTGCTATTGTTGTTGTTGTTACATTAGCTTGTCTGCTTCTTTTTGTTCATGATTATTTATGTTGCTGTTGTTTTTGTTTTGTTTGTCATTTTTTATTACTTTGCTTATTACTACCACAGTCAATACTAATACAACAACAACTTGAGTTTTACTCTCTCTCCGTTGCTCACTCTCTGCGCCGACGCAGGCGAAAGCAGCGCTGCGCCGCAATAAAAATCACTCAAACCCATACAAAGGTAGAATTGAAATTGTATGGCAAGCGGTAGGGAGTATTTTTTCCAATACATCCGCATATAAATTCCACACACACACTCACAGCCAAGAGCAGCCATTCGCACACACATGCACATGCATGCGCTCTTGTGTGTGTGTTGTATTTATTATCCCCCTTTTTGTTGCAATTTATTATCATTGAAGTTATTAAATGCCGCCAGTGAATTATAATCACTACCAACCCCGTCCATCTTGGTTGCTCTTGTATTGGCATTAGTGCGAGCGGTTCAGCTATAGTGTGTGCTGTATTAGTTGTATTGCTTGCTGTAAGAGCTGCGCTGTTCTTTTTGAATACTGTTAAAGTTGCGCTGTTGTTTAAAAATGTAACAGAGTAGCTTTACAGTCTTATACGCATGTTAGATTTCACATCTTGTGTGTTCGAAATTCACTGTTAATTAACAGTTGCGCAGCCTGTTAATGCAATTTTATTAACATTTAGTGCTTTAACGCAAATTTTACAGCACTGTTATGTGTCTGACGATCTTAATTATTTTTTTTAAGTTTTTTAATTAACTTTTGGCCTTTATTTAACTCGAAGAAAAATTAAATATTTTTTAATTTATTTAATTTTGAGAATTTATTAAAATTTTTTAATTTACAAAAATATATATATGTATTTATGATGAAAAGCTGAAATTGTTTTAAAGAATATTATTAAATATTTTAAGGTTTAAATAAAACAAAAAAAAAAACAATTTGTTTGGACGCATATGGCGTATCATGGGATGTGATACTGCTTAGGGACAATTTTAAATCTATATGTATATGCAATTCTTATACGGTATGTGCAGACTTCATCTATAAAAACATATATTAATCGAAATAAATTTCAATTATTATGAAATTTGTTTATGTATAACAGTAAATTCTGCACACTATTTAAGGGGTTGAGTGTAGTCAGAGATATGAAAAAATAAGAATTTTCATTAGTTTTTTTTTCCATAAATCATGTTATTTTACAAAAGGAATTAGAAGGCATTATTGCACAATGTTTCGACTTGGAGTCACGAAAATTAAAAAAAAAAAAATTATGAAAAACATATAGCTGTTTGTGTTGACCCAGTTCCAAAAAAAGGTTTTTGCGGTGTCTATCATAAGTCTTTGAATATTCATCTAAACTCAATCGTTTAAGAAAAATAGTTTTACAAATAGATAGTCTTTTTTAATTTTAAATTTAAATATAATTTTTTGTTTTCAAAAATTAACAATATTACAGCCTCAGGAAATTTTTTTTCTAGATTTTCGGGAACAAATAAACAGTTAAATGATGGAAATTAGATCGAAAAAGTCGAAATTTTTGAAAAAAAAACTCCTTCGTCAAGCTTAAGTTCAAAAAGCTTTATAAATTTTATTGAAATCTACTCTCTACGGTTTTCGAGTTACATTTGTCACCAGTTCAAAAAAGATAGTTTTGAGACACATTTAAAGTTTCACACGAGCGTTTTGATGTGCCCGACCGCTCTTTGTCGAATAACTCGAAAAATAATTATCGGATTCAAATTTGCAGAGAATAATTTTAAGATATTACACTTAACGAAATATTTTGAAATTCCTGACAGCCCCTATCCCTTTAACAAATAACAAAACTTTTAAGAGCTTCATCAAAAATGACATTGGGTCAAAATTTATATTTAGTTTAAAATCTACGAAAAAAATAATATTTTTCTGTATATCAAATAAGAGTTATACGACAGCTGTTATACTAAATATTTCTATAATAACTAATGGGTCATAATAAATTTTTGGAACTCCTTTTTAAGTCAGACCATAATTTTATAAAAATCGGAAATAAGGGGTTTCCAACACTAGCTATGCTCTAGGTCTGCCTTCATTAGCCTTCTCAAGTCATCAGTACTGAACTAAATATTTACTTTTCATAGTGAAACAAACTATTAAGATACAGTCTTCCTACTCTAAAAGAAAGAAAGATTCAATGTTTTTGAATCAATTGAAATAATACTAAAATTAGTCGAGTCAAGAGTTTCAACAATTATTGCATAAAATATATTGCTTCTCAATTGATTTAATGCTGAGGGGCCCAGACAACCCCTGCGCTTAATTTCTAACAGTGAGTAATTTCTAACTCTATATTTTCTAAACTATGTTCCTCAGCAGTTACAGTTGCTTTCCTGAAAAAATTGCAAATAATAACAAGTACTTTTATTACTATAAACTCCCAGAACTCTACGCTCATCTCAACACAACTGTTAAACAGTACTGTTAGTTATCTCCTCCAATATAACCACTGTTACATCAACGCCTTGACTTGGCGATTCCATACCAACGGTATGCCAGAGCAAGTGCGCTTTCATTGCGCTTTTGCGCTTCTTCCTTTATCACAGACACACACACACAGTCACCCATCCACTTGGCGTGCTTGGATTTTCTTCAAATTGTGTGGCTCTCCGCGATAAGAAACGGCGGGCACTAGCCACCACAGCCAGTAGCTAGTATTGCACACATGTAGTTCGAAACAACCAGCCAACAAGCTGGCGACCAGTCGTCGTTGTCGTCTTATGCCGCTGCAAACAGAGCGCGCGCTTTAAAAAGCACATACGAATCGTCGTCTCGTCACGTCACGGGACAGCAGGTCCATACGAAATGCGAATAATTTTACGCGGTCCATGTCGGGGTCTGCCATACGCCAACGAAGTAGTGTATAATTGTACGGTGACGGGCTCTCGCCAAAGCATCTCAGCGCAAACGCAGTGCTTGTGCTCGTGTACGTCGCGTCGTCGTCGTGTGCCCATAAAAGCGTCAGTGAGTGAGTGAATGAGTGCTTTACCGTTAGTGCGTGTGTGTGTGTGTGTGCAATTTGTTGGTGGTGGTGGTGGTGCTTTAGTATTGGTGCCTACAAGTGTATGGGTTGGCTTTTGGTGGCAATGTGTGTGTGAGTTTCGCGGCGCTCCAAATGGCAAGTGGCCTGTGTCGGTGGTGGTGAAAATGGTAGCTCTGCTGGCGCTCAGCAGCGCAGCTTTGCAGCAAAAGCTAAAGGAGCTCAAAAGTAAATGAAATAACAACAACAACTACGTTATCCAATATGTGCGCTCTCCAACAGCCCTACATTTGGAGCGCTACAGCTTAGCAACTCCGTCGGTCTTGTATTTATTTGCACGCACTGTTGCGTTGAAAGCGGCAGCAGCAGCAGCAACAGCGGCATTGCCGTCCAAAGCTTACAGGCGACCATTTTTGCAGCCGTCAGAGCTTGTATGGCTGACTAGCTGACTGCATACATTCGCCGTCGGCGTCGCCACCAACGCCGCTGCCGCCTGTCAGCCAGTTAGCCAGCCAAGCTAAGCGCGCTGTTGCTGCTGCCCGCTTTTGATGTTGCGCTCCGTTTTATATGCTCTAGTTCGAATCTTGGCGTTCGTTTCATTGCGCCAGGATATCCTGATTTCTAAGAGAAAGAAGCGTATTTACCGTATACACGTCGTCGCCGTAAACGAACTGAACACTGCAAATTTTTTCGGTTTTTGGCCGTTTGGAATTTGGATTTTTCGGCCATACTTAACTGGCAGCCCAACCATTGTACCCTAGTTGCGTATTTGCTTTTTTAAGAGGCACTAAAAAAATTCCATTCCGTTAAGGTGCGCACCATAAAGGATCTGTGTGCGACGCGCGCGTGAGGCATAGTCACATGATTATTGTACAATACAATATTATCGAGTCGCGACTTGACGCGAAATAAAAATGCAATAAACACCGACGCAATGAACGCGACGCGGCTACACGCTTAACGGCGAGGTGTTGATAAATGGAAATTGTAAAGAAGAAAAATAATTGTAATAATAATAAACGTTAAGCGAAATCGATTATGCAAGAAGGCGTGTTTATATTTTTAAGTCAAGTTAAAGTGGTTAAAAGGTCGTAAATTATCGAGAAAAGCTAATGAAATATGTATGAGAAAATAATAAATTAAAATTAGTATTAACAATAATAATATTAAAAGTTAATAATAGTTAAAAAAATTAAAATTTTAATATGGATTTTGGCTTATAAAAGTAGAAACGTAACCAAAATAGCAAAAATTTTACCTAACGGTTTCTAATAAAAAGCAAACTAATAAAGATTAAAATGTGCTCAAAGTCTTCAAATCTTCAGTTTTAATGAATTCAAGTGATAATAAAATAAAAAAAAGTTTATATATAATTGAGATAACAACATTGCAGTTCAGAAAAATCGATTACAAAGTGCAACTTAAGAGAAAACGCATAAATACTAACCTAAAAATATATTAAATGAATGTATCTATGTACATACATATACGTAGTATGTTTAAATAAGTGTGCATATATCTACATATATGTATATAAATATATTAATGAACCTCTCAACCCCAAAAAAAATCAACCAGATACTATTTATGTGTCAAAAAAAAACAATATTATATATACATACAAATAAAATAAATAAAATATTATTAAAAAAAATTTGTAGCAAAACATACTTCATACTTTTCTAAGAGAAATCATCCTCTGTCTGCTTTATGTATAAGATTTGCGTGTGTGTGTTTGAGTGAGAAATAAATATATTAAATTTGGTTATATATTTCTAGAGTGAGAGAAGAAGCCCCAAAGTGCTTAAAGGTTACGATAAATGTTAAAAACATAATTTACATACTTGCATGCATATATATGTAATTATATATGTACATACATATGTGTGTTTGAATATAGCTTGCTTTCAAAGCGCTTATGAATATTAATAAACGCCATTTGTAAAGCGGAATATCTCCGCCCATCACAGCCATATTTTCTTGTTATTATACTCACATTTCGAATTTTTATGAGTGAATAAAATGATTTAATGTACTAGTTTTCAAGCTGAAGCCTAGAACAGGTGAATTAAATTGAGGTTCGAGCATTTTTGATATGTTTTATACTGTAATATGAATATGTAATAATAAAGTGTTTATGAACTAAGTAATGGTTGTCACTGAGATGCGAAGATACAGTAACTAAAAATCCAAGTAAAATTTGACGACTGTTAGGTTAAAGCATTATGTATTACTGAGGAATATGATGGCCCATTAGCAATTAATTTTAAGAATGAAAAATTTGAATTGAAAAGTGTATAATATGTTTCAACAATAAAAATATAATTTTAATGAAAAGATTGATTAGAAGATTTAATATAGAAAATGTAACAATAATAAAAGATGATGGATTGGTTTGTCACAACATGAAGGAGCTCATGTTCGCCAATTCAGGAATATAATGTTATTTATATTAGGTCTACAACTTTGCCGTTTTTTTTTTTTGTAAATTATAATATTTACATATAGACAAGGAAGACATATGTACTCTGAATATGTATATTTAAGAGTAAGATATTGTGCAAATTCCTAAATCCTAAATTCTTATTCAAATTATATAAACTAATTCTGCATTTAGAAATTTTGCAAATATATGAAATTCATTTTCGGTTTTCGCCTTTACTTCAAATTGCATTTATCCTCGAAACTTAATAAAATTCAAAACCTTTTCTTCATAAATTTAATGGTAGTGACACTTCATTTGATATGGTTATTGTGTATGTGTTTAAATATTAATGAACTGTAAATAATGTATCACAACTAATACTGTCTAGACTATCCAGAAAAAAACTAGTATGTACAACTTTTTTGTCGCTAAGTTGCCGAAATCAAAAGAAAACTCAGTCTAAAATCCCGCCTAATTTAATTTTAACTAAGTTTTACCTTAGTCTTGTTCTAGACATCGGTCTTAAGTGGTTAAAGTGGGAATCGAACTGAGCTGTAGAATAATATCATAGAGTAAATGAGGTATCTAAGGATAAACATAAGTCAAATCTATGCGACTTAACTTAAAGCCGAAGAAATCTTTGTTTTCCGCTGACAGTAATTTGTTTACGAGAAATTTCTGAATTTGTTTAAGAATCTTTATAGTCATATAAATGCAACATGAAACTGAAGGTCGTATCTCTTATCTTATGCTTATAACCACCCATTTTTATTACCGTTATTCGCGGAAAACCTATGTTATTAAAAATCGTATTGTTAAAGAGAATCTCATTTTGGTCTATAAAGAGTATTTATACTTATTAGAAAGATAATTCGATCCAACAACAACAAGTTAAAAATTCCAAATTCAATCCACATCGCAAACAGAAGAATTGAATCAATTTTATGGAGTTTAAATACTTAAATTACTTTTAAAGTAATCAAAAATTTTAAAGAAATTAAGTAAACATTCTTCTATAACAAACTATATATTGTTTATCTGAAATTCATATGAGGAAGTTATATAAAAAAATATTTAAAAAAATAATAATAAATAATTTAAGAAATTTACCGTTATTGCTTTTTAAAATATTAAATTAATGTAAAGTTACAAAATTAATATTAACTAAAACAAAAAATCTAAATATATTCCAATCGCCTACCACTCAAATAAATTCCTTAAATATTTATTGTTGTTTTTGTTATTTTTCTTTCATACAGAGTACTTTACACCCAATCAAAGTTCAATTACATTCAAAAAATTTCCACATTCACTTGCTTTGAATTTTGCAATGCAATAAAAATTTTGCAATTTTAAAAGACGCAACAAGACAAGACGTTTATCATACATCCATCGCTTATACATACTGTACAAACACACAACTGCGGATGGCATTTGTGTTGTTGTTGCTTGTGGTTATATAGCAGCTACGCTTAAATAGTTTCAAATGAGTCATTGCTGCTGTATTTGATTAGAATACAATCAGCAGCAAAACAACACTGGTAAGAGCAATAAAAAAATATAAACAACAACAACAATAATAAGAAAGAAGTTGCTACAATTACAACAACAATTAGCAATAACAACAACAACACGAACAGCAAAAGATAGAAAAGAGTGGTGCTAGTCGCCTCTGACAGAGTATTGAACATACCACAACAACAACGACAACAACAATTCCAACAAAATCAACAATACCAACAACATTAACAACAACATGCCGGTCAGCGCCAAAGCGCAAATTATAGAACAATAATAATGCTTTTTACGAGTCAGGCTCAACAACACCCAATCAGACCATATACTACCAGTCGGATATATATATGTATATAGTTGCATATATGTATGTATGTATTTATATTTAAGTATGACTTGCTTCATCCTGCAATCCTTCAGTCTAACTCTCCGCTCTGTGCGTAGCTCAATTGAAATGCTCTACGCAGTGTGTCTCTGTATGTGCACCCTGTATTTTTTACTGTCCATTGTTGCTGACATGTGTAGCATGTCGTGTTGTTGCAACTGCAACGCAGTGTTCAGATGCATGAGAAGTGCGTGCGGCTGAATGGGTGAGACTGTATATACATATGTCACGGTGTATGTGTGCGTGTAAATAATAGTGCGTGCGTCTAATGAGGCAGTTAAAAAGTAAATAGTACAACAATAGCAATAAAAATAATAACAACAACAATAATATTAGCAACAACAACAAAATTAATAATAATAGCAACAACAATAGTAATATTAAGAAAATAAAAACTCTATAACAGTAATGACAACAACAAAAACTATATTAGTAACAGCAACAAAAACAAAAAAGGCTTTGAGTAAAGTGCCAGGACAAAAAAAAAAATAAATCATCAACTGACATTTCTAGCTTTCAATTACAGCGCTTACACGCTTTTCTGAAACGTGTGATTTTGTAATTAGTTGTTGTTGTAATTTTTTCTGCATAAAATCTAAAGATTATACAGGCACTGTTGCAAATAAGTTATATGTAGATGGCACTTGTAAAAAGTAGAAAAATTTAAAGCTATAAAAGCAACAACAAAAAAATAAAACCTTTATATTTGCAAAATAACAACAACAATTAATAATAATAAAAATATTTTTTTCATATATTTCCGCTTAAAATAGTACGAAAAGCATAATTAAAAATATTAAAAAAAAATTATATAAAAAATGCAACAACAACATAAATAGTGAAAAACAACAACAACAAAAATAAATAAAAAAATTATATGAAAAAAGTCCACCCTTGAAAGTTGTTGACACATTCTAATCAAAATAATCGTCGCCTTACAACAAAACAGTAATCAGCAAGAACAACAAAACCAAACTAACTTCAACAGCAACAACACAAAACCACATTCATCTGACGCACCATTTGATTGCATTGCATTTTGTTGCAACTAGTAAGCAACCAACCAACCAACACACTTGCCACAATGCCGTCGGCTTTGCAACATATCAAGTGAGCGCGTCAACTGCGGATACCAGTTTCTCGCTCTTCTGCATGCCGCCGCTAGTGATTAATTGCGACTGAGGTGAGTTGATGAAAAGTGACAATTGTAAATACAAACACACATATATACACATACTTATGTACTTGGAGGCGAGCGTTACTAGGCATACCGTCTAACGAGTTTAAGAATTTCAAATGAAAAGCGTCACTGAAATGTTGTCAACAACATATTTGCCGATTTGAGCGGAATTCCGCTTGCCACATGCACAAATTAACCGTAATGGAATTATTGGATAAGAAGTGTGTGGACGATTTTTTTAGAAGTAATTAACATGGCATACTGTTTGTGTGGTATTAGGTGATATTAAAAACCGAATAGAACAAAAAAGTTCTGTGTCTAAGGATAGAACTTTTGTATGAAAGATGAGGGATAATCAAATTATGAAAATATGGTAATCATTATTAATAGAGTAATTAAACGGAAAATGTAATATAATTACTATGGTCAACCTTGTTCTTCGAGTTTATCAAAAATGGTTCCAAAAAGTAATTTATATAGGCAAATATCCTGAAACTTAAAAAAGGTTTTTGAAAGTAGATTACATGTAATGGATTATGATAGTAACATACCATTACATATTTTAAGTCCAAGCTTACAGTATTCGATATTAATATCCTAATAATCATCTCCAACTTTTCTTCAAAATCGCTCGAGATCTGTTCAAAATTTCTTGTCTGAGTTAGTTTGACAGATATGAAATGGAAAATCTTCGTCAGCGGAGCTGAGAACTACTCGTAATGCTTTCACTCTGTTCTCAGACTTATACTGAATCTTCTGAAAGTATTATTAAACCAGCACCTGTGCAGTAGCGAGGTCTTTCTGACCTGCAGTGGATCGAAAACTGTCCTTCCAGCTACTGTCGCTTATTAAGGCTCATCTCTCGACAATCATTGGTGTGCTTACTGGTCTTTGTTCAATAGACACACAAGCGGTGAGGTTTGGAATCAAGTCAGACGCTAGTTGCCAAAGTTGATTGGAGGAAGGCGACGAGGAATCATCCAAGCACTTCCTCCTTCAATGTCCAGCATTCGCCTGATTTAGGTTAAAGCACCTCGGTAGGTACATCTTCGGCGAACTCAATGAAGTGACTGGAATCGACATTAGCCGACTTAAGAACTTTATAATAGAGTCCAAGCGCTTTGTCGTATCTTAAGGGTCTTAGAGATCCGTCATGAGTATCCGGATATCAGAAAGGACATTCGAATCTGTCTTAGTGAGTTTATCTGCAGTTTCGGAATCTGCCCCTTAACCTAACCTAACTTATTATGAAATTATAATTACTCCATACCTCTTGGTCAGATATCTATTGGATCTATATATTTGTAAGAACCTTTTTTTAATAAATTAATCAAGATAATCTAGTGAGTGTGATTTCTTTTCTGAAGACGTATTTGAAAGAGAAAAACTTAATAAGAGTTGTAACTACCTTCTGCTTGGGCTTGAGCTCAACTGACTTCGAATTCCAAAAATTTGAGGTGATCTGCTATCAAAGCTTAAGTATTTCTAGAACTTTTCCGGTCAGTATTCTCTTTGTATCTGTGGTAATTGGTCTAACTAATTTTCTAATTTTGGGTGAATAACGTCTCCATAAGAAGCAATATATAATAACTTTAAGCAATAGGTATGAAAAACTTCCTACACGAACTCCAGACTTTCTCTATGGAATTGATTTTTATCACTTACTAAAATATAATATAGTTTTATATATTCTTTATATCGAATTACGTTGTTATAAAACAAATATTTTTGACTAAAACGTGGCTTCAAATGCTACATGAGATACATATGAGATAGAGGAACTCTTTACTTGTTTTATTATTCTTAAAATATCACTGATAATTTCTCTAACTTTTTTATAACTAATGAATCTAGAATTATAAAGTAGGATTGTAACATTCAAGAAGCATTTTATTAAGAAGGAATAGTGATTGTTACCATATAGTCCAAAACTAGTCAATAAAAAGTTCAGAAGTAAAAATAGGTGAATAAAACTTCTCTAAAAATTCGATATAATTCCGAATATTTCCAAAAATATTAACAAAATTATGAATTGTTAGAGAAGAAGATATAATTTATGCTTGGGTTTCAAGCAAGTTTCTGAGTCCATTAACCCTTTCTAAACACATCTAAATTTCATGCAAAGTAGTAAAATGGAATTCCAACAGTAAAATTAATTTGCCATAAGATTAAAAAGAAAGTACAATTCGAATTTAATTTCGGCAACATTTCATACGTAAATACGTACAACAAAATTATAAACATATGTATATGTACATATGGTAAGTCTATTATGCAACCGACAAGGAAGACAGCGGCGCTTCGTTGAATGACGACTGTTGTACAACAAAATTGACAACAGCAATTTTTGACACACGATTATATATGAAACAACAAATGTGTCCAAGAAACAGCAAACACACACAAACATACAAACATACACACAATAATAAATATATATGCAAAAGCACTCTCTCATAAACGCTTAGGCTGGCTGACGAACGGACGATTGTTGCTTGCGTGCGAAAATTTGAAAGATACACGCGAGCTGCCAACATTGAAAATGAAATTTTGGCCACATATGCAGCAAATAAACGGAACAACAACAACAAATGCCAAACGAATGAAGGCAGACTGAGTTATACATAAATATATATACATATCAGTGTAGAAGAAGAGTAGCAACAGCAGCGCCAATCGTCACATCACAGCAAACATATTTATACATATAAGTAGCTGTGTGTGGTTGTTGGATACAGTGGGGTGCTACATAAAGGATGACAGGTGTCAAAGAGCTTAAAGCACCAAAAAGAAAAGAAAAACAACAACAATGTTGAGAAAAATTCAAAAAGGTTAATGTGGCATGGTGTATAAAATATGAATGGGTATTTATATTAATTAGTGTCAGTGCAAATCATATATAAAGGGTGCTATGGTTAGAGAAGTGTAGTGAAAGATTTTTTTAGGCTTTAAAGAATTACTAAGAGAGTACTGAATCGAAACTAGATAAAGTATAATTAAGTATATATTTGTACTTCAGCCGACGAGGATGACTTTCAACTGATCTCGGGGTTTTTCAAACATAGTACATCCACTTCTATAAGTATTTCTTTCCTTAATCATATTCCTACGTAATATATCAGCCTATGGAAGGTATAATTAAGTGCATGAAATATTCGAAATACTGTCAGGACTCCGCGACATATATTTATTTATACATCCCAGCGTCTTTAATAGATTTAGACAATTCTTCATAATATGAGGCAAGATGCTTCATGATTTGGACCGCGTCAATTCCGAGAGGTTCTTAACCGTTAATATTCTTCTTCTTTGTACCGTTAATATTATTCTCGAAAATCCTCAAATTATTTAAGGAATGCTGTCAGGATTGACACCTAACGAGTTAAAACACCGGTTCTGTTCCGGTTATATAGAGTCAATAAGTATGAAAATGTGTAGATGTTTCTTTAAGGGGCTATATCAGCGTAACCCATGAAAAATTAGACGATTTTCGTGAATTTTTTTTTTAAGTACGCGATCGAGTGTTTCGAAGTTTTTTGAAGTTTTAAGATTTTTTTTTACAAAATTATTGAAAAATAATAATAGTTAATAATAATAGTTATGTGCTGTCTTGGGAGGTCCCAAAACAAAGTTCCCCGACTGCTGACATGATTCCGGCTGAATGAGTAGCTGAAACTCAAAAATTCAAAAAGGTTATTAAAGTTGATGGTATTTCCTATACAATGTCCTAAGATTTTTGAAAAATATCAAAAATTAACAAAATGGAGTAGGTCTAAAAAATGGTCGTTTTTTAAAGCCAAATTGACAATTTTCCACAAATCAAAAACCTATTGAAGTCGAACGGTAAATTTGTCGTTAAGTTATGTTGTCAGCAATTTTGAAAAATGTCGTTTCGAGAAAAACGCGTTTAAGGTTTATGTATATTCAGTTAGACGGCCGAAAAAAAGTGAATTTTCCAGAATTTTTCTGAGAAAACTTTTTAATTTATTGATCCAAAAATTTATACGTATATTATGGTATCTTTTAGCTGTATTTTAAGACTTAGTAGTAGTAAAAATATTTATTTGAAAAAGAGCTACAGCTGATCTCCAGGAGCTCCTCTCAAAAAAGACGTTTTGCGGTGACCACTATATCTCGGAACTGGGTCATATGAAATTAAAAAACCAAACAGATTTCGTTAAAATAATGTTAAATCTAATAATTAATCGAAGGAATAAGCAAAATAAAATTTTTTGACAAAATGGCGGTTTCTCAAAAAAAAAAAATCGATTCTTCACCGAAATTTCGGCCTTAAATTGTTTATAAAAAAAAAATATTTATCGGAGAGGAAAAATCTTCGATTGATTACTAAAAAATATATTTAAGAAGGTCGTGTTAAAATTTTAGACTAATCGGTCTAGCCGTTTTCGAGTAATGTTGGTCACCAACTTGAAAACACCATTTTGAGAAAAACGCGCTGCCGCTCGGACCTTGTACTTCCAAGCATTCTGAAACGCCTTTTAAAATTTGCTTGTAACTTTGAAAATATTCACCGGAACGATATGAAATTTTCTGTGTGTATTCTTAAATACATATATGTACATTAAGAAAATGAAATAAAAAAATCGATTTTTTGAAAATTCGAACTGTACATATATAACCCCTTAAAGTTTCGACTACAGCGGCTTATACCTGCGAGCATGTTCTAACTTAAAATATTGATTTTTTTTTAATGGAATTCTATTCTATTCGGGACTTGCCTTAAGGGGGATTAAACATACATATGTACATTCGGATATGTGTACATGTACTTGTCTTTATATTACTTCTTTCACGAAGAACAAATCAAATCAAACAAAGATTTAATTGATAGAAGCATATTATAGCATAAGAAATAATATAGAATTGACATTATTATTGTTGTAATCTTATGTAGATATATGATTAAATATGTAATCATTTCCAATAATATATACCAACAGCATGGCGCCTGGCATTACACATTTTTTTCTGCTTATAGAATTTATATTAAGTTCCTAACATTACAGACTGCACTAAAAATCACAGATAAATAAATAGATATAGAAATATGTAAGAGTGTATGTGTGTATGTTTGTATGTCGAAAAGCTGTGTAATGCGCGCTATGAAAATATTTGTCTAAATATTTTGACAGGCCAACAAAGTGGCAACATTCAAGAGCTTACACAAATAATTTTATGCATACTTATGCTCAAATATACAGACATACATACATACACATCAAAATATAAAATAGATGAACACTTAAATAAGTAGCTACTTATGCTTATGGCTATGAACGCCGAAATGAAATGTGCGACCCATATTGCACACATTGTTGTCATAGCTGTACATTGTTTGAGTAGACAATTTTTCAAAATAAAAATTATTCGAAAATATTTTTAAAATTTTTCAATAGCAAAATGTTTCATAGTTTTATGTAAGCATTTTGTGTGTGTCTTTATATGTATGAGAGTGAATTTAAAAATTTTAAATCTGAAAATTTTCTAAATTCAATAAAGAAAATAAATAAATATTTGTGTTTAAAGAAAATGTGGATGAAAATATTAGGGTCTGAAAAAAGCTTCTAAGACACTTTTGATATATGTAGATAGATATTGAACACTTATAAGTGGCAGATATGAATATTAAGAAGGGTTCGATGAGTATTTAGTCCACAGCGTAGGGTCAGTCGCACAAGAATCCGGTCCATGTAACCAGAATGCCTCCAGATTTTAATGTGAAGTGCCTTCAAATCGAAAGGCTTCTTCAAAATTTTTTGGGAAATATTGTCTGCCGCTACAACAACAACAAAAAACCACAGTAAAAGACTAAATGTGATAGTAACTGATACCACAAGCTACAGGCAGACTCTGTTCCTCACAGCTCTCAAAGATACTTCAGAGCAACAATATGAGTCACTGCTGCGAAAAATGTTGTTTTTGTCATGAGGATCAAGCAGCAACTAGCCGACATGCAACAAGCAACAACGCATAGCAAAATTACTAAAAACACAATAACAACAAAACTAAAATATAACAACAACCACAAAGGCAACAAGAACAACAACAATCGCTACACTTGCAGCGCCATCAACAATCATTTGCCGCCTGTCATAGGCAACAGCAACAACAACAACACAAACGACGCTAAACTATCCCATCATACGCCTTTATAGCCACCAACCAACCCCCGTCTCCATCCAAACGTTTGTAATTTGCGCTGCCGCTGCTGTCAGCTCCACTCACACGCAGTTCAGTTGGTGGATCGAGCGTTGAGCATTTTGGACGTTGAACTGATTCGCGCGCTCATAAATTAATTGAAACAAAATGTGATCGGTGAATTTTCGAATTTTCCTACGTTCGACTATTAATGGCTATTTACGAGCGCGTTCGCTGTAGAAGCTTCGCAGTCAAACAGATAGTCGGAGAGACAGAGAGACAGCCAGATGGTCGGACGGAGAGACGATTGGCCAAACAGTCGTTCGTTGTGACAGTTTAAATGTTTTATTTGCCATGTATCGTTTTAATTATTTATGTTTATTTTATTGTCTTTTCATTTTTTCAGCTGCATTGTCTCTTCGTCATCGTCGTTTGTTGTCATTGTCATACATTTGTACATATAAATATATTTCCGATAGGACTTCACCATATGACAGCTTTGTGGGCAGCGTGAAACCGGCAGCCAAACCACTGAAGAGAAACAGATTTATTTATGTATCTATTTATTAAGCGATATATTTTAGCTGTGGCGTATTGATGTGTTGTGATTCTTCTGACTACACATATACATACATGTGTTCATATGTATGTATGAGTATATGCTAACACGCAAGTAATTTGTTCGGCTGCTTTAGAGAGTCCATAAATATTTTTAGTTTCATATTTGTTGACATTTGGTTGTGGCAATTGTTCGTTATTTGTACGTCATAACAATCAATACGCTGGTTTTTGGTTTTGTTGGTGGAGCGGGGATATATGGGGAATAATATAATAATTTAGGTGAGAGAAAATGTTTGGATTCAAAAAAATTCAGTTAAAATTTTATAAAAATAAAAACTGTTATAAAAAAAATAATTATTTTAAAAAACTTATAAATAAATAAATGAATAAATAAATAAATTTTATTTAAAAAATATATTTTGCGCTAATGAATAGATAAGTTAAATTAATTAAGAAATAAAAAAAATAGTTTAATTAAATTAAATTATTATATTGTCAAGTAATATAAACAAATAGAGAGTTTTTCAATAAGAGCGCTACAAAAGTATAAAAAAAAAATAATTTGGGATATCAATGAAATTCTTTATTCTTGTGAAAGTACATTCGATGCCATTATGTATGGAACTCGATTTATTTTGCATGGTAACCACGGGTATGCTTCCAGACGCTGAACCAAATTTTCTTTCAAGCTAAAATACGACCGATACTGCTGCAATTTCACGATCGATATTCGTACGAAGTTCATCAATCATCGCTGGCTGGATGGCATAGACCATATACTTGACATAGCCCCACAGGATATAGTCTAACGGAGTCAAATCGTGTGGATTGCTGCCTGACCAATAACGCATATTTTACCTATTGACGAAGCCTTTCAGCCAGAAATGAGCTTTCTCGCTGAAGATGATTATTCGATGAAAATACGGATAATTTTCAAGTTGTTGCTCAGCCAAATTCACAAACATACACCGTTTCTGGTGGTCAAGCAGCTTCAGTTCTAGGGTCAATTTTGATCTTGGATGGATGTAGGCCAAGATCTTTTCGCAAAATTCGCCATAACGACGTCACAGAGATGCCCAATGCTTGAGAACGACGTGTGAGAGACTGATTTGGGTCTTTCTCAATTGATGCGCTAGCGGCAACAATATTCTCGACACTACGGCAAATTTTGTCTCACTGGCAAATTTTTCCACTAGACGCTCAATTGTTGAACTGATAGGACGATTATGACGACCAGTTCAATCAGTTGGACGTAGGGCTCTTAAAGTTGAGGCCACTGACTCCGAATTCCGGCAGTAATTTTTAATAATTCTGATTCGTTGTTAAATTATATATCTTTCCATGATAAAATGGCAAACTGAAGACAAATGTCAAAAGAAAGAAATATGGCGTCGTTTGCTGTCCCTATCGGTCTGTTTTTGTAGGGTCGTATTGAAAACCCCTTTATATAAGCTTACAATTTTCAACTGGTAAAGCTAAATTCATTCAAATACATTTTTGTGAAATACCTTTCAGTTTAATGAAAACTATTGCAATGTTCATTTCTCGTGGACTCGGGAATAGAATAAGTAAATGGTATAGTTATACTGGTATAAAAATTTGGTATGTTTACCCAATTAATGATATAGAGAGTTTATTGCAGTTTATTGAATAGAAAATGGTAGAAAACATCATCCAGCTAATCAGACTAAAGTTTTTCTTGAAGCCTTAAGCTTTTAATTAAGCTTTATCTCACGACTGTGTTGAAAGATGTCACATAAATTCCAATAAAGTTCATTTTAACCGTTTTTATACACTCGCTAAGAGAGTATTATAGTTTTGTTCACATAACGGTTGTTTGTAACACCTAAAACTAAAAGAGTTTGATATAGAGTCATACATACCAAAGTGATCAGGGTGACGAGTAGATTTGAAAGCCGGATGTCTCTCCGATTATTTGTATATAACTCGCAAACCAATACAGCTATATAAACCAAACTTTCTGCAGTCGGTTCTCTTACGTCCTTCACCACACACCATGAAAATAGTTGAAATCGGATAATAACCACGCCCACCTCCCATACAAAGGTTAGGTTGAAAATTACTAAAAGTGGGTTAACTCACTAACGAAAAAAGTCAGAAACACTAAATTTTAAAGAAGAAATAGCAGACGGAAGCTGCACTGAGATTTTTTTAGAAAATGGAAAATGGGCGTGGCATCGCCCACTTATGGGGCAAAAACCATATGTCAAGAACTACTCGACAGATTTCAATGAAATTCGATATATAATATTTTCTTGACACCCTGATGACACTGGTGGAATATGGAAGAAATCGGTTCACAACTACGCCTACTTCCCATATAACTCAGTTTTGAATCCTTCTGATTCGTTCACTTTATGATGTTAACATAAGGAATCAATGAAGATAGCGGAATGAAACTTTACACAAATAGTGCATATCATCTCTGGCTTCACTTGTGAAAAAATTGTCGAAAACTGACTATAACTTTTCAAACTATCGAACATGTTGAACTCAAGGCCTGAGGGTAAATTTTAACCGAAAGTATTGGTAAATCTCTCAGATAATTTAATGTAATTTAAAATGTGACAATTTAATGTAAAACAAAATTCCAAAAATTATTAAAATCGGATCATAACATCTCCTAGCTCCCATATACCTAATTATAGATTTTTCAGTAATACAGTGGGCTTTATTCCGCATATATCGATTAATATGTGAGATATATTAAATTAAGTGAGCGTATAGTCCTGGATATAGTGTACCTTGGTGGTGAAAATGAGTGAAATCGGTTCAGAAATTACCTCAGACCTCATATACTATACATATATGATGATTTTCGTTATTCTATTGGACTTTATGCCGAATATACGGGTCAAATTGTGTTATTATTATTGTAATTGTGATTATAAAAAGTTCGGTTGCACCTGAACTTGGCCATTCCTTACTTGTTATTTATTTATTTTTTTAATTTTTCTCACTTGTATTCCCTTTTGCATGATTTCATATTCCTACCCACAACTGCAGCCATTGTCCATTTCAGGCATATTCCAAGTCACTGCTTTAAGTGGCGCCTAAACGTGTAGACACCAGGCATTGTTCCCATTCATTCCCTTATACTGCCTAATACATACATACACTTCTTCTATATGCTACTATATACTCCAAAACACATGCATTTCAGTCTCATTGTCTCACTTTACAACAATTCTTTTTCCTTTTTCCTACAAGTCTCCGCGTCTGTTTTTTGCACAAATTATATGAAAATTATACAAAAGCCACTCATAAAAGTTTTCTCGTTTATATGAGAGTGGCTTTCGTGCTGCCGCCGATGCTTCGCTTCATAAATTGCCGGCCGTCATTTTGTAGCACGTTGACGCTATTTTCTTACAGCATTTAATTTTTTCTCCATATAAATATTACTATCTATATCTATATTGTATAGTTTTGCTTTCTTATCTTTCCGGTTGCTTGCATGTGTTGGACCCTTAACGCAAACACACATACACAACTGATTCTATTTCAATATTTATATGCAAACATGGTTGTTTGTCACTTTGGCGGGCCTGGCGGGTGGCGGCATTACGTGCAGATTTATGAACGCTGACTGTAAGAAATGTTAAATGAAGCCAACTTCAATGGGCGCCCATGCACGTAAATAACTTGTGGGATGGTAAGCTGTGTAGCGTTGAAGGTTTATTATTATTGTATATAAAATGGTTTCTAAAAAATCAAAGTCAATTGAAGCGTATAAAAATAGTAAAGTAGCAGTTAAAGGCACCTGGTTTAATTTTTTTTGTAATCGAGTTACACTACATAACTCCCGAAGGGCTTTAGTAAAGCTGTCTTTAGTTGAAGGAAAATCGATAAAAACCCTATTACTTTAGCTTCAGAAACTTGTTTTTTTTCTCACATTAAGTTTTTAGAATTTTTTAATTTCAAAACTCGTAGTGTCCTTCGTAGTAAGTTAGCTTTTGTATAAATCTCGAGAAATTTTGAACAAGAAATCGGTATAATAGATAATACCTGAATATTTCTGACTTAAGCCTCCTAATCGACCGCAATGGATATAGATATGACTGACTTCGAAGAATTTACTAAATAAGAAGAAGTCATTCGTCCTAAAAGATGTTCCATCAATGAAGTCGTAGAGTCTATCGTTGTAACAAGCTTCATCTTTAAAACCCCAGTTATAGGTCGATAAAAGAAGTAGCAACAGTGTTTGAAAAAATTACTTATAACATTTTCAGCTGTGAGGAATACGAAGAAAGATTTGTTAGTGTTTCCAGTCTAATTGAAATAAGTATGGAAAGGCTAAGTTCGGGTGCAACCAAACTTTTTATACTCTCGCAATTAATTGATAACATTTTATTAAGATAATCCAAATTGTCCCATATATTCGCCAAAAAATCCAATAGAATAATGAAAATCATCATAAATAGTATATGAGGCCTGAAGTAATTTCTGAACCGATTTCACTAATTTTTACCAACAAGGTACACTATATCCAAGACTATACGCTCACTTCAATTTGCTAAGATATTTCACATATGAACCGTTGTACAAGGTATTAAGCCCACCGTATTTTTGAAAAAAAAAAACGATAATTAGGTATATGGGAGCTGGGGGAAGTTATGACCCGATTTTAACCATTTTTGGTACAGAGACACACTATTTTAAGAAAAAGATGACCTCTGAATTGCATTAAAATATCTGAGAGATTTACCGATATTTTCGGTGAAAAGTTACCCTTAGGTCCTAAGAAATTCATTTTCGATATCAGGGGCCTTAAAAAGTTCTAGTCCATTCTCGACAAATTTTCCACAAGTGATGCCATAGCTCAAATACGGTATTTTTGTAAAGTTTTATTCCTAATGTATATATTATAAAGTGAGCGAATCAGATAGAATTCAAAATTTAGTTATATGGGAAGTAGGCGTGATTGTGAACCGATCGCCCATATTCCGTCCGTTTCATCAGAGTGTTATGAAAAATTCGATCTAGAAGTTCCTGAGATATAGTTTTCGACCCATAAATGGGCGACGCCACGCCCATTTTTTCATTTTTTAAAAACATTTGAGTGCAGCTTTGTTCTTCCATTTCTTCAGTAATGTTTCTGACGTTTTTCGTTAGTGAGTTAACGCACTTTTAGTAATTTTCAACGTAACCTTTGTGCGGGAGGTGGGCGTGGTTATTATCCGATTTCAACTATTTTTATGGTGTGTAATGGGATAGGTAAAGGAAGTGACTGCAGAAAGTACGGTTTATATAGCTATATATTATAATTATTTTCTGAAATGAAGTAGCGCTGGATGGTTCAATATATTGTATACTATTCACTACCTCTTCATTAATTAATGCTTTCCCTTGTGCCGTTATGAATATGCTACTGAAGTTGATGTCCTGTCAATATTTTTTTGTGCGAAAAACAATTGGCTGCTCCTGTATAAAAGCTTAACTACTTGGCAAGAGTTTGCTTTTTCTTGTTGTTGCTGATGTGCTCTTTTGCAGGTCATTATAGAAGCTATTCTCGAGTTTTTTTAACCTTTCAGTTCTTAAAGTTTTTTTCATTAATTTTCTCCGTTTTTTGCTTCTATGAATTCCATTGTTTTGCCGCCTGCCATTTTGCATATGAGTCGCGGCATGAATGAACATAAATATGTATATACATACATATGTACATATACATATAAGTATGAAAATATTTATGCTGCTTAACTATATCGCTTTACATAAATACTATATGCATACATAACGTCGATCTCGTGTAATTTTGCTGTTATTTATGATAGTAGCGGTTCGCATTGTTTTTGTACACACACAGTGTCCGTTTTGCTCCTTTTGCGCTCATTTGCTTTTACGTTTATCTTTTGTCTTTTAATTTCTTGTTGTTTTTGTTCATTTTGTCATTTTGTACGCCATTGTTTTTGCTTAATAATGCCATTTTCGCTGTTGTTGTTGTTTGTATGTGTTGTGGATGTGTGCGGCAGTTCGTTTTGCTCCCACAAAGTATTATGTTAACTTGGTGGCCATTGCAAACAATTAAAATCATATGAAATGTATATAAATTATTCATGTCTTAATCTTAAGTGGACAATCTATGCAAAATGTGAACAGTAGTATGCACCTATATCGGTATATTTACATATAGTTATGTATATTTATAACAAAATATGTTTTTACCCCACACAATTTTATTGAGGGGAAGAATCATATACAAATATACACATATATACAAAACTACTATCGTCGAAGGGTTCACCAGCAGTCTAGATAAGGGTACAAATTGATATATAGACATTTTAACTAGCTAATAACAGTCGATTTGAAATTGTAAGCAACATATTAAAGCTAAGAGTTTTGTGCGTGGAGAAAGCTGCAGTCTATAACAAACTGTGTAAGTCCTTATAAACCAGAAACTTTTCAGAAAGAGAACATTCTTTACCAGTTTCTGAACTATAGCCACTCCCTAACAGACTTCTTAGACCATTCGTCTTTCAACACTCATTCAGCTTAAGAGAATGATTGCTGAATAAAACGCTGAATATCAAAGCTTTCGGAAAGCTAGATAAATCCATATAGTGCCATACAACCCTAGCTTTCACAGGACACCCCTAGCACGACAGACAACGTGTTAAAATATTGAAGCAGTAAAGAACATCGTATTTTAGGACCGTCGAACTCTCATTAGTGTAACTACTTAGAGGCATTTCATAAAATCTCTCATTAGACAGAAATGTTTTTCTCGAATTATTGAATATATCAAAGGTTTGAGTAAACCTATATAAAATATAGAAATATGGGGAATGGGAAAATACTGTCATAACTGTTTTTGATTCAATAAGGAGCCTATGGATCTGTCTCATCAGAAAGTTTGGAAGAACAACATAAATAGCTTTTCAATAAAAGGGAAGTTCCACTGAAGATTTAACGATCCGACCTAACAAACCAATACTTAAAGGTATACTATAATTGGGATGTGGAACTTGAGCCCAAATCAGTCGAAAGAAATATACTAACCCTGTTATCAAGAGATCCGTTATACAGAATACTCTCTGGCTTATTGTAATCTTAAAATAAATGGTACTAGGTTTTTGTACAAATACCATACATTGTAGAAAGCAGCTGCAACTCTCAAAATGATTTCAAATAAAATTCAAGTCTTCCGACCTGGGGTCCATTTTAAAAAAAATTTGGCGATTTTCGTGCATTTTTTTAAAGAAAGTATCGAAGTTTTTTGCACATAATAGATAAGATTTCAGATTTTTTTACAAAAATATTGAAAAATAACGGAGTTATGAGCTGTCTTGGGAGGTGCCAAAAAAAAAGCCCAAACTGCTGACATGAAGCCGGCCGAATGAGTAAATGAAACAAGACAATTCGAAAAGGTTATTAAAGTTGAAGGTATTTCCTATACAATGACCTACGATTATTATATTTTTTTTACATTAACAAAATGGCGTAGTTCTTAAAAAAATATCGGGTTTTTAATGCCAAATTGACAATTTTCAACATATCAAAAAGGTCATAAGGATAGTAAGTAAGGATAGCGGCCTATACCATTCGAGCGGTTTTTTAGAACGCTGCAATTCAAAAACTATTCATAATACTTTTGAATGTATAAACTATTGAATAATCAAAAATAAAATAATTGATTTTTTTGAAAATGTCACACTGGTGTAGTCCCTCAATAAACGAGGGAACTTCCAGTTGGCCTGGACTCTAGACCAATTTCGTTGCTAAATAAAAATAAAATTATAATAATTATATTATATAGACGTTATAGAAGACTTTGAATAAGAACGATTTGTTTTTATACAAGAATTATAAAAAATCTCCAGAAATAATTTTTTGAATAACAAAGTTTATGAATATTTATTTCATTAAAAAATATTTAATTGAATTGTTTTAAATTCAATTAATACAAATTCTATTTGCTGTTACTTGCAGATCATAAAGAAAACTAACTTATTTCAAAAGGAAGTGTTTTATTAGTAAAAAACTTCAAAAATCTATTAGCATGACAATTCACTCACCAAAATATCGTTTAAGTAAAGATAAAGCTTCACTAACCTGAAAAGAAAAAAACAAATAATTGTATTTCAAATCTGGAGATATTAAATTCATATGTGAAATTTAAAACAATTAAATTTGTATTATTTAAATAATTCCATTTGTTTTTGCAAAATAATACTCTTCATCAAAGCCGCATCATCTTCTAGCACTCATTTATGCAATTAATCTCCACGAATTTGAGTGACTTCCACCAAACTGCTTCGCAAACAACTCCAAAGCACACCCACCACGCTCGTCTTATCAATCGTGCCACCAGTTCATTTATTCATTGAAGAAAATTGAAATTTCGTTCGAACCAATATTGTTGCTACACACTTCATTCATGAATTTCGTAAGTAAACAGTAAATACCCAAGAATGCAACATTGTTGCAACAACAACAACAAGACAAGAAAGAGTTATACAAACATCTGTACCGCCGCATAGACGGGCCTTTTAAAAAGTAATAAATCTCCAATACAGCACAGTGTTGAATACAAGTGTGAATTGTATTGAAGGCAAAAAAAAAAAAGAATTTAAACGCCAGCCAGACGACGGTAGACGGCAGACAGGCGGCAAAAAAAGAGGAAATTACAAATATAATAATAAATACAAGCAGTAGCAGTAGATGAAATAGAAGTCGCTTGCAGGCAAAGAGTTAATGCGTTGGAAATATTAAAAATCAGGAAGTGTGAATTGGCTGTCGACAAACACTAATACACAGCCAAAAAAACGCTCACGGCGTTCATAAAACAACGAATTAATTTACGTCCGAACTGCCAATTCAAGCAACTGACGTGTGTATAGACACATACTCCCACACATGTTTACCGTTATGCATGTGTTGTTGGAACGCATGCTCTTGCAGCAGGTGTGAAGGCGGCTCTCATACATCCCACACAATGTTTTTGAACGCGCCTCCAATTGTAAGATTAATTGGGCAAGCAAACATCGCCATCAATCAATCATTAAAATTGCATAGATTTTTGATCAATATCCGCAATGGACGAAATTGAGTCGATACACCAGAGGTGTGGTAGGAAAATTTTAATGAAATTATTTTAGGTTTTCTGAAAAATAGTTTTCTTTCGATAGAAAATAGTGCAATACTATTCTATACAGCATAAGCCATAATCTTGGGGTCAGACAGTCTAAAAGATGAAGCGTAGACTGGGTCAGTCGAACAACTCCTCTCTAAAGCTTCCACATGTTTCTCAATATATCATCTCTCAGATGATAGTGTTTGAACTATATTTCACTCACTCTCTCTTTTCTTGCTAATCTAACATCCAACATCCTCTCGTTGGTTCAAAAGCTGGAGAAAATCACATCCACTGGGAGTTCTGAAGAATTCACATTAAGGCTATTGTGGCGTTTTCCTCTTGTTGCTGTAATTTGATCTTGAGATATTTTTTTAGTGTTTCTGGACACCTCTGCTGGGAAAATGTAAGGAAAAAGTTTAGAATGGGGACCTTTCTTATGAGCGAATGAGTCGTACAAGATCCATTTGAGTTGGTTCAACTTATACGCCGTGAGATGAACTAGCACTACTTTTAATATATAGATAGTCTCTGGATAAAGTCTTTAAGATACATATAGAACCCCACCTTGAAGTCACGAAAGAAACTTTAATGTAAAAAATTAAAAGTTAGGTGGATCGACTATCATAAACTGGACTACTTAACATTATTCAATTTACACCATTGTTCTAGGACCATCAATAGAAACCATCTCGAAAACAGTCTTATTATAGGTATTAGTTCTTTCACACCTTTGAAAACCCCTCTAATCATATTACATATTACAAAAAATACTAAATTACTACTATCCCATGGACTCTACTTAACTACTATATAACAGAGCCATCCGCTCGTTTAAACGGTAAGACTCTCTTCAACATAGATATTTGTTCTTATCTTTAAGAAATAAGCTATGGATTTCTATCCTGAAAACGAGCTTTATAGATAAATTAGTTCAATAATCTCTTTATAACTAGAATTTGAGTCCTACTCATTCTAGAGTAATACGCTCGAATAAATATTAAGAAGAAAAGATCTTTATAAAAATGTCAGAAAAACTTCCTAACTACACTTTACTTTTAGAGTATATTCCAAACCGTCCCAAAAAAAAAGGGTGGTGATGTCCAGCGCGTAAAACCTGGATCCAGAGAAAGACCTTAGTGCGAAGTAAAAGTATATTGATGAAACGAGAGATGAATAGGAATTATAACTCGAAAGCTCAAGGACGAAAAGCTTAAATAAAAGTATCAAAATACTTAAGGTGTGGTTAAATTGTCAGGAAGACTGAGTAATCTGGTATCGGAAAGTTTTTTTGTCGGTATGACTTTTGTATATAATTTCCTACAGAGACAGAGAACTCATTTTGCGAAATAACTCGACTTTTTTAACTAAATGAAGTACAATGTATGCAAATCTACAACACAATAAATCAACAATCAATTATATCGATCGTTTCATCCATCCACCCGAACTCAAATCGATCTACATACGTAGGCACTTCCCAAACAAACTCACTCGTATATTTACCAAAATAAATTTTTTTAACCGAGAGAGTGTAGGCCTAATCATCGGCGACGGTGCTGATGTAAATGAAATGTTCGAATTTTATTTGGAAATTGTGTGTTACTACAAAATATCCATAATTTACAAGGTGTACAAATGATTGACTTGTGTTTGGGTCTGCTACAAATATTTACGAGTCTATGAGCGACGAGCGACGAACAATAAACGCCGCGTTACACGAATTTGTCGGGATATGCGTTGAGGTAGTGGAGAGGAAAATGTGGAAATATTTTAGTGTGGGTGTTTGGTGCAAGCTGTCTTGCAACCGGCAAGTGCTTCGGTGGAGTGTCGAGCGGAAATCTGTACTGGCGCTACGGTCGATGCTTTGATAGACCACCTGCTGACAGGAAGTTTTTGTTGGGAGAATTCTTGTGAGAAAAATAATATATGTATTCTCATTTCATTCTCATTAAAAGTTCAGTACATATGTGGTGACAGAAGTTCCTCAATTGCAAGTTATGTGTGCTTTGAATGTGTGTTCGGTGAATAAGTGCAATTAGAACGCTTGTTCGACTACAATTGCTTCTAATTTCCATAAATGTTTAAAATAATATTTTGTTATATTTTTTCTTCTTTGTTCTATAATACATATATCTTGTTGTTATAGTGCAGCATTGTTTGTTGTTTTTAACTTTGTTTGGAATTTTATTTTCTTAGTAAAGTTCAAAGTAAAATTTATTTATTTTCTTATTATTCGAAAAATATAATAAATATTTTATTAAAAGCTCATGATACTGGTGAATGAAACATCTTTTTGTTTCAATTAAAATATAAGTTCCCAAGCCTATACTGATCAGTACGCAAGGAATACTTTCAAGTGTTTCAAAAAGAGCTTTTCCACTTTTATTCCACTTTTAATAATTGTTGTAATATAGAGACAATTTTCCCACGTTCAGAGATCTTACTAGCCCGATCCGAACTGCCAAGGATCAATTTCAAATACACGAATAATTCTTGAGGTTATGAGATCTAACAACAACAACAAATTAATCGAACAAAAAATAATACATAAATACCTTAGATTTTTTATACTCTCGCAACAAAGTTGTCAAGAGAGTTTATAGTTTTGTTCACATAACGGTTGTTGGTAGGTCATAAAACTAAACGAGTTAGATATATGGTTATGTATATCAAAATGATCAGGGTGATGAGACGAGTCAAAATCCGAAGTCTGTCTGTGCCTCCGTCCGTCCGTGCAACGGGTAACTTGAGTAAAAATTGAGATATATTATTGAAACTTGGAACATATGGTTCTTGGGATCATGAGAGGGTTGCTTTCGAAGATGGGCAAAATCGGACCACTGCCACGCCCACAAATTGGCGAAAACCGGAAACACATAAAGTATCATAACTAAGCCATAAATAAGGTTATAAAAACATTTGGAACAAAGGATCGTACCAGGAAGGGGCATATTTGGATGTAATTTTTTTTGGGGAAGTGGGCGTGATTCCGCCCCCAAATCGGTTATTTGTATATATCTCGCAAACCAATGAAGCTATGTAAACCAAACATTCTGCAGTTGGTTCTCTTACGCCACGCCATGAAAATAGTTGAAATCGGATATTAACCACGCCCGTCTCCCATTCAAAGGTAAGGTTGAAAATTACTAAAAGTGCGTTAACTCACTAACGAAAAACGTCAGAAACACTAAATTTTACAGGATCAAAAACCATATCTCATGGAACTATTCGACCGATTTCAATGAAATTCGGTATATAATATTTTCTTTACACCGTGATGACACGTGTGGAAAATGGGTAAAATCGGTTCACAACCACGACTACTTCCTACATAACTCAATATTGAATTCCATCTTATTCCTTTACTTTATAATATATACATAAGGAACCAATGAAGATTGCTAAATAAAATTTTACACAAATAGTGTATATGATCTGTGGCATCACTTGTGAAAAAATTGTCGAAATCGAACTGTAACTTTTCAATGACCCGGATATCGAATATGAAGAACTCAGTGCCTTATTGAAATTTTTTACCGAAAATATCGGTAAATCTCTCAGATATCTTAATTTAATTCATTGGAAATCTTTTCCTTCTAATAGTGTGTTTCTGTACCAGAAATGGTTAAAATCGGGTCATAACTTCCCCTAGCTCCCATATACCTAATTATAGGATTTTCAAAAATACGATGGGCTTAATAGCTTACAAATCGGAAATTGGTTTAGGAATTAGCTCAGTCTATAAACTATATATGATGATTTTCTTTTTACTATTGGACTTTATACCGAATATATGGGTCAAATATAGCAATAAATTGCGAGAGTATAAAATGTTCGGTTGCACCCGAACTTAGCTTTTCTTGTTTTCTAGTAGTAAAATTTGATTTATTCCTGTAAATTGCACAATTCAACACTCTTCAAGGTCTGGCGTATCAAAAATCAATTTGAATTTCATCAATTTATTAATAAATTTACAAATTCAAATTTACTATAGTAAAGAGGTAACTCCACAAGCCTCTAATATGCAACAAAGTGAATACATCGGCATAATATACCTTCCCGCATCGCCCTATATTAACAGTTTAAGGTGTGGGTGGTCTCTGTAATGCTATAATAATCAATCCACGAAGCACTAAATAAATTGATTCTACAACAGTACATACATATTCACATAGAGTGCATATATTATATAAGAGTATGCCTATATATACACATAATACTATCCGTTACTAGACGATTGTAATACCGCATGAACGATTGAACAAATACAAATGTATATGTATGTACTGGTAGTTTGACTGGCACTTTGTCGATGTTGATTGCTAGCCGGATGATGTTTTAGGTTAGGTCATAAGCTTCTTGATGCCATAGCATACTCATATATGTACATATGGAGATGGGTCTGTTTCTGTGAGAATTTGTGTATCTGACGGTTTTTGGTGCGTGCTTGGCTTATTTATGCCAATAAATTTGTTAAATTGACGATAAATAATCATAAAACAATCCGTTGCAACTATATTTTAGGATATACTATACAGCTGATGGTTGAGTGAACTCAATACAGTACTAGTATATACTACAATTATATATTGATCTGTATTTATAGATATTCAAAAAGATTTTTTAATATTTTTTATAAATTCTAAAGTAAATTTTAGTTTTAGGTCATTACAATTAATTTAATCCGAAATTTTTCTTTCTTTTTAACAGTATAAAACAATTTACGTAAAAGTAATTACTCAGGAACTTAAATACTTTATCGTTCTTACGTAATGGACTGGCGCTAGAATAATGACTTCAACTAATTTTATTATTTCGCTCTTTTTTTAGTTTATATTTTTTTTCTAAAGGCATAAAAATATGCTTGCAGATAAATTCTTTCCTTTATATTTTTATTTTCGACATTTTCAATGTATACAAAATTAAAAAAACCTATAAATTTATTGTTTTTCCAGCGAAAATCGATTAATAAATATTTTAGCGGTAGACGCCTTTTGACTTAAACATATACTAAATTGGTAATCATTGTTTAATTATGAGAGCGCTGAATGTTTAAAAATATATCTTAAATAAATTAAGACTATTTTAGGTTAAAAAATAGACTAAATATTTTATTAATAAGAAAATGTCGGCGGATTGTAAATTTTTCCAGAAGTTTCGTCTAGCAACAACAGTAAATACTGTTATAATCACCGTCACATCATAAATATTAATGATATATGCCTTAATTACTAATAAAAGTACTTTTGAATTACGATTACAACTGCAATTACTAGTACCATTACCATTACATGCATGTAATTACTTTCATGGTGCCAAAATTTATAAAGTGAAGACATAAATTACTCTGGTACTCCGTTTATAAGTACGAGATATTCGATTGTATCATCGATACTGCATTACAATTACTATAATCATTACTATTGTATACATTTAATTACTCTTGGCAGAGATTTCGCAAAACTGATGTAAAATACTCTTTTCAGAACTGCGGAAATGAATTAAGATTACAATTAACATTACTATTATTCATTACAATGGTATATAATGGTAAGACTTAAAATACTTTTGTACTCTGTTTCTATGTCAGAAATATTGGATTATACTTATATCCTTTGCATTACAATTGCAATTACAATTGCTATAATCATTACTATTGCATGTATTCAATTACGATCGAATGAGATTACGGAAAACTGCTGTAAAACTGTATTTTTCAGTACTGCCTCGAAGTAAATACTGACAATTGAATGCATTATTACCAACCGAAAACCCCTTCATTTGTGCTTTTTTACCAGCAGCACTAAACAATTTCCGTTGCTCACAGATCACATAGCCTTCCGCTAAGCACGCATTCAATACAGTTAATCTCTTCAACATTAATTAATATGAGCATTTTTCAACTACTTCCAAAGCCTCTTCACTACTGACTTACTACCTCTTAGCGTTCGCTATCCACGCGCTGTCACATTGCACCCAATAATGGTTGATATTGCAAGTTATTGCTGCTGTTGCTGTGCTGAAAATTATTGCCAGTATTTGCGTACATTATTTTTAGCATTAATTATGTGAGGCGCACGATGCTCAGATCTTCCTCATTGCATATAAAATCCGGTTGCATGCCACAAGGCTCCTACTACTACCAATCACACCGTTTGCTGATTGCTAGCGTAAAAACTAGTGCACCTTGAGTGTAAAAAATTTGCTACTCACTCACAATGTTGCAGCAACAATTCCGGTTTCATTGCGTTCGGCTCGAGCGAATTCTTTCAATACAGTTCCTGAAATCTTCGCTCCTGTCACTTAATGCTTTCGCGTGCGCAATGTTTGTATTGGCTTCGCATTTTTTGGATTACCACGAGTAATTTTCTATTCATACTCATATCATTTAATATTTTAGTGGCGTAATTTTTCATACACTTCGAGAAATATTTTAGAAATTCAATTACTATAGATTAGTACTGGTTAGATCTGGCATCAATACTGGTAATGCTAGTGGAAAAGGTAATTGTTAAGCTTATGGTGGAAAAATTATGTATTTGAGAGTAATTGTAAATTGTAATCATACGATAAAAACTTACAATAGTAAAGTAATGCTAATTGTAATTAGCGTTTGATTATTCGAAATGAAATGAAAATTGTAATCATATTGCCTAAAGAAATGGAAATTGTTCTGGTAGTGAGATTTTAATAATGTAATGTAATTGACAAAAACATTTGCAATTGTAATGGTAATGGTAATGGTGCCGATAATTATTATTGTAATGGTAATTGTGATTTCGAATACTAATTGAAAACTAATTGTATTGTTTCATGCAATAAATAATCTACATGTAATTGTAATTTCATATTGGTAATTGTAATAGTACTCCAAAAAGTAATGGTAATTTTTAATGCATTTCTAAAATTTACGTATATCTGGCGTTAAACAAATTATTATGCGCTTTTTAAAATAATTGTAATCAGAATGGTACTGATACTGTAAAAAGTAATGGTGGCTATAAAAGTAATTCAATTTTAAATATTTTTGTGATCGGTAAAATAATTCTACTTGATGTTGATGGTGATGTTGGTTATCTTTTATTGTAGTGATTATCATACTAATTATATTGATATGTTACAGTAATTCGTAAGTAATTTCAAAGTAATCATATATTTAATATTATTGTAATCGCACTGGAAATATTAAGACTTTTATGTTAAAAATTATGAAATATTTATAGTTTTTATATGCTAATTCTATTTGGTAATTACATTTATATTGGTAATGGTAATACATTAGAAAGTTTATGATAAAAGTATTCCAGTTCAACCATAAAAATATAATATATACTGGATACTAGAATGACTGAATTTTAATGGTAATTAACATTTTGTTAGTAACGATTATGTAATCGGTATTTGTTGATTATGTATCTGGAATTCTGCTAACATGCATCATGCAACTGTAAACCTATCACATGTGTCTCTAACTTTGTACCGACGAAACTTTTTATATAAAGTCACTAAACTCCGTTGTCCTTTTGAACTCTCTCGACGCTATTGACTGAAAGAATTAAAGCAGTATTGCGCTACATCTGTATAACCACAACATGTGATTGCATGATTGTTGCGTGATATTTGGAATTTTGTAATATAAACAAATACAAATAAATCAGAAAAAAATGATATAGATAAAGGCGACTACCGGTTAAACGAACGAAAATCACCCAACAATAAACCTTAAATATGCATTAAACATTTATGCAATTATTCTAATATGAAGTGGCACAAGTAGAGGCCGACAAGCTGCCGTTGGCGCCGGAGCTTCAAATCTAGTTTTATCCTGCCAATTTATGACTGCCACCAGACTAATACAGCTGCAATAGTTGCAGTGTGGGTGGCAATAGGAGACACGAAGCTGCGCAATATTCTTGCACTGACACTCTTCAGCGCCCCATCTGCCGCCAAGTTCGCTACAACACACACAGACACCTATGTTCCACATGTGTATGTATGTGTTTTGTATAAATATAAATGCGTCTCATTATATATTCGCTGATACGCGAGCGACGAAAATTCGCTACAATTATTCCACAGTTACCACAGCATACACAGCGTTTGGTGGCAACTTTAGCGGCCAGAGCCAGCAGCACAGATATCGCTGAGTTATTCCTAGCAATATATCAATAAATTACCGCCATCAACATTTGCTGGCAATTACTAAGAGATAGCAGGCGAAAATAAAACAAAAACAACAACATATATTGTATTTCGCCTATCGAATTGGTTGGTACTTAAATGAAAACTACCTACAAGAGTCACAAAATTTACGAAATGACACATTTATCGCACCCGGAAAACTTCAGCAAACATGTGACGCGTGGCTGCGAGGCGATGATGTTGTGGTGGAGAAATGTTGAAAGAATGCTGAGCTTGGTATAAAGTGATTGAGTTCTGAGCGTTTGGAACACTGAGAATAAGTGTTTTAAAGAAATTAGTCAAATTGATTTATCAAAAGACCGTTAGAAGAGAATAACAGACATAAAAAAATGGAAACTTTTTAAGAGCTTAAATGTGACCATGACAGGCTGATAGATGTTCTTGAACAGCTTTTTCATATAAGAGTTATAGAGGGCTCTTAAAAGCAATAACTTCGGATACAAATTATTCTACAGAAAAAATTTAAACCATATGTACCAAGGTCAGGCTGCTGAAATTCTTTATAGGGCTTAAACCGATATACTAGGGAGGATCGAAAATCATGGTGCTAGAATATTGAATTATGAGATGAACTACTAGATTTCTTGCTGTCGGTTGTTCCAACTTCAAATTGGCGATTTTTTAATATGTATATTGGTTCGCCATTTTGAATTTTTGAAAAGTAATGTAAAATTCGTAATCCGCGACTCCAAGAACCTCGGGGGTTCTAGTTTCAAGCGATTCCGGTGAAATTTTCTAAATAGCGTCTGCCATTTTGGACCCGCCATTTTGCATTTTAAAAAACCGACATCGGATTCGTAATCAGCGACCCGGCAAACCCCCGAGTTAAAAACGCTATCCACCATATTGGTTTTCTGGAATTATGTCAAAACCCTGATGCGGTTAAATGAACCTCGGATTCGAATTCAGCGACCCCAAAAACATAAGGCACACGTTGTAAGACCACCAGGTAATCGAAAACATTTTTTTTGGCTGTGTAATCATTTTGTATAGAAAGCTTAAAGCTCTCAAAGCTTGCCTTGCTTTTGGATCTTTATTTGTTGATCTTTGAATGACTTGAGGAGACATCCCGATGCTTGATAGAATTAGATATATTGAGATAACTTCAAATCCAGATGTATATCCAGAGCATCTTCCGTAACTTCATGATTAAACCGCCTTCAATTTACATAAGAAAAGGGAAGACTTCTTAAAGGAATCAGAACGATTTATAAATAAGGTTGGCAATATCTCCCTTCCGACTACAAAAATTTTATTACTAGAGCTCCAGGGTCAATACGGAAGAGGCGGAGTGAGTTAAAAGCTGTTCAATGATCAATTCTCCATTCTTAATAGTCTCAAGCGCCTTCAAAATATATTATTTCAACAACTGGGATTTAATTTTGGATTTTTTCTTTCTTTCAATCAGGTGGTATAGATTCTTTGTCCTAACCAAGGGGGTTACTATAGTAAAACCTCTTTTCATAAGTCGAAATTATCGAGCTTGTTCCCATCTCGATTCTGGAACCGAATTCGAAAATTTTCTCAAGAAAAAAAATAAAACTGACTAAAACTGAAATTAGACCACAAGAATCAGAAAAAATAGAGAAAATTATACTGCCGCCCGCCTAAACATATGCAATATGTTCATTTATTCTGTTCATACGCAAACTATTCATATATTCATTTTAAATGGAATAAAAAACTTATCATAAAGTTCACCGTTATTTCGCCAACGATTGCGTGGTCACATTATTTCGATTGGATATCATGTCTCACTTACGTGAACGGGCCGCGGCGGCGATATTTTGGAAACCGCGATTGCCCTCAATCGCCGGTCGACTGCGGTGCAAAGAATGATTTGTGTTAAATATTCAAAAAATAAACATATTATTGATGTGCATAAATGCCGGGAGATATTAAATAAATTTATTGACGTTATTTGTGTTGTTGACAAATATTCTTGTATCTGTTTAGCCCACTAAAGCAACGCTAATTATTCCATACACTTTTGCTTTCATTTCGTTTTAGGTGAAAAATATACGAAATTCTCGCTTTGGAAGGCAGCTTAAAGTGGTTTGAGACTCCGCTATCCGCAAGCAACCAATGAAGGTTGGAACAGTGCGACGTCTGCGAGAGTTTGGGAACTGCTGATTGGAGCGCGCGCCAACTGCTGGTCTACAACGGTCACTGGAGAGTTTTAGCAGAGACACGGAGCATGTGTTCCATTTTTCATAATCGCATCAACTATCGCGGTTTGCGCAGCAATTCCAGTGGCAGCAATAGTAGCGGCAGCATAAGAGATTTAAGCAAAGAATTGGATGCGGATCGCAATAATAATGGTGGCAGCGCTGGGGGAGCTGTTGTGGGAGTCAGCGATCAAAATGAACACAACGGGGATGGCGCGACTGAAAGAAAAGCGGATACCCGGTCGCCTCTGAAGAGCGCTAACTCCACGCCGGACAGCGCAGTTGTCGACGAGAACGCCGATCCGCAGTGCAATATGCGTGCGGCCAGCGTAGAACTGGCAGAGCAACGTAGCAGTGTCGAACGCGATGAAGGCGAAGACGAGTCGGAAGAGTTGGCGGGCGATAGCAATGAGGCGCTGGATTTATCCGTGCTGCCGAGCAATCGACTGCCCGGTAGCGGTCATGTAGCATTGGAGGCTTTACAACACACCAAAGTGGCGGTGGCGCAATTCGCCGCCTCAGCGCTGAGTGGCGCACAGAATTACGGCGAAGCCATGAATGAGCTAGCGATGGTGCAATCGACGATACTGAATGTGCAGCGGCAACATCTGATGCAACTGCAACTGATACAGCATCTGCAGAGTCAACTCAAGCGCGCTGGGGATCTAACAATGGATGCGGAACAGCTTGAGGATGAACAGCAGGCTGAAGATGAGTCCGAGCACTCAGCGCCAAAGCGCCGATTCTTGCAGACGCCACCGGCAGAAACGGAAGAGAAGCGGACAACAGCTGAAACTGCGGATGTTGCTCGTCGATGCGCGATCGAGTCGACAAATACTCACAACAACTTGCAAACTGGTGAACCGCTCAGACCTAAGCGTCCCGCATCTACGACGAATGAAGAGAATACAAAGACTGAAGTTATAACCAATACAAAGACGAGAGAGCAGGTGTCAAAGCATGCCAAAAATGAGGAAGGTACTGGTATTACAAATCTCAGTACTGTCGGTCCTACACCACCAACCCATAATACCGCAACCAACAACAACTATCAACCCTTGATGTGCGACATTAGCTCCTCACTCGCCTCGAGCATTATCACGAATCATGATCCACCTCCAGCACCCAATGAGCCCAACTGTTTGGAGATGTTACAGCGACGTACTGAAGAGGTGCTCGATTCGGCTTCGCAGAGCTTGCATGCTTCACATCTGGAGGAATATGAGTACTCGCAGAAGGATGCGCAGGGTAGGGGTGAAATCTTTAAGCATCGCTGCAAGTATTGCGGTAAGATCTTCGGCTCTTTCTCGGCTTTACAGATACACTTGCGTTCACATACCGGAGAACGTCCATTTCATTGCAATGTCTGCGGCAGCAAATTTACAACGAAGGGAAATCTGAAGGTCCACTATCAACGGCATACACAGATATTTCCACCAATGTTGCTAGCGCCTGGTCCAGGTGGCACGGTTGTCGAACAGTTTCCGTCGTATGGCGCACCAGTCGGCGGACCACCGCTGATGCCAGGTGTGACACCAATAAGATTATCTGCACCTGCGGAGGATTGTACGCAGCTGAGTTGTGAGGAGCCTGTGCAGCTCGCACACAAGGAAAAGTACGACGAACAAGCGAAGCAACCAATAACTAACCGCGGCACAAAGCCTGAAGCACCAATTTCACCCATTGATACGCCACAGGACCTAAGTAAGCCGCATCATTCGCCAGTGCTGCGTGAAACTCCGACTATCTTAGAGCCGCGAAAGTCACCAAAGACATCACCGGTAATAAAACCAAGTGTAGAAGCTAAACACGAAAAACCGGAGCGTACTAACAGTCAAAACCCGCCACCAACAAATCAACATGCGCCTAAACGCAGCAGTAGCGCGCGAAAGCGGAACTCTCGCGCCAATACGCCTCATGCCGGCGCCAGCGAATCGCGTAAAATGCATGCACACGAGAAATCTGAACGAGAGCGCGAACGCATGCTGGAAGGCGGTGAGTTCCTGCACAAGTCCGCATCGGCCTTACGGCGCTCATCGCTGAGTCGTAATTCCAGCAATAGTGGGCTCGAGCCGCCGCATATCTCGTCCGAGTACTCACTGGCGCAGATGGAACGCATTATTGATAAATCCTGGGAGGATCTCATCGAGATCGACACCACATCGGAGACTTCGAAGCTACAGCAGCTCGTGGATAATATCGAGAATAAGCTAACCGATCCGAATCAATGCATTTTCTGTCACAAAGTGATGTCCTGTCGCAGCTCGCTACAAATGCACATACGCACACACACCGGCGAACGACCTTTCCGGTGTAAAATATGCGGACGTGCCTTCGCAACCAAAGGTAATCTGAAGGCGCACATGAGCATACACAAAATCAAACCGCCAATGCGCAGCCAATTCAAGTGTCCCGTCTGTCATCAGAAGTTCTCGAATGGCGTCATACTGCAACAACACATACGCATACACACGATCGATGACGGCAGTGGCACTTTGGTCGGCTTGCCGGGCGTCAACCTAAACGGTGGTATGTTGGGTGCATTCTCACTGCCAATGGGCGCACTGCCACCGGGCACACCCAACACCGCCGAAGCTGTGGCGGAGCATAATGCACGCATGAAGGCGCACATGGATGCAGCGATCGAGGATCAAAACTCGAATAAGTCAATGGGCACTTCGGACAACTTTGATTTCTCCACGACGTCCGATTACTCCGGTCAGCGTTCCGGTTCGTCGCAAGGTGATTTCGACGACTTCATGACCATGGACAGCACAGATGATTCACGCGAAAACACGAGCTCTATAACGCCCTTCGATCGTCGTCTAGCCGACGAGTATGCCGACGAGCATATGCATGAGTCCGTTGGTGAACGCGGTGAAAATGCTGACCTGCCCAATCCGATGGCCGCCATGGCAGCTGCTGCGGCTATGGATCTCTCGGCGCGTGGTTTCCCCACAAATGGTGTGACACAGAAGGCGCTGGAACATCATCTACCCATGTTGGGTATGTCACCGAATTTTCTGCTAATGGCTGCGGCGCGCGAAGAGATGCAAATGTTGGGCGCGCACGCCAAATTTCCGCTATTGCCTTTCGGACCGCTGGGATTTATGGGTAAGTGTGGTGGTCGGTCTTCTTGGTAGGAATGTGTGAAAAAGTGCTTAGTGTAATCTAGCTCGGAGCGTTCATAGCCGCTTTAAATTTCTTATGCGCAATTTAAAAAGGGTAAAATTCCATTACAACGTCATCTTTCATTTCGTAGACGCCTCAGCTGCTAGGAGCGGTGTCAGCAATACTGAACTCTCGCTGTCATGATACAAGGAAAAACAGTGTTCTTAATTAACGATCGCGCATTTCCTCGATTCTTAAGCTTTTTCTCTTTAACAGATTTATATTTACTCACCACAATTCTTTGTTTGGCTCACGCTGTCACTACAATTCAATACAATAAACTTCATTCGACTCGCGCTAGCTCGTATTTCTTGTGTCATTTTCGCGCTGTCAAGTGACACATCTGCAGCGAAAATGACAAAGACTCGACGTCTGTGCCCTTTGACCTCACGCGCAGTGACAAGCGACGCGTTTGGCGTACAATTTGAGCGGCATAATTCAATTTATAGACTCGTAAATAGCTTCGTAGCGCGCAGGAAATCACTGCATACGCTTGTATTGTGCAAAAAACACTCGCCGACGAAGCTGTACGCTCGTTTGCTAGCGTTGACGCATGAATCAATCGCGCTGTCGGCTTTGGTGGCGCTATTTTGGTATAGTTCGTTAGTTTTTCATTTATCAGCGTGCTAAATAAGATCATGCGTGTATATCGTATATAACAGTCCCCATTTAATGAGTAGGCAATAATTTAAATTTAAATAAAAAACAGCTGTAAGCATGTTCAACACATTTGCAATGTGTTTATTGATGTATATTTATCATTTCCCCCGATTTTTAGTGTCACAACTCTTTTTTGTTGAGGAAAATTTATCGTCAGTGAAATTAATGCTTCGGATGTGTGAGAAGCTCCTCAAAAGCAAGAAAGTTATTTATTACAAAGGAAACGACTCTTTAAAAATGGGAACCAAATGAAAAAGACACCTATTCAAGGCTATTGAGCTCCCATTTTTTGATAATCAGGCGATAAATTTCTTGCTATCACGAATATATCGATTATTATTCGAGTAAACCGAACAACAGAAGTGGGTCCCGAGCTCAAAATCAAAGGCAAATCAAGTTGTTTCAAGTTCTCAAAGCTTACAGATGGAAAAATAAAAAAAGTATATAGAGAGAGACTTATAACTAGAGCTTCACTCATTCATTCCAATATTACTATCAGAAATCAGTCTATATCACACTCAGCTATACCCTTCCAACTTCGTTAAATATACTAAAGAAAACTGGATAAAGGAAAATGGGAAAAAGGAAGTATATAGTCAAAAATATACAAAAATATAAAAGTCTTATGATTAGGTATATGAGAGCTAGGGGAAGTTACACTATAAGAAGAAAAATATTTCCTCTAAATTAATTCATTCATTTTCCACACATGTCATCAGGATGTCAAGAAAATATAACCGAATTTCATTCGAATCGGTCGAGTAGTTCCTGAGATAAGGTTTTTGACCCATAAGTGGGCGATGCCACGTCCATTTTCCATTTTGTAAAAAAATCTGAGTGCAGCTTCCTTCTGCAATTTCTTCTGTAAAATTTAGTATTTCTGACCTGTTTCGTTAGTGAGATAACCCGCTTTTAGTAATTTTCAACCTAACCTTTGTATGGGAGGTGGGCGTGGTTATTATCCGATTTGAAATAATTTCATGATGTGTGGTGTGGTACGAAAGAGAACCGAGTACAGTTTGGTTTATATAGCTTTAATGGTTTGCAAGATATGTATATACAAATAACCGACTTGGAGGCGGGGCCAGGCCCACGGGGTCGGGCCCACATCCAAATATGCCCCTTCCTAGTGCGATCCCTTGTTCCAAATTTTACTTTTATAACTTTATTTATGGCTTAGTTATGACACTTTATGTGTTTTCGGCTTTCGCCAATTTGTGGGCGTGGCAGTGGTCCGATTTTGCCCATTTTCGAAAGCAACCCTCTCACGGTCCCAAGGAACATGTGTACCAAGTTTCTTCAAGATCTCAATTTTTACTCAAGTTATCCGTTGCACGAACGGACAGACAGACATTCGGATTTTGACTCGTCTCGTCACCCTGATCAATTTGATATATATTACCCTATATCTAACTCGTTCAGTTTTATGACTTACAAACAACCGCTTTGTGAACAAAACTATAATACTCTCTTAACAACTTTTGTTGCGAGAGTATAAAAATTATAATTATTATATGTATATACTAGAGTTTAATACCTTCATAACCATACTATTTCTCTTCATTTCTCTTCTTAGGTCTCCACCCCCAAACGCATTTGTGCAATGTATGCTTCAAGATCTTCCCCACTACGACAGCATTGGAGCGTCACACGCATAGTGAACATACCAAAGATGTTGCTAATAACACAACAAAAACGACAACAACAACACCAACAGCAGTAGCTACTTCGTCAGCCACAACAACTACTTCTCTTGCTAGCAACAACAGCAGTAATACAGCGACAACAAGTGCCACTGCATCGGCAGCACTAGACACAACCAGTCGTTCTACGAATTGCGATGGAGCATCACCAACATACAATGCGAAGGTGAGTAGAAGCAATTGAAATGGGAAAAAGGGAGAAATTCGGGGGAATGTGATTTGCGCTAACTAATGTAACTCATAAATTTCGCAATATTTCATATTAATTACCTACAGTGAACTGAATAAAAGTGGGCAGAAATTAATTTACGTTTTGAAGAGATGTATACCCAGTGAGCGTGAAGTGTGGTCTTTAAAATATTTTTTTTTTTCAGATAATATTAAAGTTTAAACTAAAATTTTCTGTATTTTAAGTGAGTTAGTGTTGCCACATGTTTTAAAACCCAGCACAATTTATTTATTTTTCATGAGAGGGGTTTTTCTTAAATTTATATTTTATTTTTCCCAGAAATTCGATTTTTATAATTCCTTTTACTCCGAAATTAGATAAAAAATCGTACCGATCTGTTCTGTAACGGTCTTTTGGTGTTATTATTTGTATATACAAATTACGAAATTTTAGTCAGAAAGTCAAAATTGCTACTTATGGGTTTACTATTTGAAAGAACTTAGGTAGGTAGGTAAAGTGGATGTTAGATGACGCGCCTAGGTTTTTAGAAGGCTAATTGTGAATCCACCGGGACTCAAATCCCCTTACACTAGAATGTCCTTTGTGAACCACTCTGGGGCTTTTATGAAGTTGAGCAACTTAACCAGTTTGATGTTCGCAACCTCCGAGATATCGTCGAGAAAACCGTGTCAGATTGTTGAGATTATTTTCCTGTACAATGCTTTGCATTCACATAGAGGATGCACCACAGTCTCTTCCTCTTATATTTTTACAGTAGTGATTATTTGGCAACCCCAGTTTGTCGGCATGTGTTCCTATCAGATAATAAGCAGTTAACACTTCCTTCCTTTTAAATATATTTAATATATATTACTGATATATATCATATATTTACTGATATATATCAGTAGCCGGTACGTACAGCCTTTATTCCAATCAGGCCACGTTCTCCTGCTAGTTGAGCAAGTCACAGATCCTTTATACCGGGATTCGGCCTATCTATGACCTGCTTATCGATTAAGTGTCTACAAGTGGCCAACAGCATGCACATATCCCCTTTACTGGGATCCAATTGTAAAGTTGTGCCCAATCGCCTGCTTCACAGTTACCCGGAATATCACTGTGTCCAGGAACCCATTGAAAGTTTATCGTATACTAAGAAGTCAGTTCCATTAAAAGCTCATTACATTCTTTTACTATCTTAGAGGAAATTCTTAGGGTCTTAAGTGATTTTAATGCCGCTTGTCTGTCTGTAAAAATATAAATATTTCTCGTGGAAGTGCCCTCTTTGCAGGCTTTCTTTTATTGCAGTAATCTCTGCTTGAAAACCGCTGCTGTTATCTGATATTCGGAAGGCGATTCTAGTATCTAATTTTTAGTACTTACTCGAATAAAAAATATTTTAAATTTCCCTATAGGGGGTTTCTTAGACGTCTAGCATTTCCTAGAGAGATAGCTGTCAAATCAGCTGTTAAAGTAAAAATATGTATTTTACGTATATAATACATTGTTCAGTCATTTTGGAAAATCTCTTAAGAATCTAAAAATGTATCCACTAAGCTCCCTAATAAGTCAAATCCGGCATGAAAAGTTTGTTTTTGAGACGCAGTTTGACTTTAATCATAGTATCAATAAAAGCTTTTCTTTTTTGACTGTTAAAGCCATGTGCACCCATCTAATCAATTTATTGCCCACTGGGTTTCTCAAAGAACACTTGTTTTTCCTCATTGCGCATATAATTCATTTGAATATTAACAAATGACAGCTGAGATCAAGTCGGCCTAACGTCATTATTTGTCAGTGTCTGAGCGCATGCCAATATGTTATTGGTGTTGTGTTGTGTTTTTTTTTTGTTGCAATACGAGTTTTTTGCTGCATGTTGCTACATAATAAACGTCTTTACGGATCATTAATTAAAATGTGCTTATGCGCCATTCGGGTATTCGTTTAAACGTGTAAAAGCCCCGTAAACCTCTTAAACCGTGTATATTTACGAATGCGTAAAAATCTGGCAGCAACTTATATGGAAATTCATTTAAACACATTACGCACCAATGTCAGTGTGTAAAGAACACTTGTAAATTTACGATATTGCAAAAGCAACCCTACCAAACGACCAGCTGATGAATATTATTGTGAAAATTAAAATGGAAAAGGTAAGAATGAAACTCGGAACATAAATTTTATTTAATTGTTGCAATTGTTTTATATTTCAGGATAAAAAGTTAAAGCCAAAGCGTCTACGGCTGAAACCGTCCCATCGCTGGACAGAGTCGCAGTCCCTGCAGCTGTTGCAAGCAGTATCCGACGCAATTAAAGATAGTCCAGAATCTTTTGAGGTAAGGGTTTTAGAAAAGTGAAAATGTTTAGGTACATATGTTTGTTTTAACACGAATTTACGCATATCTTCCAGAAACCGACCTCCCAAAGGTTTTACGAAAAATTGCAGCAAAATACACCGGCACTTCAATCTGTCGTTTGCGTAGCTATGAAAAGCAAAATGAGGTATCTCAAAGCGTTGTACGTTGCCGCGGCAGCCTGGAAAAACAAAACTGGGTCTGGACTACTCGCTAATGGTGACGAGTCAAGCGTATCAGCGCATGTCAACAAAATTTGTCCCAACTTTGACTTACTGGAAGTTATCTTCGGGCAACGCAAAAATGTAAATCCCGGAGTAATTTTTGAAAGCACTGACAGCATTGAAGTACTGGCTGATTCCCCTTGTGCTGATAGTTCGTTAAACGATACCATCGATTCCTACGACTTGTGTGCGCTCGATTGTGAGGATTTAGTTGACCCAATATTACCTATAAGTATAAGTAGCGATTGCAGTGCCGCCGCCGCGGCAACTTCTACACCACAAAGTTCGTTGGACTTTAGAAGTTCAACAAAAAAACCAAAAAGAAAGAGTGAAGCCCCGTTCAATAAATTGATTTTTATTCAGGAGAAAAGGTTGGAATTAGAAGTTAAGAAAATAGAATTAGAAAAAGAAAAAGAAAAGAATGAGGTCGAGTTGAAAAGAATTGAACTGAATAATCAATTAGAAATGAAAAGAATTGAAACTGAATCAGAAAAAGAAACCAAACTGGAAATTGAAAAACTGAAACTTGCTAGTGAAGAACGCATTAAAATGTTTGAAATAGAGTTAAAGTTAAAATCAAAATAAATGTGAAACTTTAAGAGATTTCACATGGTACTTTTTTCGCAAATTTAAAAGATCTCATAGCAAAATACATGTATATTTGAATGTAACTAAATGTTAATAGGCACAGAAGCACTTTTTATTTTTCTGTAAATAAAAGCATATATTAATGGATTTTAAAGATATGTAAACATGAGTTTCAATACTTTATTTTTAAGTTTCCATTAGTGATAACAATGAAAGGCGCTTAGATGCACCTTCAACTGTTGGTAAGTTTTGATCCCCAGGCTCGTCGACTTCACTGTTTTCACTAATGCTTTCTTCGTCAACATCAAAACCACCGTCGTTTTCTTTTAATATAATATTGTGCAATATCGCACAAACTAATATCCACCGGCATGCAAACTTTACCGAATTATCACTCTTTATTTGAATTTTGAGTTCTTTCAAGCTATTAAAACGTTCTTTCAATAAACCAAAGCAATGCTCAATTCTTATTCGGTACTGGCTGAACGTTCTGTTGAACAGAATTCGTTGATTCAAGGTGCCTTCCGTTGCGTTTATTCTAAAAGGAGTAATAAGGGTCGAAGTTAATTTATATGCACTGTCTGCAGCTAACCACTCTGATCCTGTTAGCATTTCAGTGGCGTTTGTGGATAGCTCGCAATTGTTGTATATCCTAGCGTCGTGAACACTACCGGGATACCCCAATACCATATGACGAATTACTAGTTTGTGGTCACACACACATTGAGCCTTAAGTGAATATATATGCTTGCGAGAAAAATATGCTTCGCAATCTACAGTGGGTTTTTCCGCCAATTTTATCTCCGTTCCATCTACGTAGCCAACACAATGTGGTAGCTCACTGAGTGTTTGAACAACTAAAGCTCTACGCTCTACAGGGTCCGGCCAAAACAGAAACTGAGTTTTCCTTTTAATAATTGCATCAAATACCCTGTTGGTCATGACCTATTGAGAAATTTAAAATACAGCTGAAACACAAATTTTAACCGATACATATGTAAATAGCTCACCTGTATTACTCCACCATCGCTAATACCAAACAAACTAGCAATTTTAGTAATTGTTGCTCCTTCTCCACATGAACCCAGTCGGTACATTACTACAGCCAATTGAATTTGGATAGGAAACTGTTTACATGAACGTGGACCATTGAACACTTCGTCATCCTTTATCAGATCAATGATAAAATCAAATGTGGTTTTGCTGACTCGCACAATTTCTCGAAACCTGTTTTCATCCAAATGCGGTAATACATCTATTAAAAAGTTGGGTGATTTTGGGACAGAATGATGAACAAATGTAGATCCATATCTAAAATATGCAGCAGCTGCCAATGCAAAGCTAAAGTCTTCCATAATTTCATCTTCCTTTTTGCGTTGGATTTCTGAAATCATTTATATATTTATGTATATATGCGCCTTTAAAAAATGTAGCATTGACGCAAAACAATTACCGTCATGTTTTCCAAACAGCTCCAACATTAACAAATCAAATACTAGTGATTTTTCGCAAAGTTGAATAAATTTTGCTTTTTCGCTAACTTTCGGCATTTTAATATTTTGACACCCAAACAGCTGTTTAATACATAAATAAGTGGCATTTACACAAAGAATTTGAAGTGCGTTCATGTAACACACTGCGTATTTGCATAAATTTATGCGATGGGTAACATTACACGTTTAAACGAATACCCTTAATATCTTTATGTTTGTATACGTAGTTATATGCATATAAGTAGATATATGAATATAAAAACAACAAAAATATGCATTTTATTCAGACCAAACCACGGCTTAGTAGAACAGCGTGTGGAATAAGGCTTGTCTGCTTTCTCTTTTAAATAATTTTCCTCCTTACAAGCCTCTTATTAATACGAATTCCCCACAACTACTGAGCTTTGTCATTTTTATGAGCATAATTGCTCTCTATTTGGCTTAAATCTTAGCCGTAGAAAGATATCTGTGACATTTTCTTATACATATTTGCCGACTTATGGTTTCTGCCATATTTGAAATGCCACCAATAAGGCGCTTAGCGGCAAATTATGGCTTGTTTATTAACTTTTATTAATTCTACATTTTCTTCAATATATTTTACTTCAAGCTCAATTTACTTATAATCAATAATGCTGGGTTTGATTGGGTAAAAATTGGATTGAACATACTCGTACATACATTGATGTAGTAATAATAGTTTTCTCTCAGTGTTTCTCATAATTGATTTTTGGAATCATACTAATTCGGACTTAATGACTAATATTCATAGATCACTGATTACAGTCTGAAACCATAAATATTTCATGAAGGCAAATTTTTAATTACAACTAGTAAACACCAATGAATTTATACAATAACTATAAATTATTAATAACAACTGAGTAATATATTTTTGTTTTAATTAGTCATCTCTAATTTCGAGGAAATAATTCTCATCATTCAATAATTGCTTAAACTAACTAATAATTATTATAATTTGTACAATTAGTCACTATAAAGCGCAAAAATAATAATATATAATAGTAAAGAATTTTACGAATTCATTATTTTTGCAAATATTCAAAGTATTTAGCAGAACGAACACAGAAATGTGCACAATTCGTATGCATGAGTGAGTAAATATGCTCATAAGTGCATACCCTGTAGGAAAATGCATCAGATGAGAACTGGTTTAATTCTAGAGCAACTGCCGAACTAGTACAAAGTTGTCAATATTCCCCAAAAATCACCAGTCTACAATTAGACACCTTACGAACTCATACGAAGTACTCAAACATTCACCGAACGACAATTGAATTTGCACCGAACTAATACGAAGTAGTTAAAAGTTCACCAATTGACATTTATTTGTTCTCCGAACTCAAATGAAGTAGTTAAATATTCATTTGTCGATCGATTGACTCCCTACGAACACATACGAAGTAGTTAAAGCTCATTGTTTGACAATTAGACACGCTCCGAACTCATACGAAGTAGCCAAAAGTTCACAGAACGACAATTAGGTACTCTCCGAACTAATACGAAGTAGTTAAAAGTATATCGGTCGACAATTTGAAAACCACCGAACTCATACGAAGTGGGCAAAAGTTCACCGAACGACAATTAGACACTTTCCGAACTCATACGAAGTAGTTAAAAATTCTTTTAAAGACTTTTGACTCCCTACGAAATCATACGAAGTAGTTAGAGTTCAATGTCCGGCAATTAGACACTCTCCGAACCTATACGAAGTAGTTAAAAGTATATCGGTCGACAATTTCAAACCCACCGAAATCATACGAAGTAGCCAAAAGTTTACAAAACGACTATTAGATGCTTTCCGAACTCATACGAAGTAGTAAAAACTCACTGATCGACATTTGGCACCCTCCTAACTCATACGAAGTAGTTAAACCGATGAACTTTTTCAATTAGACTAAGCCAAAATAGAATTGTTTATCAAAAATTATACGTCTTAGAAATTTACGCCGGATATATGTATATCTGAAATAGTTTATTTTCGCTGGTTAAAATTTATTTTCCTATCAAAATAAACAATTTTTAAATATTTTATGTGCACAAAATTTGGCTATAATTTGATTTGAAATTGTACAGCAGCATTCAAACTTATTATGAGCGATGGAAAATAAGCAAAAATTTTAACTTAAGTGATCCTTAAACCTACAGTGGTGGGCAAGGAAATGAGGCCAATAAATCGAAATGTTAGATTTGAGTGATTTTAAAGGAATTTATGAGTAAAGGAGACCCTTACAAATGTTTCGTTGCTCCGAGAAATTTCTTATAAAGTTTATAAGTAAATATTTTTAATTTGTGAAGACGGAGTCCCGTAATCTGGCGCTTTTATTAAAAATGTTACACATTTCATTTCACTTAATTTTTACATATGGAAAAATGACATTTACACGATCATTTGCTGTAACCTCACCAACTCAAAATAATTTAAAAGCACAAAGAGTTTGGAGCGCTGTAGCTTCAAGTAGAAGAACAAGTAGACGTTGTAGACACACAATGCAAAGTTGCTTGCAAAAATGAAAAGTTTTAATTGCATTTTAAATGGAGAACAATGTGAATGTTAATGTCGAGACGCCACATTACTACAACAACAGCAATAATAAAAGCAGCAACAACATTTTTGTTGTTGCAAGTAAAACATGCAAGTCGTCGCCTCTTACAATTAAGTAGTTGCAATTTAATGGCATAAACAACAACAAAAGCAACAACAAGACAACAACGCTGCAGACTCTTAGTTGTGGTATGGGGGCAGGTATACGAGTGAAAGTGATTTATTTGCATGGCACTCATAAATTCTTAAAATAAAAATGACACTTTCACACCAAAATGGAATGAATAATGTGTAGCAAATGTGATGGGCAACAATTACAACAAAAATATAAGTATATTTGAAGAAAGAAGTGTTGTGGTATCAAAATGGAAATGGAATTAGTTTAAAGGGTGTCATATATGCAGTTTTTGGAGAGCTTTTGAAGCAGACATTTGAGGGGCATTGAATTAGAATCTTATTAAAGTAAAGAAATATTAAATTAGCTATGTAAGAAAGGTTAAGTTCGGGTGGGTCCAAACAATAAAGACTAACGGACGAGAAGACGAATTAAGAAAAAATTACGAAAATTCATAGAAAAATTATCAACAATGGAACGGGCGATAACCTTATATTCAGTGAAGGGAGTTCTTTTTGATTAAAGAGCATTAATTTCAAATAATAATCTGTTTTGACAGCTACCCGTCTAGGAAAGTCTATGACTCTAAAAGAGTACCTTATATATATTTTTATATTCTCGCAACAAATGTTGCTAAAGAGAGTATTATAGTTTTGTTCACATAACGGTTGTTTGTAACACCCAAAACTAAACGAGTTAGATATAGGGTTATATATACCAAAGTGATCAGGGTGAAGAGTGGAGTTCAAATCCGAATGTCTGTCTGTCCGTCCGTCCGTCCGTCCGTCTGTGCAAGCTGTAACTTGAGTAAAAATTAAGATATCTTGATGAAACTTGGCACACTTATTTCTTGGCATCATAGGAACGATTTTGCTTTCGAAAATGAGCAAAATCGGACCACTGCCACGCCCACAAAATGGCGAAAACCGAAAACACATAAAGTGTCATAACTAAGCCATAAATAAAGCTATGGAAATAAAATTTGGTATAAAGGATCGCACTATGAAGGGGCATATTTGGATGTAATTTTTTTTGGGGAAGTTGGCGTGGCCCCGCCCCCTACTAAGTTTTTTGTATATATCTCGCAAACCAATGAAGCTATATAAAACAAACTTTCTGCAGTCGTTTTTTTAGCCACTTCCTAATACAGTTCAAAAATGACAAAACTCGGATCATAACCACGCCCACCCCCCATACAAAAGTTGGGTTGAAAATTACTAAAAGTGGGTTAACTCACTAACGAAAAACGTAAGAAACACTAAATTTCACATAAGAAATGACAGATGAAAGCTGCACTCAGATTTTTTTACAAAATGGAAAATGGGCGTGGCTTCGCCCACTTATGGGTCAAAAACCATATCTCAGGAACTACTCGACCGATTTCAATGAAACTTGGTTTGTAATAGTTTCCTTACATCCCAATGATATGTTGTGAAAATAGGCCAAATCGCTTCACAACCACGCCCATATACCAGAACTTTGAAGACGATCTGAATCGTTTACTTTACAATATATAAAGTAAGTACTAGTGAAGATATCGGTGCAGAACTTTGCACAAATACAATGTTAATAGTGTTCTAAAAATCGCCGAAATCGGACCATAGGTTTTTAAGGCCCCATATATCGAAAACGAGGACCTCGGTGCTTCTGACCTAATATTATGGTTTCCAACTTTCAGTGGACTTTATATAATATATATGACGAATATGTGGGTCAAATTGTGTATTATATAATATAAATAAAGTTAAAGAAATAAATTGCGAGAGTATAAAATGTTCGGTTACACCCGAACTTAACCCTTCCTTACTTGTTTATTTCTTTTTTACAAAAAAATCTCATTTCAGCTTTCAGTGAGCAGTAATCTCTTCCCAAAACAAAACACTGAAGATGACAACAACGAACGCGCAATCACAAACCGTACACCAACAATAAGTAATCAAAATAACAGTAAAAATTCAAATAGCGGTAATTGTTCAACCAATGAAAGAAAAGCGAACAGTTCTAATGAATCGGCAGCTAGTGAGGCACCCGTACTGCCCGAGCGCATTAAGCAAGAACCCGATTTAGAATCGGAATGTGAGCCGCAGCAATTGAAGACCAATATTTCAAGATGCTCACCTACACCAACGACAACGCCATCGCCTTTGCCAACACCAGGGGCACCGACGCTACCAATGATGACGGCTTGCATACCACCAGCTTCGCCAAACAACAGTACATTGGAACAACATAGCGGTCCTACAGCAACACATTCGCCATTCGAGCACGCCGTACATCCACATCTGGGCTTGCCACACAACAACGCCGAGCAATCGCTAATGCAGATGCAATTACGTAAGTATTAAAGGGTGCTTTCGGACCACCATGTCACACACTCTTTTCTCCCACCTTATGTGTTCCCATTTCTCCTTGCTGCTTGAGTCCTAAACTGTGTGCCCAAACTGCACAATTTATTGTGTTTTTGTATTGTACTCGTTCGTATTCCTTCCCGATTCTAACGCGTTTAGTATCCTCACTTCCGCATGATACCATGCAATCTATGCAACTGCATTATGGTAATGCCCATTACCATCACCACTATCATCACCAACAACAACAACAACACTCGACATCGCATACACACCAACAACAACAATTGTCATCACATAAATCTTTGCTGCCCGCAGATGCGCATCGTTTCCCGACCGGCCCTTTGGACTTTCAACAGGCCTTGATGTCGGTCGGTCCACCGAGCTTGAATGCCGACGCTGCTGCTGCTGCGAATCAGAAACATTTTTGTCACGTTTGTCGTCGAAACTTCAGTTCGAGTTCGGCGCTTCAGATCCACATGCGTACGCATACTGGGGATAAGCCGTTCCAGTGCAATGTGTGTCAGAAGGCCTTCACAACGAAGGGAAATTTGAAGGTAAGTGGAACTAGTGTTTCTGTTATATTTGTCTATATGTCGGTTCCATGTCAGGAAGGGGTGTTCAGGAGATTTTAAAATTGTAGGAAAAGTTGATTTAGATAGTGATAAATGGGTAAGAATCTAGACTAAGAACCATGGTACGAGGAGGATTTATAGACACCGACACAGTACATGTATCCAGGATAGTTAAAGACATGTTTTGATTTTTGGGAACCAATATATATTACGATATTTTTACGAAAGAGAACTAAAATTCTATAGCTCTAACATAAGTCCACCCTCCTATAATCCTTTCAAATAGGTCCATATGGGCACTCATATGTGGACAAACCCCACATCAAGACGTGGTAGACGAATGTCACTTGAGTTACCATTACATCGACCAGGGAGTATGCCAAGCGAGACGGATTTCATGCAGAGACGTCCCGAACTATTTTTCCCATACTTGCCGCCTTTCTTTAACGGATTACCACCAAAGGTAAGTACCATTGCTAGTCTTTAAGAATATATACAAAAGAGATTGTCGAAAAAAATCAGAAAAAATATAGAAGGAATATGACTAAGATATATTTGATAGTACAAATCTCCGAAACCTAAATTACTTCCAATAACTCACATAAATACCTTTACTAACACCCCCAACACAGCCTGGTGATCTAAGCCCCGGCGCATTTCCGAACCTAACACCACCACATTTTCCGAATGGCGCAAGTGCTGGCAAATATCCACCAGGACTCTTGGGGCTGCCACCATTTCTTGCACCGCCTTATAATTTCCCAGGCATGCCATCGCATGGAGAGCACGGACAAGGTGATAACAGTAAATCACCTACACCGACAAGAGATGATAGTCGGCGTTTGGAGAGTCCTTCACGCGGTTCAGCCTTAGAAACGACAGCGCCTTGGCTTATGTTGGGTAAAATTAAAACCGAGAACAATCAAAATGACGAGTTATCAACGACACCGACGAGTAGTTGTAATCAAATGGATGAGTTGCACAACGAAGTGCAACATATAGTAGATTAGAAGTGGAGATTTAAACATTAAAATTGTTGAGATTTTTAATTTAGGAGAGCGGGTAGAGTGTGGGTTGAAAAGTGATGCGAATGGACAAGAAGGCAAGGGTTCTTTGATAATTTCATATAGATTCGTAGCTTTAGATATTTGGATCCTGATATCTCAAAATTTTTTACTTCCCCTACAATAGATATGACCGAATTTCTCGATTTCCGGAATTAAGAAAGTTGTGGTCCAGGAATCTATATTTTAGATATATCTTCCTTTCAGTGTAAGAAATTTGAAAGAACTAATAATAAACAACGGCGCTGTGAGAGGAAGAGCTGAATTCGAAAAGCAGATAGGTCTATAAAACATGAGAGGAAGTCCTAAGAAGTTGTTTCACGATCCAGCGATACTTGTTTTATAAAAATCTCATATATTCTTCTGATAGCTTGATTCTCTGAACATTTAAGATATTTTACTTCTTCATAGAAGCTTTTGACGCTTGGGAAATTGAAACTTTCTGGACTATCCTTGCCACTGCAAAATACTTAGTCTTCTTTCTAAGCAGCTATATCTTGAAAATAGGTCACAATTGATGTCTGGTAGAAATATTTATGGGAGAACGGGGATCCTCTGCTTCCGGATCTAAGCTGATCATAGTTAGAATGGCTTCAAGAATTTTTGCAAAATTCTTCGGGGAAGTTCTGAGCTCTTTCTTTTGACCTTTCAACCCACTCTCACCCATTTATTTATGCGGCATTTTACTCTCAAGAGAGAAAAGTGAATGTAAAATTTATTTTTTAATGAGTAGTAAAACTGAAAACATGGTTTTTGTGGAGTACATATCGTAAAAAGTTAAAATGCTTAATAATTATTGCTACTAAATTATGAACACATGAATATTGTAATTAAATAGAATTTAAACAAAAAACCGAATAGTGAACGGTGTAATTTGGTGGCTAAAAAGCTTAGGCATGAATATGATATTGAATAATGTAAGGAGATTAAATTAGTGCGTAGCGTTTAAAGCGAGCGATTTAGTTGTAGGTTAGAGGGCAAGGTGAAAATAATTAAGAAATAATAATTAAATTATAATCTAGTATGAGACGCATGTATGCATTTAAGTGGCATTAACTTACTGTACAGTTAGCATGTAATAGGTATATAGATATATATAATATTATATTGAATAAAAGTAATTACTTAGTACTTAGCACTTAATTATTTATGTAGTCAAGATATAAAGTGGCAATTACCAGCAACGATTTATGAAAACACTATATTTAAGTCAGACATACATACTACATACAAACACACACTTTGAATGTGAAAACAAGCGTGCAATGCAATTTATAAATATGTAACTGTAAGGGGAATCAAATGCGAAATAATTGAAAATATAATAAAATAAAAATAAATTATTGATTAAAATTTAATTTGGTTTATTATTATTTAAAATTTTTGTATTTTTTCAGATTTTTTTTTTTAATTTTTATAATTTTTGTAATTCAAATGCCAAATTACTAAATATTACGTCCTTCACATTACCTTCATTCACCAACACTCTAAATGTAGGCAACGAACGAAGAGAATATTCAAAATCATTGCTTACATCTTGGCAATTTGTATCATTATTACCGGATTGGAATCGTTTGGTAGTTCCCTTGTGATTTCGTCGTTTACTCATGATGAGCGGGACCTTTGTTTAATGTAAGAACAGCTTATAACTGTTTTCAGAATACATGGGTCTATATATTGATAATTGATAACGAAACCTTTGATATATTATGGTTAGTGGCATAAACTGTTATATAAGGCCTTGGATAGACTACTCTTCCGACCAAAATAAAATGATGCTGCTCGCTTTATTAATAATAACAAATCTCACGGAGTATTTATCTATGAAAAAACTGTTTTTTTAAATACAATTTCGTATAGGCTTCTTAATTTTATCGAAAGTTGGCACTTAAAATGGAGAAGCTCGACGAAGTCATATGTTGAGTGGGTTAAATGTTATGGCAAGAAATACCGGTGTATTTTTTGAATTTTTAAGGATGGGAAATTTAAATATTGATAGAAGTAAATATAAACACGTTCTTAACACCTCTTCTTTAGACATTTGATAAGTCAAAACTCTCTCGAATGAATTGACCTCTTTCCCAGAAGATTTCATTTACTTTGAGGATTTGACAGCCTTTGTATTGTCATTTATATTCCGATACCTGCCGACACAGACAAGGATGGATATGAATTTAATATCTTTACCAACCCAAAGACCTTTGATCTGATCTTTACGCTGTACAATAGTGATTTAATAGAAGAAAGTATAAACAAGATCTAAACACTTCTTTTTTTATGCCTTTGGTTGGTCACAACTCTCTCGAATGAATTGACCTCTTTCCCAGAAGATTTCATTTACTTTGCGGATTTGACAGCCTAAGTATTGTCATTTATATTCCGATATCTCCGAAAAGGATGAATATACCATCCCAGAGTCTTGTGATCTGACCCTTACTCTCTACAATAGTATTCTAATTGATTTTACACATAAAGGCAGGGAGAAGAATACTGTACGCGACTGATATGCAGATGACTGTTATATAGATAATACGAACCTTATAACCTATGATTTGAAGGTTTCTGAGCTTGGTTTAAAAAAATTTCCTAACCAAAAAATGTTCATAGAGCGATAGCAGAAAATTAAGAAAAGGGAACTCAAACTACGCTCAAAGAAAATAAATGTTTCATAGAGAGTAACATGGGAGAAAATGGTCATAACAGTTAGGGTCTTTAATGGCAGTCTTCTCCGTAAGTAAAGACCAATTGTCACTCCTCCAGTGAATTTCAGTTTATTATTTAATATATTTTCATTATTTTATATTTAAATTATCACTATACCCACTGGGTGGTTCGATAGAGTCTACTCTGATCGGTAAATCGATGTTTTTTCGAAAATGAAAGTGCTTGAATGATATTATGTCAAACAAAAAAATATAGTTGGAGTAGATTTTAAGTGCTAGATCTTGAGTTATGATTCAGATTGATAAACAAGGGTGAGGTGTGAAGCCTTATTAGAACCTGTGGAGTGGTAAATGAGTATACGAGTATGAGAACCCTTATTCTACGTAAAACCTGAAAACAATCTATGAGTTCGTCGAATTATAAAAATCGAAAAGAAAATTTGAAAATAAAATTTGTTTATAGTTTTTAGTATTTTATTTTAAAAATTTGAATTTTTTAGCAAAATAAAGCTAAAAATCACTCACTTACAAACACACATACACCCACATGCATATAAATAAGAACACCCTTAGTATATGTATATTTAATGAAGAGACGAAACGCAAGTGCTGGATATAAATAAATCATAAAAAATATGTATTGGTAAGTGGGAATAAAGAACAGAAGGAATGTGAATAAATAATAAAGAAAATGATAATTTATTGTGCAAAATCAAGCAATAATTTGAATTTTAATCACAACCTAACATGGTGGACATATTGTAGGTCATTGAAGACTTGCTACATAATTAACACAAGACGGTGGGGCATAAATCTTGCAGACGACAATCGAAGGCAGTTCAATGGATTTATGAGTGACACACAGCAAGTGGGTAAGTATATGTAATTTAATGAAGCAATGCTATTGCTGTAAGTGCCACATGTTGCCAACAATATATTTGTGCCTGACACAATTATAGCTGGCTCGCATACATATAGCGGCATTCATATGCATATGGTTGCGCCCCATTTGCAACGTAATGGATATTCCAAAAATTTCGTCTGCACTTTAACGCGCGCCGCGACAGCACGCGCCCCAAACGCCTACTTTGCCACGCGCATACATATAGTGGCGAAGTTGCCACAGTTGGTTGTATGTTGCATGTGTGTGTGGCATGCTGGCTGTGGCACATACATCATCTTCAACAACTATTAAGCGCGGCATTCCAAACACTTCATAATGTTGCAACACACAACTCGAGTGTCCCCCCAACACAATGGGGTTGCAATGCCACAAAATATATATGCATATATATGTACATAACGGTTGTTAACTGCACTCAGCGTATTTGTTAAATATTTTACGCATTTGCCACCCAAAAATTTTGCGCCAACATATAGACACATCTCAAAAGCCCGACCAGCTGGTAGCGGCACTTCATCATAACAGGCGTTTCTAGCGTGTGGCAGTCAGTGTTGCGCCTGCTGTCGCAAAGCAGATGTGCTAAATGCCGCGGAATTTTATTTAATTTTATAAAATTTTCTGCACAAAAAATTTATTTTTGTTGTTGCTCTGTCAGTGACAGGCGAGCTTCCCTAACAGCGAGCGCTGTGCGTACTCCCCATCTGCTGCTGCTTTTCTTTTACTGTCGGCTGAGTGCTAGCTGTTGGCTGCTGGCTGTTGGCTGATCTCTGGGTGAGCGCACTGAATAAATTATAATTTCTAGACCGAGACATCTTCATGTCTGCGTAAATTAAAAATAAAAAAAAAATATATATAATTTTTTATTGTTTGTTGCTCTTGTTGTTGTTGTAATCTGTGTAAGCACCAACAGCAAATACTTGAATTATTTGCCGGCACAGTCGGAAATTTAATTTGCATGCAAGTGTGAAATAAATTTGATAAATACTTCTGTCCATACAATTACATTTATATATATATAAATCTATGTGTGTGTATATAGATCTTATGAAGGAAGGAAAGTAAATTATTTAATTGAAACGAGATTTTAATTTTAATTTTAATAGAATAATTGAAAGTCAAGAGTGGAAAAAAACCATTTAAGAAGTAATGAAGTTTGAAAAAATGTTGAGGAATTTTAAATGATTTATTTATATATAGAAATGTACTTCAAGAAGTCGGGCACTTGCAAATTTTTGCTTTGCTGTACAGATTTGAAGGTTGAGTCGTCTTTCAACAGATCAGTAGTATACTTCATATCGCACTTAATACCCAAGTAAGATATAAGAAACAGAAGTTGCAGCTATTAAAGTTCCAGTGTGTTCACCTGAGGAGTTAGGTGGGTATCAGAGGCTAAAAACAGGGGTATTGTTACATTTTTTTATATACACATTCATGTGCTTCATTTAAACAATTCAGCGTATCAAAGACAAATGTTTCAACAGTATTTTGTGAAATTTTTGTTTAAAAACTCAGCCATTGGCATCTCATCTCCCGTGGCGTGTTCATAAAAAAAGGTTTTGCGGCGGACATCATAACTCATGATTGGTTCATCCAAAATCAATAAACCAAAAAAAAAAATTTTCGATATTCCATGGATAAATCTAATTATTGAACGAAGGAAAAACGAATATATTGAATTTTTAACATAATTTAAACCTAAAAACTCACTTTTATGTTCAAATTTTCGGCATATATTGACTCGAATGAAATATTAATAATAACAATATAAAAAATCCTTCGTTCATTAACTAGATAGTGTTATTCCAAAGAGATGGGCAAAATTTTAACAAAATCGTTTCATAACTTTTCGAGAAATCATGTCCACCGACTCAAAAAATTGAATATTGAGATAAATGTGTTAAAAGTTTTACATTTGTTCTGACGTGGCCTGATGTGCAGAAACCAAAGGGTATATCTCTTAGAATATTCTTCGAATGATTTGATATTTTTGGATAACATTTTAAACATATTGCACTATTTAATAATATAATTTTTTTTTTTTTTAATTTTGAAATTTTGAAACCAACCTAACCGCTTAATTATGTGAGAAATTTCAGTGGAAACGAAGTGGGACTCAGTTGGCCTTTGTTTTTTATCGATCCCGCCATTATAAGCCGAGCCTCGTCTCCGACGTTTAAGGGTTCAAAATTCTTGCTGTTATTACATTCCTTCTCTCAGAGGTGATCGACTTTACATAAAATACCCTAGCATAGAATCCCACAAAACAAATTTACTCTAATAGACGTCGAGAACCCCTTGTTCTTTCGAAAATTTTGTAGGTTAGTCGATGATAACCAAATCTTGGACTCTACAACTGACAGATAAACCCAATTTCCAAGTTACCCATTCTAAGTATAAAGCTTACTGTATTCGAGTAAATCCAAAAATATGCCAACTAGCCACCTCAGGAAACATTTTTGTAGTAATCCATCCAAACAACAGACGACGCCTTATAGAGGTTACTTTGGGTCAGATATTGTTACTTGCTTTCTCATTGACTTCTGCGGCGATCAAAACGAGAACTGATTTAAAGGTTTCGAACGTCGGAAACAAAATCCGCACACCTTCATTCGGTTGGAAGAAGTCAGAAAGGTCAGGCATGAATGAAATCTTACCTAGAGTTCGATGTCTTCATGGATATGTTATCAACGGAAGATGTCAGATATGCCTCGTAAGGTAGTTTAGGGAGTTTCAATGTATAAAAAGTATGAAGAGAACTCACCACTTGCTTAATGTTTGAATAATTGGTCTCGTTACCTCTTATGATTGCCTTTTTTGTAGAATCTTGTTTGTGTAAAAATCGCTGAATAGCTTAGAGTAGCTTTGCATAGTTGATAATGACAAGCTCCAAAATGATTTCCGTAAGAATTGCATTTTCGTTTAAGGCCCTCAACCAAACGTTAGGGCCCCCTCTGATAATACCGAGAACATTAAAAAGTTGAGTAAATATTGGCACTAGCAATTCCTCATGTAGTTTCACTACTGGTGAGAGAATTGATATTGGTCAACAAGATTTCAAAACTTTTTGGGTTGACAGTAACAGAGCCGAGTTGTATGGTATTTCGAACTATCGCTGGATTACTTCTCTCTATCGCCCTTCTTTCTGTCATACAATGACGCATACTTTGGATGTGGGCCCCACACCTTGTATAGAAAACTATAAGAGCTTTAAAGTCTAAGAAAACTACTTTCTGAACACCGAAAGCATCAGTGAACTATGTAGAATCTGCTTTAATTGGAAAAATTCTGATTTATGTTAAGCCTTAGCCACTTTTGCGAATATAGTTTTATGACTACTTGTCCAAAAATAATTATGATTTCATAAAAATCACCCCTATAGAGTACACCTCTCCAGAAATTCACAGAAAAATAATTAAGACAATAAAAAGCAAAATTCCAAGTATTGCTACATGAATTATTAATAACGGCATATTAATAAATAGCAAGCGCTAGCATGGAAAAGCACTTAAAAGTGCAACACAATGAGCAACAGCCCTCTTCTGACATAACCTTCAACCAACAACCTGCGCACATATTATTGGGCCATAATGCGATGCAAAATTTAACACGACGCGTCTCGCTGAACGCATACGAAAAAAATAGCAAAAAAGCAAATATGAAGATGACGAAGTGAAATGCAAAATTAAGCAATAAATGTTGCAAATGCATATTACATGTCTACCGTCGCGGTTGCTGCTGCTGCTGCTGCGGTGGCACATCTGTCTCATGATAATTTTCGATTTTCCACCAAGTTGCATTTTTCCCGAGAAAAATAATTTATTTCAACGTCATATTTCATAAGCGTGGAGAACACGGACGCAAATGAGTAAGTGGCAAGTGGAATATGGGAGCTGAGAGGTGGCGGTGGGTGGGTGGTGTGTCACAGACAAGCAAATGTGGAACAGATATGGACTCATAATTGCTGCTTGTCATTGACATAGACGATTACGCAGACGAGAAGTCGGGCAAGGGGTTCAAGGGAGTGCTACTTAGAGTCTACCTCCTGGCGCGAAGTGACACCAGACACGCAACAAAGCGCGGCAATGCGACAACAAACGGGTGAAGAAGTTGGTGGCCAGACAGACACACAGACCAACTGATGATGGCGTGGCAGCGATTTATGCATAATTTTTTGTTGGTTAACATATTTGCCAGGGCATTTTTCATATACACGTTTCTAATATGTCGGAGAGCCCAGCCATTTGTTGCATTTAATACATGTGGCATGCAATTTGTTTGATCTTTATGACTAATTAACAGTCTGGCGGTGGTGATGGCAGTGGCAAGGAGTTGACTTGCTGGCTGGCAATGCGTCGCAGCTGCAGAGGCAAGTATGAATTCTAACAAAATGCAGTGTTGCAAGGTGTCACAGGGTGGTAAGCGGCTGTGGAGCCGTGAATTATGAAATGAACATGCAAAAAATTAGCGCTTATGAAAATTGAAAAGTATATATGTGCATGCAACATACCGCCAAGTATTGCAACATGCCGACTGTCTGCCACATTTGGCACATTTGATGTATGCGCTGTGCTTTGATGTTGCGGCATGTGGCATAATTGGCTGGTTGGTGGCGCCTAGTTGTCTGTAATTGGGTGAAATTAATTTGGCATTAATTTGGAGTTTGTGGCAAGTGGAAAAAATAAAATATTTTCTTAAAAAAATACAAAAATTAGACAAAGCCGAGTCGCTTGCGTGCTTTCTGCCAGATGAAGTCATTTGTGGCATGCGGCATGGCATATTTATCGATAATTGTGCGAAAGCAGCAAATGCCTTGCTGTTGCAAATACACTTGCAGCATGTGTTGCACGTGTTGTATGTGTTGCACATATATTCTGCGCTTGTATGCAACACAACTATTTGCAACAAAAGCGCGACAAATGAAATTTTATTGATATCACAAATTTTACACTAATTGCTGCAAGTTGCAAGTGGCAACATGTACCTATAGTGATTTTTTACTGCTTCTTTTTTACAATACTGCTACTATCTGATCAGCACAGCGTAGGAAAAGAAAAATTTTGCAACAAAACAATATTACGCTGCATGCAACATAGCAACTACTTGCAACCTGTATATCACTGCGATCAATTTGGCCACAGTCACCAGCAGCAGCACTTGCCACAATGGCCGTACAACGTTTTTGTCCTTTGCAACCGCACCTATTGGGTGCAATCTGCTTTACAATGTTGCATATAAACATGTTGCAAGTATTCATACCTATTTTGTTGCCACATACATGTATATGCGTTACCTACCACCTTCGGCCGCTTGTCGTTTCGATTTTTGCCTCAATTACTCTGCTCGTTTGTTTTACTGTTGGAATCTTCAATCAGCTTGCAACAACAACAACAAGAATAATATAACTCTCACGCGGCCAAATAGTCAGTTAGTTGTCCAACAGTCTTCCAGATTTCTGCTTGCCTTCACTGTTGTGGCGTTGTCCTAGACATCACGTGTCTTCTACGCCTATTGGGCGCTACTTGCCACTTGCCTCACTTGCCTACTGCACTATATGCCACGCTTTATTGTTTGTATTCTCATACCTCTGCTTTTACTTCGAGTACTACCAGTAGTTGCACGTATGTTAGTATAGCATATATGTAGGTATGTACGAAGAAAATGGAATACTCATGTTAACTGTTAAAGTTGCACGTATATTATTTGTTGTTTATGAGCGTTACATGAGCTACAACAAAGCGAAAGAATTCGTGTGTACTACTATTTTATGAGAGAAATCATATCAACAGAGTGTCAAATACAATATTACTCATAGTAACCCTTCCCACTCTTCTTCAAAAGCAGTTGGGTCGTGGTCTGGGTTGTTTCAGATATGATCCCTTATTATTTATAGGATTATAGAATACTGCTTTCTGACTTCGGAACGTATCATTCTCTTTGGTTTATGCCTTGAAACACCAGATATATTACAGAGAGACTTTCTGAAAGATTTACAAACTCTCTCATTCTCTCTCTCCCCCTTGCTACCGAGACATACATTACTTTCTTCCAAGAGTTTGATCTCTTTTGAGCTCAAAAAGTTGTAAGGATAGAATATAAGGTTCGAGGTTGTAATCATTTCATCTATATTTCTAAACTCTCTTAGAAGAACTTTTCTCTCTTTAAAATTTTATTTTCTGAAAAAATTCTTCAAAATTATTCATTTTAAAATAAAAAGCTTTCTGTAATATTTGTTAAGCCCACAAATAATAAAACCATATGGATAATTTAAACTCTTTTTCATACACATATTTACTTTTCCGGCTCTCCACCACAACTATTTGCTTGGGACCCTTGTCGGTTCATATACTCATATTGTATATTTGTACACAAGTGATGTGGTCAAAACAATATTCCGGGCCATAAAGGCCCAAGTACTGTTGTGTAAATCTTTGAATGTGGCAAGCAACCGTACTCACAGTTGCAAGCGGCAACCTGCAACAAGGCCACGCAAATAGATAAACTCGTACAAGTTAAAGATTTCGTTTGCCAAATAAAATAAAAAATGAAGGAACTACAAAGAAATCGTTGCTTACGAAAGCTTGCTAGAGACGCTTTGATACAGCAGCGCGCAGAAAACGCAGTCAAGTCGAGTTATATAACAGTAAGTTTGATCAAACGGAGGATTCATATTATTCCCATATGTAGAAGAAGGAGTGGCAAGAAACGATTCTTCTCCACATGGTACAATCAGCTCATGACTCCCGGTTTTAGACCATGTTCTCTCTGGGTAGCCAACAAACAGCCGTTTGGAGGTGAGCTAAAGTGAGAAGATGAATCTGCTTCTGTGGTTGTGCGTAGCGTTTGGGACTCAGCACATAAAAACGAGTCACCCAATGAAAAAACGAAAAAGCCTCGGATAAGAAACCCCCCTTTTCGATGACGACCCCTGCAAACATTTTAAAAATCATGATTTACGGGAATGCACCTGGAATTTCCGGTCCTTTAATTGGGAAGTTGTCTCTGCCCAGCTGGTTGATGTCCTTATACGACTAAAGGCTGACATCACGGCCATCCAAGAAGTGCAATGGACGGGACAAGGACGGAAGAAGGTTGATCCTTGTGATATCTATATCTACTACACCGGCCATATAAATGAGCGCAAATTCGGTGTCGAATTTGTGGTGGGAGAGAGACTCAGTCGCCGAGTCCTGGCATTCACCCCGGTGGATGAACATCTAGCCACAATTTGCATGAAAGCGAGTATCTTCAACATATCGCCAATGGAAGAGAAGAACGATTTGAAAAACGTTCCCTGCTAAGAACTTCAATATAGTGTTTGGGGCAATGGACCAATATTCATCCAGGTTTTAGCTCGATATCTCAATACATGCTTTTGCGTTCCTTTGAGAAAACCCTTTAGCATGGAGACTTATTTCTCATTATGCATTCTCAATAAGACCTTGTTTGGTAAATCGACGAAAATATCGCTGATATCTTAACTTATCACATGCATTTTACGCCGTCGAGACTACTGGATGGACAAATAATGGTCTATCGAAGACTCTTGCTTACTTTTTATACTCTCGCAACAAAGTTCATACGAGAGTATTATAGTTTTGTCCACATAACGGTTGTTTGTAAGTCCTAAAACTAAACGAGTTAGATATAGGGTTATATATATCAAAATGATCAGGGTGACGAGAAAATTTCAAATCCGGATGTCGGTCTGTCCGTCCGTCTGTCCGTCCGTGCAAGCTGTAACTTGAGTAAAAATTGAGATATCTTAATGAAACTTGGAGCACGTGTTCCTTGGCACTATAAGAAGGTTAAGTTCGAAAATCAGCAAAATCGGACCACTGCCACGCCCACAAAATGGCGAAAACCGAAAACACATAAAGTGCCATAACTAAGCCATAAATAAAGCTATGGAAATAAAATTTGGTATGAAAGATCGCACTATGAAGGGGCATATTTGGATGTAATTTTTTTGGGGAAGTGGGCGTGGCCTCGCCCCCAAATAGGTTTTTTGTATATATCTTGCAAATCAATAGAGCTATATAAACCAAACTTTCTGCAGTCGTTTTTTTTAGCCACTTCCTTATACATTCCAAAAATGACAGAAATCGAATAATAACCACGCCCCTCTCCCATACAAAGGTTAGGTTGAAAATTACTAAAAGTGGGTTAGCTCACTAACGAAAAACGTCAGAAACACTAAATTTCACATAGGAAATGGCAGATAGAAGCTACACTCAGATTTTTTTACAAAATGGAAAATAGGCATGGCGTCGCCCACTTATGGGTCAAAAACCATATCTCAGGAACTACTCGACCGATTTCAATGAAACTTGGTTTGTAATAGTTTCCTTACATCCCAATGATATGTTGTGAAAATAGGCCAAATCGCTTCATAACCACGCCTACTTCCTATATACCAGAACTTTGAAGACGATCTGAATCGTTAACTTTACAATACAATACAATATATAAAGTAAGCACTAGTGAAGATATCGATGCACAACTTTGCACAAATACTACGTTTATAGTGTGGCAGCCCCATTCTAAAAATCACCGAAATCGGACCATAGGTTGTCAAGGCCCCATATATCGAACATGAGGACCTCGGTACTTCTAACCTAATATTAGGGTTTCCAACTTTCAATGGACTTTATACAATATATATGAAGAATATGTGGGTCAAATTGTCTATTATATAATATTAATAAAGTTAAATAAATAAATTGCGAGAGAACAAAATGTTCGGTTACACCCGAACTTAGCCCTTCCTTACTTGTTGACCCTTTAAATACTTTTCAACAACCATTAATTTCCACAGAAATTGGTTTTATCTCGAAGAGAGACGATATTAGTTGAAGAACAATACTTTGCTATCGGTAGATTGTATGGATATGACCTAAAACTGAAAAACTCTGAGCTAAGTATGTACCTCCAGCAATGGGAGTCGTTTACCAGAGTGAAAAATATAAAAAACTGATCTCAGGACCTAATCATATCCGTGCATATAACGGTAAATATATCTAGAATCAAGAGCATGGCTTATACTTAACAATTTTACTCACAAAGCTCAAAAGAAAAAAAAAAAACAAAATTCATCATCATTTTTTTCAATACTGGTTTACTACACACTAGTGTACCTAATACAACACCACGCAGCATGCTTGCAGCATGTACTCATATGCCCACAAGTAACCGCACTTCATGCAAGAGGAGAGAGCAGTATTCAAAAGCGGCTAGTTTGCTAGTTTTGCCACAATTGCTCAAACACGAAGGTCGTCTCCAACAAATATAGCCGACGCAGACGCCAAAAGTAGAATAAACGAAAAAAGAATAGAGACTACCTTACAGTGGCACGTTGCATTTTGTTTGTTGGCTGTGTGGTACTACGACTGCAAGCACTTGCCACATGCCACATGCGAATGTGCAACTGATAAGGTCACTAACAAATTCTTAACATGTCTTAATACAGCAATCAAATGCAGGTTGGAAGCTGAAAGCAGCAAACCTGCTGAGCAAGAGAGGAAGGGAGGTGGAGAAGAGAGTGTTAAGAAAAGTGAAAAGAGGAAGTAAAATAAAAATATAAAATAAAGAAACCAGCCAACTACTCAACTTTCCGCAATTATTTTCCAATCAACTTAACACCAACAAAGCAACAACAACACCAAAAGTAACGGCATAAAAGTAAATAACTTCATTCATAACCTTAAGCCGGTGAGTCTCAAAGGATAATAACTTGCTGTATGGACATAACTTTCTTAGTACAGATTGCTTATAAGCCACCGGTTATAACTGCGCGAGGTCACTGAGTCCAAGGAGGCTCATAATTTCAAGTCCACACACCTACACAGACAGATGCCACAGGCTTGCCACTTATAAATGAGCAAACATTAAACTCACGCATAAATCCCAATTTCATATCATATTCCAATCAGCAAGGCTCATAAAACCGGCTGGTCAGCTCTGGAGGGGGAGGGGAGTCACAACGGTACTTGCAACAAATTGTTGCAACAATAAGCAATATTTTTTCGCAAAAAGAATCATATGCTTTATGGTACGGAGAAGAAAAGCAAAGAAAAAGAAGAACAAGAAAAAGAACAAAAACGCCAAAAAAATAAACCAACAACAACAGTAGAAACATATCCTTACCTTCGCCAGCAATCTCCCAGGAGCTGGAGCTGCACTAAATTGCGCTCAATAACTTTTATAACTATTGATATTTTTATCAACAAAATTGAGGGCAATACGAAACAACCGAAGTACCGTTATATCAATAGATATAAATGTGTATGTGTTTGTGAAATATTGCGCTCTGTGCCACCCCAGGGAGTTGGCAGGTCGATTGATATTACTGCTTCGTATGTGGAGAAGGTCAATAATATTTGGTTGTTGTTGCAAAAGTGTGCAAAATTTGTTGTAATTTCTTTTTTTCATACATTGATTCAACATTTCATGCACACCAGGACTCTAGGGTTACATACAATGGAGTTGAGTACTCATATAAACAAAAACAATAGCAACAAAGCGTTTCTTGGCAATTTTTTTCTACTTTTCTATCGATTTTAATATTTTTTCCTCTGACCATTTGCGGCTGGTAAATCAAACAATTACTCCTCAGGGTCACAAGTACACCAGTAGCTTTGCATATGCGGAAAGGGGTGGCGGATGAATATGTATGCAAGAGTATCCTTTTCGAGGGTCATGCTTGAGGATGTTCCCTTTTCGCACTATCCTCACATATGGCATATGGATATGCATACGCTGATAACTACATTCTGTCCATAATTTCAGTTTTATCTCTTGTACTGACATCTTCATTACGCGTCGAAAATCGCATATGCATAAAATTATAGGCAAGTAGGTGGGGGTGTGGCTATGACACGTAGAGGGCTTGTATCCCATGTTGATAATAAAAATCAGTAACAGACAAGCAAATAATTTGGTAAAAAGGATATTTTGATAGGCGACAAGTAATCGCATAAAGGAAAATATTTTGGAGATTATTTGGTAAGGAAGTGAGAGAAGAATTTTGAAGATAGTTAATATTTGGTGAGTGGTAAGGGTGTACAAATTCTAAACAACACAAACGATTTTATATGGATTGAGATTCTTAACTCACATAATAGTATTACATCCTAATAGGAACACTTGAACACTCTTTGACTACAAACTTAGACTTAGACTACAAAGCTCAAATCAAGGTAAGGCTAAATATGTCCAGTTTATCACAGGATTTAGCTTTATCTAGCTATGATTAATTCGTTAATTTTATTGAAGAGAACATTCCAGTCGGAGTCAGTAAGGGAATATCCCTTAGCTTATATTCCCTTTCGGACTCCACTTCATCATGGCTGACGAAAATATTCCATGAATAATAAAGTAGAGCCTGCTCATAAAAGATATTTGGATGAACTAATATCTTTACAATGGTCATAGTAAAGCACCTAGTTTAAGGGGTTAGGTGGATTTCAAAATTTCAAAATTTGAAAAAAAATCTTATTAAATGATGTAATATGTTTAAAATATAATCCAAAAATTTCAAATCAATCCGAATGATATTCTAAGAGATATAGCCTTTGGAAGTTCCGCCCATCAGGGCACGTCGGTAGGAAGGTAAAACTTTAATTCCTTTAGCATTTATATTAAAACTAAAATTTTCAAGTAGGTGGACACGATTTATCGAAAAGTTCTGAACCGATTTTGTTCTTATATTTTTTATTTGTTAGTATATTTTCATTATAACTATTTTTTTCGAGACAATAAATTTGACAAAAAAATTGATTTTTTTGGTTAAAACATTGTCAAAAATTCGAATTTCAATTTTTTCTTTTTTCCTTCGATCATCTATCCTTGTACTATCGAAATATTTTTGGTTTATTTATGAAGGTGAAACAATCATGAGTTATCATGTCCACTGTAAGACCTTTTTTTGGAGACGTCATGTGATATTAGGTGGCAACGGCTCGGTTTTCGGAATTTTTCGATTAATATTTCACAAAATACTGTTTATACATGTATCTTTTCTAAATTGTTTAAACGCAATATATGATTGTATATATTTAAAAAAAAATTTAAAAATACCCTTGTTTTTAGCCTCTAAAACCTACCTAACTCCTTAAAGTCAACATATTGAATATAGCATGGCTGAACAATAGATTACATTGACCTAATGGACACTGAACCAATACAGTTAATCCCTTTGGTCTTTTGACAGTGGTGGCGAATAACCGAACATCGTAGACGCGCTTACACTTACATATGAAGGTTAGAATAGAAGTCTGATTTTTGTATTTAAAGAGGCAGTGGATCCCACTTGGTCAGCTGTAAGTGCTGGCCATCTGTGATGCCAACGAAAACACTCCATTGGACTGATTCAAGACGTATCACGTCAAAGTGCTCAGAATCTTTCACAAAATTCTTTTCCATTTACACTGAATTTAATATGAATCTACAGGCTCAGTTGAGCATATTTAACTGTTTATGAACAGAATTCTATAGATAGTTACAAAATTTTGAAGAAAATGAACCTAAGCTATCTTGGAACCAGAACGCGTTTCTAAATATTTTTTAAACATTTAAAAATTTTGTCAAGCTGATACTCCTTGGCCGCGTCTATTTCGGCTACGTAGTCCCGATTATCGTATACATTTTTCAGAAATGAAATATACGTCAATCCATGACCAGGTATAAACCCTCCAGCCCTGGTATAAGTCGATCCGATTTAGAATGCTTCCCCTAGAAAGTTTCCGTTTATATAAACAGTATTGGAACCACAAGGAAACTGGCCTCTAAGCTGCACAAAAGTTGTGACGGCCTCGGAAGATATATAATATACTTTCGACTTCAAATGCTGTACTGTATATATGTTTTTCGATGGCACACAATAATGGATTGCCAAAATCTAACCTACTCGTTCTTCGCTATAGCACGTATTTAATGCAATTCGTAAAAGGATGATTTATGTCTAAGTAAATACAAACACATTTTGAACATAATACGGTCCTCGTAGGATCGTAGCTCCGAATGCGATATCAACATTTTTTGATAGAACGCCAATGGCAAATATCACATTTCAATTCATTGACTTGTGAAACTACCATGAGCTCATGGAAATTTCTGATTCTCAACCTCAACCGACAAAAGTACTATTTAGAAACTTCGATTCAAAAGAGAATTATTTTTAAAGAAATTGATAAGATCGATATTAAGACCACTATTTATAATTATAGAGGTTTATGTGGTTTTTGATAGACTAAAAGGAAAAAGAAATATTCTCGAGGGTTTTGACTGTTCCTATAGAAATAATAAGAATTCCTCTGAGAGCTTGTTACCAAAAATTCCTTTCAAAATAAATTATTATCGAATTCAACAATATTTTCAAATTGCTTTTAAATTGCCAACAACAATTTTTACGACTGGTACAACTAATTAAGACTAATATACGGCCAAACAGTTACAATTTGGCTTTCACATTTTCTAACAAACAAAGGGGTGTCCCCAGAGAACGCTAAAGACAACACTTCAATTTACAACAACAATTACAGCCACAACATGCTTTTTCAAATATGAAGTCCCCTTCGTAGAATATATGCTGCGGAAAAATCCCCAGATTCAAAATGCAATACAGCTCATCATTTATGACAAGCTACGTCAGCGCTGTCAGTCAGCGCGGCGGTGAGCAGCTCATTAAATATTTCCCAAGCATAAGCATGAAATATCTTTGTGGTAATTATTTGTGGCAAGCAGCCACCGACCGTCCCACCAAACCAACGAAACAGCCGCAAACCGCTAAAGTTGAAGTGCAAAATGGAGCAACCAACTCAAGTGAGTGGCGGCGCGGCGTGGCAAGCATTCAGCACTTTGTCAGTTGGTCATAGAGACAGATACACTTGCTGAAGAGTACATATAGGGAGTACGTTGTTTTTGTTATAGACAGCGCGAAGCAGCGACTGTCTGCGCGCTTTGTAGCGCATTCATCATCGCGGCGCATAGCCTAATCTCTCCAGACCATTTTGACAACTTATCATTTAAATGCAACAAATTTCACTATTTGTCTGTCATAACGCGGCGGAGATGAGGTGTGCAGAGCGCAGAGTGTCTGCTCAAGTGCTGTGTGGGTATATGCCACACGCAAAGGTGGCATGCCATGAGACAGTGTAACATTGAGATGCGCGATGTTTGGATTTCCCTTACGACTGTTGTTGTTGTTTGTTAGTTGAGAATTGGTTATTAGACTAAATACTCATGCGATGCCAGCAGCATTTATCACATGCCAGCAGATACTCATATGTTGTTAGAAATGCTCTTCATTTCTATATTGTGGCAGCATAGTTCGTTCTGCATGTTGCATGTTGCCACTGCGAGTCGTTGTGCGCGCCGCTGATCCGTCTCGCAATCTCGCGCACAGACGACAAGTGTATTTATGTTATGATCTCAATTAATAACATTAAGTGGCAGGTTGTTGATAGTTCTTGCCACTTCAAGTTGTGCGTTTGTTGTGTGTGTTTTTTACACTACACATTGTTGTTGTTGTTGTTTTTCGCATTTTTGGTGTTGTTGTTGCTGCTTTTTGTTGTCGACGCAAACCCAAACATTATTGTGAATATGAAAATTGTATTTCAACAGCTTAATTAGGCGCCGAATGCCGCGGTGTTACGTAATCAATGTGGCATGAGTAGAAGTAAAATGAAAATAGTTTTGTTGTAAGGAATTTACGATTTTAATCAAGTTTATTGCAACATAAAAATGTCGTAAATATATATTTGGTGCTGTATCTATATGTACATACATATTTATATTTATATGTATATAATCTAAACTAACAAAGTTTGCGGCCTACATTCACTTGAAAAGAATATTTCAAGTATTCAAGAATTCTTAAGATCAGAATAATCATGATCTCAAACTTTAATGAGCATATTTTTGCTTCAGTCAAGTTTTTCTGACTTAACCTTACATTTTTCGAATACAAGACTAACAATTGGTAATCCATTAAAAATAATATTAACAAATTACTTAAAGCGCCACCTAGCGGATAAATTTTGTTTTAACATAATCTTACACGGAGTACATATTACAAATATGGGCCTAACCATTCTGAACCTGGATCCATGGTTATAAATTTGAATTTGAACCACTACCATTAGAGGTTGATGTAGAATTTGAGGAATGTTTTCGACGATTCAGAGCGGGTGGAAACGACACCATGGGTAAGCCAGCCAGCGGAAGACATGTGACGACGAATACCGATCAAATCATGGAAAACATCGAGTTAGACCGGCATGTGGCATCTCGTGACATCGACCAGGAGAAGTTAGTCAGGAGGAGTTAGTCACCAAACAATTTTAAACCATCTGCACAAAAAACCTTCTGGATTGAATCAACACCAAGCCAGGATTGACGGTCAGGTAGGTTTTGCTGTGTGTTTGGTGGGATTGGAAGGGAATCATCCACTATGAGCCGCTCACATATGGTCCAGACGCTTAATTCTACAATCTACCGCGAACAACTGGATCGTTTGAAGCAGGCGATCGACCAGAAGCGTTCAGAATTGGCTAACAGGAAGGGTGTAATGTTCCACCACGACAACGCCAGACTACACACTCCTTTGATGACTCCTGAGAAGCTACGGGAGCTCGGATGGGAGGTTTTATCGCCGTATAGTCCGGACATAGTTACAAAAGCTACAAAAGTAGACCGATAGAGACAGTAAACGACGTCATATCTTTTCACGCTCTTTTGACATGTCTCTTCAGTAACGTTTACCATTTCATCATGGAAAGATATACGATTCAACAACGAGTCGAAATTATTAAAATTTACTACCGAAATTGAGAATCAGTGGGCTCAACTTTAAGAGCTCTTTTCATTTCATTTATGATGAGGCTCATTTCAGGCTGAATGGCTTCGTCAATAAGCAAAATATGCGTTATTGGTCCGGCAGCAATCCACCGTACTCGTACCATCGCATCCCGAAATAATTATGGTTTTTCGTGGTTTATGGGTCAGCGTCATTGGAACGTACTTCTTCCGTGATGTTCAAGACCGGCATATTACTGTGAATGGGAATCGCTACCACTCAACGATAATCGAATATTTTTGGCCCGAATTGGATGATATGGATTTGGAGAATATGTGGTTCCAACAGGACGGAGCCACAAGCCTTACAACCAATGTCACAATCGATTTATTGAATACCAAGTTTGGTGAATGTGTTATCTCATGAAGTGACCCGGTCACCACCTCGGTCGTGTGATTTAGCGCCGTTAGACTGTGGGGATACGTCAAGTCTATTGTCTATGCCAACAAGCCAGCGACGATTGAAGAACTTCGTACGAATATCGAACGTGAAACTGCATCAATATCGACCTATTTATGCTTGAAAACCATCAAAAGTTGGATCCAGCGTCTGGTCTTCTGCAAGCGTGCCCGTGGTGGCCATGCAAAATAAATCGAGTTCCGCCCTTATTGAAAACTCCTTTATAGAAAGTTTCCAAGGCAATGTGAAGCTTCCATAGACAGTGAAGGTTGACATAATTTACATAAGTAATCACTTTCTTGTAAAGGTCGGTAGTTATAAAATTTGGTTAGGCAGGATTCACATGTCTCTAAATATCTACATGGAACTAAATACGCGAACTTTGGACTAGCACTAATTTAGGTAAAGTTAGAAGGTCCCTCTGTTATATACAGTTTAAGCTACCGACAATATCGCATTTACGATTGGAACTTTTAGTAGAACACTTCAGAAGAACGCTATTAGCTGATCCTATCTTATTAACATCTAAGTTGGGAAGGGAAAATTTGCTGGAATATAGAATATTTTTCAGGTTTCTCAAATAGACATAATTGGCAAAAGGTGTAGTCAGTTGAAGTACTAACGTGCTTTTAAAAGGTTCAGATGTCGAACACAACTTTAAATATGCCAGCAATATATTTTGCTTTCAGAAAGAAATCTTCAGAATCATAGAATCGGCAAGATAAGAATATAACATGATATCTGGATATACCAGTACAGACTTAGTCATCTTCCGAGAACTTTTTTGAACAAACTCGATGTTCATTTGTATAAACATAAGCCACAGGTTGGCAAAGGACCAGTATAAAGTACGAAACAATCTTTAAAGAATTACCCAAGTCTAGAAATTTGAAAATTTCAAACTGGTCTATCTGAAAATATGGAGGACTTTAATAAATGGCTGACTCTCATAAAATACTAGTATTTGATCTCAAAATGTACCTGCATTTGAAATTGTACCAAGCTCCTGAGCAGTCATGTATTTTCCCGAAGCTTATTAAAACACAATAAAAGCCTTGTTCAAAAGATCTTCGATTGAAAGCTACTCAGCTGCAGTTGATCCCGCAACTCCTCTACTTGCAACATGTCATACAATTTACTTCGTAGCGAATTTGATAAGCGGATGAGCATGTCGCTGCGGTTGGCGTGTGTCATCTAAGCCACAAACCGAGAGTGAAAAAAGTTCAACAAAATGCCACAAGTGGAGCATCTTGTCAACGCTGCAGCCGCCGTGCTATTTGTACGTGTATATCGACCGACGATCGGTGATCGCAAGATCAATTTAGTATTGCTGAGCACAGCACATTGCGTAGTCGGACGAAACTAATATGGATTGTTAAGCGATTGCAGCAATTGCACGCTTTATTTACTCAATATGCAAAACTGCTTTCGTTTTATCGCTTGACGATCGGATCGTCAGCCGATCATGCGATCAATAAAGGAAGCTACAAGCAAAGGATGAATGTTTAAATGACAAACAAATGACGCGCAGATAATGATGTTGCTGCCGTTGCTGAGCAGTTATTTTGCAGCCGATCAGTTTATTGTAAGCGCTCAGCGCTATTGTGTTGCGAGCATCGCTGATTGTCGTCGGCAACTTGTTGCTGCAACATACATACATATTTAGTTTAATATTTTTTCAAGTCACTTGATTGGAGTTGAGTTGAGATGACTTCGAGTTGGGTCGGCCGGCATTCGGCGGTAGTTGACGCAGCTGTCAGTCCACTGCACATCAATTTATAATAAAAAAGTGTTATTGTTTTGTTGTGGCAATTAGAATGCAAGAAGCAACATTTGATCCCATAACTTTGAGGCTAAGCAGCTACCGACATGAAAATCTTTCTCGAAGTAAGTATGATTTTATATAGTATAAGAAAAGGCTCGACTTTTTTACGCTTTGCTTCCAAGACTTCTTCCAGACACCGCTTGTTCTTTTCTTCTTTGTTCATTTATGGCGTCCATTGCGTTGTAGCTGTAAGAACTGACCCCCTCTCCCAAACAACTTGTCTCTCTTGTTCCCCCTCTTCGGCGACCAAGCTCATTGAGCTCACCCAGCTTGCCTGCTTGCCTGCCTGCCACGCCGTACCTGCCAATATCCGGTGTAATTTATTGGCTTAATTTAATTTGAATTGAATTGAGCTGTGCAGGTTGACTTCTAGACAACAACAACACCAACAGCGTACGAGTGTCAGTTTGCATGCTCTGCGACTGCTAGTTAGCCAAGTTAGCCATGCAATTGTGAGCATGCGCATGCTCAGCAGCCGCCACAACTATGTCGGCTATAACGACAGCGTGTTGCTTATCGCCGCCAACGATCGGCAGCATGTGATTTAGTTGTGGCGGTTTGGTGGACTTGTTCACGATCAGCTTATTGGGATGACCTTGCCAAAAATTGCAAATAACAAGCAATTGTATTGAGTTTACTACAAAATTGTTTGGTTAATAATTTGATAGTTCCCATGCAGGAAATAATGATTTCTGGTTTTACGGGATAGAACTCAATAAGAATGAGCTTTTAAATCGACAATAAAATTTTCTTGAAGGAATTTGTGCGTTATATATAAATACGTTCTTCAAGATTTAATATTTTTATAAGCGGGAAGAAGTAAAGAATGGGCTCTGCTTAGGGCTCTCTTATTAGATACCAAAATTTTTTGTGAAAACCGAATAATTCCATTTCGTAATTTAACCTTGCAAATCCCCGATATCCTTATCGCGAGAAATGTTCTATAGTTAGATCTCCCCTGATCCAATTGGGAGAAGACTAAGAAATCCGGAATTTAACAAAATCGGCGGATATAAGATCCCAAACCCTTTGCTTGAGAATCCTAGAGACTTTTACACGAAGGACATACAATAGGATACTCCCTCGCAGTTAATTTTAAATTATGAATCATTTCAATGCAGAGCTCATGGAACGGAGGAAGAAGCCTCAATAAATATTGATAGAATTAGTGACCCACAGACTTTACCTCGTGTTTGAAGAAATCACAAACAATTAAATTTCCTCTTCGGACTCTTGAAAACTAATCCGAAAAATAGTAAAAGCTGGTCCTTGATCAACCCTGAATTTTGACAATAAAAGTTCTTTGAAATGTTCAGGCGATAAAGATTTCGGAATTATATGCGTTTCTCCACAGAAACGAATGGATCTAGATATGAATCTGATGGAGCTTATAGCTCGGTTAATGAACTGCATTGAAGTAATATATGGTAAATCCGAAAGATTGGTTGCAGAACTAAGATACCCAAAGATTAAATTCGAAAGATTAACTGGAGTACGAAGAAATCGAAAGCTTAGTAATGGTCGGAGGAGTAAGGAATAATGGCTTGAGAAATCAATAATTTCTACCTTTACAAAAAAATATTCGAACTGAGGGAGAAATCACCAGCTTAATAAGGATAGGTACAATTAACGACCTACTGCTCTTTCACCCCATGCCCACCCCCTCTAGCAGGTTATTGGATTTATTACCTGTTCATGGTTTTTCACAATTAAAAAAAAAACGAGCTTGATTTGACGACCTCTAGTGGAAGTCAAAATATGACGAAAGAAGTATTTTTTTTTTTAATTTTTGATGTGGAGCTTCTTGATCTGCGGGGAACAGCAAGAAGAGTTCTTTGGAAATTATGTATGAATGAATTTATGAATACAAAAACGGAATCTACAGATCGGAATCTGCAGCAGAGCTCTTAATTTCCTTGAAAAAATCCTTAGACCGAGCTTCTTTGGACTTCACCGGGACAAAAGTAAGATAACTGACGTCGTATTCTATGTGATATAGAAGAGAAGACCACCTACAACTAGGACTACTATCTCTTTCTCTCTCTTTCACTCTATTTTTGCTTTTCAAAATTATATTTTTTTTTTTTACTGAATATTTTATATAACGCCTCCTTATTTGCAAATGATAGACATAAATATATACAAGCTACACTAATACATATGAACATCTTGAACTCAACGCCTTAGTATTTTCCAACCATATATACACACACTCTCAAACACGCGCATTAATATTTATCAGCGAATAACGCATAAAATGAGTTTCATTATTATTTTGACGACGTGAGCGCACACGTCAGCGTATGAAAATTATTGAATTTTTATCCGGCAGTCGATATGATGGTGCCAGTACACCCATCTGGGCCGCAGACCACACCTCGTGCCCTTGCCAGCGACCACTGCCTCGGTCTTGCCTTGGATCATCTACATTGGGGCGGTCGTTCGCAGCTCGAAACGTACGCTGATTGGAGCATGGCAGCAGGCAGCAACAATCAACTGTACAGCAGCAAAGGCAAGAGCAACAACAAAAATAATAAAGTTGAAAAATAATAAAAAGTGAAAAAAAAATAAACAACATTCAAAATGAAATCATAAAAGGCAGGAATTTTTTAAACATATACACGAGCATATATACATGCGTACATACATATGCATGAATGTAAGTACATATGTATATTTGTACATAAAAGTAGAATGTATCTCTTGCAGACATTATGAAAGCAGCGCACAACTGACGGAAGGAGGAGTTCTTATGCTTTTGAGTAGTCAAAGTTCTTATTCGTTCGCAAGTCTGGATGTACATATGTATCGCATTATATTTATGTATATAATTTTGTATGAGTTTACAAGTACATAAATATGTACAGTTCTTCAGCATAAAAACAATTTTTTGCTTGTTTCTTACGGAAGTCATCAATCGATATAATAACTTTTCACTGAAGCCTGCAGGCGATTCATAAGTTATTTAGGATTTGAATCTGTATTATCTTCATACGTACAGTACCTGTTTCTAAACATTTTGTGTGAAAATATCTGAAAATATAATGTTGTTGTTGTTTTTTTTTAGTTTTATAATTTCAAAATATCTATAGGGAATATTTGAAATATTAAGAAAAATTTTATTTTAAAACTGATATCTGGAATGCTAGATTAATCTAGTTCACATGCAACCAATGCATTAAGAGTGTTTTCCAAATAACTGAAATGGATATCAGGAAATGATTCAAGCTTCAAGTTTCAAGCTTCGAGAATACAAGCTTCAGTATTGAAACCGGTGATAATTAATAAAAATTAAAAAATTCTCAAAATTCGACATAAATCATATATTTTATCACAAAATACAGAGTGAACAAAAACCGAATACATTGAAATATAATTTCGTCGACAAAATCAATTGAAAAGTGTTGCAGAAGTTCAAGGAGTCAGGCTTCGTTATGTACATATTAACAATCGCTCAGCTAATCTCGACCTCAAAGCAATTCCAAACGTTGGGTGTATGTTTGTGAACAGCCTGTATTCTCTACTCGAAATAATTCTAATATATAAATTGAATTTGGTAGAAGTAGACATAATGATTCAATGTCAAGCTCCCAAACTTCAAACTATACTTTGGCAGAGAACTTTTACAGCTTTATGCATATAAACCGACCTAGCTGCAGGTTTTGAAATGACACCAATCAGTCCAAAATCAGATGGGGTTTATCACAAAAAAATATATATCAATGATTTATTTTAATGATCATCTCGGACCTTAGCTGAACCTTTTCAACAGTTAGTCAAAGGTTGAAGAAAAAGCTACTATTTTTCTTATTTCAAGCTTCTTTTTGGCTTATTGTTTTGTTATACTATTAAGTTACGAATTGTTGGACCTTGACCATCTGACCAATAAGGGCAAAAAACATTGATTCAATGGAGAAATCAACTGATTTGTTGGTACATGCATAATCTAATAATGTAGTTAAGGGTAACCCTTTACAACTTTAGAACCAAAATTGGTGCAATATAATGATTCTCTATTGTGTAATGGCGTAGGAACCGCTTAGGCGATTATAGAGAAGTATGGGATCATGTTTATAGTTCATGCAAGTGAATAAAGTATTTGATTGCCATCCACTTGGTAGTGGTCAGGAATGATTCTTCTCCACATGGTTTAAGCAGCTCACGACTTCCGATTTTCGACCAAGTATCCTTTGGATATCCAATAAACAGCTGTTTGGAGGCGAGCTAAAGTGAGAATGCGAACCCGATTCTTCGATTGTGCGTAGGGTTAGGGACCCACAACATAAAAACCAATCACCCAATTAAAAATCAAAAGTATTCTCTATTACATGGGAAATTCCTTCTAAGAAAGTTCGAAAAAAGAAAAATGTATGTACAAAACTATATTAATGATTTTTAGCGATCCATAGAAATATCAAAATCTGAAGATAGTTATTGATTTCTCCTCATTCCTTAATTTGATTAATTTGATAATGATGATATCCGATCAAAAGGTAGCAAATAGACAGTCATGTCATTTGAGATGCTAAAATGCCCCTAAGGGTAGAATCCACCTTTTTAAATCTTTGGAAGAGTATTATATTCCAATATTTTCCTTTTAAACCCATATTATTCCGTTTAATTAACAGTTTTAATTATATGATTCCAATTTTAATCCAATAATGACTTTTTTCATGGATAAGAAAATCTTTAATAATTCAACTGTTAATTGTTAGTACAATAAATATCTTCGGAGAAAACAATTTTTCAATTACATAAATTCCTCAAAATATTTAATTAAATATTGGAGCTTGTATAACTCCTATGTGTACATATATTGTATGTATATAATAAATGTGGCACAAAATAATACTAATATTGACACTATCCTGAGCTAATAACAAAATATGGGATTATGAACAGTTAAATGCAAATACAGTTGAACTTCCATAACTCGAACTTCTATAACTCGAAGTTGTCCATGAATCGAACTCTTCAATTGGCAATAGAAGCCAAATTTCATACAATTTACCTTCCATAACCCGAAGTCTCTCTAAATAGCAATTTTTTTGTGGATTATGGTGATTCGAGTTAGGGTAGTTTCACTGTATATTCATATATAAATTTATATATTTATATCCAAATGTATGTTGAAATTATTTTAACTACAAACATGTTATGCTCATATTTGCCAACAACTGGTTAGATAAATACATAGCCCGCATTAACTGAAAACGCTACATATGCAAATAAATGGTCGCAATTTACAATAACAAATATGTTAATGGTTTTATTCAAATAAGCAGCGGCTGCTCATTGGTAAAGTATGGGGAAATGAACATATCCTGCTCATATAAATATCTAGTACACACTACACTATATAAAATATATAATTCCAAACTGAATATATGCAAATAATATCTCTACCACCCACTCCCGGTGTATGTGCACCGCATTGCAGCAACTGGCCATTTACTTATTGCACACACTATATGCCACAGTGCAAAAGCATAATATTATTATCTGTTATTGTTACGGCTGCTTGATATTACGGCTGATGCTGTCCAATTAAAATAATAATTACATTTCTAATGCAGCTGAATTTACATTTGGTTCAACACTAAAATCGCATAAATATTGATGATGGGGGTTTTCAACGAGATAGCATGTGGGCTAATATATGTATGTACTAATATATAGAGGTTAGTTAGAATATGTGTATGTTGTTAGAGGAATGGTACTAATATTGGAATTGGAAATTTCTATAACCGACTGGCATAAATAACGGCACATATATTATATAATATGAATATTTCTAAAACAAATATTTTAGGTGTGAATATTAGGGTGGTACTGAAATATTTTAAGCTCCATAGTTTTATTCTTCACTTTCACATTCTATTTCCAGTGCATTTTAATAGAGTTTGATTTTAAAACTTCCAGATTTTTACAAATTAATCAGGATTTTCATCACAATTTTTAACTTGAGGACCATCCTAATGTCCAAAATTTTTAAATATACTATTTTAAACCTTCTATTATCATTTTTAATGGTTCATAAATTTGATTGAACACTTCCTTTCAATATTTTCGCAAAAATTTAATAATCTCACTTCACTTTTTATACATTTCGCCTTCATTTCACTCCCAAATATCTTTGCCATACCACCTCGCATGCTATTTTTATGACTCAAAACAGTAAATTGTTTTAATAAAAATCCTCACGTAGACGTGGTTGCGTTGTTTTGCGTGAAGTGCGCATTCGTGTACACCATAAATTCCGGCTTGTTAACATGGATCCACAGCACAAACACCAGCCCAAGCGGCAGGCACATACGCGAAGGGAGCAAATGTGCGATAAAGTTTATATATGTACATACATATAAACCTCCATCTCAAATAGGAACTGGAGGAGTAGGAAGCACAGCAAAGGACAGTTTATGGCAAACAGTAACTAAACAAGCTTAACAAAGGGCCATGTTCGATAAGGGACTCAGAAAATTTTGTTTGTATGTATGTATACCTCTCTGAAATTATTTCATAAATAATTGTACGAGTAGCATCACTCATAAAACCCAGAAATTTTGTTTGTATTGACTCCGAGTCGAGACATATAGAGAGATGGATTCTCGTGAGGAAAGAAATGTTTACTGAGATTAGTCTAAAAATTAATTTATTGGCTCTGGACATATCTACTGAAAAATTTAACCACACTAAGTATCAATCCCAGAGATAATTATGAAGGAAGCTTACAAATCTGGGCTTGAAAGCTTGAAGTCAAAGGAGCTTCTGAAGCGATTCGTATGCCTTTATTCCGAACTGGGTCCAGCTGAGAATTTATATAAACCTAAAGTTTAGAGTTCTAGAATTCTAGAAAAACCAACTATAGCGTGATTGGCTTTACCACCTTAAATCGACCAATTATATCGGCTACGGTGGCATAGTAGGCTAACAACATTATGAGCTTCCTAATAGTAGTCCTCAAGAGATAGGCCAGATTTTCATAAAAAGTTTAAAATGAAAGACATCTGAATATTTCACATATGTACATATAGTTTAAAGGTAGGAAAACCGGAGATACGGAGACCTCGTTTCCTTCGGAGCAAGAATTTATGTAACTTCTTTGAGCAGCAGTATAAGACAACATCTATATGAAAATGACCTTATTATAACGGGTGATTTTTTTGAGGTTAGGATTTTCATGCATTAGTATTTGACAGATCACGTGGGATTTCAGACATGGTGTCAAAGAGAAAGATGCTCAGTATGCTTTGACATTTCATCATGAATAGACTTACTAACGAGCAACGCTTGCAAATCATTGAATTTTATTACCAAAATCAGTGTTCGGTTCGAAATGTTTTTATCGACAAATTTTGTTCAGCGATGAGGCTCATTTCTGGTTGAATGGCTACGTAAATAAGCAAAATTGCCGCATTTGGGGTGAAGAGCAACCAGAAGCCGTTCAAGAACTGCCCATGCATCCCGAAAAATGCACTGTTTGGTGTGGTTTGTACGCTGGTGGAATCATTGGACCGTATTTTTTCAAAGATGCTGTTGGACGCAACGTTACGGTGAATGGCGATCGCTATCGTTCGATGCTAACAAACTTTTTGTTGCCAAAAATGGAAGAACTGAACTTGGTTGACATGTGGTTTCAACAAGATGGCGCTACATGCCACACAGCTCGCGATTCTATGGCCATTTTGAGGGAAAACTTCGGAGAACAATTCATCTCAAGAAATGGACCCGTAAGTTGGCCACCAAGATCATGCGATTTAACGCCTTTAGACTATTTTTTGTGGGGCTACGTCAAGTCTAAAGTCTACAGAAATAAGCCAGCAACTATTCCAGCTTTGGAAGACAACATTTCCGAAGAAATTCGGGCTATTCCGGCCGAAATGCTCGAAAAAGTTGCCCAAAATTGGACTTTCCGAATGGACCACCTAAGACGCAGCCGCGGTCAACATTTAAATGAAATTATCTTCAAAAAGTAAATGTCATGAACCAATCTAACGTTTCAAATAAAGAACCGATGAGATTTTGCAAATTTTATGCGTTTTTTTTTTTTAAAAAGTTATCAAGCTCTTAAAAAATCACCCTTTATCAACAACTTAGGATAGGATTACCCACCGAAAAGCACTTTAAAGATTACTTATGTAATCAGTGGAAATGTCAAGAACAAGTTAAAAGAGAAACAATGGAGCATCTCTTATGCTCTTGTCCTGCATTGTCAAGGCAACGGCTCCAACATTTTGGGGCCCCACGGTATGAGAATATGGAAGAAGTATCGTAAGTAAAACCTCAGAACCTACTAAAATTCGCGACAAGCGCAGGCATCTATGTGACGGCACTCCATCTGGTATCGCAAAGGACCTTAACTGGTCCATGTGTGGTTTTGGCCAACCAGACTAACTTAACCTAACCTATGTATTCGGTGGACTCTGTGACGATGTTATTAAATTTATCAATTATTTTCATTTGCAATACAAGTTCGTCTAGTCAACCCGAACAAGAGACAGCGTTCTCTTCTGGTATCGGCTTAAATGTCATAATTTTTGGATTTTGTAATCAAATTCAATATTTTTGGAATATATTTTATCAGTTCTCGATAAAACTATCGATATTCATTATATTAATTCAAAAAGTCTTCCCAAACTCTTTCAGCTTTAACTACCTGTCCCGGATGTGAACATAGATCTGATACTAAACTTCCATCGAAGCTATTTGAAGACTTTTGGGGAGATTATCCGTCGTTTTCATATATTATAACGACTAAGGACCCTGTCCCTATCGCTATTATAGAAAGTATGAAAATCTCATTCAATAACCTTTGACCCCACTTTAAATATGTTCATTACTTTTCAGAGTACTTTTTCTAGAAAATAATTTTAAATATTCATAAATCATTGGTTTCTTTACAATTTTCGAGGGGAATCAAAATATATATATACATTGACCACTGTCTCTGTTTAACGAGTTTTGAACATATAAGTATAAAAGTTGTCATCTACAACTGTAAGTATATTTATTAAGCATTTTACTGGCAGTGGTGAAATTCAAAATTCAAAATGGATGCATGTCAACTATGAGAAGATGTCACAAACAGCAAAAATCGAAAACTCAACTGCTTCCCACAATCGCCAAACAGTCGAAGAACAAGTCTACACCCAAATGCTTGACTCGAAACATGGACAATCACCGACATGCATACTCCAACCACAATTATGCGTGTATGCTTATGCGTCGACAACAACAACAATTGCATATTGTCGGGCGGATTATGCTTGGAATGTTTTGCGACTGCAACGCGGCAAAATAAGAATGAGAGTGCGCCGCGAAAATGCAAACAATATGGGTATGCACAGAAGTACAACAAAAACCAACAACAAGCCAAACAACTGAAATTATAAGCATTCACAAAAAGTACACAATTCATATGCTAAGCTCAGCAAATACGGTATGCAACGTTGGATCCACAGCTACCGCAACCCCCGCTCGCTGACTCGCCAACAGCAAGTCAAGCTGGCAGCAAATCCGCCAACACAACAAGGTGAGGTTGGTAAGCAGGCCAGCCGGACCGACAAGCAGAGTCAGGCAGGCCGGCAGACAATCAACCAGAACTCAGACTGCCCGTGTGTACCTGCCGCGTTGGTCTCCATCGTATCCAGCTCACCGCGTTGTCCTCAATTGCTACACGTATTCCACCGCAACTCCACACTTGCCTCAGCTCCTCGTTGTCCACAGCTCCTCATTCACCTCAAAACCCGCTCATAACCCTCGATTCTGCTGCACACCAACAACAGCAATGCAGTCAAGCTTCCTTTCTGCAGCACCAAGCTCCCTTTCTGCCTTTCAGCCGACCGTCCAACAGCAGCTATGTCGTCGATATATTTTACGAGAGGGCATATGACATGAGCAATTTGCATTTTCAACATTACCCAGGATTGGTTATTAGCGAGATTTATGGATATCATATTTGTAAATGTGTGCGTGTCCGGTGAGAGATAGTCTCGTCTGAGGATGCGATGCGATGCGAACTGGCGACTGGCGGCTCATGGCTACTCATGGTGGCTTGCAAGCTTGCTTGGACGTCCACTCGTGAGTTCGTGTGTGTGTGTGTGTCGCTCGCGTTGATTGTGCGTACTGCAGTCAGCTTTTTTTGTTTTGCCTCTTTATTGGCTAAAAGGTAAACATGGTCGGATGCCTTGCCGCCGTTCGCTGGCTGGCTGCCTTGCATATGCATTTATGTTCCATGAAGATAGCAGAACATATTGACTTGCAACTGTTGGTCAGCTACCAGTGTGCCACCATCGCCATCACCAGCACCAGCACCACTCACTGTCAGCTATAAGTAAAACAGCAAAAAACAACAATAACAAGCAGCAACAACAAAGCGTAGCGGCGCATCTTTGCCGCCGTTTGGCGCGATTGTTGGATTGAAAAGATATTAAAATGAATATTTTGCGGATAACATGCGACCACTGGAAAATTACGCTTGCGTCGATACCTCCATCTTTTTGTGTGATGGCTGCCGCAATGTTGAACAACAGCAACAACAACAATACAACTAGCATGTAAACTGCATTATGTTCATACAAAATTATCTACATATATATGCATGTGTCCGTCTGTATGTAATATATACTCATCACTGACACCGACATTACTGGTCAGCCAGCAATGGCGCTGCCTTGTTGTCCATATTGTTGTTGTTGTTCGTAAAGTATTGTTGTCGGCTCATTTCAATGTTGTTGCTCATTTCTGGTCATTCCATCTTGACTAGTTTTTTTTTCTTCTGCGGCCTTATGATTTTTCGCTTGCCGCTGTCGTCAGCGAAATCTTTTTTGTGAGGTTAGTTTATGCTTCCTGGCTTCTGCTTCTTCATTTTAGTAATTTTGCGTCTTCTGTGCTTTCCCTTTGACTCGGTGGCTCTTTTTCGCTGTCTCTGCTTAACATTTGCATTCAACTAATATATTTTAGACATTTGAGTTGAGGAGATAACACAAATACTGACTAAAATTATGATAATTATGGCTGAAGATAAAATTTCTCTGTGGATACACTACAGTGACTCTCTTTCAGAACTTAATGAAAACCATTTCCATTATATATTATGTCTGAGAGGAACTTATTAACCTTTTAAAGATGTTATACAAAATGGATAACCAATGAGGTTGCTAATGAATTCATAAACCCGAAAATGATTCATTCCCTGCCATGACGGAATTATTTTTAGGGTGAATATGAACCCTTGGTTATTGGCTAAGTATTCACTTTGTCAGCCATTCCATCCATTGTTATTAGAATGCTTAACTAAAAAACAGTCGACAAACCATCAAATAAAAAAAACGAAGAGCGTTAAAACAGTAATCTTGTAAATCCATACAAGTTTTTTCAGACTTCTTGGCTCAATGAACATTATATGATCAAAGTTGTATAGAGAACTAAACCTTAAGACTGGTATGAAGTTCTACATCAACCAAATTGAACTTCCCCTTTTGTAAACTACTAAATTATATTCCCCAAACCTTAAAGATGGGGATTGATACCAGTAGAGATCAGAAACTTAAGTCTCAAGTAGTATTATGAATATATACGAATATATGTACGACGGCCAGCATCATAGTCTTAGAACGTGTATTGACAAACACGATGTTAGATCTAATATATTAAATTTAAACGAGATAGGCTATTGAAAATCTGAAAAAAAGATTTTACATAAGCGTCCTCTAAAATGATCTATAAGCTAGATGATATATGGTAGACATGACTTCTATACTTAAGAGTTCTAAACGAACAATAACAAGAAGAAGGATATTTCATGGACTTCATGGACTCCTTCCTTAGTATTTACCTCACCCTGAAAATGTATAACCCACATCGTCGGCGCTCACTTCAAAGGTGAATTTGAAGAAGTTTCCAGATTACGCAGCAAGGGAAAAGGCTGGGGGGATAGAGTAATGAAGAGCCTACAAGAGGAGTAGAGTATGAAGAGCCTACAAGCGTAAGTCCTTAGGATGATAGAATATCTAAATACTAGCTTTGATTTGCTAAATTGATGTAGGGTCTTTCGGAGGGAAACTGAAAACTCCGTTTGAGCTATGAAAAATGCTAAGTTTTAATGTCTTATGCACGATATTTAGACCCAATATCAATCGACTTAAGGAGAAATAGGATAAATATGGTTTAACTATGTGGGTAAGCATTGAGGGTTTAGAGATCTATCTTACTGCCTAAAGCCTGCTATGGGAAAGTTTTTTAACTTTAGTTTATATAAATTTTTTTTTGTCGTTTGCGGAATTAATCCCTGGAAAAACATAAAGTTTTCAAAAAATTATATTTTTTGAACTATTTAGCCAGGGTATGAAATAGCTATGCTAGCTATATTGGTATCTTGGAAGTTGCGCATATAAAACTTTTTTGAATTGATTAACTACATTCAAGGCCACAGAGTGGTTTAGAGAGGTCTTGGAAGGGAGAGAGAATTCTAGGCCCGGTGGTTTCACAATGAGCCTAGTAGGCCTAGGTGCACCGCCTAACACCCGCTATACCTACTCAACTATTGTGTATTGGTATGTCTGGAATTATTTCAGAACTGTTGGTATTAAATATGAAAGGAGGTATTTTAAGCGAATAAAAATTTAATGCCTTAGAATTCAGGAAATTTTTCATTTCAAACTAACTTATTACAAATGTATGTCTTCTTCCGAAAGTAATAAGCTACAAATACTCTCCATCCACAAAAATAGATAACTTCCATTGACATAGTACAAGTCAAACTAATAAGTCCCTTAAATAATACCCTTCAGATCGAAATTAAGATTAGCAGAGTTTGCTACCCTTTTTAAATGCCTAGAAGAAGACTAAAAGACTAGGTGACTGCCGATACTAATTAACGAATTCTGCTAATTTTCTACTAAATCCCTCAGTCATATGTAGCTGAGCTTATGGTGTTGAATTGTGGTTGAATGGGAGTAGCAACCGCGTTGCAGCGCGAGCCGGTCAATGTCAGATGTAGAAATAAGCGAAAATACGAGAAAAATTTGCATATCAATTTGTAATGCGAAGCAAAATGGCGAAAAATCAAAACCGCCTGCTACCAAAATAAGCTGGGATATTTAGACTCTGAATGGCTGGCTGCAAGCTACTTGCTTAAGTTGGTTGGTTGGTTGGCTAGCTGGTGGTGAACTACCAAAAAGATATCATGATTCTCATTATTTTAGTAAAACTGCTGCCACACTTAACACACACCTATAAGATGCTACACACACTCAGAGGCAGAGGAACACTCAGAGGTACTGGAAGACTAAAGCGGATTGCAAGTGGTTGTAAATATAAGGATATTGACGTAGTATTTATTAAACGAGAATATGCAGTCGCCAGTAGCCGAAGCAGCAATAACAACACAAAGCAAATGAAGATATGCAGATTTTTAGCGACGACCCTCACTATATACTTATTTTGCTTTCGGCGACTTAAAGGCGTGGAGCTAACTGTGCACACTGGAGGCCTCCAAGCAACGCTAAAGGCCAAGAGCTCGGCTTGCCACTGTCACAAGAGCAAAAAAATCATAAGAAAATTAAAATAAGTAAGGTAGTGCTAACTTAGGTTGCGACTGAAATGAAAACGAAATGTTGCACCGTTATATACTTTTTGAAAACCACTTATTTATGGAAATTAAAGTCTCTTTGAAAAACGTTGTTTTATGAGCTTATGTTGATGTTGTAACGACCTCAAAGTGCATCCAATTCTCTCGTTATAACACACTTTTTACTCAAACAATTGCTAGAAGACGGATGGGCAAACAAATGGAAAACGGTTGAACAGAAAAACGCAGACCATGATCCCGGAAGAGTCTCCCGGCATCCGAAAATCAAGCCGTCTCAAAAAGACAATGGATAGACAGGAAGACCCAGACAAAGATCCCAAAGAAGTCTCTGACAACCCCAAATCAATTCGCCTCAAACAGACGGTAAGACCCAGACAAAGATCCAGGAAGTCTCTTCAAGCATCTGAGAATCAACTCGTCTTGATCAGTTTGATATGCATAACCCTATATCTATCTCGACCCATTTTAGTTGCAACAAGCAACCGTTAGGTGCACAAAACTGTTATACTCTTAGCAACATGTTGCCGGAGTATAATAAACCAACGAATGTGTGGCGCTGTGATGGTGGAAAAATTACGATGAGCATTAACCACATTAAAAAAGGCACTAACAACCAACGCGCCACCGCCATCAGCAACAGCCAACAACAAAAGCAACAACACTGAGAAAAAAATATATATCGCACAGCGCGCAGCCACAACTCATTCAAGTGCAAACACGGCGAGGAATTAAAGAACCAAAAAATTTTGTTGCTGTTGTTGTTGCCCATGCGCTAAATGGCGCACCAACCGAAAAGCACTCAAAAGATATGAACATGTATTTAAACAAATAATGAAAAGTCGAGCAGCAACAACTAACAACAACAACAGACTGAATTGAAGACTGTAGAAGCGACATAGTGTGGCAACAAATCGGTAGCTGCTAGCGTACCACAACCAGGAGCCGCCGACCAACAGTCCGACGGCCAAACCAGCAGACAGGCAGACAACCACAAATGCCAGTTGCCATCGGGAAGCCGCCATCAGGCAAAGTAGCAAAAATATAGCATCGGTATGCGTTCACTTTTCTCGCTTTGCGATAATGCAATATTGGTGTGGTGGCTTTGTGGTCGCAGAAGCTGGGATAGTATTTTGAGTAAAAAGATGAAAGATGATGGAATTATAAAAGGTTGCTTAGACGGGATAATTTTAAATAATGGTGTTTAAGCTGAACTTAATTTTATTTTCTACTGAAGACCCCTTTCTACAATAAATCCAATCTTCAAGAGCTATCTTGAATGTTATTCGTAGCCCGCAATGTGACAGTACGAGCTCTGCAACGTCTATAGTGTCTCTTGAGCACACCCGCTTCATCACCTTTGGATGCTTTTAGTAGAGTTTGGAACATCTCAGAAAAGCTATTCTTAAAGGCTGAATCTAATAAAAGAAATATCGAAATTAACTTTTTAAAAACCTGGTTAAGTGCCTTGCACTATTCTTCGAGACTGATTTCGTAATATACACTGGTTGTGTCAGACAAACCGCCAAGACGAAGAACTGGAGTTTATTTGTGATATCCAACGAATTAGCTTAATGACTCTCTTAATATCGTACGAATATAAAAATCTTCTGATTTAGGCTTGATATTGATGTGGGAAATTAAGCCACCTCTTAGCTCTTTGAATCCTCTTTGAAACATAACCTTTTGACGGCAAGTTTTCTTAACATATTATTCAATGTTGTTGAGGACTAAAACTCCTTATAAAGCATATAAAATCTGCTACGATTACAACAACAACAAAAATATATCTTTTGAGTCTCTAGTAGTTCCAAGTGTACCTTTATTAAGAATATTCGAGTATCTTTCCTTCCTATTTCAAATGATTTTGAGAACTCTGGTGAGACCTTCGATTGTATTCTCTCTGAGACCATATATTCGAAATTTCTAATAATGGTCTTGGGTCTAATTCATCCATCCATTATAATCCAATATTTTGAGTATGTCTTCTTTGGAAGACTTTGAACTTGATATATTTTTATAATGCTAAATTTAAGAATATTGAAAAGTACTGGTAAATGGAGGATTGGAAGCGTGGACGATGTCAATATCAGAAGAGACGACACTAGGAGTTTTCGAGAGGAAAATTTTGCGAACGATTTATGGTCCTTAGAACATTGGCAACGGCGAATACCGCAAACGATGGAACAATGAGCTGTACTTATACAACGACATTGACATAGTTTAGCGAATAAAAAGACAGCGGCTACCCTGGCTAGGTCATGTTGTTCGAATGGACCAAAACACTCCAGCTCTGAAAGTTGTTGATGCAGTACCCGCCGGAGGAAGCCCAGGAAGGGGAAGGCCTCCACTCCGTTGGAGGAACCAGGTGGAGAGCGACCTGGTTACGCTGGGCTCTCCAACTGGCGCCGAACTGCGAGGGAAAGAGAGGAGTAGCATGCCTCGTGAATAAGACAGGGACTAATAACGGTACAAAAAACTTGGTTTTTGAGAAAAGCAGGAAGAAATCTGGTCGAGTGTCACTTTCAAAAATTTACCATAGATGTATAATAAATGGTTAAAACAATTTCCTAGAACCACCAGTAGTAGAACTGATCAAATACTACGCAGAGTTAGAAGAAGAACCCCCTATGACTTTATGTATTTTCACAAATGAAAAAAGACAAAATTGCAAAAATGCGAAATTGCTGTTATAACACGAATGAAAGAAAACAACAAACTGGAAAAAACAACAAACAATTACAATTCGTGTACAAAATAGAAAATATGGCAAATGCGGCAAAGGATTGTTGCAATTGTTTGCTTTTACCCAACGAACGCCTACAGTCAGTAGCAACACGGCGACCACACTCCATACAATGCAACAAACGGTAGCAACATTACAACAAGCGGAAAGCTGCAATTGCATTAGCCCACAAACGGACAAAAACAACAACAACAAACAAAAACCATGTTGGAAGAACTAATGTGGACGCCTGCGCTTCTTGCGGCCGCGGCTTCTTTTCGGCATTTAGCGACCATACCGATAAGCGTCTACGCTTGCTGCTAGCGAGTTAATAGCAAACAAATAAATGCTAGTCTATGAGCTACTAAATGCTCGCGCTAACTTAACCGGCGAACGCGTCCACAACAATGCGCCTATATGAAGATATCCAAAAGGACGACACAATGTCGCAGTTGCAGTTGGCATATTGCATACGTAGTTAGTAGAATCCACGGAGAGAAAGAAGCATATTGTCTTGGCTGCTGGTAAGCATATGCACTTTAGTGGCGATATCTGCGCGGCATTAGTCGCCATTTGTGTATTTATTACTATTTTTTATTTATTTTATTTAATTTTTTTTATCAAAACCTATTGTTTTCAATGCTTAAAGCTTTTGCTCCTGCTTTTAGGTCCAGTTATTTGTTTGTACTTTGTGGCAACAATAGATTTCTGCGCCTTTTTTGTACATTCTCGTCTTTATATACCTATAGTTTTTTATTGTTGTTGTCGTTACATGGGTCTTGTAATCTTGTCTCTGACATAATACAGTTTATACTCTTTAAGTCTATATATGGTGTTGGTGGCCCAGAAGCCGTGAAATATATTTCATAATTCAATTTGCTGACATCTCTATTTGGTTATCGGCAGCTCCACCTGGTTACATTACTTGGTGCATAAACAATGGGTTGGTGGTAACGTATCTATTTTATTTATATACATATGGTAAATATACAATAAGGAATGTGTTCTAGCTTACCGTGCTTGAATTGTTGTAGTTGTCTATATAGAGGCGCACAAAAATGCTATTTATACAAAAAATTATGTGAAATATTATATAATATTTTAAATAAAACAACAAATAAATATGATAATGTGAATATTTTTGTTGATAATTTATATATTTATATTATTCTTAATATTTTTTGTTTTGTTTTCTATTTGATTTAAAGTCGTTGACTTGTTGTAATTACCATCATTTTCCATAATACACATATTATTTAGAAATTGATTATATTTCAGAAAAAAAATTCTATTGAATAATAAATAATACTTAGAATAAAAAAAAAATACATAAATTAAAATTAAAAAAAAAAAAATTAAATTAAAAAAAAATTAAATTAAAATAACAAAAAAAATCTTGAGTTAATAAAAAATTAAAAAAAAAATGTTTTAGTTTAATATCACACAAAAATCATAGTTTGTTCTTTCTGTTTTGTATGTAAAATACTAGAGATTTTCTTTAATTTTTTTTTAATATTAAAAATTATGTATGAAATCAAATTTAATTTAATTTAAATCGTTGAATCGTTGTAACTACCATAATTTTTAACAAAAAAAAAAAAAAACAAATTATTTAGAAATTGATTATATTTCAGAAAAAAAATGCTATTGAATAATAAATAATACTTAGAATAAATAAAAATAAATAAATTAAAATTAAAAAAATAATTAAACTGAAAATTAAAATTAAAAAAATAATTAAACTGAAATAACAAAAAAAATCTTGAGTTAAAAAAAAAAACGAAAAACACAAAAATCATAGTTTGTTCTTCCTGTTTTGTATGTAAAATATTAGAGATTTTCTTTAATTTTTTTTTAATATTAAAAATTATGTATGAAATCAAATTTAATTTTTTATCCAATACTAGTTCTTATATTATTTTCAATGTATTTTATTTTATTTTTTATTTGATTTAAAGTCGTTGAATCGCTGTAGTACCTTAATTTTGCATAAAAACATATTATTTAGAAATTGAAATTAGAAATTAATTAGAATTAATTAGAAATTATTAATAATTTCAATTATAAAAAAAAAATAATTTATTAAAATAAAAAAGAAATAAATTCAAATTAAAAAAAAATAATTTATTAAAATAAAAAATATAAATTAAAATTAGAAAAACAAATTCTTTTGTGAAAAAAAAAATTTTAAATTTCGATTTAGCTTAATATCACACACAAATTACAATTTGTGCTTCCTGCATTGAATGTAAAATGCAAGAGATTTTATTTAATTTTTATATTATTTTTCTTTAAATTCAACTTTTTATATTATTTAAAATCAGATCTTATTAATGCATATTTATACAAAAAACAGTTAAATATCTAACTGATTATGCTATGATTTAATGTGTTAAAAATATTTTATTATTATTTTGACGAAAAGTGGTGATCATTTTCTTTTATTTTATATATTTAAAAATGTAAAATTTTATGTTATGTTGTTCTATTTAAATAAATTTTCCAATTCAAAGCTAGACCTGTCATTATCTTACTTATTCAAAAATCTGTGAAATGTACAGGTGATTTTATTTTATTTGTCTTTTTTAAATTTTTAAATCAATTTAAAAATATTTAACTATTATTATAATGTTAAATGCGTGAGATTTTAATTATATTTCAAATATTGAAAATCATAAAATTAATAATAAAATATTTTTATAATATTTTTAACTAAAATTTTTCATTCAAAATTCGACGACACAAATATTGAAAATCATGAAATCAAGGTTAAAATATGTTTATAATATTTTTAACTACATTTTTTTAACAATAATAATTAATATAAATAGCAGATGTGATTACCTTTAATTGGATATATCTTGATTAATATCCTGAAATAAATATTTTTTATTTAAAAAATGTGGTAGATTATTGGCTTATTACTATTAATTCAGCTTCAACCATTACTTTGCACAATAGTATAACCAAAGCGCATATAAGTGTTTTGCAACAGCTATTTGTATACACATACATACATACTTATAATAGCAAAAGTGTCAAAAAAGGCAAAGAATTACTCTAAGATGTTGCACCATCTAGTGGTCATGAGCCACGCTAAGGTGACACCTGTTTGTCAAAAGCTCAAATGTTTAAACAAAATTCGCGTATACACATTTAAATAAGTATGGGATCATGTAAAGGAATTCACTAAAATTAACTGCAAGCAATTTTAAAATAAATTTTAATTGTCAAAATTAATAAAAAATTTTATTTTTAAAAATTTACAACAAAATAGCTGTTTTTTTTATTTAAGAATTTTAATAAAACATTTTATTAATTCTGAATTCACATATTTTCCGAATAAAAATAGATAAATATTACTTTTTAAAAAATTTTCAAAAAATTTTAATTTTTTTTTGTTTTTGTTTTTTATTTAAAATTATCACGTACTTGAATCTAATATACGTAATAATTAAAAAAAAAGCAAAAACCAAAAAAACAAACAAAAAAAAATTAAAAATTTGAAAAAATACAAAAAAATTAAAAAAAAATATTAAAAAATAAAAAAACAAAAAAGGATTAAATGTCTGCTACGTCCACGTCGTTAATCCTAGGTTACGCTAAATTATGATAATAATTTTTTTTTTAATTTTTTGCTATGAAATATTAATTTTAAAAAATTTTACGATATACAGTTTCAAAGTTTGAGAAATTCTGTACAAAAAAGTCACATGGTGTTTTAAAATCTGTTCATTAGTTTTAAAGTTATGACGGTTCGAAAATTTTTTTACAAAAAACTTTGGCTCCTTATAATATGGCAACCCCGCGTTACACAAACCTAAAACCATATGTTTTATTTTAGGTTTTACATGTACTATAAGATATATAATTGCCAAAGAAAATAAAGAACTTTTTTTTTTCAAGTGGCTTTTTTTCCAGAGAATGCCCCATATGTAAGCTCTTCCCTTTGTTACCAACTCCAATTCATTTTAACAACACTTTTCTTTATATGTAAGTATGTATGTAAGTGTATGCGCTTCTAATAACATATGCGTAAATATGTAAAATTATGGATATGACTACTGAAGTAAATATGCTTGTATATATGCACTTACCTTGTTGCACACCGCTGTTGCTTCTACTCCGGCATTCCTCGGCTGCTACAGCGTTTATGATTAACGACATACATATACACGACGCGACACCGACACCGACACGAATCAAAAACCGACTTTCTAATTTCCGCATGGATACTAATTGCAATAGAACCTTCAAACAAGCACTGTCATTACAAAGTTACATACATGGGATACATACAAAAATTGGGACTGCGCCGGCTTGTGACACTTTGCAGCCGAAGTCACTATGAGCGTACCGAAGCGCACACTTTTTTCATTACTGGGTTTTTACAACTTTATTTTATTAAATTTAACTTTAATTAGTAATATTAACACATTTCTATTGCAAATTGACTGTTTAACAAAACTAAATCAAACACAGGCGAATATTTGCACACACACATTTACTTAAGACATAGAAGCACACGCACCGACCGACTTACTTACGAATACGCATTTAATTCGCGACGTTAATAATATTACTCTTAATATTTAACAACTAACTTTATTACGAACGACGCATTTATTTAATAAATTTGTTTTAATACGCACGATATTAGAGTTTATTTCGACTATAAAGGCACTTTTGAGTTCCACAGTCTTTTCTTACCACTTTTGAATTGTGCAATTATGACTCGTCACATTCCAATAGCTAGCGCGTACGTTGGAATAGCGGAACTGGCGAGAAGCGATAGGGATACGGAAAAGGGTTGCATTTGTTTGCAAATATATTTAATTAATAAGAGTTGGGTGTAAAATGGACTTATTTTGAAAAAGGTTGAATTTATTTCAAAATAATTTAAATAAAAAGAAATAAAATGTTAAATTAATATAATTAAATTAAATTAATTATTTATATTGTTTGATTTTTATAAAAGAAAAATATGATAAATTTATATTCAAATTTTAATTTAATTATTTCTTTTTTATATAATTTTTTTTTTTTATTTTTTAATTTAAATATAATTTAAATTTTTATTTAATAAATACAATCAATATACACTACTGGAAAAAATGAAGGGATAAAAAAAAATTCCAAATTTTTGGGCAAATTTCAACAGGCCGTAACTTCGAAAGAAATGGTCGTACAAGAAATCGATATAGAAGGAAATTATAGCTTCAAGTGTCTAGTTTTTGGATTAGAACTTTAACAAATTTTAACCTCTGCGGTTTTTGAGTAATCGTAGATAAACCAGCAACAAAAAAAATTTCAAAATTTTTTTAGCTTTTTTTTTGGTCTACGGGCGTGGACAATTTTTTTTTTTAGCCTTACCACTATAAGGATCAGATACTTTGTTCATTTATCTTTAATTTGGATTTTTGAACACCTCGATACGTCCACTTTTCGCCGAGATATCGGTCTTCAAATGGAAAAGGATCCTTTTGTCTTTGATTATCGATATCTCAGCAACCAATGATCGCACAGAAAGGTGGGTTTCAAGAACTTGAATGAATTCTCATTAACGACTAGCCATTGCTTTTCGCAAAAAAATTTTTTTCTTATTGTCACATGAATTTGAAAATGTAACAAGAAAAGGGCTTTTGGTGGTTTTTTGGAAAATCGAGCGCTAGAACGAAAATATTGAGGAAATCACTAATGTTAAGTGTGCCTTTTACAGTTCAATATGTCCACAAAAACGCTACAAAAAAATCAAATTAATCCAGCCAGCCGTTTTTTTGTTTCACCCGATCAAATTTTTGAAAATATTAAAGGATCACGTTTTTTGCTCTGAAAAACTCATCAGTTTAAAAATTGAGAAAAAATCGTTTTTCCTAGCTTTTTCCACATTTTTGCACCAGAAAAAGCTTGAATTTAAAACAAAAAAAAAAAACAAGTTAAGGAACAAGTTGTCTGCGATTGGGGAAGTTTCGAGCGAACAATATTTGTATTGACAAAAGGTTGTGGTCGAAATTTTTTAATTTTTTTGAAAGATCAATTTGCTAACGTATTCCAGACATGTTAGGAAAGCAATTTTTGACCTCATCTCTATGGAATACCTCCTTAAAAATTAAGTATACTATTTTTACATATTTGTTGATTTGTTTTCACACTGTTGTTCATTTTTTTTAAAGGAGGTTGAGAGTAAAATCAGATAATAAATATTTATTTAATAATATTATACAACTTTTCCTAAGAAAAGATGATGAAGGATACTTTTTTTAACTTTTGCCTTATCAGTTCTTATCTTTATTCGCCATTTTTTATTTTATATGTATAATTATAAATTTAATACTTTTGATTGTAAAATAAATATTTTGTAGAAATGAAAAGAAAATGTTTAATTTGTTTGCATAATTTTTAGAAACTCTTTTCATTTATTTTTACATATTTATAGAAATCTATATATATTTTTAAAGCTTCCATAATCAGATATTCTACCCACATAAGTCCATTTCACACATATTAAAATAATTTCTAAAATATTTTAAAATTTCCAAATGCAACTCTACTTCCGTCTTCCACAACTTCTCGCCGGTTCCGTTTCGTTAACGAGTGAGTCGAGCAGCTCAAGAGCAGTAAGTGAAATTTGCAATTGTCAGCTTTTATTAATAAAAAGGTAATAATAATTATAAAATACCTCTAAAACATGTTTCTAACTATTATTAATACAAGTATTTAATATTTAGTAACCCTGGTGTGCAGTTATGGTTTTGCAAGGAAATTGAGACTGCGCAATTATAATCCACTTAGGTGCTACATCAGCAACGGAGCACCAGCAATCAGGTGTTGCTTCATAAATATGTGCGTGTGTATGTATAAGCAGCAGAACCTCTATTAGTATGTATGCAAATTTCGCCAATATGCTGCTTTGTCAACGAATTGATGTAATAACATAACGAGTAGGAGGAAATATTACAAGGAGAGTGGGCGCTCTCATCAGCTCATCTCATCTCAGCGACAACGAACACAAAAAGCAATAAGTAAAAAGATAGTCAAATGCTAGTTATGAAGCGAATACAAGTGTGTGTGTGTGCAGAAATATGAATATTAGATGAAGAAGAGCGTGAGAGGTAATGGAACTAATAAGAATCATGCTCACTACAACAACAAAGTGATCGTATGACACGAATAACGGATTGGAATTTGCATATTCCTGTGCAGAAATCAAAGCAAGAGAATAGTAAAGCGTAAAAAATATTGTGAAAAAAAACTTAAAATCGCTGTTTAAACAAACACTTTATTGCAAATTAGAGTAGTGAGTGATGTTTAGTAAATGTTTTTTAAAGTGATATAGTATTAAGCGTAATAGACTAAAAATCAGAGACAGTTGTAAAAAGCAGTGTAAGTGCTTCGTTATTCCAGCCAACTACAACGAGTATTACATATCGTTCACCCAGGTAAAGCTGTACCGCAAGCAAACATCCAATAATAACAACAACAAAGTAAGTCAATTTCTCTCATACAGTAGTGTGCATATAATTAGTAGTAATTTTTATTGGGCATATAAAAAAGGTGGAAAATATTTGATTTATTTGGAAATTGAATTGAAGAATAGACAACAATTATTCAATTAAAATAATATCTCTAATAGCTATATTAGGGTTTCTTTGTATAATTGAGATTTTCAATAAGTGTCATTTCAGTCATATATCCATATAAGCATACCTAATTAGACGTATAGAGTTCTCAGAATTTTTTTTATAAAATTAAGGGGTTAGGGGTTGTCAGAGAAAAGAATAAATTAGAATTTTCAGTAAATTTTTTTCGATATTAAATGTTGTTATTTTACAAAAGTAGATAATAATATGGGATTATTACACAATGTTGTGAATTGAAGTCACGAAAATTTGAAAACAAAAATTAAAAAAAAGTTATAACTGTTTGTGTTGACCCAGTTCCAAAAAAATGGTTCTTGCGGTGACAATCATATGTAAATGGATGAATCTAAAATTAATCGGATAAGAAACATTAGTTTTATGAATAGATAATCCTATTTACATTTAAATTTAATTATTATTTTTTAATTAACAAAATGGCGGCCTCACGATTTTTTTTTTAGATTTTCGTGAAAAAATCAGCAGTTAATTGTAATTAAAAAAACGAAATTTTGAAAAAAAGCCTTCGTCAGGCCTGAGTTTATTCTAAAGCTTTATACATTTTATTGAAATCTACTGAGCGGTTTTCGAGTTACAGTTGTCGCGATTTTAAAAAAATATATGTAGTTTTGATAAAACTCGAAAAGTAATTATCGGATCAATTTCAAATATTCAGAGAATATTTTTCAGATATTACACTTAACGAAAATTTAGAAAAAATTATTCTTTCAAATTCCTGACTACCTCCAACCCCTTAAAAAATATTAGTATAATAAAAATTTTGATATGCACTTTTATTTATTTAGATAAATAGTTTTTTATTATTTAATTAGGAACCTTTTATTTAAGGTTAATACCTCTTTTGGATAATAAAAATAAATATTCAATATTTCCCATAAAAGCAATCTTTACAACAAATTACGATTTAATATAAAATATTGGAAATAAGTGACTGATTTTTTGGATTCCTACCAAAAATATACCGTTTATATGAATTTTAAATAATAATAAATATAATTATTATAATTTGAATGCTTAAGTTTAGACCAAAAAGCATGGCAAATTTGAATTAAAATTTATTTAATTTAAAAAATTTTTCAAATATTTTATATATTTTTTATTTACATATATTATATTATATTCCAATTTTACTTTTATTAATATACAGGAAAATATTAACATTAAATATGAATAAAATATACCATCAATTTATCAGCTACTTTTAGCTAGTTAATTTGTAAGAAATTCTCTCTCTGTTGTTGATATTCTCATTGGAATTTTATACCATTTGAATAAAACGCAACAGCATTCAATTCGAGCGGAATTTATCATAAAGCTACTATTATTATGAACGCAACTGTACATATTGCAATAAGCAATTAGAAGGATTTAAAATAAGCAATAGCTAATGTTTTGATTCAAACTGGTTTTCGGCGTAAAATTATATAGCTAGTATTTTTATGCAAAACTTTTGTATCAATATTGAGGTTATGTCTTACTTCTTCACACCAAAATCGTTAAAAATATGGATTTCATATTTAAGCCTCATGTGGCACTATAAAATACGCACTTGTATATATTAATAAATACATGCAACACGTCCATTAGTTGGTCATATCTTGTCATTTAATATGTCCACACATTCGAAATTAGTGTACGCGCCCATACAAACTTATGCACCCAATATTCAAACAAACCTTAGCTACATATGCGCCCATAAGCTTATGCCATGCTTGGCAAACCAGAAGTTTCCATTTTTATCTTATCCGGGTCTATTAAAGTGGCAACTACCCATGGCGTCAGATGCGGATCCACTTGGTTGGCTTACACACGTGGGTATACACAAGCCTGTGTGCGTCGGCCTTCGAGGAGCGCTAACGATCATAATCGCAGTGAAGGCAGTGAGAAAGCTCCTACAGACACTTGAGCCTATGAAGCCTGATGAAAGAAAATATGTTATTAAAATTACTTTTATTATTATTTTACACATTTAAAGGCGCTTTAGTTTCATTTTAATGTGCCACGCTGCCAACAACAACAATAACTAAGCATGCGTAGAAAAAGTGCTTTTGCCACACATTTTACGGTCGCATGCTATGCAAACGACTTGCCACAACGTCAACGCAAGCATTTAAATAGGCTCAATTGCAACAAAAAGTATTATTTTTGTGCTTGTTGTTGTTGCAAGTAAGAAATCCTTTGCAGCACTTACATTGCTCGAATATGATCTTTAAGCCGCGTTCAAACTCGTTTCGGTCCCTCACTTGTGTGTCTCCACTCATGGTATCTCGTGGGCTCGTGGGCTTTCTGCCTCTTCGCAGAATCTACGCACTTTAGTTGTGCGATCGAGTGTTGCAATGGCTATAATAATAATTTGAAAACCATTTGACTTCGCACCGGGTATTTATGTGAATACGATAAGTTCGCATCGAATTGCGATAACCACAATTCGGTTTAAGTATGTTATAACTGCGTCTTGTGTGAACATAATATTTACCATTAATAACCGTGCAATGATTTTTAATGCGCACTTTATTGATGTCATCGGCTGATAATTGGTTGAGGTTGGTGTAAGTGAGACGTTTTGTTAGTGAAATCTGCTATTGGAGTAATGGTTATAGTTTTTCGTGAAACTGAGTTAATATTTTTTTGTTTGCGAATATTTAATTTTGTTCCTCTTTGGTTTTGTTATATAGTTAGTTTCTTAGTATTTTTACGAAAATTGTTTAACTTCTATTTTATTGAAGTACTCAAAATTGTTATATTGTAAAACCTCTATTTTAACGAAAATCTTTATAGTCATCCTTTTCTTGGGCTTAAAGAACACCCATAAGATGAAAATTTGAGGATCAAGGCTACCGGTAGCCAATAATCGCTCATATCTCCATTTTATTGAACCTTATAAGTATATAAAGGGATTTTTCAATAAGAGTTCTACTCTTTTTTTTAATTAAACAAAATTGGGATACCAATGGAATTCTTTATTCCGTTGAAAGTATATGTGATTATGTATGGAACTCGATTTCTTTGCATGGTCACCACGGGAACGCTTACAGAAGTCCAGATGCTGAACCCAATTTTCGACGGTTTTCAAGCATAAATCGGTCGATTATGCTGCAATTTCACGTTCGATATTCGTATGATGTTCTTCAATCGTCGCTGGCTTGTTGGCATGGACCATAGACTTGATGTAGTCCCATAGGAAATAGTCTGGACCAATTGACTGGACCATTTCGTGAGATATTCGCTGTGTTGCTTGTGGCGCCATCCTGTTGCAACCACATGTTCTCCAAGTCTAGATCATCCAATTCGGACCAAAAATATTCGGTTGTCATTGAGCGGTAGCGATTCCCATTCACAGTAACGTGCCGGTCTTGATCATCACCGAAGAAGTACGGTCCAATGACGCCGCCGGCCCATATTTTGCTTATTGACGAAGCCATTCATTCAGCCGGAAAAGAGAACGACCATAAATTAAACGTAGCGCTCTTAAAGTTGAGGTAACCAAAATGGGTCCGAATATTTATCCCCCCAAAGACGGTTAACTCGGTAGCTTTCTTCAAAATTATTTAGGGATTTCTGCCACTACAACAACAATAACCTTGTCTCAAGCCACTTTAAAAAATACACGATTTTAATGATTTTCTTCTTCACTTGGGTAAAATTTGTTTATAATTGTGGGTTCCTTTGAATCTGATTTCTCTTGGACCAGTAAAAAGTCTGTAGTCTTTTGGTAGTTGGCCAAGGATTCCCTTCTATTCCCATAGATTCGTCGCTCGTAAGTTCTCTCCCACTCTCTTTTTCGTTTTCTTACTCTCTTTCTCTCGAGTTGCAAAGAAAGGAGAATCTTGTAAGTTCCAAAACTTCTGCCGGACCGATTGTTATGGAATTGTATATTATATTTATATATATGTTTGATTACGTTTAGTAGGAAATTGTATGTTGTGGAATTTAGGAACTAGGTACCAAACCCCGCATAATTCCGATTAAATAGACTCCACAAATTTTGGTAGAATCGTAACACAACTATGTTGATCATATAAAGTTAAATTTTACATAAATATAAAGAAAGAATACCATAAGCCTGAAGTTCGAGGCTTGTCTTCTCAGCTTAAACTTAATCTCCCAGAATCTTCTGTGCATCTTTTCTGCATTTTATTTCGTTCATTTACCACTATTTACTAATTTTCCACCCAGTCCATTGAAATAACCGACATCTCAACAGCACTTTCTACCTTCCGCCCAACTACAAGCACCGTACGCACCTTTTGCTCCATATTCCTTGTACAACAGCAATCTTCTTTACATCGGAGAACAATTAAAATTCCAAGAAAATTCGCAAAATTTTTTCTCACGATAATTATCGCACAACTATTGGTTGGTTGGCCATACGGACGGGGATTGGCAACAACAACAGCGTTGCATTTGTGGCATTTAAGGTGAAGAGTGTTGCATGCAACAAGAACAATAAAATCGGTAACAGGAACAACCAATGGTACGGCAGCAATAAAAATAATGGCAAACAATATTAAAAAGCAACTGCTATAACAACAGTAACAACAACAATGCTTGTATGTATGTATGTATCTTCTGTTTGTGCGGCATTTGTAGCAACACTACAAAGGATATCTCGCGCTGCCGTCGTGAAACACATGTTGCCTCAGTGGTCAACACATACACACACACGCTTGTAACATAAAGTATCTGTCACTTGCAACAAATTTGCGCCAACATGCGGAACAATGTTGCCTGCAGCAACAACACGGCAGTAAGTCAGCAAATCAATGTTGCAACAACAACAAAGGAGCGAACGCGGGCGCGTCAATTGAAAGTGTCCGAAATGAAAATGTTCTAGTTACGTAAAACGTTGTTGTTGTTTTTTTTTCACATGCAGTGTTAGTGTTGCATGCAACGCGGCGCACTAAATGCGTACACACGCAGTGTTGCATGTGCGGCAGGAGCCTAAACTGATGGCGCAACCGCCCGCTGCGCCGCAACAGCTTTACTACCTGACGAGCGCAACTGACCAGCTACAATAAAAACAACAATAACAACAACAAGAGAATGCGTTGCTGCGGCTTTTTCGACTTGACGTGTCTTATTAACGAAACGTGCGACGAAGTGTTGAAAAATTGGCGACTTTAACACCACACCAGTGCAGGAGAGACTTGTTTGCAGAAACAACAATGAGAATAACAACAACATCAACTATAACAACAACACCAAGTATTAAGTCACAAGCTTTTGTTGCATGCCACACTTCCTTGCACCGCACTCACTTGACCAGCCAGCGTCTTCGGCCGTCTTCTGCTACGTTTTCCCCCACGCCCTCCCCTCGCTCATTAGTCCAGCGCATCACTTGCGTCACGACATTTTTTCAACGTTCAACCAAATGTTGCACTTCTTTATTGTCACAATTTGAAAGTTGTTGGTGTTGTTCTTGTTATTTGCGTCTTTCTATAACACACGCCGAGCGTATAGCAGCTTCGTTGGCTAATCTCTAAGCGATTGTGCCGCATTTTCCGCCTTTAATGCGCCGATCATCGCGACATCATCTTTGACTTCTATCGCAAGCGGCCGCCAAAATGTGACCAACAATTTCCACACCAAAGACAACAACCAAACATACTAGTCGGAAGACATATGCATCGCTGTTCATATGTCAACAAATCTGTTAACCAAAATTTTGCTATGAACCAACCTATGTTGTTGTTATTTTTTTGCTTTTGTTGTTATTGTTATTTCTAGACTGACTTTTTCAGATTTTTTCAAGTTGTTGTTGGTATTATTTCACCAGTGATTTTTACTTTTTTATTGTTTGTTTGTTGTTGTTGTTTTTCTAACTCCTTTTTTTGTTTTTGTTTTCTACGCCGCGACACAATTCGATTGCCTCCGAGAGATATGCCAATTTTTATACGCCACTTTGGCAGCTCACAAACGCCTGACAATGTCCAATTCCAAGCACCAATTTCTTCGTCGTCGTCGTCGCATCAACGGCACATCACACACAATCCGCATGGACGGTACTAATGCCTATTGCCGATTGCCGTCTATTGGCCGGTGGAATTGCGAGTGAGCATTAAAGCGCTGTTTGCGGCATTTGGCAGAGGTGATGCGAGATGTGAGCTGCTGACACCGCGTTGGTGATGGCGATGTTGATGGTGATTGCGTTGACTGTGTGGAGTATTAAGTGTCAACTTGTGTGGGAAATTCTTATTGGGCACATTTTGACTTTTTTGGGGGGTTTTTCAGATTTTGGAGGAAAATTTGGTGCTTTATTTTCAATTTTGTAGAAAAAAAGTTCTTTGTATTTCAACTTAAATTACTATATATTTATCAAACCTATTTCGTTAAATCTTAGAGTGATTTATTTGCTCCACTACCTTAGAAGCGCCTTCGATTATACAAATTTTATATTCAGATTCTGAGATCGGTTGAATTTGATTGCTCTCAGAGAATTAGAAACCTGAGAAAGTAGTAGATGTCACCAAAAATCTAAGGATTTCTCCATTTTACACGTCAAGTCTTCTTGATATTCATAATGTAAGCGCTATTTGATGAAAAACAATATATACCGAGAAATTCACAACTCGCTATTTCCATATGGAGTTCACTAACGGCGTGTCAAAACGACACCATGGATGAGCCAGCCGGTGAAAGATCTGTGACGATGAATACCGATGAAAACAGGGAAAACATCGACTTGAACTGGCATGTGGCATCTCATGACATCGCCCAGGAGATGGGAGTTGGTCACCTAACCATTTTATACCATCTGCAGAAGGCTGGATACAGAAAACAGCTTGATGTTTGGGTGCCGCATGATTTGACGCAAAAACACATTCTGGACGGAATCAACGCCTGCGATATGCTGCTGAAACGGAACGAACTCGACCCATTTTTGAAGCGGATGGTGATTAGCGACGAAAAATGGATTACATACGATAATATCAAGCGAAAACGGTCGTGGTCGAAGGCCGGGGAACGTCCCAAACAGTGGCCAAGCTGGGATTGACGGTTTTTGCTGTCTGTTTGGTGGAATTGAGAAGGGATCCATCAACTATGAGCTGCTCCCAAATGGCCAGACGTCATAAGCCAGATATCATAAGCCATAAGGGTCGTTTATTTCGCTCTAATTCGAGTTCTACACTGATTTTTTCGAGTATAAGGATATATCGGCTTGTATGCCATTGTTTTTGCCTTCGGGGGTGTCTATCTAGTACTGAATCTAATAATCTTGAGAATTTTTGTGATGAGCTGGAGACGCTACGACGATGTATTAGAGTTTGTTCCATATTCAGTAACGTTAACATTCCCTAGTTGATCTGTCCTCTATTTAACTACTATACCAGTGGTTGGTATGAGAGGAACTAAGACTATATAGGTCACCTCGAGGTTAAAGCACCCACTAAGAATTCTTTAAAGTTCCTAGGAATATACTCACTATATTTCTAAAATCTATAGAGAGCATCTAACTTTCACTTCTAATGGAGTTCAGCCCTTAATTTTTTTATTTTAAACCTTATCCATCCGTTTTCTTTGCTATAGGTATTTTTAAATCATTGTGCTACAATGAAATTCACATTGCTTTAAGTTTTTCATATTAAAGCTCAAACAATCTCTGAGAGAAATGAAAAAAGTCTTGTAGGAAAGGATTTTCAAAGGAAAATGAGCTTATTATAAGATTTCAGTAATTTTTATTCATGTTACAATGACTAGTGGATGGATAGAAGATCTGTGTAATCAGAGCGGACCCAGATTCCTATCAGAATAAGCGAGTGCTAATGTATAAAAAAATAATCCATCTGAGTCGACATTTCGTCAAAAGTTCTCTATATATTGAATGGTTTCGACTCTTCACTTCTCTGATGGCAAATAATAATATTCGCTAAAAATAGCAGAGTGCAGAGTGCGAACAGACAACTAAATTTACTAACGAGAATGAAGCCTTGAGAAGTGACAAATCTCTTTGAGTGACAAAGTTTCTTCCAATACTTTTTTCACATGACTTTATTTCTATAATGGAATGCTTTTAATTCCTACTGGGCACAATCATTATACTCTCCTCTCTCTCTCTCCGTAGGAACATAGTAAAAAGGCAACAGTATTTTGAAGAGAAAACTGTCAGTTGGCTGTCAGTTCATTTCATTTCACAACAATCGCAACACATTTTAATCAGATTTCATAGCAACGTGAAAAAACGATAAATAAATGACAAAATCTCATTTCATAAAGAATTACAAACACACCGAATAACATACAACAACACAGAGTTATATAAATATAAACATATGTATATATCTGAAAATATATGCAACTTGCAGTAAAGTTGCTTGCTATCAATGTTGCAACATGCAACATACATCCATACAACAACAACATTTATACAGTTAAATATATTGACAACAATCACGACAGCCGTAGCGACGCTTGCAGCGACAGCTGGTCAAACAGACACGACAAACATACTTGTACACACGTGTGTGTGTATGTTGCAAATCAAATGTCGCGCGTTGCAGCAAAGTGTGGCGGTGTGACTTTGAGATTTTTACTGTAAAATATTTTGATATGCAACGCTGAATGCCAGCAGTCGCTTCTGGTTGTATCGATGAATTGAACGATGGATGGATGGATGTATGAGAGGCAGACTATTAAACACCGTGCAACAGCAGCTTCTAGGCAAAACGTTATTTTCAATGCTAATGCAACATACATAAATATTTTGTTGTATTTTCGTAGTTTATGTGGCAAGAAATAGTTGCAATGTAGTTACTTGTTGCAAACGAAGTTACTCAGCGACATTTGCTGTACGCATTGTTGTTGCAATACTCATATGCTTGTTGTTGCTTGCCACTTTGCATGTCATCGCCAACGACTTTCACATTGTGACGTATTTATGGATATCATGTGCCACATATTCCATGCCTCTGCATCCATCTTTGTGTCACACGGCAGCGATGCTTGGCGTCGTTTGACTGCTGGTTATGCCACCAGATGTTGGTTGCAAGTGGTAGCTACTGTTAGATGCCACTTCAGTTGTTGCAAATGCGAAACAAATTTGGTACATTGCTGTTGCATAGATCCACAAAGTGGTATATATAATAATGGACCCTGAAGAAATGACTCGGTAATTCGATACTAGAATTAACTGAACAATTTAGGAGCTCTCTTTATGAGTTTAGAAGCTTTTCAAGCCATTCGAGTGTTTTATTATTGAATAATTTCCGTTGAGCAGATTCCGAGTTTGTTCAGATGACGCCTTAGTCTGCAGTGGCCGGTGTAAAGTCCCACTAGTTGTCTCATTTTGTTTCTTGGTAGCGCAATAAGTTGCTTGAATCTCTTCCGGTTGTACCCACCTAGAAACAGTTTGGAGTGGCGAAGTCCCTGCAAGTGCAGCCAGTAGCGATTACTACTTGCCAGTTCGTCTTCTAGTAGTCTATTTCTTATAACTTCCGAACCAACAGCAATGAAGGGCTCTGGCACCACCGGCCTGGCAGCCCCGGCCCTTTAAGCTAGTTGCTCTGCAATTTTTATTAAAAGCTTAGCTTAAAAAGCATTCGCTCAGAATTTTGCAATCTACTTAATGTTATGGAAGATTTCTCACTTCATTCAAAGAATTCTTCAGTATATCATCGTACTTCGGTTATCGTTTGATCAATACCAAATTACTGGGTTCTAACCTTTATTTTTTTTTTTGAGTCCGAAGTGCATTTTCTTGTGGTTTCCATCTTTGTCGAACATCTCTTCTTGATAGCTCTCTCATTATCATTTTGGCTATCGGTGGTTACATTTTAGAATCTTTCAAAATTGGAATATTCGTCCCTCCATGTTTTCGTTGGCTGATATCCTGTAAACTTATTCCAGTAGTAATGGTAGGAAACCGCAACGAACGTCCATTCAATCTGATGTGGTAATCTGAATAATAACAATATCGTACTTAGCTAGCTTGGACGATATTTTTTAGAAAATTGGACATGCAGATTTCTTAATATAGCTTGATACACTTGTTGATTAGGTCAACAGTTCGACTTCCAATACAACCACTGGCCATAATAAGATTCACCATTCTTGTCAATTCCAGAAAAAGCCTTCTTTGGAGTAAGTTCAACGAAGTCTAACCAAGTGCACTGTTTTGACTGTTCCTTGATCTCTTGTGTGTACCAGTGGACCCAAGTTACTTCACGAAGTCACAAAAGCGGTAATGGAATTACCAGCATATATTGTACCTTTTTCTTAAAGTCTATGAACACCCCCCATTCTACACATCTTCAAAACGAAATATCGAGTTCGATTTGGCTAAAATTTTGATAATTGTTGTCTATTGTACTACACGATTCTTAATTTCTCTTACGATAGTGGTATATTTGGGCGGCGAAGAAAAGTACTTTTCGGACTCTCATTATTACAGGGCGTTTCATATAATATATCTATACAAAGAGCTATCTCTATTAGCTCCACTACTATTTCTTTACTATCAAAATTCTCCAAAAAGTGTTTGAATATTATTCCTTTATAAGGAAGATACCAAAAAAATTTTCCCTCATTGGAAGTGACATCTTCTATCATAATAGCCACTCATCAATTTCCATTAAATTTAATATGAAACTCAATACATCACACCAAACACACATAAGTATGAAACGAAAACGCTCTGAAGAATGACCTCAGCTTTTATTAGTCGGAAGCAGATAATATAAAAAATATGCAAGAACAAAGAAACGAGCAAAAATATGCGATAATGGAGCACATTAGCCTTCGCAAAAAACAAACACACAAAGGAAGTAGCCATGAGGCTATGAGGAGTAAAAAATAGCATAACTATTACGGTTAATGCTGACCACCATGCCATCATAATAAAAAGACAAACTGGACAGCCATAAAAAAGCTTTTTCATAATTTCAACTTTAACGCAGAAGCAACAACACAAACAATCAGACAAACACTGTAAGCCGGAGGAAATGTTGAAGAAGAGAGGAGGAAAAGTTGCAGAAAATAGGGCAAACACTGTAACAAATAAGCAACAATAATAAATATGATATGAGTATAATAGATTTTTATCACCACCAGCAGCCGGCAGAGACCGGCAGCGGCAGCAGCAACCAAGTCCACTCGTCATTTACCCAGCTCCATCTCGAGAGACGCCACTGCTGATAGCATAAAAAGGACAATTCATATAAAGTGTCCAGTGACCATATGTAGAGGACACACACACACACATTTAGACATACATTTTTGGTCATATAAAGATAAATATAATAAGATAGATATGAAAATATGTCGCTTTTACTTATAAGAAGTGGCAAAGTGCGTGCGTAATGTGCAACATATTTGTTGTGGCATGAAATGTTTGTGGAAATATTGAAATAAATGTGTGTGTCTTAAGTGAAAGTTTTGATTTATGACTACAGATAATAATGGTGCTCTTAAGAGTTTGCTAAGTTTGAGTGGTGGGTGGGAGAGCGACGAACTGACCTTTCTTTTAAATATGTACGTGTGTAATTTAATACGAGTTTGGCCAGTCAGTAGTATGTGTATCTTAAGGATCGAAGTGATTTTCATTGAATCTAAATGGTCTTGTCTGGTACTCCAAGGTTCTCAGTGACTTTGCCCGGTTTTCTCTGACCCTACCCAGTTCTTTCAGACTTTCCTGCTTTTCACCTATTCTCATTGTCACTTTTTCTCACCGACTTTCACTGCTTCTCTCCGTTTCTCACTGGTTCTCTCCGATTCTCACTGGTTCTCTCTGGTTATCACTAGTTCCCTCCGATTCTCACTAGTTCTCTCTGATTCTTAGAGGTTCCTTCTAGTTCTTAGTATCTCATACCAGTTCTAAGTGGTTCTCTGTGATTCTCAGAGGTTCTCTCTTCTTCTCCACGGTTCTCAGCGGTTCTCATTAATTCTTAGCTGTTTTCTTCTGTTTTCACTGATTCTCAACGGATCTTACTGGTTCTCACCGGCTCCCTCTAGTTGTTGGTAGCACATACCAGTTCTAAGTGATTATCACTCTGTGGCTCTCAGGGATTCTCACAGATTCTCACTTGTTCTCCTCGGTTCTTTCTTGCTCTCAGCGGTATTCATTAGTTCTCACCTGTTTCCATTTATTTTCACCGGCTCTCACTAGTTTTCACTGATTCTCCACGGATCTCACTGGTGCCCATAAGTTCTCACTGCTTCTCAGTGGTTACCTCTAAAATGGCAGGATTGTGATCTGTCTATACATATTTTATCTTCCGAATGGTTCTATTTACAGCTAGGATACTTTAACCCCACTATGTAGTATCAAATCAATCAATCGCAGAAGGCATAAAACCCTCAAAGTCTCTACTCCTTTATATTTGCCGCTCCATATGACAATCACAAATCACTGATTAGCTATAACCATTTGCAAAATGGCTAACGACTTGAGTGAAAACGTCAATCTGCCAAAACACATATTCTCCAATACACTCATTCATTCCGTCTACTCAATTAAAATATGTAGCGAGAAAAAAAAAATAAGCAGCAAATCGACACTACCATAAGACAGTCAGTCAATTGAGGTGAGGTTAGGTGAGTGCGCACTACCGCCATTATCGACTACAAACTACAAACGACGGACAGTCACAACAATCACAAGTCACTAAAATTGCCACATTTGCTACTGGCAACATGCCACATGCAACGGTAGCGCTTAAAAATTGCCTCGTTTTGCTATTTTCTTCTCTTTTTTTTAACAATTCAATGTGACCGACGACCGCCAACTCTCGATTTTGTGACCGTTTTTGGTGTTACTTAGCCTGACTTCGGTGTGCCTGCCACCTTTTTTGCGAATTTGGTTAGAAAAAGGCTTCCAGCGTGCGAAGTGAGAGAAGTGTTCGAAAAATGACATTTCACCATAATTCAATTCATTTGTGTGCGCATTTTGCTGTCCAACAAATGAAGATCACATCAAACGCTTAGATTTGTTAGCGAAATTTTGCGATTTTTTCTCTTCTCGATTGATAGTGAATTTGACGGTAGTGATGGTATGGTGGAAATATACTTATATGGAGTATTTTATTAGCTTTCGATAAAAGAAAGATTGCAGACGGGAGCAGTTATCATGAAGTATTATTTGAAACTATTCCTCTCTCGTAATGATATGTGTCCAGCAATCCAGGGTCTGTTCTTCAATTCCGGACAGCCAGACAGAACCTTGAAACACCTAATAGACTTATCGCCAAACGAAAACTAGAACTTTCCCTTGATTTTCAGTAATATGAGATTTCTGGTACATGGGATCGTCACCTTAATATGGGTAAAAGGTCGAGAATAAACGATTGACTTACAACCGAAGGCTTACACCAAATCTGCTACGATAAAAATCCTGAGATTAAGATCTTAAAACCCTAAAGAAGAAGAAGAAGACAATGTGGAAAGGAAAATTCAGTGCACCTGTTTTCTCTAATGCCGAGCCATTCCGGAAGTAATATTATAAATTTAGACCCAAAATAGGTCAAATAAAAGACTTTTAGGAAGCAATGGAGATTCCAGAGGGGCTCCAATTACCACCTTACCGAGCTATATATTATATACGATCTAGGTTTAACATTCCCGGACTATATCTCCGGAAAACCATTTTTGATTCAGCTCGCCATCAAAAGATCAGTTGCGAAGATTTAGAAAGAATCTTCCATAACAAGATCTTCGTTGAAGCATTTTATACCCAGTTTTAGTTTTATGAAGATTCTTCCTTAAATAGATCTCCGGAGATGGGTTTTCGACGCAGATCGCTGTAAAAAGCTAGCTTCCGAAGCTTTAGGATGAATCTTCGATAACTAGATTTCCGGAGAACCATTTTCGGCTTTGCTCGTTATCACTTTCAACGCTTTTGAAAGATTCTTCATTAACTAGATCTCCGGAGCAGGGGTTTCTACTTTACCAGCTCGCTAAGAAAACCTCGTTTCCGAAGTTTTTTAAAGATTCTGCCTTAACTAGATCTCCGAAGAAGCGTTTTCGGCCCAACTCGATCTCAAAAGCTCGTTTCCAAAGCTTTTGGAAGATTCTTTCTTAACTTGCACTACGATTTTGATGTCCTCATGAGGTCAGCATTTTGCCCCTCCCTCCAGCTCTTCCAAGTTAACATAAAAATCATATATAATTTGTAATTTCGGTTTTCTTTCAACGACTTGTTGATTTACGGCTTTCAAGGAGAGTACACTAAATTACCAAACATTTCGCAATTTTTATATCCAATCACAAGCTTAACACAACAAGCAACATTGTTTACCGTTGTTAGTCAGTCAGTTGGCGAAACTGTACTTTAAGTTTAATATCCGTTTGTTTATGTGACTTTGTCAGCCAAACAATTTCATGTTGTATAATTTCGTAGAAATCAAAACTTTTGTAAGGCGAGCACATGGAAATTTATATGATAGCTGGCCTTCTGCTGTGTCTTTACCCACCTTTTACTTACATTTATAGCCAATTTATAGGTGTTCTCTAAAAATTTATGGCAGAAATCAAAAATTTTACAAAAGGCATAGCTCTCTTACATACTGAGAATGTATGTGATGAAATGCAGTTAAAGACGCTTGATTTGAATAATACTACCGGGTGGTCTGCTGAGAGTTTATTGAAATAAATTTCTTTATTGGAATAAAACATGTAAAATACAAAAACATATTTTTATTATTCAGACTTTTTCTTTTGAAGTCTGATTTTTTACATTCGCTAAAGTTCTGGTGATTCATTGTTCTTTTTGTGTTGTACTTTTAGTGGATTCTTTCCTTTGCTGCACCTGCAACAAACAGGGTAGTTCAAAACGTGTTTCGACCTTAGTTCCATGTATAAATATCTTTTGTAGGACATTGATAAATCATTTCTTATAAATATTATATAGGACACACAAGAACTTAAGAAAGATTAGTACAAATCCACCAAGAATATATAAATTGAAATATATGAGTGCTCTTTTCTATAAATTCTTTTCATTAACTGTCTTTTCGAAGCCTTTTTCGAGTCGAAATTCACTTAGGTTACCGATCCAAACAGGGATCTAGGACAGCTTTCGGCCGAACAAAGTCCGGGTTCATTCAGGGACCGCAGAACCGGCTGTTTTGGGAGTTGTCGCATTTTTGCCTTCCCTTCTCTTTTCTTGCTCTTTTTATCAACCCATCGGAAGGTCATGAGATCACATTATCTCTTAATTCTCATCCTTCTCTCTTTTTGTTGAGCTGAGCTGATTTCCATTTTAATGGATTTCGCGATAATAGTCTGCTGTAGCTTATTTGGTCTTTTTATCATCCCATCTCTGAAGGCGTATCCTGAGATCATCATGACTTTCAAATACAAGGAATTCTCTTCGCGGCAAATCAAAACGTTAACCTCCATCCTCGAAAAAGAAAGAGATATCAGAATCACATCTTTCCAAAGGGTTGGCTCTAAATGGAGTGGCTTTCAAATAAAATCACTCGGAATTGGTAAGAGTGAATCAATAGAAAAATATTACATGACCCCAAGACACGTTGAAGACTATCACAAGAAATCTTATTAGTAACTGTGTACTTAATCCTCCGGATGTCATAAGATCCGCATTTACCTTATACCAAATGCTTTCAATACAGATTCTATATCAGCTCAAAAAATCAGTGGTAAGCAAATAAAGTACTTTTTCTTCGTAGAGTTTCTTGAACCGATCAACATTTTGACATTGGAGAACCGCTGTTTTAGTATTTCCTAAATGATTTTGAAGAATTTTGATTTGGTGGCCGTCTAGTTCGTTCTGATAACGTAAACCCTTTCAAATCTTCTTTTTATAAGTATAGTCTAGACTTTCTTGTGATGCCGTAGTTTCCGTGATGTCCATATACCACAACTTCTTTCAATTACGTCCCCATATTTATCAAGTTCGTTATTTGCTTTCGAACCACTCCATACAATTTAGTATCAGAACATTTCCAACCGAGACTTCCAGCCATCTACTCACCTTCTCCTCATATCTTCCTGTTCTCCAGCTATCATTCCCTTTAAGGAAGGAATCAATAAAAAGCATTTTATTACAATTTACAAACATTCCCACATACTCATCCATACAAACCGACCGACAAAACTGTATGCACGAGCTCAACGACAAGACAAAATGAGACATTAAAACGCTGCCAATCGGTCGCCAGTTTGTTGAAGGCATAAAAAATACGAAATAAATATTTGCAATAATTAATTAATTTTCAATCATTCACTCACTCACTCAGTCAGCCGTTTAGTTACTTAGTCATCGAGGCAATGAAAGCCGAGTTCTGCTTTCAGCATGTTTCCTACATTGTTTGTTGTTGTCATTGAATGTCATAAACGTTCATTGTTGTTGTATTATGTTAATATGCCAATGTCAAAAAGATATCTTTCATCTGAAGATCTCATCCCGCCGGCCGTGCGGCACCGATTCCAGAACGACGAACGGCGGACAAGTCAATAAAGAATGACAAAGACGGCGGATGGCGCTGGCGTTGTGGGTGCGGCGCGGCGGTTGCGTGGTGTCGCTAATGTTGGTGGTAATGATGCACATTCCTCTTGTAAGACCATCAAAGGAAATGCAAATATTAATGAGTTTCTTCAGATAAAGCCAAACACTTGTGTAAAAGATACCGTAGCTTAGCTTGCGCGGCAAATATGTTGCCGGAGAAAAGGAGTAAAAAGTTCGCTCTCCGGTTGGTGCTTAGCATTTTTAAAGTTCTGGAGCTTTTCGTCAGGTGTTGCACGTGTTTTTGGTTCGGATGAGGTGTAATCTATTTATAGGTTCCTAGATATGGACATTGTCCAATCTTGTAAAATCATATATATTGAAGAACTGAAAGACACCGTCTTGTTTAAAGAAAAAAACACGTTCTAAAAGCGTAAGAAAGTAAATGGGAATATTGGTGTTTCCTTGGGGAAGTTTCTTACTTTACTTTTTCTTTGACTTTGATTTCTTATACCCGGGTTGGCTTCAACTTTTATCATATTCTGAACCCAATCTTCCGGAATCTTTGCTTGTGTTCCACATTACAGCTTGCGTAACGCTTAACTTAATCGCACTTGACCTTCTGAAAAATATCAACTTGAAATCAAAATTTGGAGAAAACGCGAAAAATACGAAACCAAACTTGACCGACACCTTCCATATAAATTACAACAATATACCCAATTTTTCTATAATTTTTATGAAACTTTCAGTGTGGGAAAGCTTATCGCTTGTAGTTTTTTAAACTATAAATTTAAGCAACTGTCTTCGTTCAAGAAATTAGTCAAAATTGCAAGAATACGGAAATTAGAGAAATTCATTCCCTGCGCTTTAGTACCCATAAGTATTTAAAAAATTAAAGCTTCGGGACTTGTGATTTGTGCAAATAATAGCTGAGAGATTTTACTATAGATATAGACTATGTTGTAAGTTTAAAGAATTTTTCAAAAAAATTTCACCCCTAATCCAAATAGAGCTGAACCTAAGCTTCCCCTTAAAACTTAAACAAACCTGCACTCACGTGAAACCAAACCTGATCTCTCTTGTCCAGAAGAAAAATCTATAACCTTTCACTTAACCTTAAAATAGAAGCTTCACTCCAAAACTCACATGCCATTTAAAGATTTAAACGAACTGAGACTCACTTGATCCCTCAAAATCTAAACAATCCCGATATCATGTGAATCCTCAAATATAATCCAGCCTGACTTAAAGCTCCTTCCAAAATGTAAAAAAAGGCTCCATTTGACTCTTCAAAATATAAACAAACTTTACGTCCAGGAACCCCTCAAAATGTCAACAATTCTGAAGCCACGTCCCCTTCGAAATGTAAACAAACCCCCGAAAAAGGTCAATGACCTCAGCCAAAATGTAAACAAACCCATGGCAAGGGTCAATGACCTCAGCCAAAATGTAAACAAACCCAATGTCAAAGGTCAATGACCTCAGCCTAAATGTAACCAACCCCTGCCCCAAAATGTAAACAAACCTGACGTCACGTGACGCCTCAAAACGTAAACAAACCTGACGTCAGGTGACCCCTCAAAATGTAAACAAACCTGACGTCACGTGATGCCTCAAAATGTAAAAAAACCTGACGTCACGTGATCCCTCAAAATCTAAACAAAGCTGACGTCACGTGTCCCCTCAAAATGTAAACAAACCTTTGGTGAGGTCATTGACCTTTGACGTGGGTTTGTTTACATTTTGGGGTGAGGTCATTGACCATTGACGTGGGTTTGTTTACATTTTGGTGTGAGGTCATTGACCTTTGACGTGGGTTTGTTTACATTTTGGTGTGAGGTCATTGACCTTTGTCAGGGGTTTGTTTACATTTTGGGGTGAGGTGGTTGACCTTTGACGTGGGTTTGTTTACATTTTGGTGTGAGGTCATTGACCTTTGGCGAGGGTTTGTTTACATTTTGGGGTGAGGTAATTGACCTTAGACGAGGGTTTGTTGACATTTTGGTTGAGGTCACTGACCTTTGGCAGGGGTTTGTTTACATTTTGGCTGAGGTCATTTACCTTTGGCAGAGGTTTTCTTACATTTTGGCTGAGGTCATTGACCTTTGGCATGGGTTTGTTTACATTTTGGCTGAGGACATTAACAATGACGTCAAATTGGTTTACATTTTGAGGAGGCACTAGAGGTTAGGTTTGGTTAAACATTAATAAAAAAAGGGTAATATGAGTTCAGCTTTGTTTACATTTTGAGGGGCCATGTGAGTTCATATTTTTTTTTAATTTTTAACGGTGACTTGAAGGCAGATCCTAAAGTTCTGGTGAGGCCAAGCTGGAGGTCATGTGAGCTCAAGTGCAATGAAAAAATGAAAATTTTAGGAACTTCCTACAATTTCAAAAAACTATGAAAATTTTCTAAAAAATTTCTTAAAATTAGAACTTAGTTTAAGTCAATAGTGGATTCTCTCAGCTATCATTTGCAAAAATTTAAAATCCCGTAGCTTTAGTTTTTACACAGTTACAGGCAAAAAGACGTAGGAATTGAATTTATTTATATTCCATATTCTTGCATTTTTGACAAATTTCTTGAACCGAAGCAGTTGCCTAAATTTAATGTTTTAAAAACTACAAGCGATAAATTGAGTATATTATTGTAATTTGTATGGAAGGTGCCGGTCAAGTTTGGTTTCGTATTTTACGCGTTTTCTCCAAATATTGATTTCTGGTGAGGTCAAGTTTGATTTTTTGCATTTTTTAGGATGTTTTAGATCACGCTGGGTATTCCGTGGTGTGAAGTATGCGACATATGAGGCACGGGTTATTGTCAATATTTTTGGAGGTGAAATGAGATCAATAAAGTGGTAGCGTGTGGTCAAGGGTAGGGCAGATGAGAATGCTTGTCATAAAGGCAATCATATGTTTTTCACTCTCAATATGTATATACTCAATTGAATGTGTGTGACTCAATTAAAACCTTGATGGAGTAAATTAAAACCTTAGTTGACTCAATTAAAATTTAAATTGACCCTACAATCTTAATGACTCTACTAATTGAACGAATTTAATAGTGTGAAGAATACATTTTTATACTCTCGCAACAAAGTTGCCAAAAGTTCCCTTATTTATAAGGAGAATTGTTGCAGAAAAAAGTTTGGTTCCATAGTTTTCGATACTCAAAGTTTTGATAAGATTTTTAGTAATATTTTCTTAGAAGAAAAAAAAAAAAAACTAAAGACAAAGTGAAAGTGAAAGAGATCTAGGAAGAGACAGATAAGGAGAAAAAGTATATGAATTAAAATTTTGTCGGTACTTAGTATGTTCTCAAGAGCGTTTCCTTTTGCTTAAAGAACCTGTTAATAACTTCTGGGAAAAATAGCAAATGTAACTTATAAGGACCGACGAAAAATCAATTAAATATCACTCTATTAACCGTTCTTTCCTGATACGATACCCTCTCCCCAACAGCTTTGGCCACTTTAAGCTTTCACAAGTCATTGCCTCTACAACAAATTTGAGATATTTAATAGTGGATTTTGAGAGGTAAACTGAGTGTGAGAGATACACTTGAAGGCGTATCGAATTACACAATTTATTAACCGCAATGCAAAGTGACGCACAAACGGACTTACTTGCTTATATGAATACCTACATACAGATATAAATTGTGTGTAGTATATGTGCGGCCACTTACCATACTCTCCGACGACTTGACCCGCTATATGAGCAGCAACAACACTTGCCAAACCACCAAAAAGCCACTTAAATGCCTGGGAATTTTTACAAATTGCGGTTTGGCACATTAAAAATGATTTATTCACGGGGTGAAGAGAAATGCAAAAGAGCGAAAGGCAGAAAATGACTGTTGACGTTTCACTACAGATTTTGACTTAAATGCGAAATTAAATGTAAATAATCTGCATTTGGTTCAAGGGTGTGCAAGCAGCCGTAAGAAATTTATATTAATTATGATATTAATGTGTGAATAATTTAAAAATATAGTTCGCCATCCATTTTTTGTGTCAAAAGTTCACATGAATGCATGCAAAAGAAGCCACAAATGGCAGTCGAGAGTGCGAGGGTTGCCTGCGAGCTTTGATCTATATCACACAATGCGCTATAAAAAAGTATTAAATCAAAGCGACAGTTGTGCCAAATACATATTCGCACATACCTACATTCATATTGTACTTATTACTTTATATTTTAATGCGAAATTTCTCACCATGACGATCGATTTCAGACGCATCCGGTTTGCTCCGGTAGTTACAGTTTTGTTTTATGCGGCAAAAGTTTTGTTCCAACTTTTGTATTTTAATTGTTGTTGTTGTTGTTGTTATGCGTTTTGTTATTATGCATTATAGATTCGTATTGGGTGCGGATATGAGTGCAAACACCGCCACTGACCGTTGACCGGGTGAATATGATATACAAGAGACCAACAAATGTACTCGTACATATGTATTTAGATAGCTCAATGTGATATATGCGTTATAATATGTGTGCTAGTGAAAAAATAACTTATTGCTATTTAATGGAAATTATTTTAATGCAGTCCCGAAAATTCGGTATTGATCCCGAAATTTATTTTTCAGTAACATTTCAATATTTGTGATATACATATGTGCTAGTATATTGTGTAAATAACTTATAGCTGTTGAAGTTTTAAGATTTTAATGCAATCCCGAAAATTCGGAATTGATCCCAAACATTATTTTTCAGAATACTTTCAATATTTGTGATATATGAACTAGTATATAACGTATTCGAGATTTAAACAACCTCCTGCTGTTATATTTTCATGTTTTGAAAGCACTCCCGAAAATTCGGGAGTGACCCCAAATTTTATTTTTCTGATTTTTGGGCTAGTATATAATGTATTCGTGATTTAGGATATGGTTTAGTAGTGACATAAATAGCCTATATCTGCTGAGATTGCATTATTTTAATGCAGTCCCGAAACTTCGGTATTGATCCCGAAATTTATTTTTAAGAATTTTTGAAATATTTTTAATATTTAGGCTAGTATATAACGTATTCGTGATTTAAACAACCTCTAGCTGTTCAAATTTTATGTTTTCATAGGACTCCCGAAAATTCGGAATTGATACCGAAATTAGTTTCTCAAAATTCTTTCGATATTTGCGGTATTTGCGCCAGTATGTAATGTATTAGTTATTTATCAACCTCCAGCTGTTGAGATTTCATGTTTTCAATGCAGTACCGAAAATTCGGGATTGATCCCGAAATTAAATTTTTAAAATTTTTCCGATATTTTCGGTATATGCGCTAGTATATGGTATATTACTAAAATAAAGAACACATAACTGCTCAGATTACATTACTTTAATGCAATACCGAAAATTCGAGATTGATTTCGAAAATTATTTTTCAAATTTTTTTAAAAAGTTAGCTAAATTTTAGTTTATTTTTAATGAAGCCGAGATTTTTTTAAATTTATTTATATCTCGAAATGTACAGAATCAAAATCCCTAAATTTCGATATCACCACCACTAAGTCCAATTCTGCATTTTATACATTAAATAAATTTTCTCTTCTTTTGACCTTTATACCACTTCAGTTAGTTGTTGTTGTTTTTGTTTCTCTTCTCCCCATATTTTAAAAAATCACTGCATATCGAATATGCAAAAATATGTAATTTTCTGAATGCAAATAAAAAGGAAGTCGCTTTGTGTAAATATTCATGCGGTCACAAAACACACCTCTGCCTCTACATAATTGAAAATTTATCTGTTTTATATGTTTAGTATTACGTAAATTGTAACTAAATACAACAAAAAACAGTGCAACGATTCCAACTTCCATTCGCCAGCAAGTCTGCCATTCATACGGCAAATAGAGTCGAGTTGAAGTGAAGTGCAGAGAAGTGAAGTGAAGTGAAATGACAGCTACAAAACAGTCATACAGCAAAAAGGTCAACTCATTGTCACTTGGTAATCAGTAGCAACAAGCGAGCGAGCTTACAATTATGTGTATTTTGTCGGAGCGGGGCATTCCAGGGAAAGTGGTATTGTATAAGTGAACGATACTGATTTAAAGAAGAATTCGACCAGCAGTAAGCGATCTGAAGAAATTTTAGTATGACATCAATTTTACTTGGAATGTTCCTTTACTATATGTATATACATTTACATGTTCATTTATAAATTTGCATGTCCTTTTATTAACAATAAAGCCCTCTATGTCTATATGTATATTTGCCCTCATTGTACACTACAATTCTCGAAGGAAATCAATGTGCGCAAACATTTGACTTTATGGTATCAATTTCTTGTGAAATGAAAATAATGAAGGGTATAATAATGCATTTGTCTGACAACAGGAAAACGGAAATAATACCAAACACACACATACAGACACTTTTCTTCAATATTTCAAAGAATATTTAAGCTCATAGGTTAACAGAATAAGCGCAGCCAAGAAGAGCGGGAAGCAATTGTATTCAAGAAAGGTTTCACGGATTTCCTTTTCCTCATACTTTGAAATTGTGAGTTAGTCTTATTAACACGATATGTATAATTATATTTACACTTGTGATATTTTTATTTCTGAAATCTGCATTTGTTGATTAAATCTTTGTTTGATTATGAAATCCTACCGACCTTTTCGACTTTTTTAAAAACTTCAACTTGTTGTAAAATTTATGTTTCCGCTGATTTTCTAGATTTTAAATACTTTTTATCTAAGTTGAAGATTTCTATTTGTCAAAACGTTCCAAGATTAAGTATTATATATTCTCATGGATTAATCACAAAATATAAAACATGATTAAGTCAAAAAGCTTAGCTATAACTAATACAAAATTTTTGAACTCTTCTTCATCTTGTTCTGCATTCATTTTCAATTACAATATTTTTTTCAATAATTAAGTTTGATTGAGAACTCAACCCATGAATAGTGAAAATAATTTTTAGGCAATATTGGCAGTACAGTGATAGGGAGAGTTAACGTAATATTTCCTTAATATATACGACCCAATAGAGCAAAAATATTAGCGAGGTATTAGAATTAATTAGACAGAAAAGGAAAAATAATGTGTGTTTAAGAAACGCTTATTGATTATCAGAGTGTCGTAGTAGTACGAACTAAAAAGGGGCAACTAAATCTGTATCTTCATCATCAGCGAGTTTTACGCACCTTTACTCATTAACATCAAATTATAACTCAAATATGTAATACTATCGTGACAAACTTTACAAATGCTCTGGAGATATATAATCTAATGCTGGTAGAAGAGTATGTATGTATAAAATGCGACCGGGTATTCGAGTTATAACCGCTTCTCTCGCTGTTGGAAACTCAATAAAATTAAAATGTTTAAAGAGGTAATCGAGAAGAGGATTAAAGATAGGGTTCATTGATAGATCTCGCTGAAAGCAAAAATTTTTTAGCTGCCATAATCCTGTGTTAAGGGGTTAGGAGGGTTTCAGACGCTAAAAACAACTGTATTTTTTAATTTTTTCTTTTAAGGTATACCATCATATATTTCATTTGAACAATTAATTTTAAAGAAACATTTAAGGAAAATTCCGAAAACTCAGCCGATGGCACCTCATCTCCCATGACGTGTCCAAAAATAAGGTCTTGCAGTGGATAATCCAAAAACTATAAACCCAAAATATATTAATATTCTATGGTTTTTAGAAGGGCGATGCCACTCTTTAAATACAGTATTTTTGCAAAGTTCTCTTCCCATATCTTCACTAGTGCTTACTTTATAGATTGTAAAGTAAACTATTCAGATAGACTTCAAAGTTCTGATATATAGGAAGTAGCCGCGGTTGTGAACCGATTTGGCCTATTTTCACAACATATCATTGAGATGCAAGGAAAATATTACAAACCAAATTTCATTGATATTGGTTGAGTAGTTTCAGAGATATGGTTTTTGACCCATAAGTGGGCGGAGCCACACCCACTTGAAATTTTGTATACCAATTTGAGTGGAGCCCCTCTGTACCTTCTTTATAATGATATTTAAGGTTTCTGGTGTTTTCCCTTACTGAATTAAAGCATTTTTAGTCGTTTTCAACATAACCTTTGTATGGGAGGTGGCCGTGGTTATAATCCGATATTCTCCATTTTTGGACTATATAAGAAAATACCTGAAAAAAACGACACCTGAGGATTTTCTTAATATAGCTTTAGTAGTTTACGAGATATGTACAAAAAACATAGTAGGGGCGGGGCCATGCCCACTTTCCCAAAAAAATTACATCCACATATGCCCCTTCCTAGTGCGATCCTTCATACCAAATTTTATTTCCATAGTTTTATTAATGGCTTGGGTTAGGCACTTTATGTGTTTTCGGTTTTCGCCATTTTGTGGGCGTGGCAGTGGTCCGATTTTGCTCAAAAGCAACCTTCCTATGATGCCAAGAAATAAGTGTGCCAAGTTTCATCAAGATATCTTAATTTTTACTCAAGTTACAGCTTGCACAGACGGACGGACGGACAGACAGAAATCCGGATTTGAACTCCACTCTTCACCCTGATCACTTTGGTATATATAACCCTATATCTAACTCGTTTAGTTTTGGGTGTTACAAACAACCGTTATGTGAACAAAACTATAATAATACTCTCTTTAGTAACTTTGTCACTAGGAACTATGTTGCGAGAGTATAAAAACTCACTTTTTTATAATATAAAAAATAAATCCTTCGTTCATTAAGTAGATAATGTAATAAAGATGTGTGTACAATTTTCACAAAATCGCTTCATAACTTTTTGAGAAACAGTGTTGACTGAATTGAAAAATTTAGTTTTGAGATAAATGCGTTTAAAGTTTTACATTCGTACTGCCGTGGGCCGATGGACGGAAATTCCTATTTTTGGATTATATATTAAACATATTGCACTGTTTAATAAAACAAAAAAAAATTTGAAACCCACCCAACCTCTTAAGGGAGAATTGGGCACCTCTCCTAATTAACATCGTAAAATAATAATAGAATGGTTCACAAGCTTCTTTAATGCGCTAAAAGTTCTCGATATACTCGACGTGTCTAGTACCAGAAAAAGCGTAAGAACATAACTTCCAAAAGATCTACTGAGATAAGGACATCGAGTTATTCGAATTAGAACCGATTCTAAGACCTTGGAGGCTCGGGTAAATTTATAATTTAGAGATGGATTTCGATAAAAGCAAATATTTAGAGCCCCTATAACCTAATTAAGTATTGAGAGATGAGTATTAGTTATTGTCACATATTGAATTTGAAGTCATTAAAAGTCTTTCCAGCTTTTCTGTTGAGATATAGAGGGCGCTGCTGAGATCATTGTGATTCAACTAATGGGCAGTCTTTTTCTTCCTTTCTTACTAAAATTAAGTCGAAATTATTGATTTGGATAGGTGGTACTTCCTCCATCGGTAGGTACATAATTTACATATATCGGTATACATGTACATATATACTTTTACCTATTTAGTAGCTAGCAGATATTCGCTTTTCTCTAATTTATGTACATTTGCTTGACTGATTAATGCAAATATATGCACAAAAGGCAAAGCTAATAACAACAACTACAAAATTATTTGTCAGCAAACAGCAGCAGATGTCAACTAAATGCATGTGGAATATACATACATACAGTTGTATGTGTGTTTTTGTTGTAGTTTATGCATTTGTATTTGTATTTGTAATTCTAAGTGCAATAATATTATGTTTTGTTACAATAACAAACACAACAATCTACAAGCATGTGTATAATACAGCAATCAACCAACTTACAATGCAACATACAACAATAACAATGTTGTGTGTGTCTAAATTTTGATGGTCCAGCCTCTGTGCAAACATCTTGAAATTTGCAAGAAAATGCATCAATTTACTTAAATTTATGATATCAAATGCAAATTGCAACACACACACACCTATTCAATTATGCCAACTGAGTTGCATATTTATACAAATAGTGAAATTGCTAAGCCAAGAAAGTAACAAGCAAGTATTACTTGCAACTAATTGTTGCATGAATACGAAATGCAAGCAAATGCAGTTAAGTTCATGTGTATGAGTGTCTATGTTGCATATGTAGATTATGCAATATGCCACAAATATGCATACCGTTATAATAGCATATGCATGTTGCAAGCAAAAGTGCTTATATTTGTAGATACAAAAGTTTGCCTTTGTGTGTGTTTTCAACTCAATATTATATGTAATTGTTTTATTTATGGGTATGTCCCAAAGTATTTACATATATGCATTTAAATGTGTGTCTGTATGCGTAAAACAAACGAAGCCGCTTGCTTGTGTCAAACTAAAAGTACATTGATGAGCAGACCAATGTGCAACGAATGTACAACGAGGGGAGTGAGGTGCTTGTGTGGCAGCAATGAAGCTTCATTCTGCTTCATAACCATGAAAGTCCAACAACATTGTTATGCTATACAGAGCAAGTTGACAATTATCTACTAGTGGAAAGTACAGTAATCCATCGCTTTAGTGAACCTATGTATTTTGATAAGGATTTTGGATAACGGTAAATGCTAACTGTGAATATCTATGTCTCTACAAAAATAATATTCGTTTTCGTCTTGACTCTTTTCATATTTTTTGAAAGAAATTAATCCATTTTGGTACTACTAGTTTTTGCTTGGTCCAAGATTATGATTTTGGTAAGGGAGCGCTACAAATCAATGAAATTATTTATTCCTGTGAAAGTACAATGCCGACACGCTTTGCTGAAGACGCTCCAGACACCGAACCCAATTTTTGACGGTTTTCAAGCATAAATCGGCCGAGAGTCTCTGGCTTGTTGGTATAAACCATATACTTGACGTAACCCCACAGGAAATAGTCTTACCATTTCGCGAGATAACACATTCACCAAAGTTGGTTTTCAATAAATCGATTGTGACATTCGCTGTGTGGCTTGTGTCGCAGTTCTGTTGGGACCACATATTGTCCAAGTCCATATCATCAATTCGGGCCAAAAATATTCGGTTATCACTGAGCCGTAGGGAGTGACATTCATAGTAACGTGTCGGTATTGATCATCACGGAAAAGAACGGCTCAATGACGTCGCCGGACCGTAAACCGTCGGGATGCAATGATGACTCATTGAATACGTGTGGATTGCTGTTTGACCGGGCAATTCAGCCAGAAATGAGCCTCATCGGTGAAGATGATTTTTCGATGAAAATCCGGATCATTTTTGAAGTGTTGTTCAGCCCAATTCATGAACATACGACAATTCTGATATTCAAGCGGCTTCAGTTCTTGTGTCAATTTGATCTTGTCAGGTTGTTGGCCAAGATCTTTTCGCAAAATTTGCCACAACGACGTCACAGAGATGCCCAACGCTTGAGAACGACGTATGACAAACTGATTTGATCCTCAATTGATACGGTAGTGATGGCAATATTTTCGACACTACTTCTACCACTTCTTCGTCTCACTGGCATGAGAACATTTTGTATTGTGCCTGTAGATTCATATTTTTCCACTATACGCTCAATTGTTCATCTGATTTAACGATTATCATGGCCATAAATTGGACGTAGCGCTCTTAAAGTTTAGGCCACTGACTCCGAATTTCGGCAGTAAATTTTAATAATTTCAACTCGTTGTTGGATCGTATATCTTTCCTTGATGATCTTTCCTTACTGAAGAGAAATGTTGGCTCGTTGGCTGTCGCTATTGGTCTACTTTTGTGGCGTCCCTTTTGAAAACCCCTTTATAAGGTCAAATAAAATAATAAGTTATCTTTATATTATGGCATTATCCTGATGGAATACATTTCCTCTCCTATTGACCGAACCTGGCCGCTTTTGGGCGATTGCTTCCTTAAGACGGTCCAATGTTTGACAACACAAGTCTGATTCCCTGTCAATCTCACTAAATACATTGGAAAACGTCCTGACCGACAATCCTGACTCCCCGGTTGGCTCACCGCGATTCGATCATGACCTTGATATGTTATAGACGAACCACTGCTCATCATCATCCGCTTCAGAAATGTATCGGTTTTGTTGCGATTCGGCAGCGATACGCAGTTGTAAGCTCGGTGAGAATTATTTTGTGTTAACTCGTTTGGAACCCATCGACCTTCTTCTTAAATACGGCCTTATTTGAACGGTTCCAAACTGTTTTTTGTGAAATGTTTAGCTCAAGCAATATTGAGTTAAGAGATTAGAAAACTGTATTCAATAGGCCCAGAATTCGATCAGTTAACACACTTAGGAGTAGGTATTTTTGAAATGTTTCCACGGACATTTGGTTATTTCGAAAAACTTTGGAATCAAAATATTTTTTGTTCACTTATTCAGAAGTCCCTATATACGAGCTACCACTGTATATATGTATTTTGTGGATACGAGCATGCATATGTGCATTATCCAACTGTCTAGTTTGTCATTATGACAATTCGGTTTACAACCCTTTGAATTAGTCCAACTGTGTAAATAAATATAAATTCACATTGACAATGGATTGAAATGGTATTTGCAATATTAGGGCAATATGGATTGCAAGAGGACAAATATATGTATTTACTATTGTATGTTGATATATACTAAAATATATACTGAAGAGAGTTGATGAGCAGTTCTAAAGCATATTGTTTACTGTAAATAATAGTTTCAAGCCATTGAGGCGTAACGAATTATGACATCAAATTCAAGTGATGAGGATACAGATAGCGGAGAATGAGGAAAGTGGATTACAAATTTTTATAAGAAGCTAGATTTATATAATTTTTCTTCCAATGAAAAAGTAAGAACCCCATAATACATATATAATTTAACCTCTAACTTATTTTTCTTCGAAGAAAGTCAAGTATTCGTCACTTAAGTTACTAAATAGGATTAGCCTCAAGTTCAAAACAATAACTGATAACAAGCATATTTTCTTACTTCGCTCTAACTGGCATTTCATGCTTCATTTAAGCCAGTCGTTTAGCTGCCACCTTCCCCATTAAGTAATAACCGAAGGCTCTATACCGTTATGGCAAGAGTGAGTGCTTAGCCACTGGCATACAAGTAATTGATATGCTTTTCTTGTCGCAGACTTAACTGAAAATCTATACTAGACAGAGTACAAACATACCTTCACAGTCGGAAAGCGTTAGACAATGCTAATTAATATGAAAATTTTAATAAGATTAAAAAGCAACTAAGAAATGAGAAGGTCATGGTTGAGCAACAGTCGGTTAGGCAATGCGATATGCTGAAAGCTAAAGGGTATAGGGTGTTTCGAGTATTAAATGGTAAGGTATTTTGTCTGCGAAAGCAATCAGGTGTTTGTCTACAAGGAGACAAACAATCGCTGGCGAGTTAATGCGTAGGAAACTTTAAACTTAATGTTTTTATTGTTGTTGTTGAGAAAGAACAGTTGAAAGAATTGGGAAAAATAATACCGCCTGTAAGTAGTAATATTGCCAATTCTTTTGCCTGCGCGCCTTCAGGTGGGCGCTTTTAAGCCAACGGTCGACGGGTGCCGTAGCTTTGTAGAAAAAAGAAGGGTTAATTAACAACATAATTAGTGCGTAATACGATATGACAACACTGGCAGGCATGAAAATATTTGTAGAAGAGTTCGAAAAGAATGGTTAGACTCAAGATTTACATATTTATGAACATTTGTTGGGAGTGAGTTTACTTAGAATGTGGAGGTGTTAAAGTGTTGTAATGTATAATTTCTGTAGAAAGAGCTCTGGATCATATCAAATGAATGGTTTTTGAGTTACTTTACTTTACAATAACATCACTTGAGACAAATCTTAAGATCTTATAATATTTTCCTTTGAAGAATAATTAAATTTGGAAGATATTCCACCAAAATTAAGTGAAAATAAGACTCTCACGGATATAATGTGAGAGATTCCAAATTGAGATTCCATAGACTCTGTACTACCTATCTTTTTTTGGGGATTGTTTAATACAGAAATAGTTAGATATTTATCGACTTTTGCTAATTTGTTCCCTCTTGGAGCTTCTACAGGACCTGGGACATCTGTTCTAAAATTTTGTATTTTGTATTGTCTAGCCACAAAAAAGTTAATAGAATTGCTTGATAACGCGAAGCTTCTGGTCGAAATTGCCTATTTTTGTGCTGGGTTCAAAGCATGAATTTCATGTCATCCATCTCCGAAGCTGATACGAAGTAAGATACTTTGGCCCAAACTCAGAATGGAATGAAATGATATTATTCTTATTCCAACATGTCAGGCTTTACTTATGGACTTTACAAGATTTAGTTTTGTAAGTGTTTGTTCCATTTCCAATGTATTCCATTTACTTACTATTGTATCCCCTGTTCTCTTCTGTTTTTTTTTTTTTTTTTTTTGAGGTACTTACCAAAAACAAATGATAGACTTCTGAGAGGATGCTGCTCATTAGGCTACTTCTATAATACATTCGACTTCTCGGTGAAAGCTACAGTTACGAGTCTTAAGTTTGGGTTATGTTTAAGGATAACTTCAGGATCAGGACTAAATAGTGTTAAAAATTACCGAAGTTTCGGAGAATATGTTTTCCGTCAAAACAGAAGTCTTCTTCTCTCGACCACAAAAAAATGTCGGTACCACATACATGAAATAGTCTCTAAAGGACCTACTTTTCTGCATTTCGATCATATCCAAAATAGCAAGTGGTTTTGGTTATGTTGTCAAGAATGAATATGAAGTAAGTCATATGGCTTATTGAGAAATTCTTAGAGAAAATGTGTAAGAATCTAGTGTTGTTTCTTGGCAAAGTCTTTGATGGTAACATAATTTTATAATCGAGGGTCCAGTCTCTTCGCTCTGCTGCTATTGTTCATACATATGTTAAAGTTCTACTACGAGAACCCCTATAATCGGCAACCTACTGACTCGGGATATTTTTTAAAAGCAGTTTCGTTGAGAGATCTCTTTTCTTGGATAATTTTATGGTCCAAGCTGCCTTGTTATGGACAAAGGTAGGGTCGAATAATCCCAGTATTTTTCTATGTTAGCATATGAAAACTAAAATTGAGTCATTTTCGACCTACGGACTCTCAGGATCCAGGGTAATGGTAAAATTTCCAGAATAAAATTCTAGAGTTTATCACACCCAAGTTACAACTCATGACTCAGCTAAGAATATTAAGCTCATTTTGCTTTACTTTTTCTTTCAATTTCTTCGGTTGAGTTTATGAACTCATGATCATAACGGGTGATTTTTTTGAGGTTAGGATTTTCATGCATTAGTATTTGACAGATCACGTGGGATTTCAGACATGGTGTCAAAGAGAAAGATGCTCAGTATGCTTTGACATTTCATCATGAATAGACTTACTAACGAGCAACGCTTGCAAATCATTGAATTTTATTACCAAAATCAGTGTTCGGTTCGAAATGTGTTTCGCGCTTTACGTCCGATTTATGGTCTACATAATCGACCAAGTGAGCAAACAATTAATGCGATTGTGACCAAGTTTCGCACTCAGTTTACTTTATTGGACATTAAACCAACCACACGAATGCGTACAGTGCGTACAGAAGAGAATATTGCGTCTGTTTCTGAGAGTGTGGCTGAAGACCGTGAAATGTCGATTCGTCGCCGTTCGCAGCAATTGGGTTTGTGTTATTCGACCACATGGAAGATTTTACGCAAAGATCTTGGTGTAAAACCGTATAAAATACAGCTCGTGCAAGAACTGAAGCCGAACGATCTGCCACAACGTCGAATTTTCAGTGAATGGGCCCTAGAAAAGTTGGCAGAAAATCCGCTTTTTTATCGACAAATTTTGTTCAGCGATGAGGCTCATTTCTGGTTGAATGGCTACGTAAATAAGCAAAATTGCCGCATTTGGGGTGAAGAGCAACCAGAAGCCGTTCAAGAACTGCCCATGCATCCCGAAAAATGCACTGTTTGGTGTGGTTTGTACGCTGGTGGAATCATTGGACCGTATTTTTTCAAAGATGCTGTTGGACGCAACGTTACGGTGAATGGCGATCGCTATCGTTCGATGCTAACAAACTTTTTGTTGCCAAAAATGGAAGAACTGAACTTGGTTGACATGTGGTTTCAACAAGATGGCGCTACATGCCACACAGCTCGCGATTCTATGGCCATTTTGAGGGAAAACTTCGGAGAACAATTCATCTCAAGAAATGGACCCGTAAGTTGGCCACCAAGATCATGCGATTTAACGCCTTTAGACTATTTTTTGTGGGGCTACGTCAAGTCTAAAGTCTACAGAAATAAGCCAGCAACTATTCCAGCTTTGGAAGACAACATTTCCGAAGAAATTCGGGCTATTCCGGCCGAAATGCTCGAAAAAGTTGCCCAAAATTGGACTTTCCGAATGGACCACCTAAGACGCAGCCGCGGTCAACATTTAAATGAAATTATCTTCAAAAAGTAAATGTCATGAACCAATCTAACGTTTCAAATAAAGAACCGATGAGATTTTGCAAATTTTATGCGTTTTTTTTTTTTAAAAAGTTATCAAGCTCTTAAAAAATCACCCTTTAAAAGAATTCTTCGCGAGCGTGATTACCGCGATCTCCCGCAGAGCATTATTCATATTTTTATTGAACAAAATAAGCACATACATACAAACAAGGACAGCTGGTTATTGGACTGTGGTAAATGCCTGGTGGCGATGGCGCCCAATTAAAAAACAGCAGCAACAAAAACAATAGCAAATTTACGCATAAAGGGGCGATAAACACAGAATATGTCAGATATAAGTACATAAGTATATATATACTTCCGCAAAAGCCTTGCGTTCGCCAGTCAGCAATGTCTCTCTGGCGCCCATTAAAATCGCAGCAGCATCTCGCATGCCAACAACAGCAACAACAACAACTTTTATGAAAATATTATAAAAATGTCAGCTATAAAAACATCATGTCAGCACTTAGGCCCAGCAAATGGCTAAATAACCAGGCAGCAGCAGCAGCAATGAGTATGAGAATAAGCAAAAACAACAGCAATAACAATAGCACACAATGCGGCGCTAACTCTGCGCCTCACATGTCAGCAATATGAATTATAACAACAATAAAAAAGCGCAGCAAAAAAGGGTGCGCCACTGGCAACACGGTATTTAACTGTGGCATTCCCAACAATTAGAAAATTATTAAAATATCATAAAACAGCGGCAAATTGGTGTGGCCCGCAAGACCGTAGCTACGCTTTGGGGACTTGTAGTCACCAATTGGGTGACACGCAAAGGCGTTTTGTACTACTTATTATAGTGAGTAGTTGTTGTTTCTGTTGTTGCACGCTTTTGTATTTTGCCATTTCGGTTTTTTTTTTAAGTGGCATGCAGCATGTGCGGAATGAAAATGACTGCAATCGCTTAGTTAGGCTAGATACACAATATTCCAAGAATGATATAGAACTTCATATATATACATACGTAATATATTCATATACGTAGATACTTATGCTTTGGTTAAGCGCATGAATGCACTTATTTGATTACCAGATAAAAGCTCAAGCAGTTAGTCGCTAAATTTTTAATTGGAATTTCATTACGAGTAATTAAAAGGTTAAGTATTAGTAATTTAAAAATTATTGTAATTGACATGTAATAAAGTGTAACTTAATTTTCAAGTGTTCATTTATTTCGAATGGCATTCGTATTGCTTCCGAGCAGAATCAGTTTTTTATCTTAGCGTATTCTTCTTCTTCTTGACTGGCGTAGGCACCGCTTACGAGGTTATAGCCGAGTCCACAACAGCGCGTCACGTATCCCTCCTTTTGGCGGTTTAGCGCCAATTGGTAATACCAAGTGAAGCCAGGTCCTTCTCCACCTGGTCCTTTTTTTTCGGCTAACACCAGCAGATACTGCATAGAACACTTTCAAAGCTGGAGCACTTTCGTTTATTCGAACAACATGATCAAGCCACCGAAGCCGCTGTTCTTTTATTCGCTGAACGATGTCTATGTCGTCGAATAATACGTACAGCTCATCATTCAGTCGTCTGCAGTATTCGCATTTGCCAGTGTTAATCTTCCGCAAAACCTTTCTCTCGAAAACTCCTAGTGCTGTCTTATAGTATGTCGACATCGTCAACGCTTCTGTACCATAAAGTAGGACGGGAATGATGAGGGACTTGTAGAGTTTGGGTTTTGTTCGTCGAGAGAGGACTTTACTTTTCAATTGCCTATTCAGTCGAAAGTAGCACCTGTTTGCAAGATTGTTCCAGGGTTGGGTTTCCACGCTGACATTATTGTTGCTGTCATGGGTCCCCAGATAGACGAAATTATCTACGACTTCAAAGTTATGACTGTCAACAGTGACGTGGGAGCCAAGACGCGAATGCGCTGACTGTTTGTTTGACGACAGGAGTTATTTCGTCTTGTCCTCGATCCTCAATTGTCTTGTCCAGATACATATGCTTCCTTATCCAGTCTGGAAAAAGCAGAACTAACTGCGGGGATGTTGTTTCCAATGATATCTTAGCGTATTTTTATACGTAAAACAGAAAGGAGTTCCGGAGTTTATAACGTCTCTTACGCCCTCAGTAGACCGTCAACATTTATATGTATCAGATCTGTCAACATTTTTTCGACTTGTCCTGAAAGGTTGAGTTCCCAATCTTTGAGGATAATGTGGTGTAGGTTCTAATCTTCTCAGTAACTGCATTACCTTCGCAAAGCTTGGACATGATACCTTAATATACTTATGTATGAATTCAGAATACTAAAGTCTGTCACAGGACTTTAGATCTAATTTTTATTGGTTTTAAAAGGACCAAATGAATATGCGTAGACTGCGTGACTTCATCATAAATTCATCACTTGAAATATAATAGTTTAAAAATTTTTCCCACTGGATCATACATTCATGACTATATTCTCTTCAAAATAGCAGATATCAGCAATACCACTATCAGAGCATGTATGTGTTCAAGCTGGTGGTGTCTTATTACACCTTCCAATAGTAAACAAGTCCCTTTGCATTCAGTTCTTCATTAAAGTTGCATGATAAACTCATGTTTAAGCTTTGGAGTTTATTGACAAAAGTGGAGTCTTTCAATTAAATAGTTTACTTCGTTAGAGTTTTACTCTCAAAACTCCATAAGATGGTGTTTAATGCAAGTTTAAAAGTAATTTTTCTGATAGACTCTATGTTTGTGAATATCGTTTAATAGAGTCCGACCGATTAATCGGCAATCAGAATCGACCAGTATCAACCAACAATTTCATCATTGGCATCGTCTAAAAATTGTGAATCGGGCGGACACTAGTGCTTTATGCTAAAGACGATAATAGAGACCAGCAAGAATGAATGTACGACTAGTACAACCAATAATATCTGAGAATTGTTCGGATAAATTCGGACAGTAAAAATTTATTTATCATTGAGTTACTACTTTTTTAAAGATCGCTTAGGTGGAACTGTGGTATTCGAGATAAGGTCATTTAGATAAAAAAAATTAAAATTAAATTTTCTACATTTCGGTCCAGTCGACTTTTGAGGAAACAAAAGGTTAACAAGTTTATTAATCTGAAATTAATCTAAATATTAATAACCGATTAATCTAGTGACATTTCTATGTGCTCAAGTTTCAGCATTTCTCAACACTTCAATAGCTCAGTATATCAATGATCAAACAGATTCAGAGCCTTTCAGGTCCTTTTATTTCTATTTCTATGTAAAGCTCTGTGTTCCAGTTTTTAAAGTTCCCGGGGTGGAAAAGAAGGAGCTAAGTAGCTAGTTTTTAACAGAGTATTACATTAATTTTCAACGCAAGGTCTCACGTTTTCATAAGAATTTGTAAAGAACCTATATTAAAACACATAGTGAAGAAGTAAGAAGTAAGTGAGTAAATGTACAATATTTAAGGCTACGTAACTACTATGTAAGACAATAAAAGCGTAACCGAGTTGATCGATTCATATGTTCCACGTATGGCCTGTTGGTAGTTTATACTTACGCCGTCTAAAGTGATCATATAATGTTGACTATATGACTAAATGATAACCGTTTATGACCTCGTGAACTTTATACAGTATACCATTTACACACCCACTGCGCGAAAAATGCAAATTAATGGCGATAACTGGTAATAAAAAATGAAAATTGCATATGCATATTAGAATTTATCGCCAAGTACATACTATATTAACATAAACAGTTTGAGTCCAAAGTATGTGTACTTAATAGCATATTTATCATTAAGTTAAGTTAAGTTTGAGCTAATTTGGCATTTCTGATTTGTTTTTATAAAAGTATATGTAAATATATACTTACATATTACCCGTAAGTAACCGTACCGTTGTTGTAATTAATTTACTAGCACATTGGCCGACCTCGAAATGTAACTTACATATGTACGGTATGTAAAATTTGCGGCTTCACTGATTTTTATGCAAATAATCAGACAAGTTTTTTTTTTTATTTTTACTTTTTAGGCCTAAAAGCATTTACATGTCGCCAAGTTATGGATAAGATCTACAAGTCCATAAATATACTTTTGACATTTATGACAAAATTTTTTAAATTTCGGTCAGCGATTTTGCGCTTTTGTAGGGTATTATCATTTATTTATGTATGTATGTTCAACCAACTGCATAAAAAGTGTAAATAATTTTCGTTTTATTGAAGTACAAGTAGGCATAATTAATTTTTAACAATTTGTTGTTGGGATTTTAACACAAAACTATCGGTATAAAAAATATGAAAAAATTAAAAAAAAAATTATTAAAATTTAGTTTTCGTTGTTGAACTCATTCTAATTACGCCTATGTACATAAGTATACATATATACAATATGTATGTAAAGCAATGTAGTCGACTTGACATGCCTACAATACGAAACAAGCGCTAAAGAAAGTATGAAACCTGTCTCGAAACCTTCCCACCAGCCAACAAATATATGTTTGTACATATGTATATTCATGTCTGCTAATAACAATAATAATAATAATGACAATATTAATGTCTTTCCAAAACGCATTAAAAATTCTGTGCAGGTTTGCATTTAATATTTTCGGTTTTTGCACAACAACTTAGCCTACAATATACCTCTCTCTATACATGTATACCACCAGCACAGTCCGTCAACTCAATCAAGCTGTGTGACGAGCTTCGAATTGTTTGGTTGTCCCGCAGCGCCACTTTTTGATAGCCAATAAAGATATTAAAAACGGTACATCATAAAAAACGATTTTACGAAATGTTTTATTGCGGCAGGAGTAAGGTAGCAATAAGTTCGGGCGGGGTCGAATATTGAAAAAGATCGAAAATGAAGGAATAGAATGTTTTGAATTTTCCGAAACGTTTCTTTCATCCTTAAATAGAGAGGAGTTGACGATAACACATTCAAACAAAAAAACTGTTTTCATGACTTGTGTGCTTACGTTTTACTATGTGTGCCTTACGTTTTTAGTCGCATTTGATGAGATTAAATGGATCTCAGGTTCGTATTCAGCGACCCCAAAAACCCCATTTGATGGTGTTAAATGGACCTAGGATTCGGATTCAACGCCCACAAAAACACCATTTGATAGGGTTAAATGTACCTCGGATTCGGATTCAGGCATACATCGTAAGACCTCCAGATTGTGTAATTAGATTCAATGTTCTAGAAAAGTGAGTAGCCGAAAATATAAACTAAGACCATTCAGTTTTGATACCAAAATCCCGATACTGAGGACAGGAAGCAATTGTGATCGCACTTGTTTAGTTGCTTTGAGGCCTTTCTTCTGTATGTTTATCCATTAACATTAGCTGTCATCGATTGGCTAACTGCTATAGACAAGCCAATCGATCAAACTTTCCAAATTTTCAAATCGAATTGTCTATACTTGGTCGCACTGAACTCTGTTTTCTGCAACAAATTTAATTTTTATTAAAGTTTTTTATTCAACAAATTCAATACAAAAATAATAACGATTTATCTTCGCCTGTCATTTCATTTGTTTATAACAATTTTTATTATTTTGACTTGGTAGCACTCAGTAAGCGGGGATAGAATTATTAATGAGGTATTCGCATACTCTCCTGCACGGATTCAACTAGATAACTTCGTTGTTGCTTTCACATGTAAAATTTTTGACAGACGAGCAGCGCCCAAATATAGCGAGCAGAGAAGTGACCAATCGATGGCAGCTATTGTATTGGGCTTAAGTACTTCAAAAGATTTACACTTTTTTCTTTGGATGGGACCCTGCATTATACGACACGCGTATTCCACTTTCTTTTGTAAATCTCTTGAGAAATCGAATCAATGGTTGATTAAATTAGATTAGATTACATATTGAGGATTGCACAGCGTCTTAAGGTCTTTTGTGCACTCTCCTGTTATCACAGTATACCATCTGATAGACGCGATACAAACTCTTTGGGGATACGGAGCCTCAATTATTTGACCCCTTTTCTTCGCGATCGCGGGTAGTCAAAAAGTAAGCTCGATAGCCGTTGATTACGTGCAGAGCTTCGATTTGTCGGCTAAAACCAAAACAAACATTATATGAACAAAACCTTTATACCCATCGCTACATGTTCCTGGTGTATAAAACCGAGCAGTAAATCAAAAGTTGAATAATAATTTGGTAATTTTTTACGTATGCGAGGCACATTTGGTCATTAAATTTAGTTTTTGGGGTTTTCCAGAGCAAAAAATAATTGCTTATTATTCATACTTACGATATGGAATTTGTATGTAAATAACATGTAGCTACATGAAACTGTAATTATTTATGCCATTTCAGGCACTTTCGAAATTGCTTTCGTAACGAATTATGGAGTTCAATGGAAATAAATTATATTATTGTGAGAGAAAATATTAAAATTTTTACTATATGTATATAGGTGAACGGTTCTTCTTGTATTATACTGGAATACTTAAAGAAAGAATTTAAAAAATTGTGATAGTACTGGCTTTAAGTTAGACAGCCACACCAGTATTTCTAGACATTCATTGCAATTTTCTTTCCGATCTCGTACATGATCTCTGAGTTCCAAAAGTTCACTCACTTCAAGTCTCACCTGCTAATCAAGTGTCTGACGTAGGGCTCTTTAGATCATAGAAATAATTGGCATAAGAAGTAGCGATCCAGAATTTGCCATGCTTTAGTTGTTGGAACTCCGCGATAGATCAGTGAAAGATTGCTGATCGCGTCGTTTAAATTTGGTCTTTAACAAACTGTTTTCTAAAGACAGTGTAGGAAGTCTTAATCCAACAATATATGCAAAATGATTGATTAAATTATTGATCCATGTTTTATTAATTTCTCAGAGATTTTATGTAAATATTAAAGATTCTTCTTCAATTTTGCGTGAAAGAAATACTTTGTGGGATCCGATTTTGCATATGATAGACCGACTTTCATCATTTTATTGATCCAAGTTTTGTTAATTTCTTAGAAATATTATATGTATACTGAAGATTCATCTTCTATTTTTCAAAATACTCTCTGGGATCCGATATTTCATATGAGAGACCTACTTTCAATAGAAAAAATGCTCAACATAAAATCCATTTGTATAGGTTAAGAATCTGTATAAGTACAGAAAGAGAGAGAGAGATTGTGGACCTCCACCTTTGCTCCTCCTCCTTCACAATTGGCTTATATTACTGCTTGGTAACTCGATTTTAATCCACCAATCTTACTTCGCTTATATTGTCTCGCTTATTAAATTTTGAAATTCCAAGAATGCCCAGACACTGATCTTTTACATACTCTTATAATATTCACCAATTAAATGTGACGCAGCCATCAAAACAATCAATAAAATCGGAGTCTGATGCACGATTACAACGAAATACTAGTACACATTTTGACCGGTCCACACTGAGGCAACCTGCACCAGGCTTGTAGCGTTTCTCATTGGCAATTATCATATTTGTTACGCGAGCAAGAGCAGATTTGCTAGATACAAGCGATCGCATTTTTTATGAATAACTCCTTCAGCCAACCAGCCGGTCAGCCACCACTCATACTTTTGGCGTTTTTCTGCGCCGTAGCGCTGCCACAGTTGTCATTACGGTTTTTGTGCGGACTCGGACTTAGTCTCTGCTGCCGACGCTGCTGATCGCTGCCATAAGATCTTGAAGATTTCTACTCTGTTGTGTACTCGTACACATCTTCGGTTTATCTGCATCGTACTGCATAGCAGCCCGGCCCGACGCATTTACTACCACCCAGCAACAGGGCTTGACTAAGCAGTGCCCGTTGAGTCCGTTCGCAATCGCGCTGCCAGCGTCGGGATGTCGTAAGGAAATCTTGCGTTGTCTCCGCAATCGAAATCAACAGAGAATCCGACAGTCCGCCAAACCAGCCGGCTGTAGGAGTGTGGTAAGCCTCACCGGCGTGCAGGACGAAGCACAGGTGGTTGTAGACCATATGCTGAGCGCTTGCGGTACGTTCGCGCGGCGCAAGGCGGACGGAGACTGTTGTTCTTCGTCTTTACGTCGCTCGTTCGGCGACTGCTTACATACATACGAGTCGTAAGCGTTCCGTATATGCGAGTACAAGCAGGCAGCGTGTGTGTTTTTACGAATCACGGTTTCGATGTTTCGCATGAATACGTAATTAAATCTATAAATCGGCCAATTAAAATGCTTTGATATCGTGACAACATAACATTGGACATCGCCACAACATCTGCAGACATTACTTACTTACTGCCAAAGCAGTCAAAACTAAACAAAAACAAATCGAAAAAAGCAATAATAACAACCAGAACCGCAGCCAAACAAGCCATCCAATTGTAGGTCTGTATCAGCAGGAATTAAAAATAAAATTATTACCCGATTACTCGAGTACGAAAACAAGGATTTGAATTTTATGCATATCTGTTGCAAATGTTACTGCTGTTGTTGTAGTGGTTGTGAGCGTGTGTGTTGTGCGGGTGCCCAATGGCAAAAGGGGAAGTTGTTGCTTCGAGTATTTGTGTGTCCATTGGCTTTGGCATTGAACTTGGGAGAAATATTGTAAGTTGTTGCAATTTCTGAAGACACTTACAATGAAGGAGCTAAGTGTAGAGTAGTAAAAGTGTTGGAAAGAATAATTAACTTTAACATTTTTGAGACAACAGGGTTTACAGAATGTTGTATAAGGGAGTATATATTTATTATAGTTCTTCTAGGTGAAGTTTTTAGTAAGATTAAAAGGACTACACGTTTTGAGAGACTCTGATTTTCAGAGAATCTTGTGAGAGAGAACAAATTTGAATTTTAAGTTGAAAAGACATTGGAAAAGACGGGGATATTCTTCGGGGACCCTTAAATTAGTTTTGGGTTTCTAAAAATTTGCTCTACTTTATTATCTACATTGCTTTCTAGAAAGAAATTCGCAATATTCTCTATATAGATCTACGGCTAAACAGTCAGTTTGCGGTAGTTCTTAGATATTTTGTCGACAGTTCGAAACAAAAAGATTGTTCGAACCTTCTTAGATTGGTCTTGGATTCCTAAAAATTTGAGCCATTTTATTATCTACATTGCTTTCTAGAAAGGAATTGGATATATTATATATATAGATCTACGGCTAAACAGTCATAATGCGTCTGTGGACTACAGATATTTTGTCGACAGACCGAAACACTCTTTGAGATTGTCGAACCCTTTAGGTTATGTTTCTTATGAATAAACTCGTGTCAGACTCTACCTTCATTTCAACCATTCTATGCTTCTTTTAATTTGGGTTCAAACACCATCAAGGAACGTAGCTTTATAGAAACCGAAACCGGGAGATTTTATACCCTTTCTTAGGATTTATTTTCATAATATTTTGGACCTCGATATAGATATTTTACGGAAGATCGGATGCGATAGAATCAAGGAGAACCCTTGTGCCCACCGAACTTCACTTTTCAAAGTAATTCCTCACCTGGGACCACCATCATTATACCATAATATCATACGGGGATGCTATCAACGTTCATCTGAGTAGACCGCAGGCGATGAACCGATTCTAAAGCATAGAAAGACGCTACTGAGTCCGGGAAGTGCGAAATTGTCATGAAAACATTTCATCCTATCATAAATCCATGAAAAGGATGAGAAATTTGAACTCAGCTCTACCGTATTGCACGGATCAGGTTCCAATCTTAGATCCTGTCCTTAGACCGCAAGATAATGCTCTCAGAAAACATATGTAACGGCAACATAGAGGTAATGACTTCTACTGAGATCTCTTTTTCAAGCAAAAGATAACTCTCCCTACAAATGACTAATCGAAGAGTTGGAAGATCGCCATCAGATTTCTTTTAAAACGAAGGAATAATAATAAAATGACCTTATAGCAGACTAAATCAGGTCAAAAATGTACAGAAAATGAGGTTATATTCGGGATCATGATAAGCTGAGTTGAAAAGAGAGCTGTAAAAACAGCGGATGTATTAATCTGAATACTCTCAAGAATCCCTCGTCTGGATCATAGTATAACTTGAGTTACACTTCTTAAACCAAATTATCTAACCTAACCTAAAATATCCAATTAAAGACTATAATTCCTCCCAGTGCAGCCGGCAACCCAAAACCCACTTCTACACTAATTATAATCACGACTGTTTGTCGCCATCAATTTCTGTCGTCAGTGTCAACGCAAATGTGCATATGCAAATGGGCTAGCGCCACCCAATCGCAATGGGGGAATCAAGGAATCAGGGAATCATCGTGCAGCAATAACACACATATAAAATTAAATATGTCTGAATATGCGCTTAATAGTATGCCGTTTATTGTTGCATATTGCATAGATAGGGGCATCTGCGCCACCAACGTGCAACAACAACAACAACAACGGCAAAAGCGACAAATAAATATAAGAAATAAGCGCAGCAATCGGTTAATCAATGAGCAAGCAAACGGCAGCAGCAGCCAGGGCTGGGGCGTTGCTGAGGACCTCCAAGGCGCCCACCTACAGTGGTGTTGCTGCTGTAGCGAAGCGTTGGTGGATGTGCAACTGGAGGCGCTTGCGAAGGTGGTGTTGCACAGTTTAGAGGAGTGAACGCTTTCAACGGCTGGGAAATTGTGAATTTTTTATAATCCGGCATTTTTTTCACGGGAATTACGAAAAAGGGACAATCAGCCAGCAAATGGTTTGCAATAATTATTTGCGATTTGTCGTTGTTCGATTTATTTGTTTGTTGTTTTTTTATTCCATTTTTTATTTTCTTTTTAATTTTTTTGCACTCTGTATACCATATGTTGCTAGAACTCACAGCCGCTAGACTTCACTTCCTTCTGTTATTGCTTTGTTGTTGTTGTTGTTGCAGTCGGCGTTTCGTAAAACCTTTCGCCTATTTGTCGTCTTGTTACGGTGTGCTGTAAGCTTGTTAATGTGCTGGCGCTTAACTGTGTTGCACTTACAACGCATCGCTGCAGCGCCAGCAACATAGCGTCTCGGCAACAAATGGTATTTTTCCCGCCGTTCGTCGACTGTGTTGTCGCGTAATCATTGCAACAAAATGTTGTTAACGTCCGAATGCCAACATGTTGGTGGCGCAGCCACTTTACGCTAACGCCATACTATGCCAACTTCGGTTGACTGCCTGACTAGTATTTTGGGCGGACGAAGCGTGAGCTTTGGCATACCGCATGATTTTCTTTAAGTTAACGACAGTAGCGACCATGGCATTGCAGTGACGTAGTAGCACCATAACGATGCGACAATACGATGTACAGTGGTTTGGTTTCCGGGGAAAAGTAATGTAGAGCAAGAAGCTTAATGTACTAAACTAATAATCTCAATTTTGAGCCCTGGTTCCAAGATTAAATTAAGAATCCTGCATGGAGGAATCTAGAAATCTATAAATGTGCCAAATTAAATGAATAAACAAGGTTGAAAAGACAGTCCAAAAGTCTAGAATCTACAAATTCAGTCCGCAAATTCTGAACCCTCTATTAAAAAATCCAAAAATGCATGGTCGTTAGCGAAAAAAGTTGGCCCTTCAGTTATTCGAGAGATCATTACGATCCCTGAGCTCCTGAGTGTGCTAACGTCAATTCAGAACCTTCTATAGGCAATTCCAGAAATCCATCGGCATTGTCAAACAAAGTTGAGAACACACTTCTACTTTCGAGAGATTAGCTGAGCTATTGAGAAAATTCTAAAATATCTTCAGCTATGGGTTACCATATTTCTCACGGGGCTTGCTCTGGATTCACTAAAGAGGTCTCTGAAGGAGCGTTCTTCAATGATGTAATCAAACATTTCTTCACGGTTCGACTTGTCCCTAAAGAGAGGTCTTTGAATATTCGCAACTTATCTCAAGTCGTCGTACTTTTCGTGAATTGTACATATAAAGAGATCAACCTATTTCAGGGAATTACATACTCTTTTGTTAGGCAAGGCATAGTTACTATCCCAAATGTCCACGGATTCCTTAACTATTATAGTGTGGTTTGGAATCTTTAAGTTGAATGTCTAATGTTCGGATCTCAAGAAGTTATAGCCATATTCCGCACTAAAAAGTCCCAAAAATCTCGGAAATCTTGCAACCTTGACCAACTCTTATCGAACCTATATTGCAAATCGCGGAATAAAAGGGATCAATCAAGTGGAATACCGTTAAAAAATAAGACTTTGAGTCCATGGTCGGCAATAATGAAAGTAACACTGCAGTAAGAAGCCCAGTGTGCCAAACTTTCGGACTTCCGATTGCCATTTAGTATAAAATGCATCTAACGCTATTGAGGACTATTCACTTATGAGCTTAGTGGAAAGACGCCGAATCCGAAGAGTCAACATATGGTTCATCAGAGCTAAGATATCTTTGGCAGAGAAAAGTTCGTAACAGGACTCCATTTATTTAATTTTTTTACCACTTCCGAATCACTGTACAAGTTATGACGACGCCAACAACAGCAACACTCTGTTCTTATTACCACCACCATCCTTGAAATATTCCCAGCGTGCAAGTGGACTTTGTTACACATGCCACAAACGTCAGTCGGAAAGCGTGACAACTATCAGTCGCCATCAATGAGCGCAGCGTTGGCAATAATAACTCAAGAAACATCAAAAAGTGGAAACAACTATACAAACAACAACAACAAAATCGGTACTTTGAGGGTCATATCTCAACTAGAATACAATCAGCAGCAGAAGTTTAATGGCGTCTAGCTGCCATTCCCGCGTTTGCACGACGCTTTTGATGTTTTTGCAGCGCAAGCGCCATCATTCGACGTCCGTCATCATCTTTTTGTCCACGGCATGTCAGTTACACGCGGCATAAGTATTATTGTCATCATTTTATAATTGTTGTTATATAAAGTACAGCAACAACTCAACTCCAGCCCTTGCAAGCCTTTCTTAGTTCTTTTTGCTGCAAGCGCTTGCTGCTTCACTACTCCTGCCATTAACCCCTCCTTTTAGAGGTTGCAATATATTTCTCCTTATTCTTCTTCTCATTCTCGGTGCTCTTTTACTACTTGCAGCGTTGGCAGCAACAGTTGGACGGCAGCTTCTCCACCGACAATCGTACTGCCTCCGCCGCCGACGACGACTTGCAGACGCCGTTGAAGTTGTTAGCTTCATTTGTCGCATTGCATGTACGCGACGTTTATTGGTATCTCAACATGCAACAGTCCACAATAACAACAGCAACAACAACATCAAGAGCAACTAGGCATCTTTGGCGCTGCAAATATAAATTGTCGAAGGTTGTACATTACCTATGAGTAAATATTTACGAGTTCTACGAGTGCCGACTATGTTGGCAGTTGCGCCTACTGTCATGTACTCATGTACACATAGTAGTACTCTATAATTGTTGTTGTTGCTTGCGATTTTTCGTTTTTGTCATTTGGTCTGTAAGTTTTAAAATGGTCTGTAAGTTATTTCTGCAACTTGTCGGAATTTTCGATTTTGTTCGTGTCTGCGCATCATGTTTTACTGCCATTTTCAGCCAACTGCCAGTCCAGCCGGCCGGCCAATTCAACGAGGGTCGTCCATTCGGCCGACCAATCGGTGCAAAATTATACACAGTTTGGGCAGCAGGCTTTGTAATGGATGGAGTAGTGTTGGTGGATTGCTTGAAATTGTGCTCCGTGAGTCCTCTTTGTGGGAGAAATAGGCGGTAGATTTAATGATTTCGTCTTCGAGCTCTATACGAGATGAACCAGAATTTCGGAACGACACTATTCACCACTCGGAGAACTTAGAATGAACCTAAGTGTCAGAATGACCAACCTTCGAATGAACCTTATCCAGTGATCCATGGCAATAAATGTATGTGTATTACTTCTCATATACAGATTCTTGCGATGGATTATCTAAACAAATATTTAACCCCTTGGCTTCTAAACTTTAATCTCAAGTAGTAAGTCCGATAAAGGTTTGGTCTAAAAAAGAAAGGGTCCATGTCTTATATAATAAGTCGTTATAGCTTTCAATGAATAATTAGGGTAAAAGTTGATAAATTTAGATAGAAGAACGTTCCATTTTCAGAGCCCTTTTATATAAAGGCGATGTTTTATTTTAACTCATCGTTAGCTAGTTCTTATTACTAAACTTCATGAGCCCTAGAAGCATCACTAGGAATGCTCTCATCGTATAGTTTTCGAAAGATCGAAGTAGATCTTATAAATTTGTGCTTTGATCTCTGATAAAAGTTTGGACAAGAAAAGATCGGTACCACTTCTTATATTTTATTTTAACTCATCGTTAGCTAGTCCTTATTAATGACTTCATGGGCCCTAGAAGCATTACTAGAAATTCTCTCATTGTATAGTTTTCGAAAGCTCACTGCTGCTCTAACGAATCTTCCTTTGGATCTCTGATAAAAGTTTGGACATGAAAAGTACGGGAATATATGAGCAACCGTTATTGTTTTCATTAATAAATTTCGTTAGAAGGACGTTCCATTTTCGGAGCCCTAGTTATGTAAATTTATTTCCAGGCAGTCGTTATTTATGACTTCTTGGGTCATAGAAGTATCAACAGGAAGCTCGCAGCTTCACTTATAAATCGCCCTTGGGATCTCTGTTTCACTGCTTGAACTGAAAAAGAACGGTTCTAGATCTTATTTGGAAGTAGTAGTTTTCAATACTAAATTTCGATAGAAGAACGTCCAATTTTGATCGACACGAAGCTCACTCTTACAAATCGTCCTTTGGATCTCTGATAAACGGAAGAAGAACGGTTCCACATATTATTTGGGAAACCGTTATAGTTTTCAATACTAATTTTAGATATAAGACCTACCATTTTCAGAGCCCTAGTAGACAAAAAGAACCGTTTGGGAAACTTATCTCCAGATAGTCCATAAACAAGACTTCGAATGTCTTCGGATATCAAAAGGAATGCTCTCAGTAACGACTTTCCCAGAACTCTAGGAATCTTCTTCTGTTAATATCCCTTTGGATCCCCTCGCTTTCTCACCTCACCTAAAAGTCGCCACCATGTTCTTTTGCGGCGGCGCCACCAAAACTAACAAACGATTTGAGTAGAAAAATTAATGTTCAACTACAAATGCGGGCCGTGCGTCTGCCGCACAACACAGATGCTAGTATGATCAAGGGCTCGCGACTGTGGGTCGCTCGTCGGTCCGGTGCGTGTTCATGTTAGTTGTGGCATTTGTTGAGCTGTCGAAAATATCAACACCGGTGGCTAATACATGAACACGGGAATATGTTAAGAATTTTCACATGCTGTGCCTCCGACAACAACAACAACCAATTGTTGGGGCAACAACAATATGCTCTGCTGTGCTGAGAATCCACAGTACGGCAGCGGTGGTGGCGGCAACAATTCATTGCCAATGTAAGTCGCCTTGTACTTGGCATGTTGCACGCCTTTGTATTGGCAACAACAACAACAAATAGAATATAATGCTGATGCAAACGGCAGCAAACAACCTGTTGACCTGTGCGTAACAAACGTAGCAACAAAACGATGAATTTATATATATGTGTGTGTGGTTGTGTTGCACATGCTCATCTGTAAATAAATATTCTACTTGCCACATCACCAACCAACAGTTGTGGGTTTGCTCAGACAGTTGCTCCCTTTGACTTGACTTTGCTGTTATTGTGGCTTAATTGTTGTTGTTATCAGCTGTTTTTGTTGTTGTTGTTATTGCTATTGTTGTTGTGCCATGTCTGTGCCTGCCTGCGTTCCGCCTTAACTGCATTTGTAACCACTTCAAAGGCGCTGGCAATCATTGCCAACACCAAAACCAAATAATTGCAACCTGCTGCGGCCAAGCCACAGGAGACTAGCTAAATGGCAAGGCGCGTGTGATATTTACATTTGCATTTTTATTTATTCATAGATATTTTATTTATTTTAACATTCATGAGATTTTGCATTCATTTGCTGGTACTCATACCTCGGGAGCCTAGTGGAGATTCTTCTTTTCTGTCACTTTTTATCTCTCCCCTCTCCAAAACCAAAAGAACCAAAGAGTTCTTATGTAATAAGCTTTGATATTTTCTCAGGCCAAGCTTCTGCTTAAAATTAGTTGGTTTCTTTGGGTCGATTGAGATTTTTATTGTACAGTCTTCTTTGAAGTCCAAATTTGACTTTCCTGGATGAACGATGAGCTCGTTTCGAAATATGAAGGAAGGAAATTAATCGTAGAAACTTTGAGCAAATTTGCGAAATATGGCGAATTCTCTCGTCTCTCTTTCTCTCAATCTCTCTCTCTTCTTAGCGGTTTTCTTTCAATTTCGCAACTGCTCATTCTCCGTCAAAAGTTCTCCAGACAAGCGTTTCTATACCTACCAGCTGGTCCCACACTGAATACCGAAGACTTTTCTCTTGAACTACCTAAGAGTTACAGTTGTCAATTATCTCCTCAACTTCTGTTTTCGACATTCGATACTACTTTGGCATCCATACAAGATTTTAAGTCTTACTGCGTATGTATCCAATCATCCAATGACCTGTCTATACATCTACAACTAGAGAGAAACGAACCCAGTCGTGGACATTGAGCTCACTTCAGGCGATTCAACCCGAGCCAAGGAACCCCGCAAATACTGACTGTTGATTAGCACGCACGAAGCTCACGTGAGGCTCAGCTATCTAAATGACGTCGAAACTCTGACTTCATTCGTAGTATGATTGCAATAAGATGAAATTGGTTAGGATAGGAACCCAAGTCTTATCTTATTTTCGAGTTCTAAGTTGTGCGCTGCAGTGGCTTGGAAGCCTGAAAATATATGTTAGATGACGAAGGGTTCTCCCACTAATTGTTTCTGTTGCCAACTTCAAAGCTTGTTTTCTGGTACTAATTTCGAAGGATTAAATAATTTGATACGCTTTCTATTGGGGAGATGTCTCAGATGTGTATTTGGATAGCTAAAAACTGGAATGGTAACAACCTTTTTGCGTGCTCTTGATCGATGAGAGATTGTTCTAAGTGTGCATTTAGCAATCTGTCGTAGGCTTTCTTTCCAAATTTCTTCTTTTTTGGAACAAGTTTTGGGTCTTTTTCGGGCTTTACTATCTTCTTCCGAGGTCATAACTGTGGAGCCTGTGGTCTTTATTGAAAATTGGCTGATTTTCGTCTTTCTTGAAGCTCTGCCTACATTAAAAACTATTTCTCTGTGATCCACCTGGTTCTGGAGGTCGTCTTATTGCAGTTCGGTAGAATATTATAACATTAGACCTTAGAAAATCCGGAACAATACAATGTTGCTTTGGAATAACACTTAAGTTAAATTCTATATTACAAAAGCTTTTTCTATATGAAAATACAACAACAAAATGGGCGTAGTAAATTAGCCAATCAATGTAGCTCTAGACAGAAAACAAATAGTAGGGACAAACTGAGAATTAGTTGCAGAAATCTAGAAACGCTTAAAGATTTGAAAAAATTTAGGCAAAAAACGCTAGAAAAAGACAGAAGTCGCGCTTAAGAAATTGGAAAATGTTTTCCAACAACAACATGTGTCGCAAACGACAGCCAACGACGGAAAAACAATCGTAGCGACAAAGTCAAAGTCAAAGACGATAGCGACAATAACAACAACGACAGCGACGATGACAATGAAATGCTCGACGAAGGTGGAAATGGAAACGTGGAAGTTGATGCTGCAACAACAACAGCAATGCACTAGTAAGCAGCGACTTAACACGAATTTGCACCATCGCACTGAAAGGTGTTGCCATCCATTAGGACTGCAACACCCACCTGCCCCCTGCGCCACCTCTAACACTATCACTAGCAGATTGCCACCTCTCGGGTGGAGCAGAGATCGGTAATAGTTGCCACCAATGCCGAAGCGTTGTAAAAGCGACAATATTGACAGCAAACGAGCTGGTTACTTGGTGATGCCACAAGCGGCATGCATAGACACATGCAACATTTGTTGCAACGTGTTTTAAATAGTTGAAATAAATGAAAAAAAGGCGAAGAAAAAAAGGAAACTCAAGTGATGAGCTCAGCAGCGTAAGCTCGGCTGCAGCTGCTGGCCGATTTGACAGCCGCTTGTGATGGCCGCAATGACAACAAACCAACAATAAAGCGCGGACAGACGGCAGCACGAACAGACATACAGCTGTGCGGTAGCGAATTGCAGGCGCGCTGAGGACATACATGTGTGTGTGTGTGTTGTTGTTGTGCTATACCTTAAACTTGAAACCAATTGACAGAGCTTCGAGGCAAAACAAAAGGAAATCAAATCAAATAAATAACTAAATATATTGCAATTGCCAGCAGTTGCCGTTGTTCTTGCAAGTGTCGTAAGAAAAAGTTGGCTTAGTATTAGCGAAAGAAGTGCAAGATTTACCAAAAGCAGTGAAGATTACCACATTGACGACAATTATTGTCACAACATTGACTTGCAGCAAGATGTAAGCAACAGCGTTTTTCATACCAAATGCTTAGTGATGTCAATTGTAATAAAAATGAGAACTAGTAAAAGAAGTTACATTATGTAACAACCATAATAAAGGAAACAACATGGTAGAATCCAAGACTGTGTAAAACAGCTATAACATATCTAGCGTCACCATTTTTGGAGGCGATTTTCAATACCAATCTTTTCTGCTATATATAAATCACAGATATATGATGTAAAGATCACTCACTCACTTAAATCCTCTAAAAATTCAAGATTTCCTACCTCAGAGCTATATAGAATAATCTTATGTATTCTTGAGCTATATAAGATAACCTTTCTAAGAAAATAAAACCATAATGAGGTTACATAGAAAAAATCAATCCTTGTATTCTTGAGCTATATAAGATAACCTTTCTAAGAAAATAAAACCATAATGAGGTTACATAGAAAAAATCAATTCTTGGTAAGGTACATAAGCTTGGAATATACATTAGGAAACCACAGAAACCACAGAAGACGTGGGGTGTATCTTCTAATTACATTGTCCAAGTTTTCTTTCTAACGGTAAATCATATTCCTGTTAATATTCTCGGAAAGCATTACGAAAGAATGCTTTAAATTATAAGACTCATTTTATGAATAATTCCGATAAATATTAGCTATTGATTGTGCTAACAACAGTTTCCGACGTTTATATAACCCGCAAACATAATCCATATTTGTATAGAGAGGATATTTGGATTAATTACTAATGTCTCTTGAAAGAAATCAAAATCGAGGGAGCTTCCTCCTTTCGAAAAACCTTTTGGTATATCATGAACTTCATCTCCTTTTAAAGATAGTCTAACTGGTTAGCTGTCTTACTCAGCGAGAAAAATAGTTAGTAAGGCTTTCTTTTGTTGTAGATTTCCGATATGGATCATAATAGCCGAATTCGGTGCAACAGAAAGAAAAGTGGTTTGGTTTATATATTTTTTTATTTCTGAAAACCAATCTTGAGTATAAAGCTGACCGCTTGATGTAGAGTTTAGAACTGCGATCTACTGGCAACTATGATTCATTTCCACTTCTTCTTTTAGAACGAAAGACCTTCTTACAAGATCCGTTTTCTGTTTAGAGTCGTCTTAAGCGGTTAGGGGTAGTCAGAGACTCGAAATGAGACTTTTTAGTATTTTTTTTGGTATTGAATCATGCTAAAATTAATAATATGGCATTATTACACAATGTTTTGACTTGAAGTCACGAAAATTTGAAAACAAAAATATAATTTCCAAAGTTATAACTGTTTGTGTTGGTCCCAGTTCCAAAAAAGGTCCTTGTAGATTAATTTACAGTCAATCGGATAAGAAAAATTAGTTTTATAAATCGATAATCCTGGGCAGGATCGAAGCTTTTTTCTTGTTTTCAAAAATTAACAAAATGGCGTCATCAGGAAATTCTTTTTAGATTTTCAGGAAAAAATCAAATTGGTCTTAAAAAATAGAAATTTTAGAAAAAAGAAAAAAAGATTCGTTCAGGATCAGGATTATTATGTATTCTAAAAGCCTATAAATTTCATTAAAATCTACAGAGCGGTTCTCGAGTTACACTTGTCATCAGTTAACAGTTTCAGACTAGCGTTTTGGTGTGACCGAGCGTATTTGTCGAATAACTCGAAAAGTAAGATCAACTTCAAATTTTCAGAGAATAATTTTAAGATATTACACTTTACGAAAATGCATAAAACAAAAAAAAATAGATTTTTTGAAAATCCTGACTACCCCTAACCCCTTCAAACTTGTAGCACTTCAACCATATTTTAATATTTATACTCTCGCAACAAAAGTTGCTAAAGAGAGTATTATAGTTTTGTTCACATAACGGTTGTTTGTAACACCCAAAACTAAACGAGTTAGATATAGGATTAGGTGAAGAGTGGAGTTCAAATCCGAATGTCTGTCTGTCCGTCCGTCCGTCCGTCTGTGCAAGCTGTAACTTGCGTAAAAATTAAGATATCTTGATGAAACTTGATGAACCATAGGAAGGTTGCTTTCGCAAATGAGCAAAATCGGACCACTGCCACGCCCACAAAATGGCGAAAACCGAAAACACATAAAGTGCCATAACTAAGCCATAAATAAAGCTATGGAAATGAAATGTGGTATGAATTATCGCACTATGAAGGGGACGTGGGCGTGTCCCCGCCCCCTACTAAGTTTTTTGTACATATCTCGCAAACCAATAGAGCTATATAAACCAAACTTTTTGCAATCGTTTTTTTAGCCACTTCCTAATACAGTCCAAAAGTGAAAGAAATCGGATAATAATCACGCCCACCTCCCATACAAAATTTCTGACGAAAAACGTCAGAAACACTAAATGAGACACATGAGAAATGGCAGATGAAAGCTGCATTCAGATTTTTTTACAAAATGGAAAATGGGCGTGGCGTCGCCCTCTTATGGGTCAAAAACCATTTCTCAGGAACTACTCGACCGATTTCAATGAAACTTTGTTTGTAATAGTTTCCTTATATGTTGTGAAAATAGGCCAAATCGTTTCACAACCACGCCTACTTCCTATCTATCAGAACTTTGAAGACGATCTGAATCGTTTACATTACAATATATAAAGTAAGCACTAGTGAAGATATCGGTGCAGGAATTTGCACAAATACTATGTTAATAGTGTGGCAGCCCCATTCTAAAAATCGCCGAAATCGGACCATAGGTTTTTAAGGCCCCATATATCGAACACCAGGACTTCGGTGCTTCTAGTCTAATATTATGGTTTCCAACTTTCAATGGACTTTATACAATATATATAACGAATATGTGGGTCAAATTGTGTGTTATATAATATAAATAAAGTTAAATAAATAAATTGCGAGAGTATAAAATGTTGGGTTACACCCGAACTTAGCCCTTCCTTACTTGTTTTATTTAGCGGTCAGTTCTCATTCATCGATTTCGTTTACTTAAGAACGTCCGAAATCTAACATTCTTGGTTCAGTTTTGTCGTTTTCTACAGGGCTCTTATACATTTTTTTAGATGAAGATAGAAATGTTCTCATTTTGGTTTAAATAATGTAATGTTGAATGAAAAATTCTTGTCTTTCAATATTATTCTGGTCGTAACACCACTTGACTCTCGGCCTTGCGCCCGATCTCATTGTGTTTTCAGACTAGTTAAAAGTTCATTGTTTCTTATAAGTGATACCAAAAGATAGTGAAATACATTGATGTTTTCCTAATACATTTTTCACCATGAAAAATGGTTCTTCTAGGTACTGCCATAGGATAAATAATGCTTATTATATATGTACATATATTATAGTCATATTTCAAGACCATTTAAGAAGACTTGATTCATATCATGGTCATCGTTAATGTAATTCTGTATTCCCTGAGTGAAGATTGTCCAACTCGACCTGGCTGAAAAGTTTTGATATCTAACGGTATGTGTTATATATCCATGTTTCATGGAAACAAACTCTAAGCTATAAGCTATCGAAAAACATAAAAAATATCAATAAATTAAATATTATAATTAGTCAAACGCTTCAGTGAAACTACAAAACAAACAATATGTGTAGAAACACACCCATAAAAAGCTGTTCTTGCCTAACTCACCCACAAAAATCGAACACTGCACAGCTGATTGCACTTGTTCATTACATTGACGCTATTATACGGTTCGATTTTATTTTTTTGATTATTTAAAAATTAGTAATTCGCTGCAATTTTAATTTCAAATTTCCGCTCTAAAAAGTGAGCTCATCGAAATTCACCTGTTTTGCTTTTGTTGTACTTTTTTATTATTATTTTTTTTATTTATTTTTTTTTGTTTTTGTATAGAATCTCTATTCACTGCATTCAATGGCTTCAATGACTTGAACGCTGCTGCGCCCATAAAATAAAGCTTTGACAAAAATTTATAATCACAATTAAAAAAACCGAACACAAAGTGCAATAAACAATTGTCGAAGAGAGAGCAGCAGCGAAGTCGGAAAGTAAATATAAAAATTATTCGAAAAAAAATGAATAAAAATTATAATCAAATGCAATTTTGTGGAGAATAAAAGTTGTTTGTTGTAGGTATTTTTTTATTGTAAAACGTTTAACGCATGACTAGTGACGCGCCCAATATTTTTATAGCCTATTTCGAACATATTTACATACAAAAATATATATTTACATACAATATACACCCTCGTCAGCGGCAACATTACAAAAGTGATGCCTACTTCCTAAGCAGCAATTTTCAAAGCATTTGTGGCATAGAACGGTGCTCCAGTACTACATACATACATACATATTCAACTAAAAGTTACAACAGTTAGTTGTATTTGAAATTTATATATATTCACTCCTATATAGTATAGATTAGATTAAAGTATAATTAAAATTCGCGCCCGCCGGAAATGTGCGCTTAATAAATTGTTTTCACTTTTTTCATCAAAAATAAAAAATACAAAAATGCGCGCATCCACCGGATACACATGCATAATATAGTATACACTGTATTCCATTGTGAAATTGTTGAAAATTCTATTAAAAAAATTACTAAGCTCACTCGCCTTCCAATGCAATAAAATTTTGTATAATAAATGAATTAGAAAATAAATGTAAAAAGCGAAAATTTTAAGCAAATAAAAATTTGCTGAAAGACAATGCCGACAGCCAATCAACTCGATCGTAATTTTTGTGTGCGCTTATTTCATTTAGAATATACATATATCCATACACATATAATAAATCCATATATATGCACATATACTTGAAGGCGAAAGTTAGCAAACCAATCAACAAATGAATTAAATTTTACTCACGCCATTGTTTAACGCCCACGCAAAATAATTTTGCGGAACTTCTATATCTATAGACATATCCATTCACACATAAAAGTAATATTTGAAATGAATAAAAGCATGAATACATAGTTTAGGTTAGGACCAGACTAAGTTAAGTCTGGTAGGCCTGCAAGCCACGCATAGTCCAGTTATGGTCTTTAGCGATACCAGATGGAGTGACATCACGTATTCCCTTACTAGAAGTCATCGTGCTGCGCTTTTAAGAGTTTCTGAGGCCTCACTAACGATATTTCCTCCAACTTATTATACTGTGTAGCCCCTAAATACCTGAAGCGTTGTCTCAGTAACGCAGGACAAGCGTACAAAAGATGTTCCATTGCTTCCCCGGTGCTTCGCTCTTGACACTCCCTGCATTCCTCCCCATCTTATAGGTGTGTGCCTCTACTAGGCTGTACCCAGTAAGAATAGCAGTACATGAATACATAAGTATCTATTCTTGTTATCTTCTTCGAGTTTCTTCCTCCCATTAGTTTCAGATATGGCTCGATCCACCGAGCAGTAGTGGTAGATAGTTTCAGGAATTTTTGTCGTGGTAAAAGCCCTTGGATGGTAGTAAATTCGGATCTATAACGGTTGCTTGAACTCAATTTTAATGGTAGATCGGGTGTAGTTACTATCTTTACAGCGGCAGCAGTGGGTCTCTCATAAAACTGTCTCACTTCCTCAAGTTAATGTTCTGAGTTAGAGGCTAAAATATCTCCTCATTTTTGTTACATGGTCTAAATTGTAGTTCAAGGAAAACTGAATTGATAATATCGACCGGCTGGTATCCAATTTTCATTCAAACGCTATTGTTCAGAAACGAGATTAAGTATAATATCATTTGAACTAAGTATACAGGTACTAACTAGAACTAACATCTCATAGTATTATACTTTTGCTTGGATGGTTTATGTTAATATTGACCTCAGGATTCGAACCCCAAATCGATTTGCTTCAGATTACTCTTTTACTTTTACAGAGCTCAGATTGAGATAATATTCAACCAACTGGCAAGATAACGTTGGATATTATCTTTCCAACCCACGACAGTCGGACACTACTTAACCGGAACATACCCGGATTTATATCCGGCCAAGGATTGTCAAATCGGCAGCATTGCTAAAAATTATTTGGGGAATATTTTATGCCGCTACAACAACAACGTCGTTTTGACTAGTCTAAATCGTCTCATGACTATTTATTTATAATTCTCAACCAAAGTCCATTATTTCTGATATTGAATACATAGCCGTTTTGATACCTGCAGCCCTAAACGCTAGTATTCATGAAGCCACTTCCGCTAGGCAAATCCTCTCCGTTCAAATGTAAGCCCTAACTAAATCCCCAACCAAAGACCATTATTTCTGATATTGAATCCCTAGCCGTTTTGATACCTGTAGCCCCACTTGAAACTAAACGCTAATATCCATGCAGCCATTTCCGGTAAGCTCCGTCATGATTGGGAAGGACCTCTCCGAGCCGTTCGATACCAAACGAGGTTTCAGACAAGGTGACTCACTATCGTGCGACTTCTTTAACCTGATGCTGGAAAAAATTATAAGAGCTGCAGAGCTAAACAGAGAAGGTACAATCTTCTACAAGAGTGTACAGCTCCTGGCGTACGCCGATGATATTAATATCATCGGAAGCAACAACCGCGCCGTTTGTTCTGCTTTTTCCCGCATGGATAAGGAGGCGAAGCTAATGGGTCTGGAGGTGAATGAGGACAAGACGAAATTTCTCCTGTCATCAAACAAACAGTCGGCGCATTCGCGTCTTGGCTCCCACGTCACTGTTGACAGTCATAACTTCGAGGTCGTAGATAATTTCGTATACCTGGGAACCAGCATCAACAACACGAACAATGTCAGCCTCGAAATCCAGCGCAGAATAACTCTTGCCAACAAGTGCTACTTTGGATTGAGTAGGCAATTGAACAGTAAAGTCCTCTCTCGACGAACCAAAATCAAGCTCTACAAGTCGCTTATCATTCCCGTCCTGCTTTACGGTGCAGAAGCTTGGACGATGTCAACATCAGATGAGACGACACTAGGAGTTTTCGAGAGGAAAATTTTGCGCAAGATTTATGGTCCTAAGAACATTGGCAACGGCGAATACCGCAGACAATGGAACGATGAGCTGTACGAGTTATACGATGACATTGACATAGTTCAGCGAATAAAAAGACAGAGGCTACGCTGGCTAGGTCATGTTGTCCGAATGGACGAAAACACTCCAGCCCTGAAAGTGTTCGATGCAGTACCCGCCGGAGGAAGCCGAGGAAGGGGAAGGCCTCCACTCCGTTGGAGGGACCAGGTGGAGAGCAACCTGGTTACACTTGGGATCTCCAACTGGCGCCGAACTGCGAAGGAGAGAGAGAGATGGCGCACTATCGTCGATTCGACTATAACCGGCTAAACGGTTGCAACGCCAATCACATACATACAATTACCTCTCCGTTCAATATGATCAATGGTATGGAATCTTTCTGTCTCCGAAGTAGAATATAAGCTCGAGTCTCTAACATTGTGTCGCCACCAACTTTGGACCCAATCAGTTTATGTACTTGATTGTGAATTTTAGCGATATACGAAAGTCTATTACCCTTTACTTTCCTCGACATTTCAAGAACCATTAAATTTAAGATAAAAGTTCTTAGTTCTTTCAAAAATTGTAAATAGGGCTACATTTATTTTTAAAATTTTTTATGAAAAATTGCGCTTGATCTATTTCTAGAAATAGTTCAGACATTTATTGGTAGAAAGTCCCTCGGGTAAGCTTTTAAAACCCCATGACATTGAATGTATCGATCTCTTTTTGGGCATGACTCGATGTGAATGAATCTAGATATAAAAAATCAGATTTAATGAAGGGAAGCCAACAAGAACAATTTTTTGCACTTTTTGCCAATGCGATGCGATACTTCCTGGGTTCATGATGTTTATCTCAATATTTGTCAAAACGTTTCAAATCCCCGAAATGTCGATATATATCCTATAATTTTCGAAATTCGACTATCCGTTCTTTATCACTAGATCTCTCGCATTGTTCATCTACTCATTAACAACAGGTCTAGAATTTGGAAAGTTTTAGATTATTTTACCGCATTTTTCTTGATTCAAAATTCAATAAACAACAACTGCATTCCTCGACACGCTTATCACTGCAATGAGAAATGAAAAATGCCACAAGTTCCATAACAAAGTGTGCAAAAATTGTAAGTGGGTCAGTCATTCACACCGAAACTATTTGCCAGCACATGCGACACTTTCCAGAAACAGATGTGGTGCAGAAAAACAATTGCTCACTCCCAAATAATTGTGTCATACACGTGTGCGATTTTGTGCAAAATAACTAAAATTGAATGAGAGTTTTAAGAAAAAGTGCAAAATCATGCAAGAAACGTGAAGTGATTTGATGGTCGCCAAATTGCCAGCTGGCTCGAAGTATGAATAATTGTTTGGAGCACCGTCTGCGTCAGCGGAGACACGAGACATGATGACGCTGTTTACATTTTAAGATACAGATGTATGAATTAAACCACTGACGTGTATAGTCTATATATGAAGAAAAAGCGAAGTTCTTTCATTGAATAAAAATCTTAAATTATGGATAAGGATTTTTTTAATTTCGATCTATAAGTGATATTAAGGTCCTGACTATATTTCTAATCCCCATAGAAAGACAAATATTCGCTTTCAGACCGGATTTCGAAAAAAAGTTTATCAGATTAATAGAAAACTTAGAAATATCGGGGTTTCTATCGAAAATAGGTCCAAATTTTGATACGGTCAAGGATTATGAAATCGGTAGCGTCTCCAAAACTATTTGTGTATTATTATATGTCGATACAACAATAAAATACAATATTTCATATAATTGGTGAAAGCTTCTTTTCGAGCTTAATTCGCTCCCTTCCCCGGTCGCAATTTAAAAGCTTTCTATAGTTTTCGATCATCTTCATAGAAACTTCTGAAATAGAAAGCTACAAGAAATACTGAAATAACTCGACCTGCAAGCTTATTGAATATTATAAGAACAAAGCAAAAGCTTTTAAGGGAGAGCTTTTAAGTTTAATAAGCTTCCAACTATTAAAAGTAGCCGTAGTAAGCCAAATTTAATGTATAATATAGTAATACTTGCTCAAATAATAACAGGACTACCAACTTAAATCACAGAAGCAATTTACCCACTAACCTTTCATCTGTGCCAGTAACCATTCCGCCTTAAGTAACCATAACGGACGTTGCAGAATTTTAATTTTCTACAAGTCACACTCGTACTTATTCATAAGCTCAAGCACTCATTTGTCTCCATAAACAAATTTGTATGTCTGTCCGCTCTTATGTCAACTTATTACGCCTGTAATTATCGCCATTAATAAATCTCGTACAAGAAAACATGAAAGCGCACGCGTGCTTACACATTTTTCAGTACGCACTTGGAAGACCATGAAAATTTTGTTTATTATTATTAACAACAACAACAGCAACACTCATTGACTCATAGACTTGAGCGGGCCATTGAGCACGGCCAGTGGCCAGCGGTTAGTGAGCTTTGGGGCTGGCGGCAGTCATTCACCGCAACTTTCCGCCGCCTATCCAAAGCGGAGATCAGCGACAAACATACATGACTTCCGTTCGCGAGCGCGCGAACGATGTCCGAGGTCTGATTGGCGACATGTAAATTTCATGCAAGTAATGAGCGAAGTGAAGAAAAAGAAAGAAATTATTTAAATTTTAAATTACAAAAATGTTGGAAATCCGAAAAAAGATTCATTCTTAACATACTACTACATAATTTTTAATACATCGGTGATACTTTTTCGTGCGTACTACGCGAAATAGATTTGTGAACCCTGTAGGAAATCGGAAGAAATAGTTTTTTAAATTAATCTCAGATATGTTTTTTCGACTCAAGATGGTGAAAACGCTTAAAAGAAAAAACCAATCACAAATTCAAAACTTTTGTAATTTAATGTAGTCTTCCATCTAGATCGGAACTAGTTTCCTATGAACTTTTAAGAAAGAAACAACCTCAATACTATGTCCTTAGCATGTTTTCTGGCCTGTTATAACTATTGGATGACAGACATACTCGAAAAATTTTATTTTTTCTATATAAATAGACAGTTCTGAAGAAAAACATTAAGATTTCGACTCGACCACGGTTTGGACCTTTAAAAATCAACTGGCAGTTCATAACTAGATTAAAACGAAGAGTTTCTGTGAGGAAAACTGTATGTATGTGATTGGCGTTGCAACCGTTTAGCCGGTTATAGCCGAATCGACGATAGTGCGCCACCTCTCTCTCTCCTTCGCAGTTCGGCGCCAGTTGGAGATCCCAAGTGTAACCAGGTCGCTCTCCACCTGGTCCCTCCAACGGAGTGGAGGCCTTCCCTTCCTCGGCTTCCTCCGGCGCGTACTGCATCGAACACTTTCAGGGCTGGAGTGTTTTCGTCCATTCGGACAACATGACCTAGCCAGCGTAGCCGCTGTCTTTTTATTCGCTGAACTATGTCAATGTCGTCGTATAACTCGTACAGCTCATCGTTCCATCGTCTGCGGTATTCGCCGTTGCCAATGTTCTGAGGACCATAAATCTTACTCAAAATTTTCCTCTCGAAAACTCCTAGTGTCGTCTCATCTGATGTTGACATCGTCCAAGCTTCTGCACCGTAAAGCAGGACGGGAATGATAAGCGACTTGTAGAGCTTGATTTTGATTCGTCGAAAGAGGACTTTGTTGTTCAATTGCCTACTCAGTCCAAAGTAGCACCTGTTGGCAAGAGTTATTCTGCGCTGGATTTCGAGGCTGACATTGTTCGTGTTGTTGATGCTGGTTCCCAGGTATACGAAATTATCTACGACCTCGAAGTTATGACTGTCAACAGTGACGTGGGAGCCAAGACGCGAATGCGCCGACTGTTTGCTTGATGACAGGAGATATTTCGTCTTGTCCTCATTCACCTCCAGACCCATTCGCTTCGCCTCCTTATCCATGCGGGAAAAAGCAGAACAAACGGCGCGGTTGTTGCTTCCGATGATATCAATATCATCGGCGTACGCCAGGAGCTGTACACTCTTGTAGAAGATTGTACCTTCTCTGTTTAGCTCTGCAGCTCTTATAATTTTTTCCAGCATCAGGTTAAAGAAGTCGCACGATAGTGAGTCACTTTGTCTGAAACCTCGTTTGGTATCGAACGGCTCGGAGAGGTCCTTCCCAATCATGACGGAGCTTTTGGTGTTGCTCAACGTCAATTTACACAGCCGTATTAGTTTTGCGGGGATACCAAATTCAGACATCGCGGCGTAAAGGCAACTCCTTTTCGTGCTGTCGAAAGCAGCTTTAAAATCGACAAAAAGGTGGTGTGTGTCGATCCTCTTTTCACGGGTCTTCTGCAAGATTTGGCGCATGGTGAATATCTGGTCAGTTGTCGATTTTCAAGGTCTAAAGCCACACTGACAAGGTCCAATCAGTTCGTTGACGGTGGGCTTTAGTCTTTCACACAGTACGCTCGATAGAACCTTGTATGCGATATTTAGGAGGCTGATCCCACGGTAATTGGCGCAGATTGTGGGATCTCCCTTTTTATGGATTGGGCAGAGCACGCTGAGATTCCAATCGTCAGGCATGCTTTCTTCCGACCATATTCTGCAAAGAAGCTGATGCATGCACCTTATCAGTAGTTCTGCCGGTAATCTATCTGCCGGTAATCTATCGGCCCCCGCTGCGAGGAAAACTAGTTCACAATAAAAACGAAGTAACCTAGAAGAATCGAAGGACCTTGTAGGTTGAAAACCACTCCAAATAATGCTTTCTGCACTAGATCATTCGGGATTACATTAGCATTTCAGTAGTTGGTTTAAGCGTAAAATATCACTCGCCCTCTGGGTATTGGCCCTCAGGGTCGAAGCTTTTTGAGATCTTTTCCTATCTATGTTTGACCACATAATCTTTTAAGCAATTACGATTTTCTAAATTTAGTGTTTCTGGCGTAAAACGAACCTTTTAGTTTGGATCTGGGCTCAAAGTCAAAGCTTGAAATCGACACTTGACCGACTAATTCATTATTTGCGTGATCAGTCCAAAAATAGGAGACCAGAAACCAATATAGATTCTGAGTTTGAGTGTCCCATGTCCTATAGGGTAGTCAGATCATAACAACAATAAAAATAAAACTGATTAACACCATTAGATAACAATCCAAACCAAAAGCGTTAACTCAAAATGACCGCCTCAGCAGCAGCCACCGAAGCTTAGCAGCTCATTACACGCGTCCCAACAAATTTATGTAAATAACTTCTTAATGTCAGCGCTGCTTACAAGCATAATTCTCCGAGCACAAGTAATTATAATGTAGTCAAGTGCCGACTAACGGCATACCGTACACTTTTGGGGCACAACGAGCAGTGTAAATGAAAGCCAAAGCCAAGAAGGCGAGTCGCAGAACGTAAAGTTGGCCGCTGCCGGTTCCCCAGCACCACTGCTTCCACACACGCCGCAACGCGACAATTAACATTGGCCGCCGCGCCAAACATTAATCATTTTAATCGCAATTCTTGCGGATGACAGCGCGCATGTGCGTTAAACCGCTCGTTTGAATCGGCAAGCACAAGTCCACAGTTGGCCGCCACTTTAGGCACTCACTTCACTTACGCGTTCATAAATGAGCTTTAAACGCAAGCGTTTATGCCAAAATTAGTCGGACAGCAGCTCAATGCGTTGATCAGGCGTACTGTCGAGCCCTTAGCGGCGTCTCAAAGGCGGTGGCAATGCGATCGGCTGCGGAGATGCAATCGCTCCGAGCAAAAAAGGGCCAACACTTTTTATTTGACAGTTTTGTGGCGTGTTTTGCTTTTGGGCTTTCTCGCGCAGTTGATGCTTTGATATTTCGTGCTTTTTGGTGAGTTTGGAGGCTGTCTTACTTGTTTTTTTTGTTTTTGTTTTTGACTTGCTAGGTGTTGACGGCTCAAGAAAAAGAAATTATGGTTCATAAACGTTTCCAAATTGTGACAATGATTTGTTACAATTTTCAAGTTATTTCTGTTTTTATGCGATCTTTTTTGGCTTTCGTAATATGCTTCACTTTAGCATTTGAGTGTTCTTTTTGTCTTTTCCCATTTTATTGAAGATTTTTTTTAGTGGCATCACAGGCATTCCATTTTGTTGTCAAATTGGTTGATAAACGCTTTAATGTGAGCTGCGCGGTTAGTGATCACTCTCGGCTAAGCGGTCTGCTGACAGATTTTAACTGTTTTTGGCGGAATTTGTCAATGTTTAAGATTTTGAGATGAATTGAAATTTAATTGCACCAGAAATGGTGATCTAGTCTCGAGCTGGGAGCGAAACATATACGATATTGACGTACATAACTTTCATTATTCAAATTATATATGGGAATCACAGATCTTTTACTTATAATTGGTTCAGGATCTGATTAAACAACATCTAAGTATTCGTCAGCGGTAAAGAGTATACCCCGAATATAGGAAGGTGATCTTAGCATTATGAACTCTAGCTTTCTTATGACACTCCCATTTCTGGAACAAAGACCCCTTTTAATAAATTTCGTTGTTGATTAGCTATTCATAGGCTTCCATAAATCCGTTCAAAACAATAACTGCTTTCGAGGATTTGTTTCCAATTGCATAAGTTTTGGATATTTTTTTGAAATTCCTCTTATTGAGCTCAGGCGGCCCTTGTTATTTAGGGGTATTAAAATGAAATTTTATTTTGTTATTGCTAGTTGTCTAAACAGTCACAATTTTAAGGATTCCGTCTTGTAAAAAGCCTTGCATCGGGTATGAATATCCGAAAAAATCTCAAGTAGGTCTGCCTAAAGACTTTGAATCTGGTAATACAATCTCTTAAGATCTTCTATACCGAAAAAACCGTTTAAATTAAGGGGAAATTCACTGGAAAAAATTATGCACGCGAAAAGTACCGTCGAGGTTGAAATGTTTTCAGTCCAGCTAGATCCGAAAATTGCTCAAACTTTAACATAATTTGTTATACGGCCATAAATTCATTTCATTTGGACCAGTTTGTATATAATTATTTTTTGAGAGATTTATTCCAGAGAATACGTGACGGGACTCCATCTGGTATCGCTAAGGACCATAACTGGGCTTGTTGGCCCACCCGACTAACCTAACTTAACCTACTCCAGAATTTATCATTTTATGTTAAAAACGCAGGATACCTAAAAAACCTGGGTTCGTTGGACAAATTTGCATATAATTTTAGTAGGTTCTATTCCTAAAACATATATCCTTTTAAACATATATAAAGGTTTCTCATTCCAAGTTGAAAGCTTTGGTTGAAACTGGGTTCTTGGGATCGTTTGAAATATATACCGAGATTTCTCACTCCTAAATGAAAAGTTCGAGTTCTCTGAAATGGGTTCCTGGGGTCATTCGAACAATTTTTAGATACCGAAACCCAATGGAAAAGATTCATCAAAGTACAAAAGTAAATATTCTATCCATAATTTTTCCTCAAAACATTCCGAAATCGCTCATTGAAAAAATTACACAAATATTTTTTTTGTTTTTCTCTCCCAGGAATATGTCATGAGAAACCATTATTAAGATTAAAGTGTTCAATAGCACTTAAAATCAGAGATGACAAAACATAAGCAGTTTTTGTTCTTTTAGCAATACAAACAACAATAAAAGCAATTGCATAGGTATTTCCGTAAAAGTAAGAAACCAAACAACAATAAAAACATCCAAAACAAAAAAGGTGCGCAAAATAAATTTTATAATTCATCTGCTCATCGCACACTAACAAACACACACACGCATATACTTGTACAAACGAAAAAACGCACTGCAGATTTGCGACCTGTGACCGGCACGGATCTTGGCGGATCAACGGTGCTCGCGCATTTTTCTCCCAGAATTGTGCTGTCGTCCCCAACCAATATTAATTTGGTCAATTTATATTTTATTTGGAATTTTTAAATTGGCAACTTTTGTCAAGCTGAAGCTCAGCTTGTTTGTGTATGTGTGTGTTTTTGTAATCGCGTGTGACCAATGAATTGCATTCGAAAGCGTTGGTTTTTGCAACAACATATCGCATTTCTCCATCGCCACCAAAATATTCATTCGTTTATGAAACAGCATCTTCGGCTGTTATGGCGTTCAATTTTTATCTTCATTTGCTTTCTTTTTGGGATTTAAGCCAAAAATCCACGAACAATTTGGGGAGACATAATTTTTGTTTTTTTGGCTGAAAGTTCACAAATCGTTGCAGTCTTTTACTTTGTTGTTGTTTTATGTCTTCGATGCTCTTGATTTGATCTTGTCTCCAGTTTTGTACTCGAACTGTTGTTTTTGAATGAACTAAAGAAGAGAAGACTCTAATAATTTTTTAGTACCTTTTTGTTTTTGCTTTACATATTGTATACAACTTTGAATTATGAAAAATGAGATTAGTATCCTTAAATAGCATATTTTGGGTTTATTCAGTGAAGCTACATTTTCAAGAATGGACATCTTTTGCGCAGAGAATTTATCTGTCATATATCCTACCCTCCCGCAGGTAGAATAGATACTCTCTAATCTCAATGGTTTTACGCGATCTGGAGATCATGATTTTTTTTTTTTTTGGCGAGTCTGAGTTCCAAAATTGAGTTTTTGAATGACGAATTCGCAACTGGCTAGTACAGAATTAAAAATTTATTAAGACTAGTGCGGTTTAAGTCAGGTTATTTTGGTGTTAACCATGCTTAATTGAGAAGTTTTATATATAGTATCGACGTTGAGAGACTATTGAATAATTTATTGAAAACTTTTTTGGAAAGAGAGAATCTTCATTTAACCAAAAGCTACTATTCATCTATCTATGGTAATGCTTTCATAAACCAGAGAAGAAGAATAGGATCCTAAAATTAAGAAAATCCGGAATACGCGAAAATTCAATCTGCGTAGAGTCCATTAGAGAGAAAAGAAGGCAAAATAAATACAAATACCCACCAGAAAAAACAACCGCAAAGGTATATTCAGGGTGCGATGTCGTTTATGTAGTTTTATAAATATTGAAGAAGAAAATATTGGAAAAGAAAATTCTTTTATTTGATGCAGTTTTATTAAACTTAACATTTTAAAGTGTGATCCATTTCGAGATTTCCTTTTTTTTAAAGAAACACACAGACATTTTATTTGGCATTTATTTTTTAAAGATTATCTCTTTGAATTATTGGCCGCGGCTACATTTCAGATGATCCCTCTATTCAGTCCAATTTTCGATGACTCGTTCGAGCTTATCGGCTGGTAACTGGTGAATGACACGTCGGTGCCGGCTTAACGGAGTGATATTACACGATATTGGCGGCCAATCGACCGACTCAAAATGTGAAACTATCTGCTCACTGAAATGGTCTCTCAATAAATTCATTGATTGAAGCGATGTAGCATCGTCTTATCGAAACCAAATATCGCCGAGATCACGAGCTTTAACTTTAGGTATCAAATAGTCGGTTATAATGGCGCGTTGACGGTCGTCATTGTCTGTTAAGTTATCACCGGCATCATTTTTGAAGAATTATGAACCGATGATTTCACATACTCACAAACCACACCAAACTGTTGTGTTTTCTGAATGATATAACAGCTCTCTTCGGGTTAATTTTCGTAATAAAGTTGAAAAATTGGAAAACGTTACAGGCGTAAGTCTTTCCATGATGAAATTCCACACAACGCTGAACAAAAATAACTTGACAGCCTGACACGACTCACGCGGAATCGGTCAAAAAGAGGCTATTGAAAAAAGTACCTCTACTTGGATCGCTCCATACAATTAATTTGAACTATTTCTGTACAAAATGATCCATTTCCCATTACTTTTTCGTACATTTGGGATGGTTTAGCAGTGAGTTAGGCATGAAGTCAGTGGAGTAAATTTTGTAGATCTGAGGACCACCAATATCATCTTTTTTGGCATCAGAGCTCCCGAAAAATTGATTCTTGTTAAAAACAGAAGTCAGAAGACCTTTATCAGAAATTTATCATACGAAAATTTAGCTTATTAACTCTTCTTGACAATACGATGAATAAGTTTCAAAGTAATCCAAGTTTCACATGGGGCACCCTATATATATATATATATATTATAGTCATCACAGTAAAACCGAACATCTTTTGATCGTTTTGACCATTGTGGTCGTTGTGCTTATGGTTATGATATTACTTCGAACAGATATCAAATGTTAAAAAGCAAACCAACAAAAACACCCATCGGTGTATCTTTGGGGCACTTATTGCTGCACGCGTGTCGTTTTTGCATTTAGCTTATTGAGCGCGCGAGTCGCCAAATTGTGCGCAAGCGCAGGCGCGCAGCTATTCATCAATACACTTTCGGACAGCCGGTTGCTGCTGTTGGGCAAACTGGTCGGTCGATTGGCCTGGTCGCCGGTTTGGTTTATGGATTTGCAGGTCGCCACTTGCCGGCTGCCGATTCGGGCAACTACAGCAGCGGACAACAGGTCCACTAGCTGGCCGGCATCTACATAAAAAGATACAAAAATATTTTTATTCTTGTTTGTATGTAGATGTGTGTGTGAGTATGTGTGTGAACGCACAGTAGCATGCCAGATAAATCAATGTGTCAACACCTCTTTTTGTGCTGTCAGTTTTTATGGTTTTCGATGATATTTCGCCTATTGTTGGTGATGATGATGATGATAATGCCGATGACGATCAGCAAATGTGTATCAACCGAGTGGATGCGCTTATTGATGGCCAGTGTCTCGTTGATGACGTTACTGGTGACCATGATGATGAAGCTCATGAGAACAAGGTGGCAGTTAGTCAAAGCCGAGCGGGTGTCAGCCATGCGTCCATATATTTGGAGACCTTCAAAGGCTTTGAAGCAAATACAAAGATATGGATTTAACATCCTTTCCTCTTACCCTTCGTAGTCTCCAATCAAATCACCAGCAACCTAATGAACCATTTCATACGCATCTCCGTGCGTCTTCTGTGCATCCGTCCATTCGTGTAGTCTGTTTGCGCCACCAGCCGAGTCGTCATTTCAAACAACGGACAGCAGCAGCAGTTGTTGTGGTTGCAACAAGCCAACAACTCAACATCCACCAAACAGCCAGCCGGACAGTTATGCGCGCACAACTGGATCAATTTCACTTTACTGCAATTTAGCAAAGTTCCTTTTATATTCCTTTTTTCCCCGTAGCCTCTTGATTTGTCTGTCTGTATTTGGTTGTGTTGTTGTTTCATCTGTTCTTTCCATTCTCGTCGCATTGCTGTTGCTTGTTTTGTTTTTGTAATTTTATCAGTTGCTGTTCAGACGGCAGACTGCTTGAGCTGCTGCGCTTTTTAGTGAAGATTTATGGCAGTCTTGTTAAATTTTAATAAAATAAAAAATCAGATTAAACGCAAACATATTCTCGTAAATTTGATCGACAAAAGGCGAAATGTCGAATGCAAACTAGACGGTTGGGAAGAAGACGCAATAGCTTGGAGCTGAATGTTTGTAGTAATGTGTGGATGTGAGGTACTTGCGTTCTGTAATTTGACGATTGGTTGCACGTACCCTTCTATATATACTTGTAGACACCTTCGCTTTTAGGCTTCTACGGAAAGCTTTTGGATTACAATAATGAGTCAATTTAATCGCAAGTGTTCCAATTCTAAATCCAGTCATAAATCTTCGGAGTCGTTGAGATTTTAGAAGTAGTCAGGATATTGGACGCTGGGATGTTTTTTTAAAATCCAAACTACCGAGAGTTGTGATGATCAGGAGGGATTATTAAAGAAAAGACTTGAATAGGGTTTACTTCTCTGATTTTATCTGGCCTCTGTGGAGTGTTCATCATGGGTTTGAGTACTTCCATTGCCTGAATTCGTTAGATTTAACAGTCAGACCCACTTCCCATATTGCATCCGTCATTTTCAGTCCTTTCAGAATCATAGACAATAACGAACCTCACTTCCGAACCTTGAAATATTATGAGGTTCTGTAGTCCTTATAGTAATTTTCGTAAAAATGTGTCCAGTTTTCTTTCGGTAAGTTTAACTTAAAGTTCCAAATATTCGCTACGGACTTCCTACCGTGCTTCTTATAATTAAATTCGTAAATATTTCTGTTCTACATCGTATGAAAAATCTCAAAATTCAAGTTCTAAAACAGTTGGTCAGAACCTTAAATGTAAGGACTTCTTTTAAGAAATTGCGAGAAGGGGTGGAAATCTACGCTTTTGGAGGTTACGTCATAGACCCTATAGTTTTAGACCAGATCGAAGAAGGTTCCATTATTTCCGGTCACATTTCGTACTGCATTCTTAAACTGCGCTATCTACACTTATAAAATAGTCGTAGATCTCGGGAGATTTCCATTCACAACTGACTAATAATAGAAGAGAAGTATTGCAGAACACTTTCCTCAGATAATTTTCAAAAAAAATCTTGAAAAGTCGTCAAGTGCTATTCCAATATAAGCTCTCTGGAAGTAAAGTTTTTATTGCAAACCCCTTAAGCTTTATTTAAATAGATCTTTCGGTTTTAAAGTGAAAATATAGTACCGATTTCTGATAGATGTTTAGATGCTTCCTGGTTTCATATGTTCAAACACAGTCATGTGAAAAATAATAGGGACACTTGCTTGAAAATAGGTAAAAAATAAAATAAAAAAATTATCAAAAATGTAACATGCAATTGTTTGCTGGGATGTCAGTGAAGTAAAGAACCGTTATCAAAGAAAAAAATGTTGATCATTTTGTGAAGTAAGATCGTTTTTGAGTGTTCGAAATAATAGGGCCATGTGTCATGTCAAAACATCATGTAATGTTCGTAGAATGATTCCATCTCATCGGATCCCAGCTGCTTAGTGTTCTCAGAACCATCCTACGAAAATATATGTATAACTGAATTCAATATTTCATGGAGGGTTCAATCAAGCAGAATAACTATTTTTCATAATTCATTAAGGTTAGTTCATTTACGAAATTGAGAGTTCAGCCGTGTGCTATACATAAAGTTCATAATCTCTCACTGGAAATAAGATTTTACTGGATCTCTCCTTAACTATATGTAAGTCTTCAATTTTGAATTACTTCAAATGCACCAGGAATCCTAAGTACCATTGAATAATAACGAAGATAATATAGAAATGTTCACCAAAAGATACTAGTATATGAGAAACGTGTAAATTACCATTGATGGTTATGAATGTAAATACCAACATTGCACGGGCATTGACATAAATGCAATTTTCCATCTAAGCCATAACACGAAAAATGCATAAAATTATATACAAAAGATATTTTCATTCACATTTATGACACCACTCGAAGCAACTCAACGCGACTTGACTTGACTAGCCCGACGACGCGTCCATTGCTGACATGTGCGCTCTAAGGACATAACAATTTGATTGCCATTGCGATTGTGATTGTGATTTTCCCCAGGAGACATGTACCGTGGAATGCAAAAGCTAGCGGGAACATGGAATAGAGCGGACGGAACTTTGAAATCACGGCAATCACATTCAAGGAAAATCGTATTAAGTTCTCGGGATATTTGTAGGGGGACATCAACAGGAGTCAAGTTAATAAGATGGAACATAACGGACAAAACTGTTGACGTTCGCAATTTCGCGTTAACTATGCTGGTGTTTGATGGCACGTTATGAATGTATAAAGATTTTATTCATGCATTAGGGTGGTTTGGGGATTATTTTTTGGTTTAAAAGTTGTGTTATATATACTTTTTCGTAATTTCGAAATTAGTTTTGGTTGTAATTTATATAAAATATTGGAGGTTTTGTCGTTGGAATCTTTTTCGAAACTTTAAATTTTTTCCATTACAAATTATTTGTTCATTTGATAACTGCATATAAACTTCGAATTTTCGAAAAAAACTTCGAAACAATTTTTTTTCTATTCTAAAAATAGAATTTACGACTTTCGAAATTAAGTTCGAAAATTCGGAAATTTCGAAAAAATATATTCTATTATACATTTTTTTTCAATAGATAACTGTATATAATTTTCGAAATTAATTTCGAAACAATGTTTTTCTAAAAAAGAATTTACGACTTTCGAAATTAAGTTCGAAAATTTCGAAAATAATTTCGAAATATAAATTCGGAAAAAGTCGTAAATTCTTTTTTTAACTGAAAGAAGCATTTTGATATATTTTCAAAAATTTTGGGATCATAATAATATTTCATCAATATGAAATACTTGTATATTTTTCCTGTGCTGTCTTGGTGTATGCGCTTCAGCTACAAAATGCATAAATGGCAACACAATAAACTAGTCATTTGTGTGATGTCCATTTTGGCACTCACTTCAAGGAATATGAAAATTGTTATGACCATTTCGTGACTTAAAGCCACTAAGGCAAAAGCTCAAGCGCTGAAAACAAGTAGTCGAGGGTTTTGCTATATAAAAGCATACATACATATATGTGTCTCTAATAATGCGAAAGTATCTTATCACTGCTAAGAAGAGCTTAGCTGTAGGTATCATATGAATTTATTTCATATGTAAATCGTTTCTGAAATCACTATGAGCTATCACTCAAATCATTAGCTTAATAAGTTTCATTCAGTAAATAACCCTTTCTTTAACCAAATGTTATGAGCAGCGATTACAAGTCATTCAACTTAGCGTCATTGAACCCATTGCAACCCTTTCAAGCCCAGTGAAAGGGTCATTAAATCATTCATTCCACGCCATTAAATAATTTACTCTGGGCCAACAACAGGAAAAATTAAATACGGCTCATTGAGATTTTTTCTTCCGCTTTTAGATGCCATATTTTTGTTGAAATGATAAGGTAAAAGCAACAAAAACAAAACAATAATTCATTATGACAGAAAAGCGACATAGAAATGGGGGCAAAAATGGGCAAAAACGAGGGCCATAAACAATAAAGTAGAGTAACCCATTTATATACGTACCATATATATATATGTATATGTACCAACTATATGTACATATGTACTATACAAATTATTTCAGAGAAAGGGTAATGTCCAATAAGACAAAAGTATTGAAAATAATTTTTACCCTTCGCTTGTTACAGTTATTGCTTTCTGTTTTCCGAAGGAAGAGTCAGTGAAGAGTAAGAGAAATAAGTAAAATACCACGAGTATTTACAGTTATTCGAAAAAGTTAAAAAGTCTTCCGAACATTCCGAATCTAGAATCCGAATCTGAGCTCCGTGGATCCATAAAATGTTGTATAGCAACATACCGTTCGACAAAGAACTGTGAATGGCCATGAGGTTATTTTTAATTTCCATGGCAGTCGAGTCCATGGAACTGTAAAGGACTAGGGGTTATATTCTGCCTCTACGAAATAACTCAAAACTATTTCGAGATGATTATGCTAAATTTTAGTCTATTCGTTTCTGCTTTCCGAAGGAAGAGTTAGTATAGAGTGAAGTGTAATTTCAAGAGTATTTACAGTTAGTCGTAAGAGTAAGAAAGTCTTCAGAACATTCCGATCAAGAATCCAAATATGAGATCGTGTGGATCCAAAAAATGTTTTATTGCAACAGATCGTTCGACAATGAACATTGAGTGACCATGAGGTTATTTTCAATTTCCACGGCAGTTGAGTCCATGGAAAAGTAAAGAACCAGGGGTTATATTCTACTAAGACCTGCCACTACGAAATAACTCAAAACTATTTCGAGATGGTTATACTAACTTTTCGTCAATTTCGTTATATAACGGTACCAGAGGTTTTCATATCCGATGAGCTAAAAAGATAAACAGTTATTTTAATATTCCTGCGATATTCCTAAAAGATACCTATTTTCGAAATATGTTGTTACCATAGCACCAGTAATCGGCTATTAAGTCTAAAGTATAGTCTAATTTTCCTGTTCCTAGCCTTATTAGATCATTATGTCTGTTATCTAATACCAGGACCTTCTTATCTCGATCTCCATAGGTGTTAAAATTGATCTTAATTATAACCGCTATTCATAGTGTGGCCCCCTCTTCGAATTCTCCAAGAGATGCTGGACGTTAACATCATAAACTTTGATATCTTTAAAAATCTACAGACAACCGTTATAACGGGTGATTTTTTTGAGGTTAGGATTTTCATGCATTAGTATTTGACAGATCACGTGGGATTTCATACATGGTGTCAAAGAGAAAGATGCTCAGTATGCTTTGACATTTCATCATGAATAGACTTACTAACGAGCAACGCTTGCAAATCATTGAATTTTATTACCAAAATCACTGTTCGGTTCGAAATGTGTTTCGCGCTTTACGTCCGATTTATGGTCTACATAATCGACCAAGTGAGCAAACAATTAATGCGATTGTGACCAAGTTTCGCACTCAGTTTACTTTATTGGACATTAAACCAACCACACGAATGCGTACAGTGCGTACAGAAGAGAATATTGCGTCTGTTTCTGAGAGTGTGGCTGAAGACCGTGAAATGTCGATTCGTCGCCGTTCGCAGCAATTGGGTTTGTGTTATTCGACCACATGGAAGATTTTACGCAAAGATCTTGGTGTAAAACCGTATAAAATACAGCTCGTGCAAGAACTGAAGCCGAACGATCTGCCACAACGTCGAATTTTCAGTGAATGGGCCCTAGAAAAGTTGGCAGAAAATCCGCTTTTTTATCGACAAATTTTGTTCAGCGATGAGGCTCATTTCTGGTTGAATGGCTACGTAAATAAGCAAAATTGCCGCATTTGGGGTGAAGAGCAACCAGAAGCCGTTCAAGAACTGCCCATGCATCCCGAAAAATGCACTGTTTGGGGTGGTTTGTACGCTGGTGGAATCATTGGACCGTATTTTTTCAAAGATGCTGTTGGACGCAACGTTACGGTGAATGGCGATCGCTATCGTTCGATGCTAACAAACTTTTTGTTGCCAAAAATGGAAGAACTGAACTTGGTTGACATGTGGTTTCAACAAGATGGCGCTACATGCCACACAGCTCGCGATTCTATGGCCATTTTGAGGGAAAACTTCGGAGAACAATTCATCTCAAGAAATGGACCCGTAAGTTGGCCACCAAGATCATGCGATTTAACGCCTTTAGACTATTTTTTGTGGGGCTACGTCAAGTCTAAAGTCTACAGAAATAAGCCAGCAACTATTCCAGCTTTGGAAGACAACATTTCCGAAGAAATTCGGGCTATTCCGGCCGAAATGCTCGAAAAAGTTGCCCAAAATTGGACTTTCCGAATGGACCACCTAAGACGCAGCCGCGGTCAACATTTAAATGAAATTATCTTCAAAAAGTAAATGTCATGAACCAATCTAACGTTTCAAATAAAGAACCGATGAGATTTTGCAAATTTTATGCGTTTTTTTTTTAAAAAAAGTTATCAAGCTTATTAAAAACCGGTTATACAATGCATGATACACATATATCGTGAGCATATTTTGAGTAACTGTATATGTATACCTTCCACTTCTCTGCCATCTCTCTTGTAATATGAGCGGCCTGGAAATAAAACTCATCAATATTTATGCGACTTACGACCAGAAAATATCAGAAAAATAAAATAATACAAAACAACAAAAGCAACAAAAATATTCACGCTACAGCAATAACAATAATAACAACCAAACAACTCGTACAACACAATACAATCGAAGTAAGAAATCACAAAAATAGCAAAAGAATTATTGTTGTATGTTGGACGGCGGAAGAAATCCTTTATTTTGCGAGTAAAATTGCAAGCAAAGTCCTTGCAATAAATTGTTATGAAATCCTTTTGTAATTTCAACCACTACACCGCCTCACACCCCCTCTTTCCTACTTGGCATGCTTCATGCTTCAGCTGAAGCTGCTTGGCTGCCAGTCGCCTGTGGAAGGTCAAAAATGATAAACGGATATGAAAGTAGACGTTTGGGCCATTCAATAGCGTCCCCTCCGCCTCCGGTTATTGAGTAATTGTTTGCCATATTGAATAACACATAACAATAAATGCGCAATGCCATAAATGTATGAGTGAATGAATGAGTAACGGTTGTGGGTGGAGAGAGAGAGCCTGGGCTAGTATAGTCGGCTTAAAGAAAGCATTTGTCCTTTGCCGAGGATGCTAAAGTTGTGTGCATGTATTTCTCTTTAAGTATTCTGTATTGGGATTGTGCAAAACTTTTAAGCTGTCAATATTTTGACTTCTTGTTTGTCAACGCCATTGTATTGAAGTGGGCGTTTAATTAATGGCTTCATTGAAGGACGAAAAATGACAATTGCCGTTGAGGGTTAAGCACTGTCATTGGTATATTTATGAGCGAAAGAGGGTGATATTAAAGGGTTTTATTGCTATATTTATATAACCGAGAAAATTGAAATGTCAACCGGTTTGTTATATAATTTTGTATTGAATAATCAATTTATTTATTTGAGAAAGTTTTCAACGCAGAGTTAAAAGGGTTAGCATAATAATACCTATATATAGTACTAAAGAAATGAATTAATGTTGCAGATGGGTGATAGGCTATATAATTCGTGAACTCTAGATAGACTATTCACTTAATCTGGTTTTATAGTACGAAAGTCACCGGATCTTTTGTAATTAACTTCATCTGTACCACTCTCAATTTCCAATTCACTTGCATGATTTGAAAAAACAGCTGAGCTACTTGTACTAGTAGTAATTAACCCATATGTATACCTTAACTTTCTTCGATTCGCCATTTCTCTGCTCGCTCTCATCATCTGGTGTGGTTTATTCGTTTTGTTACTCTCCAAAGTTTAACGAAACGAAGACACTTAACTTAAGCCAATATTTTTAGTCATTGGAATAGATAAACATACAAATTATTTCCAGAAAACAAGAATATTAGGTTGTCAATCTCCCTTCGGCCTTTTTGTCTTCTGAATTACGCGGCTATGTATAAAGCGCTACAGAGCTCGTATCTGGCACTATATACTATATCTACTTATTTGAAAGGTCTTGACATAACCTACAAAACGACGCTATGCATGATTATTAACAGTTATAGACGTGTAAACATGGAGTTCACTAACGCCGAAATTCGCGCTATTTTAAAGTTTTTCTTAGTTAAAGGCATATCCGCTAGAGAAACGTTCCGTGAGATTTATGGTGTTTTGGGGGATGGTACTCTATCACTTCGAACTGTGGAGGAATGGTTTCGACTATTCAGAGCGGGTGAAAACTACACCATGGATAAGCTAGTCGGCGGACGACATGTTACGACGAGTACCGATCAAGTCATGGCAAAAATCGAGTTAGACCAGCATCTGGCATCTCGTGACATCGCCCAGGAGTTGGGAGTTAGTCACCAAACCATTTTAAACCATATCCAGAAGACTGGATACACAAAAACGCTTGATGTTTGGGTGCCACATGATTTGACGCAAAAAAACCTTCTGGACCGGATCAGCGCCTGCGATATGCTGCTGAAACGGAACGAACTCGACGCATTTTTGAAACAGATGGTGACTGGCGACGAAACATGGATCACATACGACAATATCAAGCGAAAACGATCGTGGTCGAAGGCCTGTGAATCGTCCCAAAAGTGGCCAAGCCGGTTTAACAATCTTATATGTAAAGAACACTAGTGTGGTGGAATCAAGGATTTACATAGACGTTTTTGTACCGTCACATTAATCTCCTTTGAATCACTTCGAGAACCAGTGGAGCATACAATTCTGATGAATTTCAACAGTTTATCGACAGATCCTTTCTTCAGTTCCACGATTCGACTTTCGATCATATATATTTATGGGAATACTTTTCCGTTAGAAGATAGAAGAATCACGTTTTTACTAAAATTTCGGAAATTTGAAGAATAAGAGCCCGACAATGTCTCAGGAGTAGCTTCGTTTTTTCCTATTTTTAGTATAAGAGACAGAGTTCAAAGTCCTTCCGTAAGATTTTTCCTTGCTAAGATAGTTAAGGAAGAGGAAGCAAAGTTATCTTGAGGTGTATTGATGAAAATTCATTATTGACAGACGGTTTTGATTCCTGCTTTAACTGCATCCAATTCCTTAATAATTTTAGAAATTCAGGAATCAGCTCATTGAGCAGATATAAGTTGGTCCTTGGAACCAACATTCCAGATTATAAGATTCATATTAAGCTATAATAAACTTTTACCGATTTCTCAGACATTTCTAACTTTGGGAATTCCATATATATAATTGAGTTATAAATTGAATGTGAGTTCGGAGTCTCAGCTATAAGAAACACATTAGTCATTAATTCTCTTACTGCCTGAGTCATTGAATCATTCAAATGATTCTAATGAGCGTGTCATTAGTTTTACAAGGCATTTATTGCCAGGCGTTAGAGTTGAATAACCGTGTAATTGGTTCGATATCTTGCGTTAATCTAAGTGTTGCTACCGCATTTGTCAGCTCCACATAATGCACATTAGCCCTTACAATCAAATAATTTTTCTTTTATTTTATACGCTATACATAGCCTTTTCACTCCGTCCACTACAAACGGTACAGTATTCGCACATTCATAAATTTTTTACTTCCATATTCTACTAAATCACCATTAGTAGCGCAACGCCTTGAAGCACGTAGTGCCATAAAAACTTTCTTACTTTCATATTGTCCACAGCCAGCCAGCCATTTGGACTACATGAAATTATAATGATACATATTTTCTTGAACATTCCGACAAACAACAACAAATGTGCGTTAAACGCCTGGGAAACAAGCAGTAATCTTCAAGCACTTACAGCTGCTATATTCGATTCGAGTGCGAATTCCGCTAAAACCTCAAATCAAATCGAATGGCTCAATATAATTTCATTTATAACGCGGCAGGACGTGACCAGCACCACTAACTAGGGAACAACAAGAGGCCATGAAAGAATTATTGTAGCCGTATATAACTCATAAGTGAGAGAAATTTTGAATTAATTGAAAGAATATGTGTGGCAGAAGACCGAAAATTGTTCAAAAAAGACTCAAAAGAAGAACGCATGAACTCATTCATGACGGCAGAAACATATGTTCTGTCAAAAAGTGAAGTCAACAAATTGGCCCAAAATCATGTTAATCAAAATATCAAAATCCACTAAACCTTGACGAAAAGCAATAACCGCAAAACACGTTAGGTCGCCAAGAACAGTAGCTGTTCTTCGCATACATTCTTCGCGCGACTCGTTGAAATTGTAATTCATCGCGAAATTACACGATTTTGTGTAAAATGTGTGGGCTCTTTCGTTGCTGAGCTTTAAGTACGAGGGGTGTTTTGTATTTATAGTGGACTGTGGATTTATAGTCGAAAGCTCTTTGAGATTGCTGTATTTGTAATATTAGCTTCAATCTAACAGTCTAAGTTCCTAATTTTCCCGAAATTATAAGGCAGCCGATCTCTCAATGTTCTCAAAATAAGTCTTATTCTTCGACTTATTTCTCATCTTTTCTAAAAGTTTCGGGTCTGCAAAGTGAACTCTCCCAGACGGAAGGAGGAAATGTTTTATTTGATGACTTTAAGAATTATAGAAATGACAGTTTCGTTCCGTTACTTTTTAGTTCAGATTGTCAGGAATGAATGGAGGGGACACTTGGTTTGACCGGTCGTTTGGAGTATGACATATAATGTCTTGTCTCTATCATTCTTGGATTAATCCAATTCTATAGCTAAATCTTTTTGGATTCTATTTGATCTTCTTGAGAAGTATTTCTTATGTAAGCATAAAACATTCTTGAAATATGTTCTGTGAATACTAATAACGGCACAGTTCCAGGTCCTCTCAGGGAACGAAGACCCGAACTTTGGAACAATGACTGTTTTAGATTCCGAGACATACTCTGGTTATGACCAATTCCATGGGTATCTTTCTTAGGACCCGATACTAATATAAAGAAGGAGTATATTACTTAATCCACTAAGTTTAGTCAAGAAGTTAATCTTTGAAAAGAAACCTCAACTATGTTGAAACCCTCTGCCGATGACCATACAGTTTTAGCGTGCTTTTTTCTGGATACTTTGGATCGAGTTGCGTCTGGGTGAGTTTCGGAACCCATGTGAGTAGATGATGGAAAGAGAGAATGAGGATTGGAGCTTTTCGAATGAAATTTCGGATTCCACTGTCCCTATCTTCAAATGAGGTTGCCGCATGAGTTTGTATAATCTACTATATCTTCTGGAAGAATAAGGAGAGAGTCCAGGTTGCATTTGTGACTCTTTTTATTCCACTTTTAAGCCACTGAGCAATCAAAGTGCCCTCACACAATACTATTTTTATCACTACATATTGCTGTTGCTGCTGTCGTTGTTATTTATTTTCCATAAATAAACTATGTTTATTATTGTTGTTGTTGTAGTAAAACGCGCCTGCTTTGAATTGTTGAATATGATGAATTTATGATGTTGAATGCGTGATTATGATCACGATTGTGGCATATTTTTGGCTACTGTCCACCACAATACAACAACAAAGCGCACAAAGCGAAGAAGTAGCGACGAGCCCACCACCACCTACCGGTACACCCATAAGTCCACCTGTCTTCAACTGTCTTCGACAACATTAAAAGCGCATATATTGATAATTGGATCGTGTGTTCGTGTGAGTGCGTGCGTGTGCTTCGTGCCTGCGCCACAGCCGACGCTTCTTGAATTATGAATGGTGAAAGGAAGAGTTTGTGGTCTGCTTGGTGGCACCACTTGCTCGCTGTTTGCGCTGAGCTTTAGTGAAATGAAATTTCGCTTCATATTTTCGCTGTTGTTGTTGTTGTTGGCATATACAATTTATGCTATTATTGCTCGCATTGTTTTTATTTCTTTCACATTTGTGCCATCTTGCTGCGTGCGCCGTGACGTGAGTGGAAATAATAATCGCCAAAGAAACATTAATAAAATTATGTCAAATATTTCTTTATGATGACTTAAATAGCGCCAATGCATTTGGGTAAATCCCACAATCAGGTGGGTGTAGACGGATTTCAGTTTTTTTGTTGTTGTTTTTCTTTTTTATGATTTTTTCCACTTTTTTATGATTACATAGTCGTTAAATATGTTTTCTACGGCAGTTATTTGTAATAAAGCAATATGAACATGAAATCATTTGTTGTTGCACGTGCATACATACATACAGACTTATAATGTTTTCTGCTTTCATATGATGTATATATGTATGTATATATGTATTTATGTATGTATGTGTGTATATTTTTAGCATAATAAATGTTGCTTTAGTTAATGCATTGTATTATTTATTTCTTTTTATTACTGTCAGTCGTTGATGTCTCACTTAACCAGCCGGATGGTCAGCAACAATTGTTAATGCAACAGAACTGCATTTATATGCTATTCATACTAAAGTGGCGTGAGCTAAATGTACATATAACTATCTACATATTTACATTTTTCATATTTCATATTCACGGCCAGCGTTGCTATAAGTGTGGTGTAAATAATTTCGATTTACCGTTGAGTAATTTCGTTAGTAGGTCCGGTTAGGGACTGAAACTGATATAAATATGTATTACCAAAGCTTAAGGCTTGAAAATCACATATTCTTCTCGCTTATTATAAACTTTAGCAGAATATTTATCCACCAAATATAATATCAACAACTATATATCAGAATAAAACTGAGTACTATTTTCCTATTTTAACTCAAAGAAAATTTCAAAACATACAAATCTTGATATTCTAATTTAAACTTAAATCGACATAGCCACTACTCGAAGAGAAGACCATTTATACTCTCGCTACAAAGTTGCTAAAGAGAGTATAATAGTTTTGTTCACCTAACGGTTGGTTGTAAGTCCTAAAATTAAAAGAAATTAAAAGAGATATAGGGTTATATATACCAAAGTGATCAGGGCGACGAGGCGAGTTGATGTCCGTCCATGCAAGCCGCAACTTGAGTAAAAATATCTATATATAGGTATAGTTTCATATCTCTGAAACTACTTGACAAATTCCTATGGCGGCCCAACATTGTATGTATGTAATTGGCGTTGAACCGTTTAGCCGATTATAGCCGAATCGATGAGAGCGCGCCAGTCCTCTCTTTTCTTTGCAGTTCGGCGCCAATTGGAGATCCCAAGTGTAACCAGGTCGCTCTCCACCTGGTCCCTCCAACGGAGTGGAGGCCTTCCCCTTCCTCGGCTTCCTCCGGCGCGTACTGCATCGAACACTTTCAGAGCTGGAGTGTTTTCGTCCATTCGGACGAGCGTAGCCGCTGTCTTTTTATTCGCTGAACTATGTCAATGTCGTCGTATAACTCGTCGTATCGCTCATCGTTCCATCGTCTGCGGTATTCGCCGTTGCCAATGTTCTGAAGACCATAAATCTTGCGCAAAATTTTCTTCTCGAAAACTCCCAGTGTCGTCTCATCGGATGTTGACATCGTACAAGCTTCTACACCATAAAGCAGGACGGGAATGATAAGCGACTTGTAGAGTTTGATTTTAGTTCGCCGAGAGAGGACTTTACTTTTCAATTGCCTACTCAGTCCAAAGTAGCAGCTGTTGGCAAGAGTTATTCTGCGCTGGATTTCGAGGCTGACATTGTTCGTGTTGTTGATGCTGGTTCCCAGGTGTACGAAATTATCTACAACGTCGAAGTTATGACTGTCAACAGTGATGTGGGAGCCAAGACGAGATATTTCGTCTTGTCCTCATTCACCTCCAGACCCATACAACATTATGTCATAAAAATAGGCAAAATTGGTTCACAACCACGCCTACTTCCCATATACCAGAACTTTGAAGTCGATCGTAATCGTTAACTTTACAATATATAAAGTAAGCAGTAGTGAAGATATCGGAACAGAATTTAGGACAAACACTGCATTTATAGTGTAGCATCGCCCTTCTCAAAATCGGACCATAAGTATTCAAGGCCCCATATATTGAATATGAGGACCTCGGAGCTGCGATTTAATTTTTTTACCGAAAATATAGGCAAGTCTCTTAGATATTGTGAAGAAAACTTTAGGGGGTATTGATACAAATAGTGCAAGATATCATATCACAAAATCTCAACGATAACCACCCCCCCCCCCCCCTAAATTTGATCAATAACTCGTTTCTTATTAAGCACGAGATCAACGTTTCAGTTGCATAGCGGACTCAAGTGTTCATCAGAAGCAGTTCGGAGTATTATATGTAACATTTGTTAAAAATAAACTACCGTGACCCTTTGCGCTGTAATCGAACATGACCTACTCTGACCCATTTAAATTTAAATAAATTCGACTCCTTGCAACTCTTCAAAATGTAAAAAAAGAATTGAGCTACGTGATCTCTAAAAACGTATGCAAAAGGAACCTAATGATACCAGAATATAATCAAACCTATACTCACTGGACCACATATTATATTTCTAATAAGTCAAGGTTCAATGAATTTGGTACATGGGTACCGAGTGTGCTTGCGAGGTCAACGAATTCCAATAATTCCAAGACTGTAGGAAAAGGGGTCATGTTAGAGTTTTAGGAGAATTCAGTACCGGTCAACATTCATATATAGTTACTAAAGTAAATATTATTTGTTATTCCAGATACATAATTACAGTGGAACTTCTCTAACTCGAATCACCATAATCCACAAAAAACTTCGAGTTAGAGAGACTTCCGAGTAACAGAAGATAATTTGTATGAATTTAAACTTCTATTGACAATTCAATATTTCGAATTATATGGAACTTCGAGTTAGAGCAGTTGGAGTTATGGAAGTTCAGCTGTAGTTTCCCAATATACATATCAAATAAATGTCAAAATCAGACGAAATCAATGTAGACCATCCTTACCTTCAGGGCACTCAATGTAATGACCTTCAATTTTCTAGTTAATTTCGTGCTCAATTTTATGGTCAATATGTGTGAAATATTGGATGGACCGATAACTCGTTTAAGATCTAATCTACCCTGCAAACGGTAATATTTTGATAATAATGTAATCTAGACTTCAAATTAACAATTTGCTGTTGTTGCACGCTACTTGAAAAAATAACGAATAAAACCTAAAAATAACAAACTTTGCTAAATTATGAAAAATTCACACATTTGACCGCATAACACACCGAAAACAACAATAACGATATGTATCTATCACCAACATTGCCAACATTTTTATTTTTTGATGAAACGTTAACGCTGTCAACGACACCTCAACGCCGACGGCCGCGAATGTGTGGAAACTACATTACAATAACAATAACAACAACTGACTGCTTAGCATAATAACAATAATTTAGCATTAATTTTTTCATTCTAAATCGTAATTTAATAAATTTTATTCACCACTCCATCGCAATATGCCATTGCAACAACTCGAACAACAACAGCAACAGCAATGTCCACTAATAGACAATCAAATGCATATTTATGAGCGACTAACAGCAACAAATCACCGATGTTGCGATTACATTCATATGTGAAGGGCACTACTGGGGACCAATATTGGGGACGCAGTGCCTCTGTCGCTGGTGATGGTAGCACAACACCACCGTTGGGTGTAGCTGTGCGTTGCATGTAAAATTTTGATATGCGTCGCGACGAATATACGACCTAGCCTAGACATAATTCCTCATAATTCCAGGCAATTCGGCGACGTGCGCATATTTTTACGGCGTGCAATCGCGATTTTTGCATAACGCGGGGCTTCTTCTTGCTGCAGGAGACAATGCCAAATGCACGTAGCCGCTGTGTGTGTGTGTATGTAAGTGTGGTTGCAAGCAGACGTTGCACGTAATGCATGACACCGTTATCATAAAATGAAATCGAAAATTGGCAAATGTAAAGAATTCTTATTATTGTGTTATTGTATTTACTCGTGTATATGTAGCGGTTGAGTATTGTAAATGCATTAGTTGGACGCTGTTTGGTAGTCAGATATTGAATTCAGTAAAGTATAATATTTGTATAATCGATAAAACCTATGAATAATGCAAAAATAATGATGTCCTTGAGGTTCTTATTACCGATATTACTGCCAGAAGTCGGAGTTTAATCTTTTTATAGATTGCTCTTATATAGGTAGGTTTCTTGAGGGTCTTAATTAAAATCAAATGTCTTATATTCAGTCCAGTTGAATTTCCTCGTGCTTTCCTCCTGCAATGATTCAATAGATTTTCTTTAATATTATATACTTATATAAGTGAAATATTTCAAATCTTTTGAAATCTGATCTTCTGGTAGAAAGATTCCATAGAATAGGAAGCTTCTCCGGTTTTAGGCAGGCATAAATTTCAAATTTAAGAACATATTTTCTCAAATTATTCTCAAGTGAGGATCAATAATATTTTTGAACTACTTGACAAATTTTCAAAGTACATCCTGTAGGCTTTCAGTCCTTCGAAATAATGCATTGTGCTTCAATAGGCTTCAATATGAAAAACCCAAACAATTCAAAACTTATTTCTTGGTCGCTTTCGTAAGTTACTTTCGATCGTAAATTTTGGTTGTTGTCGAAAATCGTATTAAATCGCCTTTGGTTTGAACTTATTTACATCAATCGACCGATCATGATTCTATTTCGAAATGTATGTCCTGGCTTCTATATCTACACAGTGACTTTCTTTTCAGACACATCCACTAAATTAGCCAGGGGCCACCCTGAACTACATCGCTGATACAGTATTATCTAACATTTGGAATCTATTTGTTGGTTTATCGAAGAATTCCTACCTATGTCCAAATTTTAAGGGCTCTGCAAAAAGCATTCAGTTTCTAATTAAACATACAAATGGAACGAAGCCTAAGAAAACTTGAAATGTCCTATGATAAAAATCTAGACCTAGATATGGTCCATAATATATTCATTTATTTTCTGTGATCCAGTGATTATTATACAAAAGTTTTAATAGCAGAGCTTAAAAGCTCGGAAAAATGAAATCCTTTCAAATATTTAGTGAAAGCTACATAAGATAACTGTCTACTGAGACCACTTAATAGTTTTTATACAGAAGAAAGTCTTATCGGCTACATTTAACTTAAATTCTGTCATGGCATGTTCATCTAAAAAACAACAAAAAATAGTATATACTATTTCCAAGAAAATCAGTTATCTTTCCATAATACTATCTAATTACCTCGGTATTTACTCTGAATAAGAAGAAGAAGAGGAGTTGAAATCCAAAAGTTATGAAAGTAAAAAGGATCGAATAAGGGACAATATAATAACCAAGCCCACCTCGCATTCAAAGGTTAGGTTGAAAATTACTAAGTTAACTCACTAACAGAAAATATCATATACACTAAATTTTATAGAAAAAATGGCAGAGGAGAGCTACTCTTTTTTAACTGAAAATGGGCGTGGCGTCGCCCACTTATGGGTCAAATACCATATCTCAGAAAGTACTTCACCGATTTTAATGAAATTCGTTACATAATACTTTCTAGACACACTGATGACACGGATCGAATCGGTTCACAATCACGACTTCTTTCCATATAACTAAATTTTGAAATGCATTTGATTCCTTAACTCTATAATGTATACATTAGGAACCGATGAAGAAAGTCCAATACAAATACTGTATATGATCTGTGAAATCGCTTGTGAAAAACTTTTCGAAATCGGACTATAACTTTTCAAAGCCCCGGATATCGAACATGGAGAACTCGGGGCCTAATTTGTTTTTAATTAAGAACCTGTCAACTCGACAGCATTCTCTAAAACAATTTTAAGAATATTTTGTGATGCTATAACAACAGTAACAGTTTCTACTACACATAACTCATACAATCGATAGTTCAAATTGGGTATATTTACGAGCATCTGGAAATCAACCTAATAATTTGTATTTATGTTTGTATGTATGTATGTATATACAGCACTTGTGTATGATAATCCACTATATTTAGGTGTGTATGTCTGTTCAAATGATTTGTTATGTTTCTCCAATATTTACATCCCGTAAAAATCTATAGCTTATATTGATGACTTTGTTATGGTCATAAAACAAAAACAAAGCACACATACAAACCGATAAGCAGCAACATTGTTGCTGTTCAATAAGATTCCCTTCGAATCTCTGCATATGTGTGTATACAACCTGCTAACGGTATATGAGTTGCACATAAATTCATTAATAGTTGTTCCTGTTGCATGTAAACAAATCACTCGAACAAATTTCTTCGAAATAAAAAGCAAAAACAAAGCAACACACACCGAGAAAATTGAGAAATCGAGACTGACGTGTAACGATGATTTTCACTGCTGCTGTTGCAAGTGGGGAGGCAGCGCGGTAAGATGCAACGGGAGTGGTGCTGCAAATAAGTCATCAATATGTTGCAAGTGCTTTTCCACTCTTTTTTTGCTACTACTAATTTGTTGTTGTTGTTGTTGCAGACATGTGCAGTTGTTTGATAAATGCTGCTGCCACTGAAACTGCTGCCACGTGCAACAAACAACACATATGTATGTATGTAATATGTTGTTGTTGTTATTATTATTGTTGTTGCTGTTGCAATTGCTGCTTGCTAGCCGCTGATGTTGTCATTGATTATGCCTGTATGTTGTCGCTAGAGTTGTTGCGCTCCTATTAGAAATTATTGTTGTTGTTGTTATTGCAGCAGCAGTCTCATCTGCCACTGATTGCCACAGAAAACCAGTAACTGCGTAATATATGTAAAAAACTAACACAGCGCGTGCAATTAGCGCTAACTATTGGCTGTTGGTGCTGCTGTTGTTGTTGTTGCACGCCTTTTGCGGCATGCATTGCATGTGTCAGCCAGTTATGTATATATGTTTGTACATATTTAGCTATGTAGGTGCTACAGCTAGTAGCTGCGCCCAGTTTTCAATTATATTAAATAGAAATACAACAACAACCATAACAACAACAAGCAAGCAATAAAAAATGCATGTCGTCACAATCTTTCAACGTGTTGCACATTTGATAGACACAACACTTGTCTGTTGCATACAGAAGTTGCTGGCAGTTATTATTGCGCCTAAGATGCCAACAACAACAACAAACACACATACTGACATGCATACAAACAAACAAGTGCGTAACATGGATTTGTTGCACGCAGCAGCGGCAGCTGAGATCGATTGATTCATGAACGGATGGATGAATGCGCTATAAACACCTCATTGATGCCACACATGCATACCTGCATACAAACATACATATTTACATATAAACTACTAAACATTCTATGCACTAACTACTGCTTGTTGCATGCCTCATGCAGCAAGTGCTTGTGTCTGGTATTAATTTTTAATGTTAAGTAATTTATTTTCTTCGCTTTTGTTTTGCTTGTTGTTGAGGAGTTTTCGCTTTTTCGTTGTTGTTGTTATTCTTAAATATAAGCTACTGTTGTTGCTGTTGTATGCAACTATGAAATCACTTCTGCGCCTACAGCAAAAATAAGTAGTCTTATGATGTACACATCCGTACATATAAATGCATTAGTAGCTCCCTAGCGCTAGTAAGCGGCTAAGTAGCACCGCTGTGTGTACCACATATGAATATTTGCCACTTCGCTGGTTCTGTTGCAACTGCAATTGCATGCTGTATTTGTTGTTGCATCTCTTTGTTGTTGTTTACGTTAATTGGTTTTGTAATATTCTACGCCTGTTTGGCAAATTAAGAAATTAATACCGTTACGCGGTGGACACTGCGTGCGAATTGTCTGCAGACAGTTAATTAACAAATATTACATGGTTGAGCTCTCGAGAAATGGACTTAAAAGGTAAAGTTATATATTTCTACGGAGAAAAAATTTATGAGAGATTCTTCTTTATATATTTCTGTCACTAGGAAACCCGTTATAACATCTATGCCAATCGCAAAGTGCTGTTAAACCTTAGAAACCATTTTGAAAGCATTATTATTGGATTACAGAATCATTCTAGAGGTGTAGTCTAAGCGTATTTACCTACGAAAATATGATTACGTCTTCTAAAGAAGTATTATTAGAAGTAATTAGTCTAAATTCTGTAATTTTATGTAATCTTTCATTAGCCAGTAAAGCTGGATTCTTCGCAACTAAGACTCGTACTGCAATGTCCACAATTTATTCTCTGATGTAGTCCAAGCTGTAGTCTATGTCCTTCAGCTTTTGGGAGAGGCTGAAAAACTTATTGGATTCTATATTTGTTGTTCACTCTCATATCATCAGACCACCAGAAATACTTCCAAGCTTATAAAGGTTTTTTCAATAATAGCTCTTTAAAAGTCCAGACGACACAGCGACGGTCTCCACGGTTCGGTATTCGTACGAAGTTCATCAATCGTCGCTGACTTGTTGGCAATGAGGTGTTTATACCATAGAATTGACGTAGGCCCAAATTTAATAGTCTAACGGCGGCAAATCGCACGACTGAGGCGTTCAATTGACTGAGCCACTACGTGAGATAACACGCCCACCAAACTTGGTTTCAATAAATCGATTACGACATTCGCAGTGTGGCTTGTGGCGCCGTCCTATTGCAACCACATATTGTCCAAGTCCATATCATCTCATTTGGGCCAAAAATATTCGGTTTATCATTGAGCGGTAGCGATTCCTATTCACAGTAACGTGCTGGTCTTGATCTTCGCGGAAAAAGTACGGCCCATAAAGCGCAGCAAACCGTAATTTTTCCAGGATGCAATGGCGACTCATGGAGTACGTGTGTGGAGTACGTGTACTGCCTGACCAATAATAAAAATTTTGCTGACTGACGAAGAAATTCAGCCAGAAATGAGCCGAATAAAGTGAAAGTCCTTTAATCGATAATTTCGATAGTAAATTTTAATAATTTCGACTCGTTGTTGGATCGTATATCTTTCCATGATGAAATGGCAAACCTTTCTAAAGAGAAAGGAATCATATAATATAACAATGGGATACGATCTCAACTAAGAAGATTAGTTGATTTTCAAAGCTTATGAGACATACCTTAATATTAATGATACCGGGGTTTAAGGATTTTTGCGTTATAGAATTCATATGATCCATAGTCTACGAGTTTTTTTCTTGTACATATTCTTAATACTCTTCGCATATGCCTATATTGAACGAATTAGTTTAATTGAATGGAGTAAAAATGACTTCAAATAATCAGTGAACGCCACACTACTTTCATGTCTAATTCCTTTCTTTTCGATCTCTACATATAGCTCAAAGAATTCCTTATCCATTTTATTGATATTTTTGAATGCAATAGTTTTAGTCAAAATTAGAGTCTCAGGCATGAAAAAGCGGAAAACCGATCACACAGAACCAACCGAATTTTTCGACGCTTGCTTGCTTCTTCTCTTCCACTCTAAAACCAACCCAATCACGACCTTGCTTTCACATAAATCTCACAGTAAATTGCACGTGCCGAACAATGGTAATTCTCTAACATAACTGTATATCATTTAAATATTTCATTTATCAGTTAAAGCATAATTCAGTACACAATCGAAAATAAATAATGAGTAATTGAGGCGAAGCATAAATCTATTTCTGTATAGCATATTAGGCAATTATATTTTAACACACCAACAACATATTTACGAGTCCACTTGTAATGGCATAATTCATGGTTCATCTTCATTTTTCTTCTCGTAAATACTTTAGAGTATGTTTATCGAATATTGTTATTGTGCTTTTCGAAAATTTCCTGCAGTTAACACCTTGTCGAACGCACTAAACGCGAGTCTTATAAATTTTAATAGTTACAAAATTAAAAATCTACATATTTATAGCTTGAAAATTCATAGATCTCTACATAAAGGTGAGTCTCAAGTTCAAATAATTTTTTTGTTTCGAACAGAGGAGGTTAGGTTGGGTAGTACAGAGGTAAAAGTTCAGATTATCATTTGGGAACTAAAAAAATTGAAATAGTGGAGGATCTAGAGGGCAATTTTGGGCGTTACTGAGACTTCAGAACCATCAAAGATCATGCTGGAGTCACCTAAAATCAATACTAGAAACCCTAGATGAGATATATATCGTATTTGTTTCGATTAGGGACGATGAAGAATCTCTTCGACACCACTTGAAACCGAAATTAGACACCTAATTTTCGTCGAGAGACATCATCTGGTTTTCCAAACCAAAAAATTCCGAAAATAATTTTATCCTATTTCCATTTAAGCACCACCTTAATACTCTAGCATAAATACCTCCACTTTACCTTTCCAATCGTCGTTTTTACTTCATTATATTTGTAAACAATAATTTTTTATTCTCGCTCTCGACCCAAAACAGTAACGAAGTAATCTTCCATAATTACGCAGCCACTTGTGCTGCTCACATTTTGTTTTTATTGTTTTAGGAGTGTCTGTTCTTTTCGGGGAGCAAAAATGTTTACACTTGAAATGGGTCTTGTTGCTCGCGTTCGTGGAAATCCAACTCATGAAATATCATAAATTTATATGAAATTTTGACTAAATTTACTACTCTATTGAGGTTCTAATTGCGAGCATGTACCTCAACTAGAATGGCAGCGTAATTTATGCGTCGGTGAGGGTGGTGGTGGTGGTGATGGGCGATTTTTTACTACTCGAAAAAAATTTAAATTGGTGTTAATTGGTTAATGAGCGACTTTAAATCTCGAAACGTCTAAGCAAAATGATTTGTCCGGTGTTGATTGTAAGAGGTGTAAAGAGATATGTAGTATTTTGAGGTTAGGTATATTGAAAACTGGTATGGGGTATTTTGGCGAGAGAGAGAGAGGTTTTGTGAAGTTAGATGTGATGGAGATAATGTAGGAATAGATCACGTGATAGCAACTTTAACTATGTGAGAAACAAGAATTAGCTGAGGTCAGAGATCATAGTTCATATGAAATGAGATGAGTTTCACAAGGGATATTATAAAGGAGAGGTCAGAGAAAAAAAAAAATAAAACAGTCGGTGGTATGAACTATTACCTACAAAAATTAAATTAGATAAAGTGAGATGAGATCAATTAAATACGTTTGAAAGAGTACAGATAAAATGCCCAAAAGTCAGATAAGAAAGCCTATATCAGATAGTGTTCTGAAGTTTGAGAAGTTGAGGTCAAATTAAAGGAAATTGAATAAGATGAGAGCAGATAAAATAAGATATAATTATATAATAAGTTACTATATGTGATAATGTGAATTTGGTATAACATGAGATAATAGATGGAATCAGATAATATAAAAAGAAAGAAAGATTATGAAATTATTTGAAATGAAATGAAGTTAGGTGATTAGAAATCAAATCACATCAAATAAGAAGAGATGACATATGAGATCTTAGATAAATGAGTAATATATAATTATATTCCCTGATATCCATTCAGATAATTATATATAATAATATGAAACGAAAATACATGAGAACAGATAGAATAAAGTAAACTAGTTATTAAGGAACTCTAAGTGACTCAGATATGAAGAGATAATGTCCAATAGCATCATACAGAGGAGATGAGATCATAAAATACTTCTAAAAGAGACAATTAGATTACATCAGTTGTGATGAGATTAAATTATGTGAAAAGTAAGGAGAAATAATAGCTGATAAAATAAAATAGATGGGACTATAATATCAAATAATATGTAATGAGGTTGAGTGAGATACAATGGTATGAGAAGAGATCTAAAAAGATGAAGTGAGATGATATAAATTGTACTGATATACATAATTAAGAGGAGATAAGAAGAAAAAAGTTAAAGATAAAAAAGCGTGATATGAAAAGAAGCCCAATAAAATAAGATAGAATAGGATCCGAAGAGATGAACTTAGAGATAGATCGTATGAAATGGGGTTAGATGAAAATCGTTAAGATAACGACTCTTTTGGGCCGATGGTTATATTTGAGATGAAACATGAAAATATGAGAGAACATTAGATGAAGAAATCTATGGATTAGATCAAATGTGGCATTTGATATGAAAAGAGGTGAAATGAAATTAGATCCGATAGGATGATGTCTCTAGGGTCAAGCACTGGTCGATTAAATCTATTTTTTTATATCGATCTTCGACATTTGTGTCAACATTAACCCAACAAAATATTTGTAGAGATCTGTTTTCATCCCAAACTTATTTTCAACTGAAAATGTCACTTTTTGATCCGACATTTGCGGGAAATTTTGATTTTCTTTTTTATTCCAAGAAAAGTGCGGCTGAGGCTGATCGAATGCTTTCGGATACGTACGGTAAGGATGTCCTAAGTGAAAAAAAGCCTTAAATTTACAAAAAACGGCGGAAGCAAAGTAGTAGACCTAATAAAATAGATCGCAAGAAATGAGATGGGATGAAAAGAGTTGAGATAAATAATCAGAAAACTATTCCCAGTCCTAAACAATCGATGATTCTTAACTGAATATATAAATAATTCTTAGATTTATCATCAAGTTTTTATGATTATTATTATTTGGAACCCTTATTCATAATTCTATAAAAAATGTCTGCAAAATTTAACAAATTAGTACTTCTTTATAACGAAATTAAATTACTGCGCCGAAAAAACAACAAAAGGTGACAAACTTTTTGAAAATGACAGCCAAACAGATGACTCTGCAGCACCCAAGAGCCCAGCGCAAGTAATATAATTATATAGAAGTATATATGTATGCTATAGCCCTCATTGGAGTGCAGTGAAGTGAGGCGCGAACGAGTTGAGTTGAGTGAAGTCGAAAACTCATTTAGACATTTGCTTTGCGATATTATTGCGGTTAAAAGAGGCGACAAGCCATGAAACCGGTAAATTAAGGCAGAAAGGATAAAGTTTAATTGGAAAACTATTTTTTGACTACATTATTGCATACATAATCGGTGCAAATACACATATATACAACTATTTACACATACAAGCATATTTATTATGCCGTTTTGTGCCTATATTCCGAGAACTTTTTGCCGCAGGTGAGAGTTTAGCAATGATTGTAGACACCCATACATACAAAGCTTGTTTCTCTCTGTGTGTGTGCTTCTACTGCTATTTTGTCTGCATTTTGGCGTTGCACTAAAAATAAATTTTCTTCGCTTTTAATTTCTCAATTGCTCAAGAAACTTATCAAGTCTATGCTGTCGAGCGGCAAATGGCGGCTCTGCAGCAGCATTAGTCGCATTGTGAAACTTATGTCAGCTCAACTTTTCACCTGTGTGCAGGCATAAATTTTCAATTCTTTTTTACTTACATACTCGTATGTTGGATGCATTTGTAATTAAGTGCATATATTTGTATAATAACTAAGTATATAAGTATGTCTGTAGAAATGCATATATGCATTTCTGAGAAACTTTTGCTGCAAATCAATTTAGATAACTTACAAGTGTTTTAAATTTTTTAACTTTCTTGGAAAAGAGTTTGAGAGAGGGATATGCCTGGTTGAGTTCGTCTGCATTAGGTTTTCAAGTATATATGTAAATATTTATGAATGTAAATATACATATATATATATGAGTATATTTTTATGTTTCATGTGACGTTTTGAAAATCTTGAAACGATCTGGGGTTTATGTTAACGGAATTTTATATTATAACAGTAAATAATATATCATCTAAAGCGTTCTCAAGGCCCTTTTTAACAATTTTTCCTTTGGGAATATTTAATTTGCTCTTTTTTCAGTAATCTTCTTCCTTAACATAACCTATAAATCCCAAAAATGTATCCTTAGTTGATACCTTGATAGATTCAATAACTGTAAATAGCACATTGAAGATATAATTATCTCTAAACACATTAAAATAGTTGTTAAGGAACCCATTTCGCAATTGTAGGAGTTTCCAATTGTAAATTATATATTCTAAGAATAACAAAATTCTAAAAAGTAAGGAAAGGCTAAGTTTCTACTCTCGCAATTTTTTGCTATATATTTATGAAAATAACACACAATTTGACCCATATATTCCGCATAAAGTCCAACAGAAAATCGAAAATCATCATAAATATTATATGAGAGCTGAGGTAATTCCTGAACCGATTTCACTCATTTTCATCAACAAAATACATTATATCTGAGAGTATATGCTAACGTAATTTGGCAAAGATATTTCACATATTAACCGATTTATAAGCTATTAAGCCCATCGTATTTTTGAAAATCCTATAATTAGCTATATGAGAGTCAGGGGAAGTTATGACCCGATTTTAACCATTTCTGGTACAGAGACACAATATTAGAAGAAAACGATTTCCTCTGAATTAAATTAAGATATCTGAGAGATTTACCGATATTCATGTTCGATATACGGGGCATTGAGAAGTTATAGTCCCATTTCGACAATTTTTCCACAAGTGATGCCACAGATCAAATACAGTATTTGTGTAAAGTTTTATTCCGCTAACTTCATCGGTTCCTTATGTATACATTATAATGTGAAGGAATCAGATAGAATTCAAAATTAAGTTATATGGGAAGTAGTCGTGGTTGTAAACCGATTTCATCCATTTTCCACACGTGTCATCAGGGTATCCAGAAAATATTATATACCGTATTTCATTGAAATCAATCCAGTAGTTCCTGAGATATGGTTTTTGACCCATAAGTGGGCGATGCCACGCTCATTTTCCATTTTGTAAAAAAATCGACTGTAAATTTTTAATATTTTTTCTTTTCTTATTCGACGCTATAAACAATTAGTTATTTTGTTCGGGTTCGCAATAATACACCAACCAAGAGCTCTTTCACTGTGGGTATACATCCGGAGAAACACCCAGAATTCCACTGAAACCACTAGTGGGTGCAGTATTCATAGAGAATCCGGGAATTTGTGTTCACTATAAATACATTGCCTTAAAACCCATTTATTTAAGCCCTCAAAATATAAACACAGAAATGATCCCGTCTTGAATACCTTGGAACAAAACTGTCGTCATATTTTCCTAATACTACATCAGAAAAACAAAATTTCTCGACTGTTGTCAAAACTCCACCGCTTCACGATCTCCCAAGTCTGAAATCGACTCATCTCAACCTAAGTTAGCCCCACCGATCTAATACCACACCACCGCCGTCAAAAACATGCGCAGAACACCCACTGCGACCGCACTCAATCACTGCCACAACAATTAAAGTGACTTCTGTTAGCTTAAGACTTGCAGCGGAAAAATTATTTAAATCGTAGCAAACACACATCAAAGGCACAACATGACAGCAGCAACAGCAGCACTAAGTTCAAGAAGAAGTAGGAAGTCAATATACTCTACGCCAAAGACAAACAATTCAACAATTCTCTCAAATTCGAAGATGAAAAGTAAAAAACGAAGCGTGAATAATGCGATCGCACAGCAGGTGATCCATTGAAAGCGAATTAAAATTTGTTATTCGGGCTGAACAAACACACGGCAGCATTGAATAGCGTGTCTGAAATGGAAACTATCGACAAACGATTATGAAGATAATTGCGGCACATTGTGTGGCATCATGCCACACAGCACACAGAACACAGAGCGATGCCACGCACCTCGTTCACACCTCGCGCTCTGCGTCAAATCATACGTTGAATTATGACTCGGCGTGGCAAGTTCAGCGTTGAAAAAACGCCGCGTTGAAGGCTGAGCCAGCGGGTGATCGCGTTGACTACTGGAAATTGGAAATGTGGCAGCACGAAAATGAGTTAAGTGGTCGAAGATTAATGAACAAAACAAAAATGAGATGAGCATAAATAATTTCCACTGCCACTGGTGTTGAGTTGTGAGTAAATGAAGGCATTGTATTTGTGAGTAGAGGTGGAGTTGTGGTTATTTAATGAAGGGAAACGTATGATTTGTTAATATTTTGATCTTTCAATTGTTTGCATCAACAAATATGAAGTTGGAGAGGTGTGTGGTTAGAATGCGGAATATAGAGGCTATTGAATAAGAAATCTTGTATCATTTACTTTAGTTCGTAGACCTATAACAGATATGTGCCAGTTTCAACAGGATCGTTTTATCTGACACTCTTCGAAGCGAGGCCAGTCTTCAAAACAACAGTTTTTTTTTTCAAAGATTATGGTGATAGATCAAGTATAGATTGGTGTTTTGTGGATTAAACTTTCCTCCTCGAATTGAGCTCTGACAAAAATGATTGCAAGAGTCAGGAATTGCAGTAGATAACTTTTTGGACTCTTAACCTTTCAATCAATTTACAATATTTATCACGGAAATTTAAGAAAATGTTTTGGTAACTAAAAGCTTTTGGAATAATTATGACTAAAGTTAGTGAATGTGGACATTTTAAACAACAAACTACTCGCCTAAAACCTACAAAAAAACCGGAAAGAGAGTTCGATTCGACAAAGATCTGACTACTATTAGCCAAATACTCGAGCTTGCAGAGTATATGCGTCGGTATGTGGGAGTTAGAGAAGTCTAATTAAACCAGAATTGACAGATGCAGTTCCTGCTAACTTCGGAGAGAGTAAAAAACAGAAAACGGATAATTGTTTGCAAAAAGCTTACAAAAGTTAATTTAAAAGAACATCGGAATGATTTTAAGTCACTTCTTCTTCACTTTCCTCAATATCCAATCCAATCTTTATTGATTATAGGTCTTTGGGCCCATATGTAAGTGCTGATGAAGGTGAAATCCATTTGATATGTTCTCTCATAGATTTTAAAGGCTTACTGGATAAAGACCCGGGTTCCCAATGACAAATGTATTTTCTAAGACCAAAAGATAGTTCTTGAACATATTCAGATATATTTCTCTTTCGCTAAGGTTTGTAATATTAGATTGGCAAATATCGCCTTTTGAATTTCGCGGCAATATATAAAGCGCTACAGAGCTCGTATCTGGCAATACTATAGAAAGGATCCGTGAGATTAATGGTGTTTTGCGGGACGGTACTCCGTCACTTCGAGCTGCGGAGGTATGGTTTCGACGGTTCAGAGCGGATGAAAACGACACCATGGATAAGCCAGCCGAGTTAGACCGGCATGTGGCAACACGTGTCATCGCCCAGGAGATGGGAGTTAGACACCAAACCATTTTAAACCATCTGCAGAAGGCTGGATACACAAAAAACCTTGATGTTTGGGTGCCGCATGATTTTACGCAAAATAATCTTCTGGACGGAATCAACGCCTGCGATATGCTGTTGAAACGGAACGAACTCGACCCATTTTTGAAGCGAACGGTGACTGGCGACGAAAAATGTATCACATAGGACAATATCGAGTGAGAACGGCCGTGATCGAAGGCCGGTTAATCGTCCCAAACAGTGGCCAAGCCGGGATTGATGGCCCGGAAGGTTTTGATGTGTGTTTGGTGGGATTGGAAGGGAATCATCCACTACGAGCTGATCCCATATTGTCAGACTCTACCATCTACTGCGAACAAGTGGACCGTTTGAAACAGTCAATCGACCAGAAGCGTCCAGAATTGGCCAATAGGAAGGGTGTAGTGTTCCACCAGGACAACGCCAGATCACACACTTCGTTGATGACTGGTCAGAAGCTACGGAGTTATCGAACGAAACGGCGCAGATATGCACTAAATTCGATCACTGTAATACTTTTTATGAAGCATTGAAGAAAGAGCAAAAAACCGGAATGGAGATATTTGCCAACCTAATATAATAGAACTTTCTTCATACAGTAAATAATAAACATATTTCGTCTCTTAATTCGTACATCTATAGCCTAGTTCTACAAGACTATGGAGTCTTAAAATATGTGGTTTTAAACGTTTCTAAAGTCTACGATTTGCCAAACTATTGTGAGTGGCGAATCGAACAAGCAAATGGTATAACTGGTCTAATTAACTGGTATAATCAAATCGAGAGGAACCATCAGAAGCATATACTTTTTTAATGATATATACAGCTGTATTAAACAATTTTTTTTACTTTGTTGTTGCTTTGAGAATAAATTTTGTTAAAAAGAGATCGTTCAAAGTTAGCAAGTGAAGAAGTGGCGAGTACAGCTGATATGTTTGAATGTATCTCATATATGTAATGTGATTATATAAGTCAATATGTATACAGTAATCAAATACATAATCTTCACTTGGCAGGATCAATAACCAAATAAATAAAGTTCGATGGTACTTTGAACTGCAGCACTTTCATTAACCCTCCTACAACACTACATAAAAAAGACAACAACATTTAAAAGCAATAAACATAATTGTGCTTAAATAAAGGGTCTTTAAGCTTTTAACAGCATTAGAATTATAAATTAATGGCCAATTAAATGCGCAAGTCAACACAAGCACACACATCATCTATGCATTCTCCACACACACATATTCAAGTGTCTATGTGTTTGTGTATATGTGGCTGTGTGGGTGCATTAAAATACTGCATGCATACATATGAAGCGATAAAAATTAATTTTATGAGCATTTATATTTTTTAAACAACCAAATGGCGCCTAGCGTGCGTCCCCTATGCCAACCAGACAAACATGCGTGTTGCACTTTAGTGGCAAGTGCCGTGTAAGGTTTGGGGCGCCAAAAGGCGTCAAATTTTAATTGCCACTAAATAATTACAGTCGCTGCCAAATACATACCTGCACAGTTACAGTTAACACACACACCCAAACACAAAAACAAACAAAAGGCATAACAGTAATAAATAAATAGTGAGTGTTTAGAAAATTTAATTTCGACACGCATAAATTTGTTGACAGGCAATTGGCTAAACGGTTTTTTGTTTTTCATTTTTGTTTTGTTGCACACAAAAATTTTAGCTAACATGCAACAGACAAACATACATTTATATAAATTCTATTATACATATGTATATTTATTTTTTGATAAATCAAAAGCTGCGTGCCGCCATTTGACAGCGGTAAAACTGTTATTTGGTTAACGTTAAACGGTAGAGTGTTGTATTTGTCACGTCGCTCATAATATTCAAATTTATTTGACTTAAGCGCCGCTTATTGACAGCTACATGAGCGCTTACATTTGAACATACTAATTAACGAGCTTTTTATTTCAAATAAATAATTTCCCAGCGCATACTATACTTTATTAGGTGAGCTTGGCGCCACTTGAGCTCTGACTAAAATGATTGTAAGAATCAAGAGTTGAAGTAGACAACTTCTGGACCCTTAACCTTTCAATCCAATGAGTATTTCCCACAGAAAGTTAAGCTCGTGCCTCATGAAAGCTCTGATTTCGAAAATAATATGACTAAAACTAATGAACGTGGACATTTCTGATATCAAACAAGTAAGGAAGGGCTAAGTTCGGGTGTAACCGAACATTTTATACTCTCGCAATTTATTTATTTAACTTTATTTATATTATATAATACACAATTTGACCCACATATTCGTCATATATATTGAAAGTTGGAAACCATAATATTAGGTTAGAAGCACCGAGGTAATCGTGTTCGATATATGGGTCCTTAAAAACCTATGGTCCGATTTCGGTTTTCGATTTTTAGAATGGGGCTGCCACACTATAAAAATAGTATTTGTGCAAAGTTCTGTACCGATATCTTCACTAGTGCTTACTTTATATATTGTAAAGTAAACGATTCAGATCGTCTTCAAAGTCCTGGTATATAGGAAGTAGGTGTGGTTGTGAAGCGATTCGGACTATTTTCACAACATATCATTAGGATGTAAGGAAACTATTACAAACCAAGTTTCATTGAAATCGGTCGAGTAGTTCCGGAGATATGGTTTTTGACCCATAAGTGGGCGACGCCACGCCCATTTTCCATTTTGTAAAAAAATCTGAGTACAGCTTACATCTGCCATTTCTTATGTGAAATTTAGTGTTTCTGGCGTTTTTCGTTAATGAGTTAACCCACTTTTAGTAATTTTCAACCTAACTTTTGTGTGGGAGGTGGGCGTGGTTATGATCCGATTTCTTTCATTTTTGGACTGCATTAGGAAGTGGCTAAAAAAAACGACTGCAGAAAGTTTGGTTTATATATCTCTATTGGTTTGGGAGATATGTAAAAAAAACTTAGTAGAGGGCGGGACCACGCCCACTTCCCCAAAAAAATTACATCCAAATATGCCCCTTCATAGTGCGATCCTTCATACCAAATTTTATTTCCATAGCTTTATTTATGGCTTAGTTATGGCACTTTTTGTGTTTTCGGTTTTCGCCATTTTGTGGGCGTGGAGTGGTCCGATTTTGCTAATTTTCGAAAGCAACCTTTCTATGGTGCCAAGTAATAAGTGTGCCAAGTTTCATCGAGATATCTTAATTTTTACTCAAGTTACAGCTTGCACAGACGGACGGACGGACGGACAGACAGACATTCGGATTTGAACTCCACTCTTCACCCTGATCACTTTGGTATATATAACCCTATATCTAACTCGTTTAGTTTTGGGTGTTACAAACAACCGTTATGTGAACAAAACTATAATACTCTCCTTAGCAACATTTGTTGCGAGAGTATAAACAGTCAACTAAAAACTGCGAGAAAACAAGAAAGAGGGTCTGATTAGACAAATATCTGAATACTAAGAGCCAAATTCTCGAGCTTCCATAACATAAGCTTCGGTATGTCTAACTAACTAAAGAATCAATGGGTGGAGTACATGCTAACTTAGACGAGAGCAAAAAAAATCAAAAATGGAGAACGAATAATTTTTTTACCACATTATGTTTGCCGTAAAAATTACATACATACTTAAATTGAGAATATTGTACAGATACTACAAATGCTATTGGCCGATATGGATTTGAGTTTTCACTTAGTGATGTAAGGTTCGATTGCTTCCAGCTAGAATTACGAAACATCGTTCGAGAGATCCATGAGGTAGTTATTTGTGGGATTTTCTATAATAGTTTCTGATTGTATTTGCAGTCGGAAATTTTTGTATGTAAATTCTAAATAATCTTAGGGCTGATGTAATGGAGTTTTTAATAAATCTTAAAAAAAAGTATTGTATTCGCTTTAGATTCCTTGGATATACTCCAATATTTTGTCGTACTCATTAGCTTTTTATTTATTTTTAGGTTGCTATGACGAGGCTTCCGAATATGGACAGATTTTCAACTGGACATAACTCTAAGCAAATGATACTAGTACAGTCATATTGCTTTTGATTTCGGTATTCTAAATTTTGTAGAATAACATGATAAGAGACCCACTGGGTCAAGATCGTCAAAGTTTTGGGGATCTTTTCAAAGCAGGAATCGTATAATTCGCATTATTGGTTTTGATCATCATCCGTTCGATTTTGTTCGGGTTCTCGAGTTCTATATCCACCACAACATCACCTCCAATAATTACACTCAGCTTTATCCTAAAGTCACTCTCCTTAAAATGGGGTTTTCTTGAGTTTTTTATTGTTCAAAACTTGGTGAAACTTGGTTTTCAATAAATCCATTGTTACATTCGCTGTGTGGCTTGAGGCGCCGTCCTATTGGAAGCACATATTGTCGAAGTCCATATCACCCAATTCGGGCCAAAAATATTCGGTTATCATTGAGCGGTCGACAGAACGATTATGGCGGCCATAAATGGGACGTAGCGCTCTTAAAGTTGAGGACACTGACTCCGAATTTCGGTAGTAAATTTTAATAATTGCAAATAATGGACCAACCACCTCTTTGCTTGCTATTTATGCCTACTTGTTTAACATGGTACTATTTTTTCCATGGCCCAACCTTGTCAGAACCGCTTGTTTCCTTATCCTGGTATCAGATAATATCATTAACTTTAATTATAGTGTTTTTCAATAAGTATATTTTCGAAATTCGAAGACAAATATTTCGATTTTAGAGGATAACTTCGAAAAGCGCAAAATTACTTGTTTACTTATAACTCAATCGCCCAAAAAAATTCATTATTGTTATATTTGGTGTTGTTGTTGGGACCAAATATAAATATGGCAGAAAAATATTCACCAAACAAGTTTAAGGAATGGTAGTGAGTTGGCAGTCCTAGGCCGAGTGAAAAGTCGGCACCGTTCCGGTTATGTAGACCCAACTGTCATGAGAACGGTTTGTACTTAGTTGAATATCTGGTTGAGCAAAAAAATTTTTGAAGATTCTATTTGAATTTCGAAATTTATGTCTAAATAATTGTATATAATGATTTTGTAAACTTGCATTAAGTTTTTTCCAAGACTCATTCTTTAGTATCAAACTTTCCAATCCATTTTTCGAATAACAAGTGTTGATCTGGACTTATTTTAGGTTTTCTTCAAGTTTACTCTAACTATTTTTTTAATTTGTGGTTATTTTTTTTGGCTTTGTTAAAGATCCTGGGATATCCTTTTGAACTATCGGTACCACAGAAAAGATTCGGATTTATCGAGAATTCTAAAAACGTTATTGGGGATGAGATATTATTTAAGAGGTTAGGGGTAGTGTGGATTAAAAAAAAAACTCCATTTTTTTGCACATTCGTTAAATGTAATATCTTAAAAATATTCTCTGAAAAGTTGTAGTTAATCCGATGACTTCTTTTTGAGTTAGTCGACAAATAACAAAAGAGCGCCCGTGCACTCCAAAACGCTCGGGTGAAACTTAAAATGCGTTTTCTCAAAACTTGGTTTTTTGAACTGGTGACAACTGGTGATTGTCACCATAAGTACATTTTTTCCAACACAATCAGCTATAACTTTGGAAATTATAATTTTTTTCAGATTTTAGAGACCTCTAGTCCAAAATTCTCATTTTTCGTGTCTCATTTTTCGTGTCTAGTCTAATATATATAAAATCAATGAATTGAGTAGACTTAGAGACAAAATTGTTGCTATAATTTCTCATTGATTTTTCCTAAATGCACAATGTCCTCCAAATGAAAAAGGAAAATTATCTATAATTTGCATACAAAATCACACAGCGTAATTTTCAATGAATACATATTACATACATCATACATATTAAAAAGCCTTTACAGCAGAAAATGTCCTTGCAATGCGCTGCGCGCTGCGTAAAATGAAAAATTATCGTCATTATCCTTGTTGGGGCGCATGGAAAATGCCACACAAAATGGCGAACGACATAAATGCGCCTTGCAAGACAACAACCACACAGCAGACAAGAAGTTATAACGGTAAATGGCATGACGAAAAAAAAAAAACAACAAAAAGAAATAAAAAATTAATTTTATAATCGAATCAGTGTAACGCGCCAAGTCGCATGCGCTACAACCTACTTGCAAGTTGTCAACTCTCCTTGTGCGACCTCACTTGCAGCCATGTCGTATATATATATGTATATATCTAGTGTCTACATATATCCTTTTTAATATTCCTGTCATAGCGCACATCATTTATTGTCATTTTTCTCTGCTTGCCTCATACCTCCCCACCGTCGGCTTAGTCTATGTTCTCACTGTATTAGTGCGTTTTAATACCAATTTTACAATCAAATTAATTGGTCATGCCGAAGCGAGTTGACACAGGCGAGCGCAAGCGCTAGAGCGAGAAGTCGCACATACAATGTAGCGGGCTAATCAGCAAGGTATCCTTGAAAGTTTCATTCTATATGCTAATAAGTGTATTTATGTATGTGTATGTGTGTGTGTGCATGGTTTAGGGTTGCATTTGCATGCAGTCGCTCGCGTTTGGGTTTATTAATTTTATGCCAGCAACGCCGCATTAGCGAGCGCTTACCCTTAAATGCGGCGGAAAAACGGCGCAATGAAAATTGCTGCATGTTGTCGTTATTGTTCTTGTTGTTTCATTCATTTTATTACTGACAGCATACCAAACCAACAAACAATATTTACTTTGTCGCCCCTTTTTTTGAACTAAGCGCGCTCGGTAGTGTCCTTGTGCGCTTCTTGCACGTGATGCTCAGCAGCGTTACTAATTTATGCAAATATTAGTATGCTGTGCAACACTGTCGCATTCAGCCTCAGCCCTGCATAGTCACAGCCTCAGTTGCAGCGGCAGCCAGTTAAATTCGTTCCACAATATTTATTATTTGCCTTTTATGGCATTTGAATTTTGAATATTTAATTTTCGCATGAAAACACACACACACACGCAGATATACATACATACAAATAAATATCCGCATGAAAATTGAATAGCTGTTGTTGGAAAAATTGAAAATTTCACGCTAGCAATAAATTAAGTTCTTCTTCTTGGCAATTAAATTGTAATACGTTCGTAATTTTTGAGGATTTAATTTGTAGACAAGATTATGCGTGTATGAAGACATTATATGCATGCATATTTGTTAAAGCGATTCGTTGCAGTTAAATGTTTGATTTGTGTGAGAAATAGCGCAGAAAGGCTTATTATCGTGAGAAGAGTTAAGTTTGAATATTGTTAGTGTTGATTATAGAAGTCATGAGGCAGAGAGAGGTGCATTTATATAGGCTTAAATCAAATATTTCCATATTGAAAGCTCTCGATGTGTTCCGAAGCTCTTCAGCTAATCATATGTTCATACAAAACTCAAAAAGTCTAAGTTTCTACATCAAAGATTTCGAGAAAACAGGGATTAAATTTGAGATTAATGAATGCTTGAAGAGAAATTTGATTAAACCTTATTTTGTAGGAAGACTAGCAAGATAGACTGACTACTCCTACCTAATTAAAAGATCAAATGCCTGACTCCGTAATGTTACAGGCTAAAATATAAAACTATCAAATTCCTAAAAAAAAATATTTTTCTTCAAATTCGATTATCTCAGAGAAAACATAAATTTTTGTTCGGAACAGAAGCTTTCTCTTTCAATTTTAGGTTGATGTGGTCAAGCTCTCGAATCTAGACAGGTTTTGTACTATATTTTTTTGAAAATATTGTGTTTGCGTTAGGGGTAGTCAAAAAAAAAAAAAATTTTTTTTTTTGCATTTTCGTTAAGTGTAATTTCTTAAAAATATTCTCTGAAATTACTTTTCGAGTTATTCAACAAATAACAAAGAGCGCTCGGGCACTCCAAAACGCTCGGGTTAAACTTTAAATGCGTTTTTCCTAACTATGATTTTTGAACTGGTGACAACTGTAACTCGAAAACCGCTCAGTAGATTTTAATAAAATACAGTATATATACATATGTATACAGCTTTCAGAATACATAATAATGGGACTGATCGAAGCTTGTTTTATTTTTGAAAAATTTCGATTTGTTAAGACCAATTAACTGTTGATTTTTTCCTAAAAAAAAATTTCCTCAGACCGCCTTTTGTTAATTTTGGGAAAAAAAATAAAACAATCTGTCTCCGAGCAGTCCTAGGATTATCTATTTATGAAATAAATTTTTTTATCCGATTGATTTAAAATGAATCTCCAGGGACTTATGATTGTCACCGCAGTGACCTTTTTTTGTTGAAAGCTATTATTTTTTCGTGTCTCTGACTACCCCTAATCCCTTAAGGGTCATCCGGTAAAGTTTGGAAACTCTTGAAAAAGAGTTTTGCTCAAATCTCAGTTTTGGTCGACATCAGTTCGATTTTGGACGGGCTTACCTCATTCTGTTTAAGATGGATCATGTGAAAGAACACTACTTTATCCATCACATCTTCATCTTCGTAAATTAGTATCTTCTTTCGGCTTTGTTAAAAAAATCACTGGGTCTTTTTTATTCCACATATGAATTCACCATCGTTCCCTATATTCCAATTGAAAATCTTGCTTACCTTCGTAGATTTTTTCTTTGCTCCAACACTGTCGAAACAGCTCGTTTCCTGGATCTGTATGTATGTATGTAATTGGGGTAGAAACCGCATATCCGAATCGATAACAGCTCGACATTCTTCTATTTCCCTCGCAGTTCGTCACCAGTTGGAAATCCCAAGTGTAACCAAGTTGTTTTCCACCTGATCTTTCCAACGGAGTGGAGACCTTCCTCTACCTCGGCTTCCACCAGCGTGTACATCGAACACTTTCAAAGCTGGAGTGTTTTCGTCCATTCTGACAACATGACCGCCACTATCTTTTTATTCGCGGAACTGTTGTACAGCTCATCGTTCCATCGGGGTGTTGATGTCATATGTAGGGGAGTCATGTAGGGGGTCATATGTAGAAGATCACGCAAATGAGGAAAGGTTCTGACTGCCATTCAATTGGGAGTGGCCAGGAACGATTCTTTAGCATATGACTCAAGCAGCTCACGACTTCCGGTTTTAGACGAAGTATCATCTGGGTAGCCAACAGATTTCCGTTTTTAAGCGAACTAAAGTGAGAAGCCGAAGGCCGCTTCTGCGGTTATGGGTATGGTTTGGGATCCACCACATAAAAAATCTCCACAATGAAAGACAAAACCTTGCCAGAACTAAGTATTTTACTCGGTAACTGGGAGAATCAAACATATTCTGAGATGAGTTGTCGCTATAAACTGGTGTAACCCAAGAAAGGCTAGCGTTTTTTCGTGGAATGGACAAAAATGTATTGGTCTTTTTAACGTCTAAAAGAGACAATTTTTATAACAGTAAATCTATTATCAATTTCCATCAGTTCTAATTATTTTTTAAATACCAAATTTCGTTATGTTGGCAACTCTAAGCCATCTAAATGTAGCTTTTGACATAGCCAGGCACCACCCACGTCAGCAATTTGGCTGACAATCTCTTTTTTGCTAATAAACCTATATTTTATCGCAACGAAAATGAAATATAAATAACTCGACTACAACAAATCAAATTAGAATGCAAAACGCATAAAAATGCAAAAAATTATTCCCAGCCTAGGGCTCTCAGACTGTGTTTTTCTTGTTCGTCTTTTGTAATTTATTACATTAGTCGTTTATGCGTGAATCGAGGGTGTCAAGTAACACGGCGCCGGGCTATGTGTACTTTAAACAACAACAACAGCAATAATAATAGCAACAAATAATAATAGCAACTACAATAATAATAATAACAACAACTTCAATAATAATTACAACAACATCACCAAAAGCCATGAAAGTTTGTTCAGTGCGAGTATCTAATGTCCAAGCTACAAGCGCCGAGCTCGCGTCAATATCACGAACCACAGCCACAGCGTTGCCACGTTGCGAGCGCTGCATACAACTAGCTGTTAATAAAAAAAATAAGATATACGTGGAAAATAAATAAATAATTTTCCCAGCACGTTCGCGCCGGCGTAAACCCATTAATAAAGTCAATTGCCTGCTTGTCGCTCAGCCGTTTCGCTTTGATATTAATTTTATTAGCTGCCCAAAAGCTCAAGTACCTCAAAAGTAATAGAAAAAAATTATGTAAAATACAAAAAAAAACGAACGTGTAAAAATAAAATGTAATTTTTTCACACATACAAATTACATAATTAATAGACATATCTACACATATGTATTACTATCAATTAGCTCCTTCATAATAAATTCGCCAAGCAACACGTTCACTTTTTTTGGCTGTAATTAAAAAAGTTATTTACTCATTTGAACTCTGATCGGAACCGTAAAATATGCGACTAAGAGACACAAATTCTTTCACTTATATACATACATACAAACATATTAAATGCCATCAAACATTTAACTTCGTATTAATTCGTTTATATTTACGATCAAAAATCGAAATATTCTAATGCTCAGTCGATAGTGTCACCACGCGCATGCGCACTTATAGAACTCTTCAAAAAGTACTTGTTTGTATGCATATGTATGTGCGCATGCGCATGACGTCGGCGTTGTTTTTATGCCGCAAATAGGCAATTAGAATTTTCTATCATAATAAAAAATCGTTGAATACGTGATTGAAATTGATTTTGAGTGAAGCAATTAGAAATTGGTCAAAATCGCTGAGAAAGCGCATTGACATAATCACTCACATATGTATATGTACCTATAATATATACGGACATGCGTGGATTTATGTGAGCTTATATTTCAGCTTGTCTACATAACGCATAAGTAACTGTAGCCAAGCAGTTGAAGTTTATGATTCAGCGATCAATTAGAAACTTGAATAGTAATCATTAAAGCTTCGAATCAGAATCAACCTCCTTAGATAGCTTTGTCTTTAGACTGAAATGAAAACCAATTCGACATATCCCTTGAAATAGATGTGAAGATAAGTCACTGGATGTGAATGGACCCAAAAGTAATATTCCACGTTCTCATCTATACTCATGCCGCGAGCAGTCACACCCGGACTTTCGACGATCATGCTCTGAGATCGAGTAAATTACATGCTTTACTTGTAATCTAGTCCATCAATAGCTAGTGCTGCTTTGTCATCTCGAATCTCTGAGCTCGATTCCATTGATACATAGAAACTCACAACCTTTTGTGGATCACAATTAAGTCCATTAAGATTGTGAGTATTATGACTAGGGGACTAACCTTATCGATGACATACATTATGTTTTGGCTTTTTTCATTCACGCCTCTTGTGATATCATGCGAGTATTATTTTTGAAGTACCATAAATTGAAGTCGAACACGGTATCTCACTATACCTAGTCATTTCTGTCCATACATTTCCTTATTATTACGTCCAAGTCTGAAGAAGGGTATACATTTACTGGATTTAACCACATAAAGCCTTTTTTTGTCGATTTCAACCTTATCCACAATTCTTGTAAATTTTTCTGAGGTGAAATATCTGTCACTGCAGACTTGTTCATCACCTCCTTTTTTCATTAACCAAACCAATGATCTTGAAGATTTTAAACACATCACACTGAAGTTCCGAGCAATAGCGGTAGAGAAAGAAAGAAAATAGAGCTCTACAATGTACGCTTATGAGCCCAGATTTCTTATTTGTGTTGAATGTCTAAAGGTCTTATGCTAGCTTCAACTGAGCTCACCTATCATCCTAAGAGACAACGCTATAGATGGCATAAACCCAGAATTTTCTCCGGTGAGGCGGTCTTATCTACATTTCTGTACTTACTATATTAGTGGTAAATAGGTCCAGTTAGCGTTGGAGTTTCCTTTGTCTGTTCCCTTTACTTTGAAGTTTCTAAAACTTTCGACTTTAGGAGATGCAAGTAAAATAAAATGTCTCGCATGAAATTTCCACGGATTCTCTATAAGCCGCTTTGTAACTGTAAAACCTATTAGATTTCATCTGGAATCACCTATTGAAGTACAGAATCTTAAGAAGATAATGGAATCTGGGGTTTCCTGGGGTAATAATAATTCTCCTTCTTAATTTTATGCTCCACTGCAAACAGCCCGCAATTTAATCGTCGTTTCATTGTAAAGGGGTTTTCAATAGGGACGTTACAAAAGTAGACCGTTAGGGTTCAGCAAACACCATATTTTTCGCTCTTTGGAAGTTTCTCTTCAGTAAGTTTTGGCATTTCATCATGGAAGGATATTCGATCCAACAACGAGTCGAAATCATTCGAATTTACTACCGAAATGTGGAGTCAATGGCCTCAACTTTAAGAGCGCTACGTCCAATTTATGGTCGGCTCATTTCTAGCTGAATTTCTTCGACAATAATTTCGTTTTTGGTGCGGTTTATGAGTCGACTGCTTCCGTGATAATCAAGACCGGCATGTTACTGTGAATGAGAATCGCTACCGCTCAATGATAAACGAATATTTTTGGCCCGAAGTGGATGATATGGACTTGGACAATATGTGGTTCCAACAGGACGGAGCCACACAGCCAATGTAACAATCGATTAATTTAAAACCAAGTTTGGTGAACGTGTTATCTCACGAAATGGTCAAGTCAATTGGCTGCCTCAGTCATGCGATTTGACGCCGTTAGACTATTACCTGTGGGGCTACGTCAGGTCTATGGTCTATGCCACCAAGCCAGCGACGATTGATGAACTTCGTACGAATATCGAACGTGAAATTGCAAACCGTCGAAAATTGGGTTGTGCGTCTGGACTTCTGCGTTGAAGCGTTCCCACGGTGGCCATGCAAAATAAATCGAGTTCCATACAAAATGACAAAATTTGTATCGCTCTTATTGAAAGTCTCTTTAGTTTATAGATCATCTTTGTTGAAACCGATAATTGATTTACTGGGGTCTAAGCAAATATTTTACTCCATTTTCCTTATCAATAATACCTTCCTCCTCTTCAACTATTAATCACAGATTTCCTATGTCTCTTCTGCATTAAACTTCCGTCCTATAAGTAAAGACTCGTAGTTCATTACTTTTAAGTCGTGAGTACTTTTTTATATATTTTTCTTGTTGTCTTGCATTCAAATCAAACAAAATAATAAAATTCACATGATTTTTCATTTATTTTAAAAGCATTATAAAATTTTCCACAGTCAAAACCATATGCAAAGTGCTTAAGAGAAGCGTGAAAATGCATTAGTCTGTGTGTGTATGTGTGGAAGTGCGGAGTGGAGGAGGCGTTTGGTAAAAGGAAATCATAGACAAAATCGCTTTCTCATTACAAGCTGGCAATTAATTTGATAATAATCAAATAATTACTTTTCAACAATTAAAATAACGTAAAAATGCATGAATGTAAAACTAATGAAGAACCACTAGGGCCAGGTAGATGCGTTGGTTTGCAATGGTTTGTGTGTGTGCCTTTATGTGGCACGCAGTGTGTGTCTTGTCGCCGACCATAATTTTTTATTGCTAAAAAGTTAACTATGTTTGGTAACATTAACACTTGGACGGACAGACGTTTGTATATATGCCAGTATAGAAGTATATGTATGTATGTATATATAGAAGTAGGGCTATATCTAGCCCTTTTAATGCATTATTTTTATATACCTTTGCGTTAAATATATATATATATTTATATACATGTATACATGGATGTATATATGTACTTAGGTATATGCCTCATATAGGTTTATAGGGACAATGTTAGCTAAAGGTAAACTAATAAATGCCTAAGCGACAAAAAATACAAGATTTTATGATCAACAAGCGCCATCAAAACCATTTATTCAATACACATACATACATACACACACAAATCCACTAACAACTACTAGCAACCATCATCCTCGCCACATTTTCCTTATACTCAGCGCAATCCTGCGCTGTCAGCATATTAAAAGAAAATTAATTTTCCTACAGATATCCATATATACATACATACATATATACATATATATATATACTTTTTTTTTATTTATTTCCCCATTTTTTTCTGTTCATTTTCACTCTTTAATTTAAAAATTTTATTTCGTAATTAAAATAAAAAGGACAAAACAAAAGGAGAAAATAATAATAATAAAAATTAATGTCGTCAGGTGTTGGATGTTGCTACAGCATACATAGTTGCTTGTGCTCTTGTATGTATGTTTGTCCTCACTGTGACTGTGACTGTGTCTCTAACCGCGTGTAGAATTGCTGCTTGTGTGCGATAAAGGTGTGACAGGACATAAACCAAATGTCTAAACTACAAACACACACACACAAGCGAGCATATTGTGGAGCAAGTGCATAAAAATATACGTATATTATAGCAACAACAACAATCAACATGCAATATAAATAAAAGAGCGTGTATGTTTATCAAATGTAGTACGTAAGTCAAACAGGATATGTTGTTTATTTAGAGATGTGACATATCGGTGTGCACACATCATCACTGGTGCCAACAGGTCAGTCAGCAAACGGGTCAGCAGCGTCCCAAAACGGGCGATGCACAGTGGAGTGATGTTGGTGAAAGGATGAAAATATTGTATAAATAAAGGTTTCATTATAGTTAAATAATAACACATATGTACTACTGAAAAATATCCTTTTTGCTGGTACAAATCAATAAAAGTTGTCGTTTGTCGAAATTAAATTTTTCGGAATTTATATTTTTCAGAACAATTCCAACCATAAATGTGATTTTAGAAACTGATACTCATTTTGTCAGTAATAATGTGAAAAAAGAATCAAGTTAATCATCATGTTAGGGGTTAGGGGTAGTCAGCGACATGAAAAATTAGAATTTTCAGTAATTTTTTCTGCTATTAAATTATGTTATTTTACAAAATTAATAATATATCATTATTACACAATGATTCGACTAGAACTCACGAAATTTTGAAAAAAAAAAATCCAAAGTTGTAGCTGTTTCAGTTCCAAAAAAAGGTCCTTGCGGTGACAATCATGACTCCTTGGAGATTCAATCGGATAAGAAAAATTAGTTTTATAAATAGATAGTCCTGATCGAACCTTATTTTTCAAAAATTAACAAAATGGCGGCCTCAGGAATTTTTTTCTAGTTTTTTTTGGATTAATTTCTAGTTAATAGGTTTCATTAAAATCTACTGGAGTTACAGTTGTCACCAGTTCAAGAATATAGTTTTGAGAAAAACGCATTTAAAGTTCCACACAAGAAACGTTAGCTCATTCTCTCGAGCGTTTTGAGGTGGCCGAGTGCTCTTTGTTATTTGTCGAATAACTCAAAAAGTAATTACGGGATCAACTTCAAATTTTTTAGAGATTATTTTTAAGATATTACGCTTAAGGGGGACCAGTGGGACATTTTCAAAAAATTTATTTATATCCTATATCCTATGAAAACGGTAAAGTTGTATCTGGAATAGTTTTGAATAGCAGCAGGTATAAGCCGCAATATTCGAAACTTTAAACTCGTTTTTCTCGAAACGACCTTCATCAATTGCTGACATCATAACTCAACGAGAAATTGCCGATTGATTTCTAATTAAACCTGAGTATTCTCGAATCCATTTACTATACAATGACCTACGATTTTACGTATTAAAAAAACATTTTTTTTTACCTAAAAAAAAACGATATTTTGTTTCAAAACTAGGCAATTTTGTTAATTTTTGATATTTTCCAATAATCATAGGTCAATGTATAGGAAAAATATTCAACTTTAATAACCGTTTTGAATATTTTTGATTCAGCTACTCATTCGGCCGGAATCTTGTCAGCAGTTGGGGAACTTTTTTTTTGGCACCTTCGCAGACAGCACATAACTCCGTTCGTTATTTTTCAATATTTTTGTAAAAAAAAATTTAAAATACAGCTGAAAATATACTTTATTATGTCCAAAAAACTTCGAATAATTCGATCGAGATCTTTCTTTTAAAAAAATTCACTAAATGGCCAAATTTCTCATGGGTTACCCTGGTATAGCCCCTTAACGAAAATTGATTTTTTGAAAATCTGACTACGCCTAACCACTTGTAAAACTTTGCATGAAGGCTTAGACAATAATTGGAGTTGTTTATAAGGACTTATCACATCCGAGTAATAGCGAGGATTACACAGGAAGAATCGAAATACCACAGTGACTTTATTTAAAATAATAATAATAACCCTAATGTTCCATTTTTAAACTTATTTATACTATTTATATAAATTACTATAAATATTTTTTTTCAATTAATTATTTATATTTTACTCTAATTTCAGATTTTTTAAAAAGGTAAGTGAGATTCCTTCATTATAATATTATTTATATTCTTTACAAGGTGATTTAATAACATTTAGTCATATACCTATATATCTTGAAATAATATTTTGAATCGCTGTTTTACTAAAATTTATTCCTTTGAAAATTATCTTGACTTTAAATATCACACCTTTTACTTAAGCATTTGTCCCACTGTCTGTCCAACGTCGCAGACACCGTACACACTGTCGCCTCGATTGTCGTCATCCAGACGACATACCTGAGTAAATATAAATTACTTGACGGAAAATATTGATAAGATGGCACACATACATGCATAATATTAATTTCTACACACATTCTAACGTTAAGGACAAATAGGTAATGTGTGTGCGAGTGCTGTTGATCAGGTGGATTAATTATAAAAAAGATAGGCACAGTCACTTACATATGTACATATATTTGTAAAATTGTAAGGATCAGATTTTTAAAAAGCGAACTACGAACAAATAATTTTGAGTACTCAAGACTTTTAGATCAATTCCATATTCATTTAATACAAAACACCCACTTTATACTAATACATAGTATTTATATTTATTTGGATAAATTTTACTCTAAGATCTGTTATATTATATAATATGTATATTCAGGGACTTGTTTCTTAATAAAATAATTTTTTGTGACTTATGTATATTGAAATTTTCGCTAAAGGCCATTCAGGGACTTGTTTCTTAATAAAATAATCTTTTGTGACTTATGTATATTGAAATTTTCGCTAAAGACCATAACTGGTATATACGTGGCCTGCAGGCCTACCAGACCAACCTAATCTAACTTATATTGAAATGTTATAATGTCTAAAGGTGACATCAAAGACTTTAGATCCATTTCATGTCACTGTATTGAAATCTTCGGTAGATATATCTTTCACTTATAATACTGGAAGCCTTCAGTGGCAGTTTTTTTAAGATTTTCTTCACTTATGGGGCTACATCGATATTTCACATATGTTTTTCTTCAACGTAATTTAAAGCGCGTTTATTTTGAACATGATAAGAGTAATTCCATTCTTTCGGAAGATAACTTGACGCCTTTAGCACCTGCTATTAGGATGATTGTACATCATTATACCATAATCTAAATACTACATACTTGACAGAACCTTTCGTTGACCTCGGCAAATTTCGAGAACTAGATAATGACAATCATCATTCAGGCAGTTATCCAGATATATTCCCCTCCTTTCTTGCTTATGCTTTTGCTCAACTTCATTCTTTTATAATAATAAATTTGAAACGAGATACGAATTCTGTCATCGAATGAGCCCTTCACTTCAGTTTTTCTTTAACGAAGCGCAGCAGTATACTTTTACAAAATTTTACATATAATTTGAATTTCTGTTGCTAGATCATTCCGAACATATGCATCTATTCTGTGCTTGAATGAGATATTCAATTAAAAGGTTCGTTATCTATCTGTACTTCGACCTCACTATCCTGTCCAGTACGCAGTAACAGTCTCCAATTCACTGAAATCGCTAAATGTGGTTATGAGTGAGGGCCTTCCTTTTACTCTGCTTCCGCCGGCCGGTACTGCGTCGAACACTTTCAAAGCTGGATTATTTTTTCCATTCGGACAAGCGTAGCCGCTGTCCTTTTATTCACTGAACTATGTCAATGTCGTCGTATAAGTCGTACAGTTCATCGTTCCATTGTCTGCGATATTCGCTTATCTTAATCTCGAAAACTCCTTATGTCGTTGTCATGGGACGTTGACATCGTCCTCGACTCACTACCCAAATATCCTCTGGGTAACCAACAAACAGCCATTTGGAGGCGGGCTACAGTGAGAAGGCGAACCCGGTTCTGCGGTTGCGCGTAGGGTTTGGGACCCATCATATAAAAACGAATTACCAATGAAAAATCGAATTGTGAGTATACTACTCAGAAAAGCCATCTTCTTAGAAAGATAACTGTAAATTTATATTCTATACTAAATGTAATAAAAATCTAGCAGCGAATTGTTTGGCAAATTTATGCTTGATGCTTTTCGGCAGGATAATGATGAAAATGTATTAGACTTGCATTTCCATGAAAATATTTTTTTAATTTGATTCTCAGATTCACGATGTCAGTCAGAGGATGTTCATGAGATAGACACTTGAAACTTTAAGCCTTTCTCTGGCTTGTATATGGATAGCTGAAACTATTTGTATTCCTACTATAAGGATATGACAACTTTGGTCAGCTAGTATCTTGTTTATATATGCATTATACACACACAACAACAACCACTTGGTATTCTCGTGTTCCCACTTATTTAACTATTATTTACCAACACTCTGATAACTAACAACTTCTTACATTAATTTCCCAGTGATTTTAATGACATTTCCTTTGATTTTTATGAGCATTTTGTCGCCAAAAAACTCGAAAATAACAAAGAAAACATTGCGGTCGCGCTAAACAGTGGCCACCAACATCGAGTGCGCGGCATTAAAATCGACAAAATTTAATGGACTTTGCATTTTTTGCTTCGTGTAAATTTATGTTTACTTACATAACTAACGGCGAGCATGCGTGTGTAAATACAGAAAACAAATAAATGCTAAATTGTAGTCAATTAAAAATTTTCACCTCGCACAAAGTGCAGTGAATGCCATAAAATCGAATGTGTTGAAGAGAAAAAAGGCAATAAAATGCATTTTATGCGACAAATGTTGACAATTCTTCCCCATGAAGTCGCTTACCTTTAAGCCGTCGCTTGCCGACAAGTCAGGTCCTCGGGTTCTCTTTCTGCGTGCTTAGCGTCTGTCATAAATCATTTGACGTTTTGAGGAAAAGGAAGTAAACGCCCTTCGATGCATATATCTTGTTGTGTATGTGTTGCTATCTATTTGTAATAGTGTTTCTGTTCATTTTTGCTTAACGCTTAACTATCTTTCTAAGGACTCTGTGACTGCCGCCTGTCTTCCTGCCTTTACTGGGTAGCTTTTCGAATTGAGCGCTTACAACCGCATCTATCACAGCAGGATATTAGCCCTAAATTGTGCCGCAAATATGAGTGCAACAACAACAACCAAAATTTGTAAAACAACAACAACGATAATATATTAAAACTTCCATAAAATGATTAGAACGATACATTTGAGCACAACAACAAGTATCAGTACAACAACAACAATAAATTATTAACAGTTATATGGTGTATTGCTAACGGGGCGTAGATTTTAGCTCATATATTGCTTTATATGTTTATTTTTGTTGTTGTTGATGTTTTTATTTTATTATTGTGGCCACCAACAACCTGTCAACGGCAATTTGAAACCTGCTGTTAGGCGCCGACGCTGCTTTTTTTTCAAATTTTACTCTGATAAATGCATCTGTGTATCTATGCGTGTGTGTTTGTATGTTTCTATGCTTTTAAGTGTGTGTGCTTGTATTGATATTTTTATGATTTTCAATTATACCACAGTGTTGTTTGCACATATGTCGCATCTCATCATACAATTATTTGTCAACTGAGTGCTTAAATGCCACACTAGTGTACACACGCTGAGCCTGGAAGCATTTGAGAGCTTTGAATGCAGGGTTGCAATGCACTATAAATCTGTATTTGCTTGAGTATATAAGCTCACATATGACAAATTGCGCTCTAGCAATGATAAATCAAAGCAAAGCGCCACCCCTTTTTATATCAAAACCATGTTTGTTTCTTTCTATATATACCAACAAACACTCAAACCTACATATTCACCTCCTCATACTTCGGTGTACTCAAAACTCATCCTCATATTTGTCTACAATTCAATTAATAGTGACAAATAATTTATGAAAGTGCACCAAGTGGCGGCAACTTCATTTCATAAAGGCGGTAGATAAAGCATAAAGGACCTGGCCTGGCGAAATATAGCAAAAAATACAACAATAAAGCGTAACAAACACATATACACTTGCATATGTATGTGCGTGTGCACTACCAGAAATCAAATGAAAAATCCATGTTCCGACAGCAGATAAATGAAGGATATGACAAGTATTTCCAATTTGAAGGTGACACGTTGCCGCTGTTGTTGTTCTTGCCGCTCATGCTTTTGCATTGTCTATTTTTGTGCGCCAAGGGTTTGCGCAAACACACTTGAAAACAGTTGCACATACTCTCGTGTGTATATTTGCTCGTCCTCTTTTGGCATCTTCGCACCACCAGCGCGTTGGCAGTGTGTCGTCCTTGCGAATATGCCGTTATACGCCGCTGGCTTATTACTTACCAACATGGGTATATGTATTGCTGACATCCACTTTATGTCACACTTTTGCGCTGTTCTTCGTTTGTGCCCCTGCTGGTGTACGAAATTGAACCCTTTACTTTCTTTATTTACTCATATCGCATGATAAATTGTCATATGACCTGCTTATTTGTTAAAAGTCGTGTTACCACTGTAATTCCGTGTGGTAGTTGACAACTGTTTTAATGCTGTAGCAGTGATGAGGGGGGAATGTGGTGCAAATTTGAGGCTATGATTTGTAGAAAATTGTGAAGGACCCTGTATCCATTTTTTTATATAACGATTTAACGATATTTGATTTTTTTATTGCCCTAAGATTGTCAGTCAGATCATAAGAGACGTAATCGACCATGGTTCAAATGATATCTGAATTCATAGTTGCGATACTTTCTTCTTCATTCTTTACATCATCCGCAAGTTCATTGCTTAAGCCATCGAGAGAGATCTAATGCAGATAAGTCTGTCTAGTCCTATAAATTAATAGTGCCCTCATTGACTAACATAAATAGGAACTTATAACTGATCCGATTAAATTAAAGAGATCACTTTTCATAATTAATATTGACAGAAAAGCTTCAATGTGTAGCTTTTCACTTCAATTCAAAGCTTTCTTATATTTCTATCCAAATCGGATGATTTAATAGTTTATCAATCGTATTTGGGAAAATTTTCCTCAGATATTGCTGCTCCTTTTAAACATATTTTTTTATAATACTTGAAGAATCGGAGTTCTGCAGACTTGTCTTTAATTTGGACCCACACTTTTCATATTTATCCCTTTTAAATTCACTCATTCCAGAAAAAAAATTATACTAAATTGCTTAAGTCAGAAATCTTAAGAATTCGAACCGAAAGTCATACATATGAAGTACTTGAGATGACTTGAGAAACACCTTAACAGTCAACTTACACACCTAACTAGTTAGCTATGATATTATCCGACAAAGATCTATAAACAAAGTATCATTTTATGCATAAACATTCGAAAAAGTGGCAATATTTCATTCGTCCTTGAAAAAATGTCGTAATTCTCAACTGGTTAATGATATTCGATTATCAAATATTTTGATATGATAGTCTAAAGATTTTTTATAATGAATTACTTTTAGGCGTTTAATCAAAGAAAATTTTTATATAATTTTTAAGAATACAAAGAATACAAATTTTTGCAGATTTCTAATTGGAATAGAGAACTTATATATATTTAACTTCTTGGCTTCCTTTAGGACTAATTTATGAGAAATTCATTATATAAGGCTCCACCAGTCTTAGCATCTCAGCCTTTTTATTGTGAGTACATCAATTTTTTTTTGTTTTTGAAAATTTCATTCGCTGGAAAAAGACATTCGGTAATTCTCCTCAAGTTTATTAAATTTAAATTCTGGTTCTTTTTTAGACATTTAATAAACCAAATATTCTCTTTAGCGTGTTATAGATCTGTAGTATTTTTTAAATTCAATATGTTTACTTCATCCTCTTCAGTAGTCGAAATTCCGACCAGTCTGAATTTTCTCAATGTCCAATGTCTCTACGAGCGAATAAGCTTTCGCGAAATCAATTCTAAAATTAATTTACTTTCATAAAATCCTTCAGTTCCAATCTTCCCATTTCCCTTACATTGATTCCCAGTCTACTTTGCGCTTAGTGCCACAAATTCCTGCAACCACCACAGCCACAAATATGTCTCACCCCCAAAGCAGTAGCACGCAAGTTGAACACCAGCAACCGAACCATTAACCGAACGATTTCCTGCTTTTGTGGAAAATCTCTTTATGACATATTTTGATATTTATTTATTATCTTGTCATTGAGATTTACAAACTTGCATTGACACCACAGCACAATACGCAAGGACAAGAGGAGAGATGAGCCGAGCGAGTGAGCCATGCCACCTGCTCGCAAACACCCTTCTAGCTGCCGTATCCTTTGCGTTTGCACGCAAGTATTTGCACATGAGGGTGACGATGAGCTCGAGTAAATAATACAGCAGCAAATTGTTGCATGTCACAAGTGTTGCTACAACAAAGAAAGCATAATAAAATACCAACAACAACACCAGCAGAAGTAGATTAGACAGCAATGCTTGCCACATGCCACCGAATGAAGAGTAGCAGGTTCATAATGAATTTGAAAAAAATTGAAAAAAAAAAATTATAAAGCTCATTGAAAATTTGCAACAATAACGAAATCGCAACAAAAAATGTGTAAACAACTGGTGCGTGCGGGGGTAGAAGAGATAAAAAACTGGAAATGGAATTAAATGAAGACCACTTCAAACAAAAAAAAAAACTATATCAACTTGAACACTTTGTGTATAACGGATTTATTGAAGCGGACACGAGTGGATTTTCAATATTTATAAATTACTCTATTAAGGATAGGAGAGGATATGTGTTCGTTGGAGTGTGGGTCTGTGAGAGCTTCATTTGTCGAATGAAATTTTCTGAATTGACACATGGAACAGATTTGTGATATGCTTTTGTATAAATATTTGACCAGATGCCACACTGCTGTCCTTGGACGTTTAAGCTCACAGGGTATTTCATACACTTGAAACAATATACTGTTTTTTGTTGAAATACTTTTATCTCTGATAACCATTTATACCCAGTTCATGAATGCCAGATTTGACCCTGGATATACATCCAATAGACTAATAAATTCCCACCAATTATAACGTAGAGAGAGGCTCGATTTTTCGGCAAAATCTCTGGTTTTCACCATTGTTACTTTAAAGAAAAACTTCTCAGGTACCCCTAAATACAGTTCGAAATAATCTCTATATACCTTTGGGCTCTTATTATTTTTAATAACATTAAAAATAGAACTATGAGCTCAGGCGTTAAGCATTTCAGTCATCTTGAATGTCGGAAGAAACTTCTAATACTAATAATACAGACTATCGATACTATTAATTCTTACCACGATATTTATACAGACGTTAAGTATAAAGCTCAACCCACACCAGATAAATCAAGACGTCTTTTCTGATACGTTTTTGTGTCCAGTGTGGGTTTACCCTTAATCTTCATAAAACCTTTTAGTCCTTGAAAATGTAAATCGTTGACTTTCTGACGCAGCAAGAGTTCTAGTAAATATAAGTATTTGACACATTTTTATAGGTTAGGATTATAATCAGAAATTAATATTTTGAAAATCCGTATTAGCTGACTTCAAATTTTCTGCAAACCTTCGAAGTTTTTCAACCTTGTAAAATTATCGTCGAACTTTATTCTTTATGATATCGATATCATCTGCCTACGCCAGCAGCTGTACACTCTTATAGAAGATTGAACCTATCTATTTTGCTCTGCAGCTCGTATTTTGTTTTCAACATCATGTTAAAGAAGTCGCACGATAGTGAGTCACCTTGCCTGAAACCTCGTTTGGTATCGAACGGCTCGGATAGGTCCTTCCCAATCATGACGGAGCTTTTGGTGTTGCTCAAAGTCAACTTACACAGCCGTATTAGTTTTGCGGGGATACCAAATTCAGACATCGCGGCATAAAGGCAACTCCTTTTCGTGCTGTCGAAAGCAGCTTTAAAGTCGACAAAGAGATGGTGTGTGTCGATCCTATTTTCACGGGTCTTCTCCAAAATTTGGCGCATGGTGAATATCTGGTCTGTTGTTGATTTTCCAAGTCTAAAGCCACACTGATAAGGTCCAATCAGTTTGTTGACGGTGGGCTTAAGTCTTTCACACAGTACGCTCGATAGAACCTTATAGGCGATATTTAGGAGGCTTATCCCACGGTATTTGGCACAGTTTGTGGGATCTCCCTTTTTAAGGATTGGGCAGAGCACACTGAGATTCCAATCGTCAGGTATGCTTTCTTCCGAGCATATGCACCTTATCAGCTCTTCGCCGCCGTATTTGAATAGCTCGGCCGGTAATCTATCGGCCCCCGCCGCTTTGTTGTTCTTCAGGCGGGTAATTGTTATTCGAATTTCTTCATGGTCGGATTCCATCGTTTTCGATTAGGAAATCGGGGTCGTCATCTCCTGGTGTTGTACTTTTACTGCCATTCAGCAGACCGGAGAAGTGTTCCCTACATAATCCCAGTATGCCCTGGACATCGGTTATCTCTTATATATATCTACGAAAATTTTATTTCACGGGCATTCGTTCTGGATATTGCAGCAGGTTAAACTCCTACATATCCAGACTAGATCCCAACATACCAACCATACATATATTCTGCATGTAGTGAATCCCTGCATGACACTATCGATATCTTTGCATGCCCAACGAACCCAACTCATCTAACACCACTCGCCCTTTGGTCCTACTCTGTCGAAACAGCTCGTTTTCCAGACCTCCCCTTAGATGACCTCGATGACAACTAGACGTATACCTCCCTCTCCAATTGGGGCTTAGGTAATCATTACAACAACATAATCTTTCAGAATCATCTTTTTTGATGTCGATTTTATATTAAATCTTACACTAGGTGGCGCTGTAGTACAATTTTGACTATTTTTATTATTTTTCCATCGAGGATTGTATTTTTATTCTCTTCAAAAATAAGTAATTTTTTTATGAATATTTTATAATTTTTTATTATATTTTATATATGAAATGTATATGAAAGCTTTTATTGAAAAAAAAAAATAACTTCTTTGACGAGGAACAGATATTATTTATTCAAAATATTAATATCTCTTATATCAAAAAATGGTATTTATTAAAGTCAGGAATAATTATGCTTTCCAAATATGAAAGAAAATGTCGGATTTTTATATAAAGGGTGATTTTTTAAGAGCTTGATAACTTTTTTAAAAAAAAAAACGCATAAAATTTCATCGGTTCTTTATTTGAAACGTTAGATTGGTTCATGACATTTACTTTTTGAAGATAATTTCATTTAAATGTTGACCGCGGCTGCGTCTTAGGTGGTCCATTCGGAAAGTCCAATTTTGGGCAACTTTTTCGAGCATTTCGGCCGGAATAGCCCGAATTTCTTCGGAAATGTTGTCTTCCAAAGCTGGAATAGTTGCTGGCTTATTTCTGTAGACTTTAGACTTGACGTAGCCCCACAAAAAATAGTCTAAAGGCGTTAAATCGCATGATCTTGGTGGCCAACTTACGGGTCCATTTCTTGAGATGAATTGTTCTCCGAAGTTTTCCCTCAAAATGGCCATAGAATCGCGAGCTGTGTGGCATGTAGCGCCATCTTGTTGAAACCACATGTCAACCAAGTTCAGTTCTTCCATTTTTGGCAACAAAAAGTTTGTTAGCATCGAACGATAGCGATCGCCATTCACCGTAACGTTGCGTCCAACAGCATCTTTGAAAAAATACGGTCCAATGATTCCACCAGCGTACAAACCACACCAAACAGTGCATTTTTCGGGATGCATGGGCAGTTCTTGAACGGCTTCTGGTTGCTCTTCACCCCAAATGCGGCAATTTTGCTTATTTACGTAGCCATTCAACCAGAAATGAGCCTCATCGCTGAACAAAATTTGTCGATAAACACATTTCGAACCGAACACTGATTTTGGTAATAAAATTCAATGATTTGCAAGCGTTGCTCGTTAGTAAGTCTATTGATGATGAAATGTCAAAGCATACTGAGCATCTTTCTCTTTGACACCATGTCTGAAATCCCACGTGATCTGTCAAATACTAATGCATGAAAATCCTAACCTCAAAAAAATCACCCGTTATATTTAATATTATATTTAATTTAGTTTTTGTTAAATAACCGATATCTTCTTACAAATATTTGTTCTCCATTAAGTTCGGTGCTGGGTATAAAAACTATTTTCCTGCCTCAAACCATCTCCGTTACTTTTTCTAATACCAAAAATTATGTATTTTTATCAGTTCAATATCTTTTATTTTGACAAAAGTTCATCTCCGCACACAGACGTGGCTATATTCATATGAATCTATACATTTTTTATGGCATTACTTAAACTTTTATGACACTCACATTATACTCGTATACCCTCCACACACACGATTTGTTCGACTCCACCCAATGAAGCTCATGCGCTCGAATACTCTTCATTGCGGATCAAAGTGGGATTTACGCAAATGACTTATGGCGAATTGCTTTCGAAATCAGCAGAAATCCAGTGGAAAATATGACTGCATGACACACGATTTCACACACCTACATATGTATGTATGTGTGTGGCGTATTTTGACAGCTTTGCGATATATTGGCTTTATTTCGGAAATTTATTACCAACACACATGAATACATTCGCCTCTAATATGCGTATGAATATGAGTATGAGCACTTATCCGAGGATATACACTGACACACCTACACAGGCATTGAATTCGCACATATGTTACGTTGCATGATGTTTTCCATTACGTCTGCCCTCCCCACCAATTTGCGGCTAATGTGCGGCTGCTTTTCGAGGGTTCATGTTGCAAGGTGATTTAACACCGAAATATTCGCATTTATTTTGACTTAAAGTAACCGCAGAAGGTTTTGTGTTGAATTTCGTGCATAATATTGATATATATTTGGACAAATTGTTGGATGAATTATTAATTATTTTATTGCGAGAATACTCACCCACTTGCATATGTTAGAATATTTCAAGTGATATTTATGACGATAAGTGGATTTCGAACTTCGATTATCGAGACTTAAAAAGTCTCCATGACACCATGAAAAACGGTGTTCTATAATGTGAGACTATAGAGTTTTTTCATTAAAAAATATCCTTTTAAAGCAGGAGAACATTAATCCCTTCTTTCACTTTTTGACTCCTTCCATAATAACAGGTTTTGTTAAAGTCCATCTAAAGTACTTTCCTTGATGAAGCTTTTATAAAAAATGAATCTCAAACCATTTCTACTAGTTTATAAACTACGAGTTCGTAATTCACACTAAATCAGAAAAGCTTAGGCGCTAGTCGAACAAAGGATCCCTAATTTAACACATCGAAAGTTCTTCATTACCTTGTCTTTCATCACTTTTTTACCACCAACCGATATCAGATCTTTATATGTTCAATATCGGACCTCAATCCACCAAACTATGATGCAATACCAAAGTTGTCTGGAGATTTTATTAAATTTGTTCTCAAGTGAATAGTTCCAATGAGCCACAACCATACTTTCGAAGGGGGTCACGAACTTTAGCTAGGCTAAGACTAAGACTAAGACTAAACTTTATCCGTTCTCATAAACGTAAAAGCCTTTAGATCTTCATCAGTTCAGTCAGTGAGAGAATATGCATAAGAATGGGTTAAATGCGTTAGCTTCGGGTCAGCCATTTAACGACCTCACAATTTCAAATAATTACAAGTGCTTCATGTAGATATTGTCATGAAGACAGTACGGGTTCTTAATAATAATACATTTTAATTGAATCGCCGACCTCGTACATCATCCCAACTGTTAGATCCAAACTTTCTTCTTTCACCAACTTCCTGAGAGTTATACTTCAAATTCTCAATTAAAGCAACTTTTGTTCAATAAATTTCTCTTTTCATGCCTCCGACTCATTCTCTCTACAAATCTCTTTCTGAATGCATATGATCTCGAGTCTCACAAACCATTCCCAAATTTGAGCATCCAAAAAAATTCGCAACTGCAACAGATTTATGACAATAATTTTGACCTTCACCGAGCTCAAATGCACTCCAATGCATCAAAGTTGTTGTCCCCGATGTATGAATATGCAACCGCCAACTGGTGATACATGAAAAATGGTCGCAAAATGGAACTGGGTTTGAGTGATGTCATACATTGTTGGCAGGGTTCATCATTGAGCGTTGCATTTTCTGACAAATTGCTTGCATTTAAGCGCGGAAGTGCAGGCGAACCAAAGGACAATTGAAATGCAACTAACGGGCAAAAAAAAAAAGAAATGGAACGTGAAAACTTTGAAGGGGTCATTGAAGAAGAAGTATCTGCACTGAGGCTCACATATATATTTGGTGCATTTTGGGGATGTTATTTAATCTCTCTATCTACTTCGCCGCATATTGTAATTTGCGGGGTCTTGAGATACCTCATATAGAGATACCTCAGATCGAGCATAAGCTTTAACGTTTGTTAGCTAAACGCTTCGTATTACGGAAGGGATTGGAAGGGGCGCTTCTTCGTGAAGTACAAGGAGTTCTCATTATTATATTTTAGGATATTATGACATATCGATAATACTTAAAGACCTTGCTCACATCCGTCCTTCATAACTCAAAGAATCTTTTACACAAAACTATCTTAAATCTTTGACCAGGATTCTACGAATTATCCCAAATTTATTAAAGACGAAGCTGTAGTGCGGAGAAGCTTGAAGCCCTTCGCACTTACACGGTAATGATCCATGGCAGATGCCAGAAGATACAATTACAATCAGCATCAACAAAAAAACTACAACAACAACATTAATAATTGTAATTCACACTGGAACTAATAGCAGCAAGCAAAATCATTAATGCTGCAAGATGAACCCGAGCAACGCACACTCATACGCTTTAGCTAGTCCCCTCCTCTTCATCATCCTTCTCAAGTACAGCCTCACACCACTTGCCATCATAAACGCTCATAAAATCAACTGAAGCATGGTAATAAGTAATTTCTGCTCTCATTTAGGCAGGTTAAATGCCAACAGCCACCCAGTCAGCCAGCTCTAGCGAGCAGGGAGCTTCACGCACGCAGCATTATGTAGCTCACAGCAGCTCGTTAGCCCGCTCAGTACGCCATATCGAGTGCGATATGAACGATTTGAAGGATGAGGTTTTCATTCCGAAAGTGAATATATAAATATAAACCAATTTTCCTAATTGCCATTAGGCACTTTTTGCTGGCGCTCAACTACTTTGCTTAATTGAGTTGGCTGCTCATTAAGGTGGCGAACGGCGGCAGGCGGAAAATGAGCACCATCGGGCCGTGGGCGAATACCGTAACAAAAAAACGGAAGAAGGGTAAGTGCGTGAAGTGAAAGGTGCAAGGCGTTTTTATCAAGCTTTCTTGCGCTTATTATTCTCGAAGAATATTATTCAGTTTGAGTTGGTTGGGGATTCCTTAGCAGCTCAGTTGGTATGAGACGCTGATCTTTTGCTGCAGTCATCATTTTCTGTGCGATTCTGTATTTGTTCCCTTCTCCGTTATTTATATGCCGTTACTAAAATCTATGAATTTGTTTGAGGGTGGGTTGGGCGAAAAATGCCAACACAGCTGATTAAATCCAGCAATGAGTTATTGGTGGATATCAAATTACCTGGCGTAATGTGCATACGTAGACGGTTGATGGGAATTTTCGCCAGAAGGTACATAACTCTTTTTTGCTTCCAGCATAAATCAAATAAAAAGGCGGAGGTCGTACATGATATTGAATTTACATGTGCTTATGTTTCGTGATTTTCCCTGAGTTGAAAGGATTTAAGAAAAATATTGCTTTTTGTTGTCATAAAAATTGATTTAAAAGAATATATTGACTATCGGAACCTCGTGTAAAGATTGGCGGCAAAGGTGGTACCATCAGGGTTCGGCAATCCTGAACATACAAAAGGCTTGTTGTCGAAAACCTCTTGGCCAAATAGTTACCGGATGGTTGATGTAATAAGATCAAAGCTTTTCAGACATTGTCTCGCAAAAGCGAAATCGTCCAGAAGAAAGTGACGACATACTTCTCCATAATTCGGACAGTTTCAATAGTTGGTTCAGGTAACACGTTTAGCCTGACCGCTGTAGATGAAAATCGGAGAACGGCCAGTCAGAACCTACATAACTAGGGATTTCTTCCCTTACATATATATAATTGGCGTAGGAACCGCTTAAACAATTATAGCCGACTCCACCAGAGCGCGCCACTAATTCTTCCTTTTTGCTGTTTGGCACTAAATGGAAACACCGAGTGAAGCCAGGTCTCTTTCCACTTGCTCCTTCAAACGGAGTGAAGGCCTTCCCCTTACTCGGCTTCCTCCGTCGGGTACTGCATCGAACACTTTCAGGGCTGGAGTGTTTTCGCCCATTCGGACAACATGACCTAGCCAGCGTACTTGCGGTCTCTTTATTCGCTGAACTATGTCTAGGTCCTCGTATAACTCGTACAGCTCATCGTTCCATCGTCTGCGGCATTCGCCGTTGCCAACATTTTGAGGACTATATATCTTTCGCAAAATTTTCCTCTCGAAAACTTCTAGTGCCGTGTTGCCGTCCAAGCTTCTGCACCATAAATCAGGACGGGAATGATGAGCGACTTGTAGAGTTTGATTTTGGTTCGTCGAGAGAGTACTCTACTTTTAATTGTCTCAGTCCAAAGTAGCACCTGTTAGCAAGAGTGATTCTGTGCTGGATTTCGAGGCTGACATTGTTGGTGTTGTTGATACTTGTTCCCAGGTATACGAAATTATCTACGACTTCGAAGTTATGACTGTCAACAGTGACGTGGGAGCCAAGCCGCGAAGCCAACGAAATGAAATTGAGGAAATAAACATTTAAAATTTCTTTTCTGAGTAAGATAAATCTAATTAATACTAATTCGTTTCTTTAACCGCATGACCTTCATCTTGATTTGAGAAAGATGAGAGAAATTTCAAAGTCCTCCATCTTGGAAGACTGAATAAATGAGCTTTAGAGCTTTATATCATATTGGGTGGGCTACAGTAAGAGCCTCTGGATTCTCCAAATTTACGTGATAGTCAATAATAGACAAAAAGCTCCATGTCAGCTTTCTTAAACTATCTTAAAGTTTTCTGAGATGCTTAATATAAAAAGCTTCTTTAATTAAAAAAATGTAATCAGTTAGCATAGTTTTAAAGAAACGTTTTAAAATTTAAATAAGCTCAAGGGTAGGCTTAAATATGGCGTGCTTTTAAAGCTACTATTAGTAAATGCTCGAATTTCGTATACCTGGGAACCAGCATTAACAGCAATAACAATGTCAGCCTGGAAATCCAACGCAGAATCACTCTTTCCAACAGGTGCTACTATGGACTAAGTAGGCAATTGAAAAGTAAAGTCCTCTCTCGACGAACAAAAACCAAACTCTACAAGTCTCTCATCATTCCCGTCCTACTTTACGGTGCAGAAGCGTGGACGATGTCAACATCCGATGAGACGGCACTAGGAGTTTTCGAGAGAAAGGTTTTGCGGAAGATTTATGGTCCCTTAAGAATTGGCAACGGCGAATACCGCAGACGATGGAACGATGAGCTGTATGTGTTATTCGACGACATAGACATAGTCCAGCGAATAAAAAAACAGCGGCTACGCTGGCTAGGACATGTTGTTCGAATGGATGAAGGTGCTCCAGCTCTGAAAGTATTCGATGCAGTACTCGCTGGTGGAAGCAGAGGAAGAGGGAGACCTCCACTCCGATGGAAGGACCAGGTGGAGAGGGACCTGGCTTCGCTTGGAATAACCAATTGGCGCCTAACTGCCAGAAGGAGAGATGCGTGGCGCTCTGTTTTGGACTCGGCTATAACCGCGTAAGCGGTGTCTACGCCAGTCAAGAAGAAGAAGAAGAAGTAAATGCTCTATGAATACTAATGTTAGATTTTAATTTAATGACAATTTACAGTTAACTCCGATTATGGTATTTTACTGAATATAGATACTATATATTTGGTGAAGGAACCGCTTACACGATTGTAGATATACATAGATATCACTCTAACCAATTAGCGACAATGCTAAGTGACGAGCCCTTCTACTGACTGGTAAAGCTTGTAATCATATCAATAATGTCTGCCAAGTGCCATAGTACCACATAGTTCCGGCTACGTCACTACAGACATTATAGAATTATAATTTTAGTTGCATGAGAAATCGAGTACTGTGCTCCCGACCACTTTGAGGAATGTCAAGTGCAAAAATATTTACGAACTTCTGCTTCTTCTGCAACTACAACAATAAAGTCGAGAATGCCAACAATTTCAATGCCTTTGTGACACAAAACACTTAAAATATTTTAAATATGGCTTACATAAAAACATAAATATAATTTTCAATTGTCAACAACTGCAAATATAACTACCTATACATATAGGTATGTGCATCCAGCACAGAGGTGGCACTGCAATACCATCTGAGTGTGAGTTGGCTATGAAAGAGCGCTGTCATCGTCAATTAGCCGCCGAGTAGTCAACACTGAAGTGTTTAAACTCGAACGCATATCATAAACTTCACGCTTTTGCCGGGAAGCAAAGTAAAACAAGTAGCCGACCGACCGATCGACGGACCGTTCGGGACTGCGTGAGTGAGTAGCGCTGGTGTTGCATATTTAATAACAAGTCTGGACGCGACTACTGGAAAGCGATTTGAACATAGCTCATGCGCAAATGGTTAGTTGGTTGACTATATATACATATGTATCTATACAAATGTTTATATACATAGAAATGTATATATGAATGTATATGTGTCTACCTTCTTTTTCGCATATTCGCATTCAATGCATTCGTGTTGCACAAGCAATAAGCGGCAATAAAAATACTATAAAAATTAACACACAAAAATATACAAACACATATGTACATACAAACACATGTCAACTTAATTTATATGTGACTCAATGCACGCACAACTCAACACAACGGCGACGGCGCTGCCGGCGCTACCAATGCTAAATCGTCGCGTCTGGAACTGGAGCAACGTGCGAAAATTGCACGAAACTTAATAAATAAAATATGTTTGTTGTAGCAAAATGCAAAACGGACAAAAACAACAACAATAAAAACAATTAAAAAGAGTTGAGATGTAAGAAATATGCAGCGTTGTCTCAGCGTGCGCGTTAACGCGGCTAACAAGTTAATTTATGTCTTTTAAATATGGAAATAGTTCAATACGAAATGTAAAGCGGTAGCTTAGCTACAAGTTAAGCTCAAGCGCACACTGTTGCCAAAGGAGATTCAAGCAACATGCATATATTTGTATATAAGCACATATAACTTGAGCCGCTTGCATAGAAAGTGATATTCACATTATCACATTTTAATAGGTGATTTTATTTCATATGAATGCTGGCGTACAATGGTAGTGTAGGAAAAAGAATACGCAAACATTTGTTGCCATTTTGATCGGGTATATGTTTAATGAGGCTAGTGTGAACCGCATTTTACTAAAGGCATACAAGAGCAATCGAGTATGAATACTGTTTTATTGCTAAGCTCGAATCATACCATTATTTTTGGAACCCAATTTAATTTATCTAGTTGCTTAGGCTGGTCTGGTGTATACCATTAGAATTGTTTCTAAAGATTTTGGCAGCAAACCTCAGACCTTTTCATGAAGTACTTGCTAATTTGTGAATTTATTAATGACTTTAGTAAGGGTTCATAGTCCTTCAATATGTACAAAGTCATGAAATCACAATTCAAGGTCGTTAACTGATATTCTTAGGATGACTTTTGGCATAAAAAACTTCCCTTTTTGGGCATGAGATATTTGTTATGCTGCGAAATCTTGATCATTGTTAAATTTCAAGTTGAAAGCTTGAAAACAAGTTTGAAATACCATCTAACATAAAACCAGTAATATTATTCCTCGGAGAGTTGGGAGAAACTATATTATGAACAAAATTTCCAGGAAGGCGAGTACACATACAATCTTGTATCACGGAACTTCTTTTATCGAAATAATTATCTCTTCTCAAAGATGTTTTTTTTAGACATGTAACCGCCGTGGCTGGCTCGAATAAACTCCAGCAGCTGACCACTGTGATACCAGTAAAACTCCCGGTGGATCAAAGACCCTTAAGATTCAGCAAAACAATAGGAATCTGAATCCGAATCCGAATCTCTTTAGTCGGCTAATGTCGATCCTAGCCAATTCGCTAGGATCGCCGAAAAAGGGTCTTCGGAGGTGTTTCTACCTCAATCTGGCAAAACCCTCGCCTTCCTCCATACAGCTTTGGCAACTTGCATCTGCCCCGATCCTAAGTCTTAACGCATGGGTACCCATTGGACCATGTCCAGGAAGCACACCAATGATCGATCGCGCTGAGATGGACCTTGCTCAGAGAAAGCAGTTGAAAGGACCTCGCCACTGCTCAGCTGTTGCTTTTTGACCACCGTTTAACGAGCTCATGAGTAGTCTGCATATCCAGCGCTCCTGCGCAAGTGGACCATGGACTACCAACGCGCTCCCATTCCGACGCCAATGTTGCTAGGGGACCCTCCCTTGCGAGCTTGTCCGCTTTACTGTTACCAACGATTCCGAGGTGACCGGGTACCTACACTAGTCGGATAGCAAAATATCTAGCAGCTATTGATAAAGATCTAAGACACTCCTTTACTAGCCTAGAGCGTACTGTCATCGATTCCAATGCCAGTATTGCGGCTCTGCTGTTCTCTAAAAGAGGTCACCATATGGAGCAGTGCGTCCACTGCCACTTTAATTGCAACGACCACTGCTTGGAAGACACTGCAGTGGTCAGGTAGCCTAAACCTGTTCCGTGTTAAGTCTGTTATGAAATGGCAAACCAAACTGAGTATAAATCAGCCAACAGCTGTCAAAAATACAAATGCGGAAAATGTATTGACTTATTCAAAACCACACGTCCAAAAAAATTATTAACATTTTTTCACAACATTTTCGTTGTTTTTTTTTAGTTTTTTGTTATAAAAAATCGAAGTTTTTAGAATTTTTGATTTATAATAGAGAGTTTGTGCTGAGGGCTTCCAACAAATTTCAAGTCATTCGGTTAAGCCGTTTTGAGATACGATGGATGGAGGAAAGTTAAAAAAAAACAAAGTTTTGAGAAAAACGCGTTCAAATTTTCCAGCTGCCAACTGAACGCTTCGGGCAGCTTCTTCTTCATAAGATAAAGCAGTATCTTTAAAACGACTTCGAATTTCTAAAAATCACTTTACTACTATATTCTCCACATGTTAAGAAAGCAATTTATGATTAGAAAAAAATGTTGAGAACACCACACAGGATGACCCCCTTAACGTTTTATTGTTTCACATAACCTAAAACTATGGGAATGCTCGTATATGAGTTATGAGAGTTTTAAATGGATTTGAACTATAAATATCACTCTCTTTGGAATCTTTTGTGTTTTTTGTTGTGTTCGGATAGAGCTTTATAAACTATTGAGTCACAACAAATCTACTATAGAGGCTTTCAGTATCTTAATATCCTATAATTTTGCCCCGGCTACAACTTATAATACAAAATTTAGTAGACTTCTCTCTAAGAAACTACACACTTCCATACTTCCAACTTAGAAATCAATTTATTAAGTAAAATATGAGTTTACTGCATTATTTGCGAAACTTTTCTTTGAACTTAACACAAGTCAATATCAGCTGCCTTGCGATAGCACCGAATTCATGCAGCAGGAAGTGAAGAAAATTTACAGTGCTTTCCCCAAAATAATCACATACATACATGCTCAAACACTGTAAATTCTGCCACATGAACTCGTAAAACTGAAGGCTAACGCGTGCGCGAGTATATGTGTGTGTGTTTGGGAGTGTGTGGCACATTAAAAGTCATGCTTCATGAACTGCAGCGCAAATGTGTTGCAATGCACTCAAATAAAAAGTATTGAATGAAATAAAAACAAAGTAAGTTAGCACATTACACACACATAGTAAAATTCAGGATGCACTGCTGCTGCCAGCCAGTGCCACCAACTGCAACGCTGCCACGACCCCAGTTACACGCTGCAAGAACAACAACAAGGCCAAGTAGAGTGCACTGGTTAACTTCTTTAAATGCAACGACTCAGCTGCTTTTGCTCTGCCACCGCCCACTAAATATTTCGCCCGACACCTTGTGCAGTGTTTTGAGCCGGGTGTGAAGGTCAAAAGTTTTTCGCTGGAAAACTCTAAAAGTTCTCATACGACTGTGAATAAATGTTGCATGAACTTTGGTTAGAAATAAAATACGTGCATAAAGTGAAATATATTCGAGTGTGTGGTGTGTTGTTGTTATTGTTGCCAAAAACTTTGTTGCTATCAGTGCTGATATTTTCTTCTTCTAGATAATATTTTTTTGCGGATGACTCAAAGCATTTTGGTAGAGATGGAGTGCAGTTAAGGTCCCTAGAAAAGTTTTATGATGGGAGTTATCTAACCTAACCTCAAAATTGTCAAAAATTTGGTACTTTTTGGTACAAGTATCGACACCGAAAACAGCAGCTAATATTAAATCATCCTCGCCTAGAAGTAAAGCCCATTCTTTGCGAATGAATACAATTTTGTATAAGTCTCTCATCATCCCGGTTCCAGGACATCTAAAGTACAATATTCGAAGCCGCTGTTACAGAGTAAGAACCTCTAATATATTTAATTGGGCCTCTCGTTAGATAGTTCATTCCCATTCAATCGATGAAGTAGTAATAAAAAGTCAGCCGAGTAAGAAACGAACTTTGACTAGATCGAATCTCTTATTGAAACGTCAATTCCAAAATGATCATATTACTTAGAACTTTGTTCGTTGAGCGTTTTATTCATAGCAGTACATCACTTCCTTATGCCCAAAAGTTATTCTTCTCGAATTTCATAACATATTTTTTATCTTCCAGAGATTCATTACTTTACACCCCACCTTCATATAAAAGTATATTCTTGTGAAAACTCATCTTTTCTGGCCGTTCATTTCCATATTTACCAAATATTTTTATTTATTTCGTGCAAAGTTTATAAAATCTTCAGTTGATATTGCAACATAGTTGTGTTGCTGGTTGCAACGCCCACATTTAATGCAACTCACCTGCAGAAGTACTTTTGCGGCAGCAGGGTTCTCCAACAACGTATCTATACATACCTTTAATATGTAGTAAAGTGAGGAAATTTCAAAGAAAACTAAAAAGGGATTCATACATATTGGAAGAAAGTAAAGAAGAATTGTTAGAACAAGGTAGAGGCAGCACTTAAAGCACGTACGAAGCTCAGGGTTTGCCACGTGAAGCTTCGCTCAGCTAGGAGATGTAACTACAGCTACCAGCACCTGTAATGTTATGAATATATAGGTGTATTTGTTAAGTTGAATGCCTGATTGAGTGTACAAATAGTTTTTATAAAGGGTTTTTCAATAAGAGTCCTACAAAAATTCTTTATTCCTGTGAAAGCACATTCGTTGCCATTAAGTATGGAACTCGATTTCTTTTGCATGTCCCCCGCGGGGACGCTTGCAGAAATCCAGCCGATGAACCCAATTTCCGATGGTTTTCAAGCATAAATCGGCTGCAATTTCACGTTCAATATTCGTACGAAGTTCATCAATCGTCGCTGGCTTGTTGGCACAGACCATAGACTTGACGTAGCCCCACAGGTAATAGTTTAAGGGCGTCAAGTCGCTTGACTGAGGCGTCCAATTGACTGAGCCATTTCGTGAGATAAGACGTTCACAAAACTTGGTTTTCAATAAATCGATTGTTACATTCGCTCTGTGACTTGTGCCGACCTGTTGGAACCACATATTGTCTAAGTCCATATAATCCAATTTGGGTCAAAAATATTCGGTTATCATTGAGCGGTCAGGACTATAAATTGGAGTAGCCCTCTTAAAGTTGAGGCTACTGACTCTGCATTTCAGTAGTAAATTTTAATAATATCCTATTGTATCTATTAATGATGAAATGGCAAACCTTACTGAAGAGAGCAGGGAAATATATGGCGTCCCTATCGGTCTTTTCTAACGTCCCTTTTGAAAATCCCTTTATATACATATGTATGTGTGCGTATAGTATATTACAGGAAAACGACAGACATATTGGATTTTCATTTAGAAAGGACTATAGCATTTTCTTCTTTAAAAAAAGGATCTTAAAACAAGAACTTGAATATAGAGAAAGAGTTTTCATTTCGGAAAAATTTTATGAACTGAGACTTATAGATTCAAGCTAATTTCATCCATTACATTTTTCTATTTTCTTTAAACCTGATTCCTTCAAAAATAATATTCTACTCCTTTTAACGAGTTTAAGTATGGTCATATGAATCAAGGACTCTTTGAAAAACGGAACCCGAATACATTTCCTCGAAAAAAAATCAGTTGAATTGTGAAGGTATTAGAAAACAATTGTAACCTTATTCGCTCCTGACTATTTCTTACTAACTTTTGATGCATACGTACATAGAATACTCGTTTTCCTAATTTTAGTTCTAAAAGTAAGAGTAAACTCGCCTAGAAATTTCACTTAGGAGGTTTTAGTCGAAGCCCATTCAACAAGATATGTTTGAAAACTATTACCATAGCCAAATAGAGACGGATCCGCCCTTTTCACTACTATCTAATACTTGTCATATATCTCAAAAATATATCTCGACGGGTTTTAATTTTTCATAGACTCAGAAATTTTCATTTGAATATAGATCGACCCCAGAATACTATTATAAATAATTATATCGTTTTTCTAGACCTACATTCCCATTAAATATAGATTACTAGGCGGACTCTTCGAGCTTTAGGCGATATATATTTCATTAAACAACACAGAAGAAATAAACTGTATGGACTCCCATCAAAAATAATATTTGAATTTAAAGTACAAGAATTATAAAAATAATGGTACAGATTTGCAATCACAAATATTGTTGAGAATAGTCGGTAACATTTCGAAGTGCTACCTTGTAAGATAAAAAACCTGTTAAATAACATGGTGCCTATAGGTTAGGTAAGGTTGATCTGGTAGGCCTGCAGGCCACGCATAGATACCAGATGGAGTGCCTTATGTATTCCCTGAGTAGTAGTCATCGTTTATCGACTATAACTTTCAGTAAAAAATATTTTATAGTGTTGCCACCTAATTTAACATAAACATTTTTATATTATAATATTATTGGAAATAAAGTTGGTATAAAGCCTTAAATGCTTTGAAGGGTCTTACAATTTAATATAAATTTAAGTGGAGATGCCACTCTTGTACAATTTCGTAATACCTTTTAAACTGGTACTTGAGTAGTAAAATCGTAAACAACTGAGATAATTGTTAGTTACAAATTTTTTGACGCTTCGAGATGTTGAGCTTTTTTTAAGCTTTTAACGCAATATGGTTTTATTTTTACTGGTTTTAAAGGAATATTTTTTGAAATATTACAAGTGAGTTGGCAACCCCCAAAATGCAATAAACTTGCACGAAAAGTATTTATTATATATTTATGCAGTGAAACCAAGATATTTTCATACCTACACACCTCTCTCGCCTTATATACAAACATATATACATATGTACCAGCGAGTGAAAAGCATAAATTTATGTAAAAACATCTGTGATTTATACAATTGCACAAAGTTTTATTTCGCACGGCGTTTAATTTATGGAATTCAGTTTTGACGTCGACCGAACGAACGTACGAACGAAGAGAGGTGGCAGCGCTGCACAGATAGAAACAAAACTTGAAGGAGTCGCTGAGCATATGAAAAGCCATGAAATGCGGCAAGGAAAAAGTAAAGTCGTGAAGTAAAGGTAAGAACTCACGAAGACACACACACACGAAGTTTGCGGCAAGCGAACTTACACATCGTAAATACCCGTTACATTACAAGCGAAGGAGGAGTTGCACGCTAAAAGCTTTACTTGCGAAAAACAAAAGGGGAACACAAGTGGCACATACTCCACCAGAGAGGCGAAAGGAGAGGGGGAGTAAAATATAGCAGAAAGTAAAGTAAAGGATAATAAATCAAATGCAATTTTTGCGCTGCGCTCGACATTCGTGTGCTTCGTGCATTTTCCAAGGGTTACGCTATGCTGCACAGGTTGCCTAAATTTTCGTGCTTAGACATACATACATGGAAATTTATATGTGTACAGTTGCCTGTGTGTTGTTGTTGAACATTTTTGGCTGCGCTTCGTTCGAGTCGCCATCAACTTATAAAGTGAAAATTTTTGATTTTATTGTTTGCAGAAAGTTTCGCTTTTCCCGTTAGCTATTTATGCCGTTTTGTGGGTGTAATCACAGACACACACACACACATACATATAGACACTTACACCTACGCTTTCTACTACGGGCGCGCAGGCTGGCTGATTGGTTGGCTTGACTTCACTTGGTTGGCGGGCGACCTGACTCCGGTTTGCTTGGCTGGTTGGTTGTGTTTATGTGCTGATTTCGCACGTCTCTCCCACTCTCACCTCCCCTCACCCAATCTTAATTTTTGCTTCGAAAAAACTTTTTGCCGCCATTTTGTAAATAACATTTTTTTAAAAAATCTTTTCATTTTATTTCATTTCATGCATTTTAAGTTGAGTGTGTATATGTTTCCATTGTTGTTGTTGTGTGAATTTATGGCTTTGCTGATAATGCAATTGTAATCAAGGTGGGGTTGCACTGATTGGCGCTGCTTACAGTTTTTCGTTTTTAATGAAGGTTATGTGTAATTTGGGTGGTGCAAATATTTTCGGAAAATTAAGTTGATTAAAAAAAAAAATTAAAAGTGCTAAATTTGTAATATTTCATTGTGGCACTAGAATCATTGTTGAAGGAGTAAAAATAGTTCATTTCTGAAACGATTCGCAAATACAAAATTGGTTGGTATTGCATATATGCGAATTCGGGCCATTGCCGAAAATGGCGATAACCGAAAACCTATAAAGGGACATAAATAAGCCATAAATAAAGTTATAACATTTGAATTTTCAAAGTGGGCGTGGCCCCACCTCCTAATAATTTGTTTGTATATATCTCGTAAACTACTAAAGCTATAGAAGAAATAGCAGAAATAAGCTACACTCAGATTAAAAAAAAATGGAAAATGGAAACGACGTCGCCCATTTAAGGATCAAAAACCATATCTAAGAAATTATTCGACCGATTTCAATGTAATTCGGTACATAACATTTCCTTGGCACCCTGATGACACGAATGAAATATGGGCGTTCACAACCACGCCTACTTTCTATATACTCAATTTTGAATTCCATCTGATTCCTTCAGTTTGTAATGTATACATAAGGAACCATTGAAGATAACGGAATAAAACTTTACACAAATACTCCATATCATCTGTGGTTCTTTCAAGACCCCGGATATCGAACATGAAGAACTCAGCGCCTGAGGGTAATTTTTCACAGAAAATATCGGTAAATCTCTCAGATATTTTATTGTAATTCAGAGGGAGTCTTTTTCTTCTAATAGTGTGTCTCTTTTCCAAAAATTATTAAATTACATAAATTCGCCTATGTAGCTGTCATATACCTAATTATCGGGTTTTTCAAAAATATGGTGGGCTTTATTTCGCATATATCGGTTAATATGTGAGATATCGCAGCAAAATTAATTAATCAATCGGGTCAGGAATTATCAGCCCTCATAGTATATATAATGATTTTCGCTATTCTATCGGATTTTATGTCGAATATATATGTATGTGTTATCTCAATAATTTTCCATCAATAAATTGCGAGAGTATAAATTGTTCGGTTGCACCCGAACTTAGTTCTTCCTTACTTGTTTTCAATAATCCAGAAGAGAAAGTTAAAATTTTGCCACAAATTGAGTTCTTCCGGCTTATTTAATAGATCTTATATTACGTTAGGAGACATATTGATTTTACATATACGATTATCTAATCTCTTGAGATTCGATTTCGGCTCACACACCAGATATAAACTTTTCAGGTATAAAGCTTTAAATGTTTTGAAGGGCTTTAGTTCAAATAATAATTTAGGCAATGCTGCCACTCTTATTCAATTTCTGAATAGTTGTTAAACTGATAATACTATATTTCACCATGAAAGGTAAAAATTGGTAACAACTGTGATAATTGTTCATTAAAAACATTTTTCTGAGCTTTAAGCTTTTTTTAAAGCTTTTAACGCTTTTGACTTCCAACAGGTCAAAAACTAATGGTAAAGGAAAAAATTTAAAAATATACTAACTTACATTAAGAAAATAATAAAAACTTGTCCAATTTGTAATTTAATACAGATACGAAAATTAACAGACAACCAAACAGACAGACAAACGAACGCACCAATTCCACTTTACTAAATGAATAGTCGTATTTAACCAACAACATGCAACAAGCAGCCGATTCACAGTTTCCTTCTCTTTTAATAACTAAGAGACGTCGCTAATACAACAAAAACGACAATAAACACATTGCCACCACAACCACACGCTCCACCATAAATTGAGATTTATTGACGATGTGTGAAATAAATATTATTTTGAAAGTTTTGTAATTCAACCATCAAAACAAGTTCAATTATGTGACGTATACAGATTGCTGGTGTTGTTATTGTTGTTGTTGACAGTGGTGTCGTATTCACGTTGTCGTTGACTCGTTGTCGTAATTAGCGCAAAATAATTTGCCAGAAAAAGGAAAAATAAACTGTACAAACATATGGCAACTCACGAGTTTGTTGTAATTTATTGTGTTTGACAAGCGGAATTATGAGCCGATCATAAATTTGTTGGAAATGAAAAACATAAAAACGTTCAAAGCGCCAATTTGTTGGCTGTTTCTATAAATTTGTGGAAAATTAATTTGACTTTCGTGTGAGACGTTGGGAGTTGAAGTGAGTGGCAGTTGTTGGAATTGTAGCGAAAATAGTTTAAAAATGCCACAAAAATGAATAAAAATTTCAAATTTCGTATTGATGGTGCCTATGTGAAAATTTTAGAAATGTGGCAACTCTCCATAGACACAATATTAACGTTAGTAAGATTCCTTAAAACCCTCCATATAGATTCTGAATTAATATAATGTATTCTTCTTCTAAATTTTATTCAAATATATAGATGATAATAGTAGATTTCAGTGGTAATCTGGGGTCCAGTAATAAATTCATATGTTCCTTATAGTTATTTCGGCAAGAAAACACTGAAATCTCTCTTAAATATGAACATCTTTTGGATGGACACTCATCGTCGTGCAATTTTTGTCCGTCCACGAGAGGTGTCTGCCTAAGAAAGGGTCATTTGTTTTAAATATTGAATTTTGGGCATGAAAAAATGTTCGCTCAAAGGATATGTCAGTCTAATAGAGGTGTCCATTAGAAGAGGTTTCTCTGTACTAGTATTTTTAAATATATATAACCTTGTCGTATTTCGCTAAAATGGTCTACCACCACTACTACACATTAGTGTCTCTGCTGCTTTTCTTCCTGTGAAGTTTGACTCTTTTCTAGTTATTGATGTTATTGTTTTTTTGTTCTCTTTGTTGTTGTTGCCAACTGAATTTGTAACTGGCAAAATCGTGACTAATTACAGAAATTAAAACGCTGTAATTTAATTATGTATCGGCGATTTGTTATCGCTTTAGCAACCAACAGCCAGCAGCCCATTTAGCAGTCGTTCAGGCGTCCAGTCAGCCATTCAGTCATTGCGATGCTGTTGTATGCGACGACCAATAGCGTCACTGGACGAAGACGGCAAAACTCAAAATAGCAGTAATAATAGACAGAGAGAAGGCTTGGAAAGAAATTAAGGAAAATACTGGAGTGTAAGAAATATGCATAAAAATGCTTGAAATAGTAAACAATATGCCAGGGAAAGGAGTTAGGGTCAATAGAAAAGACATTTTGCTCATATATTTTTTGCGATAATGTCACGAAGAGCAAGATTCAATCATTATCCGATGTTCTTTGAGAGCAAATCTTCATTTATGTTTATAGATAATCTCTTATACCCTCTTATACTAAAGCAACACTTGTAGATAACAATAATCCGTTTGATCTCGTAGAGACTTATTCTATCTATAAAACAGATCGATGTTCATTGTCAGAAGATTTAGTTGGAGCTCGCTGGAAGTATTTTATGATAACCTTTTTAATGTCGAATATACACTCGGTGTAATCCAAGATAGATTTTGTTTGATAGGGTTGAGGAATTAAAAAAAAGATCTAGACCAGCACCTTTCCAGTAGTAAGGTCCGTTATCAGATCATTGGAGCCCTAAAAAATCTCTCAGGCCCGGAAAGCATACCCACTACAAGATACGCTGATTGTCTTGGAGTGGTTAAACGAAAACGAAGATCGCCAAAATATGCAATCGATGAGTTCATATTCCCAGAATTATTCTTACAACCAGAGCTTTACCCAACTGAAAGGATTTGTTACAATTATTAGAGAAGATCCGACTATATCTTTCAAAAGCAGAGTTATATCTAATCTATCAGATAGGATATATCAATCAAAACCTGCTGAAGAAGATCCGACCTTTCATAAGACATTCGAACATATCATGAATCTGTATAATAAGACTGAGAGATCTAATAATTTGGGATCTTGAGTGTTCCAAAATAGATTTGTCTCAAATTTTATTTTTCTTCGAAGCTTGCACGATTAACATTCTTTAAATATTTATTTAAAGAATACCCCAAAACTAAGTATACATATATTAATTCTACTGAGTACACATTTCCCTCATGTAGTCCATCAAATATTCCATCCAAACATTTAAAATAAATACTTTAATGTAAGTATACAGTTACTCACTCTACTTGTAACAATTAATTCGAACCCCAAAAAGCTTAAAAACATGATTGGAAACCGTTAACAACAACAATAGCGAGATAAATCAACAGCAAACAATAAATGAAACGAAAACAATAACAACACAAAAATGCTAGAAAAACGAAAAAAATTCTAAGACTCAAAGAATGCCCAAATCAAAGTTCAACAAAAATACATAATTGCATATTTCGTCAGCAATTTCGGACAAATTCGCAATCGGACAGCAGAGGCAGGCCAAATGCCAATTCACGAGTAGCAACGTTGTAGAGCTAAGTGTGTATGTGGAGAGCAGAGAACGAGTACTGCATTGGTAGGTGGTGGTTACATACAGGAACAGGAAGGAAAATCAAGCCGCAATGCCAAACAGTTAGACAGTTAAAAAAAATTTACCGTTGCAGCAATTGGGTTTATAACTGCAAATTTTCAAATTATCAAGCCGTGAACCCCAAAGCTAGAATAACTACAAGTACATATGTAGCTAAACATTTACTTGTATATTTGAGGTGGTATTTATGTAGGAGGTTTTTTGTAGCAACGGATACCCTGTAGGAATTTTGAAATATTTTTTTTTTGAAGTTTTACCAAACTGGGATTTATTTAAAGAGCTTTAGTAAAGTATTTCAATTTTTAAAGGGCATCAGCTTTAGGCCATCAATTTGGCACAACAACCGGGGGCCGATTTTGGCCGCGTCCATAAGCTTACGCCAGTCGTCTCTGCATTGGGCATGACGGCGCCTGTTGGGGATATCAAGCTTCCATAGGTCTACATCCACTTGATCCTTCCACCTGAGTTTCGGTCGTCCTTTCACGCACTGGAGTGTTTTCATCCATTCGGGCGATATGCCCAACGCAGTCTCTATATTTTTATACGCCGCACTACGTCCATGTCGCCGAAGAGCTCATACAGCTCGTCATTCCAACGAATCCGATAATCATCTACGCTCATGCGTAGCGGGCCATAAATCCTTCGGTGGACTTTTCTCTCGAACGCTCCTAAGGAGTGCTCATCTTTATTGGTCACCATCCAAGCTTCCGCACCATACATCAGGACGGGTATTATGAGTGACTTATACAGCTTTGTTTGATTTTTGCGAGAGAGGGCTCTGCTTTTCAATTGCCTACTGAGTCCCTGATAGCCTCTGTTGGCAAGAGTGATTCTCCAATTGATTTCGCGTTTTTTTTTCAAATCTATATATTCAGTTCCTTCCTTCCATATATATTAGGACCTTCTGAGGCTGCCATTTTGGAAAACATGGATTAAAAGAAAAAAAACTTTTTGATTGTCTTAAAGTTTTCTTCGTGTACAGACTACTTCGCAGGTATTTGTCTGCATAATTTAAAAAAAAAGGCCTATTGGACCAACCTTAGGTCAATGTCAAGAAATAAGTTTTAGTTTTAATATATGCCCTGGCTTCAATGGCCAAAAAGAGCATCAATGTTAGACGAAGAGTCCACGGGCATAGACACCAAACAAAATGATCAAAATTTATTCGAGGAACTAGTGTTACGGAACCCTTATACTTGTGGGATAAGTAGACTTAACCTCCTTGGATTTGGTCGGGGATTTTTGGTTCTGAAATTGAGGATGTACGAATATTGTATTTGAACTTTTCATTTTCTGGACTTACTAGTAAGAATTCAGTTAGTCTCCTAGTAAATAAATCTGTTCTTACAGGGTTCACCATACATAATTGCACATACTTGCTATAATTTAGATTCGTATAGGTAATCGCATGCCAAAATACTTGACTGTCCATAGATCATATATGTATGTATATACAATTACATATATACAGCACACTCATGTATTGGTTAGTGTGTGGGTACTAGCAATTTTCAAATTTGCCCACAACAATAACACCAACAACGGCAACCAAATAGCAGCCTTCATTCACATGACAGAGCATGTAATTTGCATACCCTTCACGCCATTAAAGCACTCTTATGTGCGCTGGCTATTTAACTCATCGGTTACTCCTTATGCCACGCTACAACAACCGCCCCCTCTCCCGCCTCAATGCAACGCCTGGCAACTTCAATGAATAGCCTAGCAATTGGAGTGAAATTTTACAAATCGGCAATTATCATATGCGAATACCAACGGCTCAGCTTGATTTGGAGTGTAACGGTGAAGAATTTACAACAACACAACATAAAATGTTGGTACAACAACGAAATTTTTGTTAGAATCAAAAATTGTTTTGCGCGAAGCAAACAAAAAATGCGAAAATTGGAGCGAGTTCAACTGCCGTTTGATTTAGTACCAGCCGGGTTTGTATTATTCTACAGCGAATTGCCAAAAAGCACCAGCGCGTTTAAATGCTCAATTGTTGCCGCTATTTTTTACCCATCTATCAGTTTTTTTGTACTTTTTATTTCCTTCTTGTTGCTGTCCGTTGGCGCATGAGAAATTATTGTTGACGCATTTCTATTTGCTTTGACTTTTTTACTTGTTCCCCTTTTCTAGAAATTGCAAATTCAGAACGCGGATAATTACTACCAACCCCACTTTCCTAATGATGAAGTTAGAAAATAGCAGCTCAGTTTAAATAGATCCATTCTTTCATCACTTATCGACTCAATCAGTTAGGCGTATAATAAAGAAAAGAGAGAGGTCAAGAAATTTACTTAGTAGTTCGTCGTCAGTAATTTTCTTGGGTTCTTTGGTGCGAACCCAGCCTACTTTTGAGAGCTTTCGTTTCTGATCTCTTTGTCATACTCTACATGAAAGATCTCGTTTCAAAATAAAAAATTAAATCTTACTAAATTGAACCTAATTTAATGGGGAGGAAGTAAAGAAAATTCATAAAGAGGGAGGGAAGGGGGGGCTCTCCTACTTATATCCAAAGACTGATTTTTTTTCGAAGAAAGAACGTCTGCTAGAGTTCACAAAAGAATTACTTACCAAATATACAAAAAGAAAGGGTTCAGTTCAACCATCTGTTTGGAAAGTTTTTGCTTTCGATAACATTTCTACCACTTAAAACAGAAATATCTGTTCTCTGGAATAAGAGAGCCTTCATAGGCCATTGGTATATTAATATATTCTTATAATCCCTTTTTGTGTAGGAAATATTGATTGCAGAAGTTGTACGGACCGTATGACAGAACAAGTCTTCCAGTAGATATCAAAGATCGCCGTAATTTTTAAGGATTACAATAAAATTTTCGAGTCTTCCAACTAGACAAGATTAGGAATAAATCGTGACGGGTATGTAGTAATCTGTAATAACGGAGCAAATTTCTATTGAGATTACTTACTCTCTTTTTAGCATAATATTGTGATAAAAGAAAGCAGTTTGGATTCTATATAATTCCGTTTTCTTTATTCCCCCCTTACTCCAAGGCTTTTGCTTTTATCGGTCCAGTGTTTTACATATACTAGTACAATTTTCTTCCATTTTTATTCCTATGTATCATAGGTTTCGATATTGGCTAACGAAATTATTCCGAAAGGTGTTTTCCGAAGAAACGACCATCTGCTGTTCATTAGGCAGCAACAGGACAAATATCTCCCTTCCGCTTTTTGCTCTTTATTCAATGCTTTATAAAAAGTGTTACAGTGATCGTATTTAGTTCACATATAACCCGTTTCGCACTTGGCGCTATGTCCGGGCTATATGGTGGATGCGATAAAACCTCCCATCCGAGCTCCCGTAGTGTGGCAATCGGCAGCATTCCTCAAAATTATTTGGGGAATGTTTTATGCCGCTACAACAACAACAACAACAACATTGCATGTTTCAAGCGGTCCAGTTCTTCGCAGTTGATGGTAGAATTAAGCGTCTGACCATATGGGAGCAGCTCATAGTGGATGTTTCCCTTCCGATCCCACCAAACACACAACAAACCCCTCCTCGGCGTCAATCCCGGCTTGGCCACTGTTTGGGACGATTCACCAGCCTTCGACCACGACCGGTTTCGCTTGATATTGTCGTATGTGATTCCTGTTTCGTCGCCAGTCACCATCCGCTTCAAAAATGGGTCGAGTTTTCGTCAAATCATGTGGCACCCAAACATTAAGCGTTTTTGTGTATCCAGCCTTCTGCAGATCGTTTAAAATGGTTTGGTGACTAACTCCTATCTTCTGGGCGATGTCACGAGATGCCGCATGCCGGTCTAACTCGATGTTTTCCATGATATGATCGGTATTCGTCGTCACAGGTCATGCGCTTATCCTTGGTCTCGTTTTCACCCGCTCTGAAACTCGTCGAAACCATTCCTTCGCAGTTCGAGGTGATACAGTACCATCCCCCAAAACACCATTAATCTCACGGAACGTTTCTCTAGCGGATTTGCCTTTAACGAAGGAAAACATTAAAATAGCGCGAATTTCGACGTTGAACCCAATATCCAAACTAATCATGCATAGCGTCGTTTTGTAGGTTATGTCAAGACCTTTCAAATATGTATAGTATTACCAGATACGAGATCTGTAGCGCTTTATACATAGCCGCGAAATTCAAAAGACAAAAAGGCGGAAGGGATCGCACTCAAATTTTATACTCTCCTACCCTCTCTCTTTCTGTTTCTTTCTCTCCCTCTCCTTCCACCTCTCACTCTATCTGTTTCCCGCTCTCCCTCTGCTCTTATACTTGTACTACATAAAGACCTTCAATGCTTTGAAATCTCTAATAGATCCACATGGTATCGATGCGTTCGATTTTTTTCTCAACAGTGTCCTTACTGCTGCTAATAAATATTTAGTAGTATTGATATATGGTAAAAATGGAGCAATGAAAGCAGATTTTTTTTTTATTTATTGACTTTCCCAGTATATAAGCGTGACTTCCATGCCGAGTAATCATAGTTGCAAAAAGACGAAACAAAAGAAATTCCATGAAAAAGCGCTGACTTGACAGAAAAAAAATGTGAAATTGTCCATCGCCGTTGAGCGATCGTGATTATCATATCAAGCAGCCAAGCTTTATACGTCCAAGCGCCAGCAAATCAAGAAAAAAAACAACTTCTACAAGCAATGTCATCGTCATCATTAGATCATCATCATCACCATCACCAGTAAGAGCATTATTGTTGCGACCAGCATCAGCAACTACTCACCTGGCAACCAAGCAAGCAGCCACCCACCCACCAGTCAGCAATGATTGCTTCCTCCACTTTTCACTTACATATGTATATATATTTCCAATCTTTCTCCATTCCATTTCCACTCATACTTCGCCGCTGTGGTGACTCCATCACCGGCGATGGCCAGATTGTCGGTGGTCCAACAGACGGACGGACGGTGGCCGGTGGCTGATGGCTGCGTCAGACGTGCATGTCCCGTTTCTGTAATTTTTCTGCCACACACGCACACACATACATGCTCACATATCATTAGCTTCAAATACAGAGCTCCATTCAAATACGAATGTTTGTCCGTCCGTCCAACGGTCGCTGAGAATTCGACTTCGGAGCAACAGTAAATTGAACAACGCCCACAGGGAACCCATGAATAAATGTATGCAATGCATTGACGATAGTAACAACAACAAAAATAAATAGCGTAAAAAGAGAAAATCAACAACAACAATGTTCGTATGTGAGTCGAAGTAAACGCAAAATAAATGGTTTATCATCAACAGCGCAATTGGTCTATTACGAGATTATGGCCAAAACGGTGTGTTGGGATACAAAACAAAACAAAACGCAAAAAAATCACGGCACAAGTTAGAATACAACAACAATACCGCTATGCCATTTGAATCGTGCACCTTAACTTTGCTCGAGTCTTTTGCCTTGTCTTAAGTGCATCGCATGTGACTGAAGGGTGACACATTGCTCGTTGTTGGGGTCAGTTAGTTTTGATTTAAAGTAAAAATTAGGTTAATTTTTTTCAAATTGCTGTAGTTTTCGAGATAGGTGTTTAAAGTGGTGGAGAAGAGAGACGCATCGAGAGATCAATCGATAAAAAGGGTGACGGAATAACATCACTTATGTGGAGCCCTAGAACTGAGACGTATTTTGGTTCGAAATTGAAAAGTGACTGATCCTAAGAGTTAATCCCATTTAATACTTGCTCCAGGAAATTGTAAATGGTATCTTAGAGGTTTTATAGAGCTTTCAATTGGATTATTTATTCTATAAGACGCATTTAATAAACTTGTTTAGTCGCCATTACCGGTCTGAATGTGAATTTGAATTATTTTTCGATAGCTAAAGTGACAGTAAACTTACTTAAGACTACTTTCGACGTCAAAAGTCATTACCATGGACAAAGTCAGAACTAGAAATACCTCTCGGATTATTGCTATAATCAACGGTGTTCCAACTAGAGAAATCTAATTTTACTTAATTCTACTTAAATTGCACAATTCTTTATAAAATCAACTTTTAGAAGAGATAAGATCTACAGAAGGGGAGCAAGTTGGCCTGGGGATGATCAGAGGTCAGATCATGTCAGTAGACCATCAGTTTAGTTCAAACGGCCGACGTTAGTAATACTAGACAGAGAGAGATAGTTAGAGAAAGAGAGAGTAATAAAATGTGGGTAAGAGAGAAAGTGAGGAAAGTTAGAGAAAGAGAGACAGATAGTATGCGAGTAAGAGAGAGAGAAAGTGAGAGAATATTAGAAAAAGTTGAGAGAGAGAAATGAAGAGAAAACCAAAAATTCTGGCAGAGAGACAGAAAATTTAGAGAAAAAGAAGGAAAATTGTGATCATGAGAAAAAAACGTAAAAAGAGAATGAGAGTAAATAGTGAGAAAGTTAGAGAAATGCATGAGAGTGAGAGATAGAGTGGGATAGAGATAGAGATATATATTCATACAGAATATGACCCTAGTGTTCTAAGGCTGTCCTGAACCTACACCCGCTCTGTAGAATTAGGAACTTGTAAATAGATAAATAATTAGTTGAACGCGGACAATACGCCCACTCTATCAGTTGAATAAAGAATGTTTAAGACACGAGGACAAAATTAACTCACCGAAAAGTATCCGATCAAAAAGAATCTACAACATATGGCGTTCATTCTAAAACATGTGACATTTAAAAGGTAGTAACAAAACAAAACATGCTGTATGCTTTTTCAAATGACATTAGCTGCAGAACTGACATTAGCCATAATAATAACAACAACAACAAAAAACAATAAATAACACGATCAACTCGCGATCACTTAAAGAGTCACTACCATACGGTAGCCAACACTTTGGGGTGCCAAGCCACAAACACACTCATACAAGTCTACAGATGCAACTGCAATGCATCTTCCGCGCGAGACACTCGAGCCACCGGAGTCAAATTGCAGCATTTAATCCTTTCTCGCTCAAACTGGGCCACAAATGCATGCCAGCACGCAAAGAACAAACTTACAACAACAACAACAAAAAACTGACATGCAAACCGTTGTAGTTGTCAATGACGAGCGACCGAGTCCATCGCGGAGGCATAACACGGAAGCGCGCGCATGATGACAGCTATGCTCAACGGTTATTACACGCCTCAAATAAAAATGAATGAAAGCCACCACCAACAACAACAATCTGCTATGCATGAAGAATGTGTGTGTGTGTGTGTGTGTGTGTGCAACCAGCGACTCAGGTTGCTGCCACATCCATTAGCCGTTTGGTGTTGATGAAGGCAATTTGATAAGCGGCTGTGCTGACGATGAGCGCTTGCTCATAAATGAAATTATGCTGGCGCACAAACAATTTGTTGAACCGCCCCTAATTTGTAATATTTTTTCACTGCTTCGGGTTTTTTGTTGTTTGTAAAATATTCTCTATTAAAAGGTATGACAGCTTGAAGTCAAAATATGTTAAATGCTGGCGTTCGACATGACATGACATAGCATAACATAGCATAGTGTTGTTGATGTTGATGGGTGCAAGGTTTGATAGGGTGCATGCTGATAGCGCTAAGTAAACGGGTGCACAGGTGAGCTAGTGAGCTGCTGGTGAAAATGTGAGAAATGTGGTTGCGTTAGGCTGTTGATATATAGCATGCGTATTATTTATGAGCGTGTAGTGCGCGTATTTTACAACTTCAATGAAAGTTGATGTTAATGATAAGCGCAAATATTTATTGTTTTAAGTTGTTGAGTTAAATATTATGCGCGTAAACGCGCATGTAAGAATACTCTTGAGAATATTTTAGTTACATGCTATAATTTTTTTAAAGTGCTTAGAACTCTGATGAAATAAAGTTGCTCGAATAGTTATAGCTACAATACATAGATAACTGTGGAATTACTGAAGGTGTGGCTATATAATATACTGCAAAGGCGGTATAGTTAAAAAGGAGAGGCTTACAAGAGTTAATCTTGTCTTCTTTCAAAGGGATACAACAACTGGCATCTGACAAGAAGACATGATGAGCTCTTCTAAACTACTTCTTTACTAACCAATATTGGCGATTTTAATCTCTGCAATCAAGTAGTTTCCACTAGAATCCTTTTCTTCCATCTTTATTCATATGATAAGGTTCAATATAGGCTGAGGAAAATATTCCGATAGGTGTTTTTCCGAAGATACGACCACTACTTTTTTTACGATTTTGCCATTAAAGAGTGTTTCTCACTCCTACTCTCTCTTTCATCCGATCTGTTTCTTTGTTTCTTTCACTCTCTATACAATAATTTCGATTTTCTTTATTGTGCTATATAAAGACATTCAATTTGATTTGGAGGCTTACAAGAGTTAATCTCGTATTCTTCCAAAAGACTACAACAACTGGCTTCTGACAAGAAAACATTATGAACTCTTCAGAACCACTCCTTTATTAACCAGTATTTGCGATTTTTATCTTTGCCACCTGGACTCGAGACCGTTTAAAAAAGAGCCAAAAGTGCCTGTTATTGAAAGCTCATCAGCTTAATTCTTATACTAGTCTTATTAGGAGCTCAATTTCTTTTATAGTGGGCTAGACATTTCTCAACTAAACTGGAGCGTAATATCTCAAGGCTAGATTGGGCATACTGTTCTCTGCCTACGTATAGATAATCTAGTGTGTTTTTATTTGTATAAGAGGCAATTTTAAACTTTTTTACGTGTTTCCATTTTTATAAACATATAAAGTGCCATAAATAAGGTTACCAAAGTAAAATTTGGTATTTTAAATTTCATGTTAAAGATGGCACAGAGGGCATGCATTCAAATTGGTATACAAAATTTGAAATGGGCGTGGCGTCGCCCACTTATGAGTCAAAAACCATATCTCCGGAACTACTCGACCAATTTCAATGATTTTTTTTTCCAGTATTTCCTTATTTATTGAATCTGCTGGTTTTTAAGCCTAACAACAAGTTATAAAATCTTAAATCTATTTAAAAGCTAGACAAGCTCAACCAAGTGATTGAGCTGTATTGGTGAAACGTTGCTCTTTAGTACGCAGGCATATCCCTTCTTTTTAGGCGTGTTTGATCGCAGGAATATACTAAAGCATTAGCCAATGGGTTTGGGTGATCTCGGAGTTTAGATATATATTTCAATCTGCTGTCCTCTACTTCTTTCTTTACCATAGGGATACCAAGATCTTTATGGATATTTTCATTGCGCATGTACCATGGTGAGCACGTAATTGATCTAAGCATTTTCGATTGGAACCATTGTATTATATCAATATTAGTTGCACAGGTCGTACCCCACAGTTGAATGCCATACATCCAAATCGGCTTTATAACCGCATTGTATAAAAGCACTTTGTTGTCTAAGCTAAGTTTAGAGTTTTTACTTAAAAGCCAATTTAAATTTGCAGCTCTTATCTTCATGCACGTTATTTTACTAGATATATGTTTTCTCCACGTAAGCCTTTCAATGATATTCGGTTCATAATATTTTCCTGCCATCCTAATAATACGTTGTGAAAAAGGCCATATCGGTTCACAACCACGCCTACTTCCCATATTCCAGAACATAGAAGTCGATCTGAATAGTTTACTTTACAAAAGTTAAACGTTAGTTATATAAGTATAGATATCGGAACAAAACTTTTCCCCATATATCGAACACGAGGATCTCAGTGTTCCTAACACATTTTTTCAGAAATTCAGAGAGAGTATTATTTTTCTAATAATATGTCTCTGTGGCAAAAATGAGGGAAATCGGGTCATAACTTCCCCTAGCCCTCTTATACCTAATATTAGGGCTGTTAAACTTTCAATGGACTTTATACCATATATATTCCAAATAATGGGTAAAATTGTGTGTTATATTAAAAAAATAAACTAAATAAATTGCGAAAGTATAAAATGTTCGGTTACACCTGAACTTAGCCCTTCCTTACTTGTTAAAATGTTTTATTTGTTATTTTTGGAGTAGCGATATCTGCCTTAGCGGCCAGAACGGGCAATGCGTCTTTCACATAATATCGACAAAATCCGTTATGGCACGGTTTGTACGGCATTCTTCTGAAAGAAAGAGTCCTCTAGTCTATGTTGTCAGGTTCTGGAAACGTACAATTTTTGATCAGGTCGTTCTAAGGCTAACCAATATATTTTCTAACAGTAATAATTTCAATAATGGCGAGCTGTATGAGCTCTTCGGCGATATGGACCTAGTACGGCGCATAAAAATATAGCGACTGCGTTGGCTTGGGCATATCGCCCGAATGGAGGAAAACACTCCAGCGCGTAAAATATACAATACGGTACCGCCTGGCGGCCGACGAAGAAAAGAACGACCGAAACTCAGATGGAAGGATCAAGTCGATGTAGACCTGGCGAAGCGCGAAATCAAGCTGTCACTCTCGGGGAACGCGATGTTTTTTTGAGTACCTGCAGTTTTTCAATCAACTCCACGGTCTTTATGAAACTCGTTATTCAAGTAAAATGGTTTCTGGAACAAGACCCGTTATCCGTCCTATGTGTTCTACGTTTCAAACTTAGTGAAGTCAGCGAAGCCGATGATTTTTCGCATTCATCTGCTTAGAGTCTATAAGACGATTAAATAAAAATTATTATCTTCTTAAACCGCCGCTACTTTTTAGACAGTATAAGTACTTTTTTCTCAGAAATTTAAGCTAAGCTTAAAAATCTAAGAATTTTTTTTAGTTAAGAATACATGTGAGGCTTTGAATCAGACTTCTTCGAAATCTACTCCTTCCCACTATTTGGACTCTTATCGATCATTTTCTTAATAAAGTTTCTATTCTTTCAAAAAAAAAAATACAATTTAAAATACTTTTTCAGGAATTTCCATTTCACTTTTTTTCACCAATTATGTCAAATATTATTCAATAAGTCTCGAGATAATAGAAGAACAAACTATCCTTTTTCTTATATTTCCTTGCAATGTAAAATTATTTAAAATCGATATATCGATACTTTCGAATTAGATCCAATCTATCGGGAGAGAGTATAACCATGATTAACGAGATATAATTTCTATTTTTTGATTAAAGATTTAAAATTTAATATTCTTGAAAAAATAAATGTTGAATGATGGGTAGCGATTTTTTCAAATTTCAAACCAAATATAGCAAAAAAGTAATAATAATTGGTTATCAGTATTTATTATATCCTTTACCCTTGGAACGAGTACATATATACTTTCGAATTTCAACAAATTCAACGCATATGCTTTTTCACAATTTTTTTTTGTCTCCAACCAAACTATAATTTCGGCAACATGCAATAATTCGAAAATTTATTGTTTGCAATAAATGTGGATATCCTTGTCATCCTTGCAGCAATCCCCCACAACAGCAACAACAATAGCCAGCAATGAAAATTAAACGAAAGATTACACAGATACGAGTATATATCGGCTACCGAAGCCAAAAGCAATGCGAATAATGGAAAAGGCAAATAAGTATGTAAATATAACGGCACTGGCCACACCCACAGTTCATATCAGCAAATAGAGATTACGCCGAAAAATTCGCCAATAACAACAACAATAATGCATTGCGCAGATATTGGTATAAAATTAAAATAAAACAATCAACATAAACGCGCAAACATCATAAAAACCAGCCCACAGCGGCCCCCAACACCCTCCATACACCATCCATTGGCACACAAACGTAGAATTCTCCAGTGAGTGAGTGAGTGTGTGTGTGTGTTCGTTGGTAGTAGCAATTTTTGGGTAGCGCCATTCATGCTATTGCATATAGCCCGATATCGAATATACTAAATATAAAAATCATGATATCGCCAGCGATTTGTTTACATTTTTATTGTTTCCTGTTAGCGCACTAATCCACAACGATATGAACTCGTGTACACTCTCAGATACATATTTATGCGTGTGTGTGTTGATATGACGGCATGAGGCTTATGCATATATGAGCATACATATTTGCAACTAAAAACAAATGCCGCTTCTAGCGCCACAGCCATTTGGCTAAGCCCATGTGTGCGGGTGTGCGGGTGTGAGTGTGCTGAATATTGCAAATATAACAAATACAGAGGCGGTGTTGAAATATTTTTAGGAGGGGATGAGGTCCTAAGCCCTCTATTTCATTGCAAATGTTCTTAAAGCTGAAGTTATTTCGTGTTGAAAGAATACTAGTTTGTCTCATGGTCAAAAAAGGCAAATCCGAGGACTTACTCTAGAATATATTTATTACGATAACACTGAAGATATTAAGGAAGATTGCGTACTATAGTAAGGAAGCAGAGAGGAAATTAAACCTAATTTTAACAGTTTTGCATAAGTAGCGCCCTAGCTGCGTTACCACCACGTCAAAAAATTCTTCGAAGAAACCTGCAAATAGTCTAAAATAAATAGCCGAGTACAAAATTATGGGTCCAACCTAAGTTGTATATGATATCCATAAAAACCGGGTTGTGGTTAAAACCCTAACTATTTATAGCGTTGAATTAAGATGCAATTAGTCCGAGGACTTAACTCATCTATATTGAATTAGAATCTTATCCTGAAGACCTCTGCAATTTTGGAAGTACTTTCATAATCTTGAATGGGCATAATAACCAACTAAGTAGTAAAAAACAGCTTCAGGAAACACAAACATACAAAAACAAGTATGTAGATATATAGCCCTTTCGGAGAAGAGTAAAATTACTGGACTGCACCTTAGAACGCATTTATTGGCGATTACCTTGAGTTCATCAATTATATAAACGATTTAACTCTACTAGGATTACATTGCTTGAGAAGTTCTGTTACTGTTGTCAAGGGTTTTAAGAGAAGATACTGCTGTCAGATAATTACTGAGCCTATGCGGTGGGCTATTAGATGAAGCTGCCTATTTAATTTTTAAAAATTATTATTTCCAAAATTTAAAGGCAATTTCACTGAAGCTTAAGACTCTCCGCTGTCAAAATTATCCAATATTTTTCTGATATCTATCCATTATCACCATTCTTTTCGAATTTGGTCCATATATAAGGTTAGGTTAGGTTTGTCCGGTGGGCCAACAGGCCTCGCATAGACCAGTTATGGTCCTAAGCGATGCCAGATGGAGTCCTGTCACTTATTCCCTGAGTAGTAGTCATCTGTTAGGATGCCAGCGCTTAACGCAAATTTTAAGAGGTGATGGGGCCTTACTAATGATATCTCCTTCACCGTATCGTACCTTGGGGCCCCTAGATACCTGAAGCGTACAAGAGATGATATCTCCTTCACCGTATCGTACCTTGGGGCCCCTAGATACCTGAAGCGTACAAGAGATGCTCCACTGTTTTCTTGGTGCACTGCTCTTGACATTTCCTCCCGATCTGAAAGCCCCATCTTATAGGCGTGCGCTACTACTTGACTGTGACCAGTAAGTATGCTAACCATAGTCCTACAGTCCATTCTACACATAGCTAGTAGGAAACTTGTCTATTTCTGATCCACCGCTTTGTACATGACCTTTGCTGTTTTGTAATCCGGTAGATACTTCCATCGCGCTTTGATTCTCTTCGCCATGCATCTTTCTATATCATCGTACAGACAATGCATGAATTTGCCAATGGCGATCATGTTTTCGGGGGACAGTTGTACACCGATTAGAGGCTAGTTTCGCAGCTATCTATGCTATGAAATATACTGCAGTAGTCCGGCAGTTTGATAGGTAGCTTTATACCAAACACCGGGCAGTATATTCCTGTACCAACTCCATTATCTTCGAGCCATCCGACATTAAACAAGTAAGGAAGGGCTAAGTTCGGTTGTGACAGAACATTTTATACTCTCGCAATTTATTTATTTAATTTTATTAATATAACACACAATTTGACCCACATATTCGTCATATATATGGTATAAATTCCATTGAAAGTTGGAAACCTTAATATTAGGTTAGAAGCACCGAGGTCCTCATGTTCGATATATGGGGCCTTGAAAACCTATGGTCCGCTTTTGGCGATTTTTAGAATGGGGCTGCCACACTATAAATGCAGGATTTATGCAAAGTTCTGTTCCGATATCTTCACTAATTCTAACTTTATATATTGTAAAGTAAACTATTCAGATCGACTTCAAAGTTCTGGTATATAGGAAGCAGGCGTGGTTGTGAACCGATTTGGACTATTTTCACAACATATCATTGGGATGCCAGGAAAATATTACAAACCAAATTTCATTGATATCGGTCGAGTAGTTTTGGAGATTTGGTTTTTGACCCATAATTGGGCGGAGCCACACCCACTTAAAATTTTGTAAACCAATTTGGAGCCCTTCTGTACCTTCTTTATAATGAAATTTAAGGTTTCTGGTGTTTTCCCTTACTGAATTAAAGCATTTTTAGTAATTTTCAATGTAACTTTTATATGGAAGGTAGGCGTGGTTGTTATCCGATTTCCTCCATTTTTGGACTGTATAAGGTAGTACCTAAAAGAAACGATTCTAGAAAGTTTGGTTGATATAGCTCAAGTTGTTTACGAGATATGTACAAAAAACTTAGTAGGGGGCGGGACCACGCCCACTTCTCCAAAATATTGCATCCAAATATGCTTCTCCATAGTGCGTAGTAGTCCTTTGCACCAAATTTGATTTCCGTAGCTTTATTTATGGCTTAGTTATGGCACTTTATGTGTTTTCGGTTTTCGCCATTTTGTGGGCGTGGCAGTGGTCCGATTTGCCCAACCTTCCTATGATGACAAGAAACGACTTTCATCAAGATATCTTAATTAGTAACAACCGTTATGTGAACAAAACTATAATACTCTCTTTGCAACTTTGTTGCGAGAGTATAAAAAGTACTGTTACTAGATCTAAATGAAATATGTTGTAGGATATTACCGAATAAGCGAATGACGTTTAATACTAAACTAAATAATGAGTGATAAACTTGAGTTTGTGGCATTCCACTGGAAATAAGTTTGAACTACACATATCCCCACATGAAAAATATTGACCTCCGCCAGTGTAGAAACCTGTCCGCATATCTATATATACAAACATATTGTGGCATATCGGCAATTGTGTATTAGAGATATTGAAAATGGTGTGCAAATGGTTATTGCCGCACCGTCACTGAACCGATGAACCACTGAACTGTTGAGCCGCTTTTACGAACATATGCACACATTCATTTACATACATATAACTCTAGTGCTTATGAATGAATATATTGATACCAAGCGTTGGGTGGCGAGTCCAACTTGAAAGTGGCGCTGTAAAGAGATGGCCGATATTGACACCAGCAAGCCGCCGATACTATACAAAATATTCTATGAAATCTTGCTACATAACTTCATATATATTATCATAAATACATATTTATGTATGTATGCATGTAAGCCTGTATGTATGTAAGCCTGTATGTATGTTCGCTTGTGCGCTTGCATGTAAGCCATTGCAATTTGTTTGTTATATCTGCTAACCGCAATAAAGGGCAATTTTCGAAATACTACTCTGTAGCCAGTCAACACAGTGCGGACACGGCATATTGCATTTGTTTCGTTTTGTTTTTGTTGTTATTGTAATTTTCGTTATCAAGTATTTTCGGTAGTTTTGAGATTGCTATTATTTTTATTAGGCGCGCGCTAGCTGTAAGCACGGCACGCGCAATTTGCAAAAAACAAAAAACAACAACAAATATAATAACAATAACAATAAAACGCCTACCAAAGCTAGCAGAGTTTGCAAAATTATATCTGTGGATTAGTCAAGCGGGAGTGTATATATGTATCAAAAATATATACTACATGTATATATGTATATATTTAGATATAGCTAATCATCGCCCCTTCAAAGTTTATTTGAAGAATTTACGTGAGCAATTTTATTTGCGAAATATTTCCGCTTGACACGTGCCATCCAGCGCACTTGGTAGCGTATTAGCCAAATGCTGCTTAGACCTATTTATATTTCGCATTTACTTAGCCAGCTAAGTTTGCATTCTCTTCAGCCCACAAAACACTAGAAAATTGCTCGTTTAAACATTTGTGTAATCGATATGGCAATAAAAATAATGCAACATGCAACAAGGGGCGCATTTAATTGTGCAACGAACTTAATATATAAATAAATATATTCAGCTGAAGAACGTTGAACGTTGAATGAACTTGAAGTGGTTCGAGAGATAAAAGAAAGAAAGAGAAAAAGCCTGGCCGAGAACTGATCTTCCTCATTTCCAGTATTTTGGCATCTGTAGAACTATTTGAGGCATGTTTCAAAGTGATTAGATCTCAAAACCACAAACAAATCATTAAAAATTATTTTTTCTTATAGGAAATTTTCAAGTGGCAACATCAGAAAGTATTTTTTAATACAAATCCGTATATTATTAACACAGTTACAGTTAGGTGGCAACTACAAAAATTATAAGTTTACAAGCTTGGATACTATAGAATTATTATAGAATATTATTATACTTCCTCAATTATAAAATTAAAAATATTAATTTAATACTGGTGGCAACCTCTTTTTATTTATTTTATACATTTTTTTCTTATTTAGACGATCTGTAGTATGAAGATTCGAGTAAAATATAACTGATATGTATTTTTTTATTACAACCACAATAAGAGTGAAGGGACTTACCCTAGAATATGTATTAGTTATTTTCTCAACTTGTGCCAGGGGAACTCGACCTATTGCAGACCAGAGTTTGCTTTGAGATTTCGATTAAGGTAGCTCGCTAATAATTCAACAACGTGGTTCCACTTTATTTGTTCGCTGACGAAGATTATTTACAGTAGCAGAATAAACAATATGTTCATAGATGTAGCAGTCCGAGTAAGAGGGAACTTATTCGAATATTTTCGAGAATTTGATTAACCGCCATAGGATTTTTTTACGATACCTTCATATTTCTCAACTCGGATATCGGAAGGATTCCTGTTTCTATTTCCACTTATAATGGACCCCACCCTCGGTATTCGAACTTCGCTGATGAAAACATTTTCCAACTTCGACTTATTAGATAAAGAAACTAACCAAATATGACAAAAAAACAATACTGTTTACTATTTTCTATTTTCTATTCCGTAAACCCTTCTGTACCTCATATTTTATAATTTTTTAACAACCTTCGCCTGAATGTAGGCAACATTTCTTTAACTACGACTTGCAGTTGCAACTCTTTGTCCTCGGGAAAGCTATAAAAAGTTATGTTTATGAAGTAAAATCAAACAGGACCACAGTAGACTTGGAGAAAGTATTTATATAGTTATTTTTCGAAACATTTCATCTCCTGCGCCTAAGGTTAGGCAACAATTTTGTTTTTGGTCATTTAAATGTGTTTTTTTTTTATTGAAATAGGTCGCTAATTAACGGTTCCAGATATTGATGAAGCTCTCTTAGAATTCAGAATACATATAAGTATACTCACCTCAGCTTTCATCCTGAATGTAGGCAACATTGCTATAACCTAACCTTGCGTTTGCAACTCTGTGTCATCGGGAAAGCTATACAAATTATGTTTTTTTAAGTAAAATCAGATCAAAAGGAACACAGAAGATTTGGAGAAAGTATCTATATAATTATTTTTCGAAAGCATTTCACCTCATACGCCTAAGTTTAGGCAACTATTTTGGGATTACTCATGCAAATCTGTTTTTTTTATTAATTGGTCGCTAACTAACGGTACCAGAAATTGGCGAAGCCCTCTTAGAATTCAAAATACATATATACTCACCTCAGCTTTTATCAAATCCACTCATTTTCACAAAATTAAAAAGTCTTGTGTGTTATTTTTTTCATTTAAATTTTTCTCTGTGTATTTGTGTATATATATTCATTTATATTTATTATACCTGTTTATATCTTTTGAACTTAGTCTAAATCAATTTTTACACATTTATCAATATTGTTTTGTTTTCTCTATATATATATAGTAAGCCCGTATGTTAATGTACTTTTTATTTCATTACTAATAAATTACTTACAACTCTAACTGTTACATAAATACATAATAATTAATTACACATATAAACTACATACAAAGTGATATATTTATATATATATACTAAATAAGTTGTTTTTTTTTGCAACATAGTTGCCACATTTTAACTTTAAATTATTCAGAGCCTTTGCAGTGATTTGAGGTTTTTGAAAACTGATTTTGAAAAATTTTGAAAAAAAATGAATTTGCAACAAATCACTGCAAAAAGTTTTTTTTGTTTTTGGTTTTTTTGATTTGATTTCCTGTCAACTGCTGTTGTTGTGTTGTTTACTTTATTATTTTTCAAATATTTTGATTTATTTTTATGTTTTTTTTTGGTTTTTTTATGCTTCAAAATTCATATTCAAAATTGTTTTTTATTTATTTTTTTTTTTTGTAATTTCTCTTAATTTTTTTTTTTATTTCTTTTAATTTTTTAATTATTTCTTTATTTTTTTTTTATTTTTTTTTTTAATTTCTTGCATTTTTCTTCTTACAATTTATATGCTCTTCTTAGCGCTTTTTAGTGTAATATCACAAATTTATATTTTTTCTTCGCATTTTTATTTTTTTCTTTGATTTTTCTTTCTTTACAATTATCTCCTAGTTTTTTCTCTTAACATAGCCTTTGAAAATCTTTTGCAAGCTAAAATAAATATTTACAATTAAATTAAAATTAATTTATTTTCATAATTTACATTAATAGGAAACGAGTGCTTTGCATAGATTTACAAAAACAAAAATATTTTTTTTTAATTTTTTTAATTTTAAATTTTAATTAAATTTTTTTTTATAAATTCATTTATTTTCATTATAAATATGCTCCTCTGTGATTCACTTACTTACATACATATTTATATATATATACATATATGTATGTACGTATGTATATATGCTTCTTTTTTTGTTTTATTTTCTCCCATGAATATGAATTTCATTTCAATTTTTATTATTGCACAATTTGGTAAATCCTATTTTCTATTTCGATTTCATTTTAATTAAAATTTCGCACGCAGCATAGCTGCACACATATACATACATATGTATTACATTTACAGTTATAATATGTATGTGCCAGCGTAGATATGCTTGTGTATAAAATTACTTTCATGTACACCGTTATTATTTTTTTTCGCTTCACATTTATTACATACAAATTGATTATGCTTTGACCCCACACATTTACTGTTATTCAATTTAATTTCTTTTTTTATTATTTATAAACAATTTTTTATTAACTTTTTCTGAAATTGTATTTATGCTATAAAATCGGTTTACGACTGAAATCTATAATTTGCCAATATTTATACGCTTTTTATTATTTTTTGTTAAGAAATTTTTGTATTGTTGGCCGGTTTTAGTTGTTTGGCGTTGCACGGTTGGTTACCGTTATCATTGTATTTGCCAATAATTCTTTTGTAACCTAACTGGAAATATTTTATTATAGATACTGCATCTGTTTTCTGATTGTTTTGCTTAAATTCTGCTCCAGCATAGTATTTGAGAATTATTTTTATGTTTTCAATTATTTCTCATGTATTTACATCTTTGTATATATTGAAAGAAAAGTAGTGCTATTTAAGGAGCAATGCTTCAAAAACGAAATGAACTATTAATCGCAACACACATACTCATCTAAACATATATTGATGTATATATATACATATGTATATATGATAGATATGTACTCCCGGCTACTATTAGCACACACGCAATAAAACAATAAAAAACTACAAAAGCACCAAATGTAGAGAGAAAAATGAGGCCATTAAAAATCGTCAATAAAACTACTAAATGTTAAAGAGTTCGCTTGTACATGCAGCAAATGAAAATGAAATTGAAAAATGAATGAATGAAGATATAGGCGAGTGAACGGATTGTACGGACAGCGCACCTGACTACTCTAACACTGTTGTTTTTATTATTGTTGTTGTTGACTGTCGAAATAACGTACGAAGAAAAACATTTAGACATTCACTTCTTTAAAAAATTGTTGTTATTTTTGCAATATGAGGATTAGCTATTGCATTAGATCAATCAATATACATATGTATATATAAATTCACACATACATACATATGTATCACATATATATTTGTATATCATTTTTTTCTCTGTAGCAACAATAATCGCAATATAATTTTCAATTTTGCAGAAGCGCATTTTTTCACTTTGTTCCTATTGTTTTTTTATTTTCTCTCGCCTTTGTTTGTGCTGCTGCTTGTTTAAACAAAAAAATATTATTATTTTTTATTATTATTTTCCTTTTCAAATGCCAGCAGTAAAAATGTATTTTATGACTGTTCTTATTGGCCATTACGGCATCAGTCATCTTTTACTGAGGCAGTGCATATACATACATATGTATATATATGCCAAAAGACAGTGAACCCTCCTTGCAATGAACTAGTTCATTTTGCTTTCGAAGCAGCCGCCTAAGCGCTATGCTGAGATCATTACTAAGCGATATAAATATGCTTTAGTTGCTTAGCACCACCAAATACATATATATATATACATTTATATACTCGTATATACATTTGTATATATTTATTTTATTTATTTTTGTTTTTTTTTTCAAACACATGAACTACTCACAGTATCACTTTAGTACATAAATACATACATATTTACATTGATATAGATACATACATACATATATGCATATCACTTACGCTTACGTACTGCTCGCAAATGTCAAAAAAGCAGCAAAAACAACAAAACTTTAGCGCCAACATAATACCTGGATGCACATATATACACATACATATGTATAAATATTCTCAAGACACGGCAGTAAGGAGAACCATTTTTGCTTAATTTTCTCGGATTTTTTGAGTTTTGCCAGCCACTAGTTAACTGGTGTTCTAACTAGTTACTGCAAATTCATTGTTTTCTGCATGTAGCCAGCTTTACTAAGTTTGGACTGCAATGGTCTCACTACTCATAGCCGTCTTTGCAGCCACTCATCTGTAAAGAGTAAAGATAAAAAGATAATGGTGAGTGGGGGTGATGGGGAAAAATGCATAATTATATGTAATTAATATGCTATCTATATATGTAATGAGTATATAAATGAATATGTATCTTAGCAAAATATGATTAAATGTTTAGTTGAGCAAAGAGTTTATGGGAATTAAAATTATTGGAATATTCTTAATCTATAAGTATGTGTTATTAGAAGGTAGGCATCTGATGTTTACTTAAATGAGGAAAGTCCAAAAAAGTGATAAAAAAATGGAATTAACCCTATAGAAATTAGTAAAACCGACATAAAATTAAAATTTTCAAAATTTGGGAGTCGAAAAGACTCTTGAATAAGAAGCCCAACGGTTAAAACTCGCATAAAAATTTAGAAAAAATTATTGTTGTACGAATTTATAGATAAATTTAACCCTCTAATGATCTTTAAAACTATTTTTATTCGTAAAAAATTTTAGAAATATTTTTTGTAATTAAAAAAAAATCTTTTACGAATTTGACCCTCGTAAAGCTTAATAAACTAACTAAAGAGATTTCCTAGTGTACTGTGTGTTAAGCAAGCTTTTCTGTAGTCTATTATAGGTATAGGTTATGAGTGTAGTATTGGAACACTTACATACTTTACGGCACGATTCCGGAAGGTTTCCTGCTCCATATCCCGTATTTTATGTGTCAGCATATGTTGTTTGAGGTTGCCCTGTTGAAGATAAGAAAAACAACAAATTTAAAATGTTTAATGATATAGAAGTGATATTATAAACAAACTTATTTCGAAGAATTTTTTATAATAAAATGTAGTTCGAATTTTTCCTATTTCAACGTTTTAGAAAAGAATTATTATTTTGTTTTTAATAACAACTTTTTTTTTATTATATTTAATTATTTCGTTTTTAATATATACATTATTTACTCAAATTTTATTTTCTTCCTAACGCTTTCAAACATATTTTTGAATAAAATTTAAAATTTAAAAATTATTATTTTTTTAATTTTCATATATATTTTAAGTTTCAATTTTTGTTAACTTCGAATTTTAACTTCGAAATTTCGAACTCAAAAAGTAAATTAATATTTTTTAATTTTCAAATAAAAAAATAAATTAATTTTTTGCATTTTATTCCAAATTTATTTTTTTAACTTCGAATTCCAACTTCGAAATTTCGAACTCAAAAATTAAGTTATTATGTTGTTTAATTTTCATATGCATTATATTCAAAATTTATTTTTTTAACTTCGAATCCCAACTTCGAAATTTCGAACTCAAAAAACATTATTTTCTAATTTTCAAATAAATTTTTTTTACATTTTACTTTTTATTATTATTATTTTTTTCAACTTCGAATTTTAACTTCGAAATTTCGAACTCAAAAAGTTAATTTTTTTTTTTAATTTTAAAATATTTTTTATAATTAATTTATTTTTTAACTTCGAATTTTCAAACTTACCTTTGTGGTAAAACCGCGATCACAGATGTTACACTTGAACGGCCGCTCCTTGGTATGGCTGCGATAGTGTATTTCTAGAGCTGAGTGACAGGGGAATGTTTTGAAACAGATGCCGCAGGTGGTGCTACCTCGCACGCCTACAAAGCGAAATTTTTTCGCAAAAGAAGAATATTGGAAACGCATTAAAGTCGTGTCTAAAGTCATGTAATATTTTCAATTTCTACACAAATCAAGTGAAAACTACTTTTATTTAATTAAAAAGCTGCAGTTAATTGATAAAATTTTATGGCTGCGCATGCGCAACAGACCATAACACAATCGCATATTTATGATATTAAAGAAATATTTATGAAAAAAATGAAAGCCAAAGTAGAAACTAGATACTACAACAATAAATTATATACTTATGTATATGTAGGTCTATGCAAACTCACCGGAAAGTGCAAGCGGATTGAACGGTGCCGCCGGCATTACCGATTGCGCAATCGTATTCATGGCGGAGCACATCGTTTGCGCTGTGGCCGGCGGGAAGAGCGGCAAATTCGGGAACATGCCGAAGGGGGGACGCGCAGCGACCAATGGATTTGGTGGTTGTGGTCCTTGTGGTGGCATAGCGCCTGTAGGTTGTTGTTGTTGCGCTGCTGCAGCTGCTGCTGCCGCCGCGGCGGCTTGATGTTGTTGTTGCAGGTGATGGGCGAGATGCGGCGATGGTGGCAATGACAGCTGATGCGGTGAGTGTGCTGACGCATGTGAGTCTTGCTGTTGTTGCTGATGCTGTTGGCGTAATTGATGCTGATGCGCCGCATGTTCTTGCTTGATTTGATGTTCGCGACGCAACTGCTCGGCGTGCATAGCGACGGCATGTTGTTGCAATTGTTGGTGATGATGTTGCGCTTGTGCTTGCGCATGCGCTGCTGCCGCTGCGACCGCTTGCTGCTGCATCAGCTGTTGATGCTGCTGTTGCAGGTGATGGTGCAACACTGGGGGCAGGCAATCGACTGCCGATGTTGGCATCAAGGGAGAGGTGAGTGTAGCAGCAGGACTTGATTGTGGCTTCTGCGCGGCCGTCGGGTTTGGACTGCGCGTTATGCTGCTATTGGCGCTGCTGTTGCGCGGCGGTGATGTGGGCGACTTGCGTCCAGCGGACTGCGCCGCCGACGTCGGTGCTGGTGAGTGCGAACTGCTTTTGGCGTGCGTTGGCATGGCGCGCGGCGTGAGATCAAGTGCACCTTGCGATGCCTCCGACATGGAACGCGCTGGTGAACTGGTGCGCGTGGAGCATTGACGCGGCGCGGAGCTCGGGCTAGTTGGCGCCGAGTTGACGGAATTGGCATTGCTGGCGGTCGAATGCGGACGAGGTGTGGTATTCACAACACCGGTAGCATCGATACGCAGCTTTTGCTCGAAGAGCAGACCTTTGAAGTCATCACTGGATCTCGGCCGATCTCCCACATCCAAGTCATGCGCACTGGACATGTGTTCGGACGACATGTCATCGTCATAGTCATCGCCGCAATCGATATTCTCATCCATATCACCTTGCGATGACTCCGAACCCAGTCCGTTGTGTGGTCCTAAATGACCCATGGCAGCGCCAGCGCCTGGCATGGCGCCGAAGTGGAAAGCCGCTGCTGCAAAGGGGTTCATGAAAGCGCCCGGCATCATCGATGGTGGGGGATCACGTATTTCGGCAGCTTGTATCTGTTCGGGTGTCAAATCGGTTGGTTCACCGGTATGCAGACGTATATGTTGTTGCAATACTAAAGCATTCGAGTATTTCTTATGACAAACGGGACATTGGTGGAAATTGCGCATGGGTGGCCGTATCTTATGCACAGCCATGTGAGTCTTCAGATTGCCTTTTGTAGTGAAGGCGCGTCCGCAGATACGACACTTGAAGGGCCGTTCGCCCGTGTGTGTGCGATAATGCATCTGCAAAGCGCTCTTGCACGATAGCACACGATCACATACGACGCATTGGTTGGGGTCGGTCAGTTTCTTGTTCTTCATAAGTTCCTTGAGTTTCAATGTCTCCGAAGTATTCGAAACTTCGATGAAATTCTCCCATGAGTTGTCATTGCTGTGTGGGCGTGGCAGTAGCGCCATCTCATGTTTGATTGGATTGAAGAATGGCGAACGCTGTAGATGCGCAGGCGAGCGTATGGGCGAGTGATGTTCAGGTGAGAGATTTTTGGTAAAGTTCAGTGGAAAGCGCTCCGCAAAAAAGTCATCGCGATGATGCAAAGATGGCGGCAGCTGTCCTGGTGTAGGCAGATGATCGAAATGATTGTTGAGGCCGGGTGATGGATGCGGATGCATACTGATGGGCGGTTGTGCTGGCTGCACGACAGGTGGCAACGCCAACGTCTTTGAGGTGGGTGTTGGTGGTGTGAATGGCGCGCTGGCGGACGTTTGTGTTGGAGTTGAGGCATTCGCGCGCACTGGGGATGGTGCCAACGGAGCAGTTGGTGTCTCCGCACGCTCCATCTCTTCATCTGGTGAATCCGTGTCGATCCTTTCTTCTTTAATTTTGATACCTAATGACGATGTTGTAACTTCCGGTGTTTCTGCGACCGCCGGTTCAGTGGTTTCTGCAACGGAAGTCGTTTGTTTTTCCGTTTCATCTTCCTCTTTCTCCTCCATAATTTCAGTCTTCACTTGCAACTCCGGGGAGTTGGATGCCGATGACTTACGCAAATCGGTAGGTAAATCTTGATTATGCTCTTTGGGTGGAGACTGCGCTGTAGGTGCTTCGGCGCGTGACTCGCTAACAGCACTGGACATTTGTGGAAAGAATGGATGCGGGAATCCAGCATTGCCTAATGACTTCAACAACTCCATCGGTGGCCGATACAGTCCTGATAAGCCGGGGAAAGCAGCGCTTGGTGGGAACGGCAGCGGCAATGATACTGGCGGCATCTGTTGTGGCATTTGCTGTGGCAGCGCTGACGGTGTATGTGAGGGCGAGCTATCCGGTGACATTTGGTCCAACAGCGGTGGGTGAAATTTATCCAAGTGCTCGGGTATAGGCGTGGCATTCATCGGCACATGCGGGAACTTGTGCGCGTGCCGCTGGAAGTGCACCTTCAGATTACCTTTGGTGGTGAAACGACTGCCACAGACATTGCACTTGAACGGCCGCTCACCGGTATGTGAACGTATGTGTATTTGAAGCGCTGAGTCCGAGCCGAACACCTTACCGCAGTAGCGGCAGCGATGCTTGAAGAACGGTTCATTGCGATTCTTACCATCGCCATTCTTATCGCGGAACGCAAACTCATCAGCCATATTGTTGGCCAATATGCCCTGTGAGGCGGAGTCGAGCACCTCTTGCGCGCGCTTCTGCAGCATCTCCAGTGAGTTTGGTTCAGGCAGATCATCGTGATTGGTAATTATGCTCGAGGCGAGATCAGTACCATAGGGCAGTGGCATATTTTCCATTTCCTTCAGTTTGCTCAACGCATCCATACCGGTGGGCATTTGGGGTTCGCTCAAACGTGACGCGCTCATGTGTGATGCCTCGACGCTCATGCGTCTACTGGCCACCGCGGCAAAAGCATCAGTGTCATCTTCGCGTTTGCGCTTCAGTGACTCAGTACCGCTGGTGTCAGCTACCTGCTCAGCATTGGTAGCAGCTTCATCGCGCAACGGCACGCCCGCATTGATGAGATGTTGACGCGCTTTAGCCTCGGCCATGCGCGCCTCCGCCTTCTGACGCAACTCCATTTCCGCAATGCGTTCCTCCTCTTCATATGTATCTTCCTCGCCGTCTTCACGCTCTTCCTCCAACTCATCAGCATCGCCAACTTCACCATCACTCGCACCTTTCGGCTGATTCAATGCCAATTGCGATTGCAATTGTTGAATGAGTTGTATTTGAAAGAGTTGTTGTTGCTGCAAATTGAAGAGCGCTTGCTGCAGAAAGGCCAACTGTTTCATGGCCGCATCATTATCACCGCCCTGTGCGCCATTCGCTATCGTCTTGGCGGCGAATTGCGCAATTGCCATTTGCATATTTTGTATGGCTTCCAGATTGACTGGCGCAGCGCCGAAAGCGGCTTGTGGCAAACCGGCAGCGGCGGCGGCAGCAAGCGCGCTCGCTGCTGTGGGCGTAAGCGCTGCGGCAGCGCTCTTTGCTAATTCATCTGCTTCGCTCGCGGCCGCTGCGTCGCTGGCATCCATACCGCTGGGCTTTCTTAACGCTGCGCTAGCCGCCGCTAATTCTTCGGCGCGCTGCTTTACAGCCAACTCTTCGGCAGTTTGTTGATCTTCATCTTCAGCTTCCTCATCCAATTCCTTATTCTCTACCGCGCGCTGCTTTGCCAACGTACCAGCCGTGGCATTAAGCATTGTGTCCTCCTCCTCACCCTCCTCCGTATCCATCGGTGTGGGCGTACCAAATTTGTTATTGTTAGTCACAACAACACCAGCCGCACTATCTAGCGGATATGCCGACGCTGTCGCATCGCTAAGCTGTTTCAACTGTAGTAGGCGCTCAACGGGTGTTGTGCCGCGCGCTTGTTCTGCTAGTCGCGTCGGTGAAACACCGGACATTATAACATTATTGCTATTGCTGTTGCTTGTGTTGTTGTGATTGTGATCTTCGGTCGCCTCACTGATTGTTGTAGCTGTTGTTGTGTTGCTTTCAAGCGCATCCGCTGCGCTTTGCACTTGTGCCGCAACGGACAAATCATTGCCAATTGCGCTGTGTGCCGCAAGCGTAACTGTGGGCATTGTTATTGTGCTGCTTGCTGTTGTTGTTGCTGTTTCTGTATTGTTCGCCACTTCTTCTTGGCTTCTGGCAATGGGCGAGCAGCAAGCACCATTCTCCTCCTGATCGCTGGTCTCATCTGCGGATGCAGCGTGAAAATAACGTTGAAAAGTCGTAAAAATGAGAGAAAAAGAAAAGGCAAAAACAGTTAAATCTCAAATAGAAGAATCGAAAATAATATATATATTATATATACATGTATACAAGCGCGCTGTGGCGAACTATGTTAAAGCAGGTGTAAATGAGTGTCCCCACGGATATAAAACCTAACAAGCTGGAAAATGAGGTCCCTCAGCGTGCAGCATCGGCAAGACGAAAAGCTTTAAAACAGTCTATTGCCACTGGGAGCTAATGCTACTACTGCTGCTACTACTTGCCACCGCGTCACAACTACTGGCGCATCTCTTTGACTTCGCAGTAAGCGCGATCAATGCTGCCAAGCCATTAGCTGAGCGCTTCACTAGCCAAGAGTTAACAAAGCGTTTGCAAGCAATTCAGTTTCTTGCCCATTTAATGAAGTAGCTGCAGTATTTTGTTGCATATAAGAAACTGCAGAAAGAGTTGGTTTTCTTTTCAAAGAAAATTACTTCTTGTTTTACTTGTCATAATCGTGCCATATTTATTTATTTATACATTTAATAAATTGTTTTGTGTTTTCTTGTCACTGCCACCGTTAATTGAATATAAGCCACAGTTAGCAATGCGCGCTGTGACTTTAAGCGGTGATTCTTATGAATCTCGAACAAGTATTGATGATCATGGGAATGTTGGGAATGCTGGTGAGGAAGCAACAGTGGTTTGAGAATGGGAAAATTTAAGTAAAAAAATAAAAAAAAATCGTTTAGAAAAGATATGAATTAAAAAAAAAATACTAATTTCATAAAATGATAGAATAAATATTTATAATAAAATTAATAAAAAATGTAAATTAAAAAAATAAAATTATTATTTTTTTATTTAATATTTTCTTATTGTTTGTATTTAATTAATATTTTTTTTTTTACTTTTTATATAACAAATAAATAATAAAAATATTATTTTTTTTTATTAAAAACCCACTGTATTTTACCAATAACTTATTTTCCAACTCCATCAATTTTTGTTACCCAGAATATATCTCCTCAGAAGCAGAAAAAAATATCAGCTACTTCTATTTAAGTTATTTATTTATTTATTTATGTACGCTTGCTTGCGCGCTCATAGCATTTGGTGTGACCATACACCTGTTTGCTAACCCGCTAAGCCACTTGCTTGCTGCTGTCAAGCGGTAGCTGCCACCAGCGCGTTGGCTCGTTGCTACACCTATCCTAGCCGCCTAGCTGCTGCTGCTGCTGCAAGCATGTTTGTCGCGCAGATTTGGCATTCGGCATGCGGTTGCAAGCACATTTCATAGCGCATAACCGGCATACAGCGTGATCGCGCCATAATCGCATAAAAATCTTTCACTAATCCGAGTGGCTGGCGGCGGTTAGTTAGTTAGCTTATGTAGAAGGCGAAGTCGAAGTAAAAAAAGTCTAGCAAGTAAACTAAAGATAGCAAAAGTTGTTGTTTGTTGCATATATATAAACTTATAACTCAATTGACAGCAATGTAGGCGCTTGCCACAACTGTTACTTATTGCTGCAGTAGTCTGTATGTGTTTTACTTGGAAGGCACACATACATACATACATATTTAATGCAGACATATGTATGTAAATTAAATTTCCGATAGAATATGAAACGGTCGCAGCTTCTTTATTAAGCAAATTTTGAACTCATATGAATAAAAAAAGTCTAAAAATTCAATTTAATTACGCTAATCCTTGAACTGTTTGTTTTTTGGTTTATCTATGTATTATTGTTTTGAAAAAAAAAATCTAAATTTTTATTAATTTTTCTTTACTTTCAAGCAACTTTAAAAAAATGTCCTACGCCAATATTTTTAACGGTCATAAAATTCGCAATGATTTATGTATTTTTTAAAAGCTTCATTTTATCATCCCTTCATTAACCGGCCATAAGAATAATTGATACTTTATATTTTTATATGCTGTTTTAATAGAATGCAAATATTGACCTTCAAAATGTGCTAGAAGAAATCGACTTTTATGAACTTTGAAAGAAAAATGGACAGTTATTATTTTATTTCATTTTATTTTATTTTATTTTATTTTATTTTATTTTATTTTATTTTATTTTATTTTATTTTATTTTATTTTATTTTATTTTATTTTATTTTATTTTATTTTATTTTATTTTATTTTATTTTATTTTATTTTATTTTATTTTATTTTATTTTATTTTATTTTATTTTATTTTATTTTATTTTATTTTATTTTATTTTATTTTATTTTATTTTATTTTATTTTATTTTATTTTATTTTATTTTATTTTATTTTATTTTATTTTATTTTATTTTATTTTATTTTATTTTATTTTATTTTATTTTATTTTATTTTATTTTATTTTATTTTGTTTTATTTCATTTAATTTAATTTTATTTTATTTTATTTTATTTTATTTTATTTTTCTAATTTGTTTTCTCTAAAATTCATGACCACCCTTTACCTTAATTTGCTATATATTTCAATTTGCATTATACGCTGAAGTCTAACAGCTACCAAATACGGCATAAACGTTATTTGCCATAATTTTCATTTTAAAATACTTAAATGTTCTTTCACGAAAAAATTGCTTTTAAATTTTATTGAACTTTGAGCACGTTAAAGTGTCACCATACATTTGAGAAGCACACATGTATGTTTGTATGCAACTAAAGAAGGCAGTACATAACAGCTTATATGCATATTAATAACAGTTGCACTCAGCAGACGCAAGACACTTTGGTACTGTCGAGCGCAATATATGGAAAATATATTTTTAAAATCAGACTATTTGTGCAAATAAAAATTGGCTGTTAATGTGCAAATGATGCAAATACGCTTAAGAATTGAAATTATAATGTTTTTAAATTATTTTTAATTTATTTGAAGTTGAATTTTTGAAACGCCGCCGCCGCCGTCGCCGCCACCGCAGCAAGCGTGTGAACTCGTGTGACTAAATACCTGTATGGTGAGTGGATATGATTTCTCAGTAAAAAAAGCGAACAAATATAAAAAATAAAAATTTCAGGCAGTGGTCTCAACTCAGCTGTTCCCAAACAGGTTCATTGCAGATTTTTTTCTGCTAATTTTCCAATTTTTTTTCTACAGCTATTTAATTTAATTAGCACTTCTTTTGTTCGTTATTTGTTTGGCAATAATTAAATAAAAAATTTTAAAGCGCAAATCCGACTAGTTAACCAAGTATGCAGTAGCTGTCCCGCAACTACAAGATCGTTCGCAATCGCTGCAGCTTTAATGCGCTCCATTGACGCGCTCGTTTCGGGCGATCTTTATTGCTGATTTTCACTTCCTTTTACCGGTAACAAGTGTTCTTACTAATTCCACATAGCCTGCACATCTCGAAGATCACTGATCTTCATTGGCAATTAGTTGTTTTTATCGTTGCACTCCAGCTGCCTTATACTTGATTCATTCGTTAGTTAAGTTTTTAGTGGCTAGATTAGCATCAGTTGCGGACATTTTGTCATTAAAACATTAGAAGTACATTAGAAATGTGTTTTCTGTAACATTTTGTGATTGCTTTTGTTGTACTAAATAGTTATCGCCTTATTTTCGGTGATCAAGTCGAATGATCGCTAAAAATTAGTGATAGATAGCTACTGAGATTAGTGGTGTAATTAGAAGTAGTGGTCCGAAATTATTTTCGGTTGATTTAATTTGTTTTGTTTGGATTCAAAACAGTTTTTTTATTAAATTTTTTTTTTTTCTCAAATTAAAAAAAAATTTTTTTAAATATTATTTTTGAATGTTTTTTTTCAAAAAAATTTTTTTTTTTTAAATCTATTTCAAATTATATTCTGATGACTAAGTACTGTTTCTCTTCTGTGTTCATACTCTATTCACTTATTTAAACCCGTATATGAATGTATCCACTTTTCTCAAGTCCTGACAGTATTTCGCCACCTTATTAGCTATTTAGTATGCTAAGACTGCTAGACTGTAAACAACTGTGCAATACAACTCATTAACCTCTCATATTTTCATATTCTAAATGTGCTAAACACAAATATGACGCATTTACTAGTTGAATATGCAAATGCGAAATGATTTATGAGGAAGGTTACTATATGGAAATATATAGTTATGCATAAATTTTGCACTAGACATTTGCTTTTATTATAGCATTTGTGCTATAATTATGCGTTGAGAACAATACAACACATTTTGCATGCAACGAACGGCCTCTATAGGACGATCATATTCATATATAAACGTATTTATAATTATAATTGCAACAATTTCGCATATTTATATATTTTCGCTATGTGTGAGTATGTATGTACACCTAAATAAGTACAATAAAAATGCAATTAGTTCACTTTAACATATTTCAAATGCAAATGCAGAAATTTTGCTATGCGCCAAGGCATGCAATATACCTACATGTGTATGTACATTCATTATATAGATGGGTATATAAGTATGTCTAACACTCGCATGTGTAAATTAGCTATTTTTGATGGAATGATTAAATCGTGGCGGCGAGACCTTTGTGTGATGGAGTGGGTTTATAGCGGCGGTACAGTGCACAGATATGTATATGTACATATATGTAAATATAGATATATGTATGTATGTATGTATATAAAAATATATGCAAATGATCGCTGTAAAATTGTAAAACAGTTTGAGTGATCGTATAGTAGCATATGGTTTGCTATTTTAATGATATTTGTATGTTTAATAATATTTTTATATTTTTTATTATTAAGTCTATATTTCAATTTTTATTATTAAAATGGCAAAATTTATATTTTTTAAATAAAAAGTTTTTTATAACCAAAATTTTTCTTCTTTTCTTTTATATCCAAAAATGTTTTCTTCAACTAATTTTAAAATAATTTTTTTGCTTAGTACTTTAAATTTGCCACAAGCTTCCCTACAATACTAAACATTGGTGTTTATTCAGCCGTTAAAAAAACAACAGTCATTAATTACAAGCTTTAGCGGCACCAAAACGGAATTAAAAAGAAAACATATAGACAGATACTTTGATTTATTAATGAATAAATAATTTCACTTCTAGTGGAATTATTGTCTTGTTGATAGAAAAATTGACGCAAAGAAAATTTATAGATGTCTAAAATGGGTATGGTAGGAGTGAAAAGCGTTGAAGGGGGATATTTTTTGATATTTTAAATAACTTTTTAAACAAAAAATTATAAAAAATTGTACATATTTTTTTTAATTATTCAAAAATGATATTTTACTTTAAAAATACGAAAATGAATACCTCAAACAATTCATAATTACTCATATAACTTAACAAAAAAAAAAAATACTTACAATGAAAATAAGTTAAAAAAAAAATAAAGTGAACTACTAAATTTACAAAACAAGCGCACAACAATAAAAATAGCAATGTAATGCGTTTGTTTGCTACTTAAATAAATTTGGAACGTGAGATCCACTTTCACAAGCCGAAAAGCAATTTGTATGCGAAATTGTTGATAGCAAGCAAATGTGACTAACGACAAAATGTAGTTATGTATATTTGAGTAAGTGCACGATTCCTAGGTATTTACATAATACAGTATGTATTACAAGTCTTGTTGAACTTTAGCAATTTTATCTTAATTTAATTATTGGCCAAATGTGCTTTAAACAGCATTTAGTTGGCTATTAAGGGCAATAAAATGGAAAAACTAAAATCAAATAGCTTTGGAAAAAATAATATAAAAAATTAAATTTCGAAAATTGGTAATTTAAATGAAATGAATGTGCGAATTAAATAATTAATTGTTGCAAATCATTTATTTATTTTTTGTATTTTTTATTTTAATTTTTGTTTAACGCTTTGGCTTACATAGTTGAATTTATGTATGTATATAGTGTATAGTGCATGTATAGAGTTTGATATATATACATAAATATATACTGAGTCAAATTTTTATTGCTTAGTATGACAAATTAATGGCCTGACTTACTTACAGTGGTGGCCATATCATTTGCAACTGGAACGCGATTTTAGAAAAAGTATATATATCTTACGATTAAACTTTGCAGACTGTTGATTGAAATTGAAATTATATTAATTTGGTGTTTTTACTATTATTTAACGTTTATAAAAACAAATATTTTCATTATTTAAAAAAATACAGGTACCATTTTGATTTCATCTCTAAAATTACGTAGACAAAACATATGCAACTTTTTAGAAACAAAGGTAAAAAATATGTTTTGCTAATATTTTGTTGCAATTACAATGATTTTTCATCAATTCACGACATTTCCTTGGCATTGAGCCAATTAAATTGTCCAAGATTTTCATCGGAATCGATTTTCAGGCTTCTTGAAGTCTATTAAGTAGTTCATCGCAATTTTCAATGATAGTCCTTTCTATACGCCTGTTAATCGGATTTTACAAGTTCTCAATAGGGTTCAGTTCTGGAGCCATTCCAAAACATTCACAATATTGGCTTAAATACAAGATTTGGTATATTTAGACGTGTCCTTTCGGTCATTTTCCTATTCAAAGATTCAACACAATGGCATTTCCCGCTCAGAGTTGGACAAAATTATACTTTTATGGTTTTATGGCTAGAGATGAAATCAAAATGGTACCTGTATTTTTTTTAAATAATGAAAATATTTGTTTTTATAAACGCTAAATAATAGTAAAAACACCAAATTAAAATAATTTCAATTTCAATCAACAGTCTGCAAAGTTTAATCGCAAGATATATATACTTTTTCTAAAATCGCGTTCCAGTTGCATATGATATGGCTACCACAGTATATATATATACATATATCAGCTAAACTGCATTTCTACATGTTTCTGTTGAGCCATCAAATGTGTGGCAGTCAATAAAATGATTAAATGATTTTTGTACTAATCCTGTCATATACAATACAATGAAAATGTTTAAAAGTCAGCTATAAGCTACATTTATCTTATATACAGATATATAATTGTGCTATTGGCTACCAATTTAAATTAGTTAATTACTTAAGTGGCGTTACTTTACTCAATCTCATCGAAATAAACTCAAATCAAATGCATTGCCTCTTTGAGAATCAAATAATTAATATCTACCACAAATGTGAGTAATAAATAAAATAAATTTTAATTTACACGTTCACAAATTTATATAAATATTTAAATATATACCATATTCCCCTACATATTTACTGAACCGCCACATTTTCTACGCTCTCAACACATTCGGACTCATAAATTCGTTTGCGCTTAAGCCATGCGTAACAGCGCTATGTACGCCTCAATATATCAGCATGCATGTACGCACATATTTACATATTGGCGAGTACGAACGCAGTCAGCATTCAGCCAGCCAGTAATGCTGCATATAAGAACAACAGCATATCCGAGTGACCCAACCACCAACCAACCAGCCAACGAAAGCGACGAAGTCGACGCACCAACGTACCACTAACAACAAGTAAACGCGCACGCTGTTGGCCGTTAAAATGAATGCACACATAATTCTGCTTGTCATACGCTCGCACATTAATTTCATATTTCCTCATGTTAATTTCGTATTTGGCCCACCTTCACAAGGCAGATTTGCTCTAACTGAATGTGTGTGTGTATATATGTATATTTGTATGATAAATATCTATAATTTGTGTAGACTTGACGTTCGTACATAAAACTTCGAAGAAGACAAATTGTTCCGCAAATCAAAAGTAGCATAATTTTTGAATAAATATACAGACACACACATACATATATAAACATCCTTTATATTTTCATATATTTTAAATATTATTTTAAAATATGTATTATACATATGTATGTATATATTTATTTCTGTAAATATTCATTTTTCTATGTTTTGTTTGCGCTCATTGCTTTTGCTAGCTTTGTGGCACCCACGTCACGGCTGGACTCAGTCGGATTGGCTGCTGTCTTAAAGCAGATAACATTAATATTTTTTATGACACAAAACAATTGGCAAGCGTTGTGCTAATGAGTACTTATATATTTATATACATACTCGTACATTTAAACAGATGTTTAGTAATGTTTTGCGCATTATATTTAAGCTTTGAATTTATTGTGTGCCTCATTGCACTTGCTAAATAAATAGCTATATTTCATATTTTGTTAAGCCAGGCGGATAAGTACTGGCAGTTAGTTTGTTTAAGTGATTTTTTTTAAATATTTAAGTTGATTTTTTTAGGGCACTTGAGTTAAGAAAATTTTTAAGAAGTAAAATAATTAATATATATAATATAGAGACATATAAATTATTTTAAATGTAGAAAAATTATTTTTTTTTTTATATTATGTGGATTTTTATATTATTTAATATATATAGAGATATTTTCTTGCTTCAATTTTTTTTAATTTTTTTTTTAGAAAGTCTTTGAGATTTTTTTATTTTTTTTATATTTAATTTAAATTTAAGTAATTGATATGAGTGTCCAAAAAAGAATATTTAAAAAAAATTCTTGCATACAATTGACTCTCTAATTGCTTTTTAATTGTTTTTTAAATCAGAATCACTTGAAATATGCGCATTTTTAAGCGTTTTTTAATATAGTTTCGTTGGAATATTTACATTTCCTCAATTTTTAAATAAAAGGCAACCAAAAAAATACTTTATTAATGCCGAAAAACTTAAAGCATAAATAAAAATTCAAAAACAATTTAATTTGAATGCTTGCATATATGTTTATATACATATATATTTATACAAAAACGCATAAGTAATGCGGCAATATATAAAAAAATAGCAAATACATGCTTATAAAAATGTATATATGTATATATAAATATATATAGTGTCGCATTAAATCAATGCGGTAGACTTGTTGCCATGTACATACATATATATGTAAAAAAATAGATATGTACATACATCCGTTTTTTATGATAACCCCATTGGGAATATGCTGCATATTTTATTAATATGGTTCAACACAAACTAACCTTTAGCGGCATACATTATTATAAAGAAGAAGAATAAAAAAATAAATAAAATAAAAATACCAGAAATAATGTATATGTACAAAGATATGTCTGCAATTTTAACGCGATCGTATGCATAGATATTCCCTTTATGCATAACACAAAACATATACATACATACATATACATATATTATACATATGTACTGTACATTGCACAGTTATCGCTATCGTATGCGCATAAAATACATATAAAAAGAACATACATATGTATGTATATAAAACCGTAAAACAGAATATTTGAATAAGAAAATAAAGATTCAATTAATTTCATTTCATTTCATTTTCGTAATTTACATTTCGTTTTTTAAATACATAAGTCAAATTAATGCGTATGATTCGCAGGAAAATAACTTTTAAAAAGAAATAAATACAATTATACAGACATCCATATGTAAGTTTGTATAATTGTACCACAGCAGAGTGCAGGGAGCAGCCTCTGACACCAAACAGTATAATCAGCGAATAGTCAGCGAATATAAAATATGCATATATGTAATAAAACAACAGCCTATCAGCGACTATGCAGGGCGTAAACAGTGTCTATGTAACAGTGCAGAGCCAATGATTTGCTGTTGTAGGCAGCATGAGAGTTAGCCGCAGTGAAGTGAATGGACTTTTGAGTTGGGTTGGGTGGAGAATTAATTGATTAAGTGACAGGCTGGAGACGACAAGCATATTTATTCATAAAGTGCGTTTGTTGAGTGTTTGTAAATGGATGTGCTTGTATAGACATGTTTAAATGTGTTTATTAAATGAAATGGTAGTACTAATACTTTAATAAAAATATATTTAAATAAAATAGAATTAAAAATAGTAGACAAAAGGAAAAAAAAATAGAAAATTATATTAGAAAAAATTATCATTAATTTTGAATTTATTATTTATTAACAGAATAAGTTGAAAATTTTGGGAAAAAATGTATATATGTATATAAAATTTTTTATTCTTAATTTCTCTTATATAACAAAAAAATCATTAAATAACATTTTTCATTATTTTTTCTTATTATTTTTCCTCGTCATAAACCCACATTTTACCCAAAAATTCAACAAAATCGAAACTATTAAATAGTATAATAAAAACCGCATGATACATTTGTATCTCGCTGTATGCATATACATTAATGTGCAATAAAAATGTACAATTAAATATTTTTAATAACACAAGTTTCATATTTGTTTACAAAATAAACTATATAAAAATTTTGATTGCATGAGCATGCGAAAAACTTAGCAATTTCTCAATTGTCGGTGAATATTGTATGAATTTGTTTTCATAAAAGGGAGAAAAAATAAATACAACGGATACATTGATATTAATGTACAGTATGTGTTAGCAAGCTTGTTGAAGGTAGAATTTTGTTTGTGGAAAATACTAAGGAGCCCTATGAGAAAATTTGAAAAATAATTATTGGATATTTTTTTCAGAAAAAAATTGGAAAAATCTACAAATTTTGAGAAATATTGAACTGGAAAAGTAAAAATAAAATATTATTATATTCATAAAAAGTGAAAAAATTAATTTTTTTAAGAGTTTTAGGGGCTTTAGGGCTAATTTTAAAAATATGTTAATGGAATTATATAGATAATATTTTTCTATTCGTGAAAATCAATATACATATTTCTGAAGGTGCTCAATTAAATGCTCGATAATTTTAAATTATATTAACTCATGCTTGTTTCCTACGTTAAACGCTTTTAATTAACCACAAATCAAATATAAATCTCATTCTGCACATTTTTCAAAAATTCGCTGCTTTCACTAAAATCATAATTAACACGCTGATTTGTGGCGGCGGTAAATAAAAATGAAAAATTAATGTATGTATATGTGGAGCTGGGCGTAGACGGCAACAAGCAGTTTCAAAAAAAATAAAAAAAAAAATATATAAAAAAATTTATTTGAAAAAAATCAAAAAAAAATTTTTTTTTTTTTGCAAATTTCGGTGTTAAAAAAAAAATAAAAATATTTAAGCAGCCAAATTGATTAAATTTTTCATACGCAATTTTGAATTATACGTTCCTCGGTCTTTCGTCTAGCTGCGCACACGCTAGCATGTACATATAACCAAATAAATAAAGAATTAAAATTTAATAAACACATTAAAAATGAAAATAGCTAAAGCGCAGCAGGGAATGGTTGTTTAAAGTGTTTTAGAAATGATTTGTTTATAGAAATGTATGTATATAATATTTAGTATAAGATTTTGTATACATATGTATATACAGAAATATATCATAACCAAGTAGATAATTACCGCAATTTATATTACGAATAAATTGAAAAATATAATGTTTAAAAATTTGGTTTTTAAAAATAATTTTATTTTTCTTATATATACATATATTTTTTCAATATTGATTTTTAGTATTTTTTGTTTTTTGTATTTTTTTATATTAAAAATTATAAAAAATTATTAAAAATAAATTATAGTTCACCGCAAAATTCGCACATATAAAGTATAATGCAATTATATATGCAATATATCTATATTGCACTCATCTATATACATCTCATACACCACTAATACCGCGCTTATGCGCTTCCTTACAAGATATGTATATCCGATGAGTTATGAGCCTTTTAGCGACCACTGTTTGCCTCATATGCTTTAATTAATCGCTACAGCTGATAATATGCAGCAAAAACAACAGCAACTACTTGCAACTAAATGCGACACTAACTAAACTAAAAACTCCACGCGACTAAAAATAAATACACGCGGCATGCGAGTCAAACATACATACATACTCTGCATATGTATGTATATGTAGATGCAAACAGCATAAATCTAAATCCATATACACACACGTCTGTCTGTATGTTAAGTAACTCAGACATCATTTTGAGCGCCAAACAATTTATTTCGATCTACTATTCTACTAAGACAAGCGTCTTCTTTTTTGGCTACAACAACATCAGATTGCTGCTGCCGCTGTTGTTGAAGCGTTGATGAAGCCGATGATGATGTTGATGAGTTCAAAAAACGCATTTTAACTTGCATACATTTTACAAAAACACACAACAAAAACAAATTTAGCTGCAAGTTCACACACATACTTACATGCACTTTAATACAAATGTATGTACGTATGTAGTGCAGCTATTATAGCTGCTAGCTGACTGTTGGCTTGCTGCTGTGCGCCAGACGTCGAAAACTAAGCGTTTTAAATGATACAGAAAGATCGTGTCTAAAAATGGATGCGGACAACAAAAGGAAAGGCACAAGTGGCGCGGCAACAACAGTGTGTAAAATAGCAACAACAACAAGAACAAAAACAATAGCAAGTACAAATAGCCACAACATTGGGCGCACACAATAAGGGCAAACTCAAATATGCAGCACGCAAAGAAAACCAAATCAACTAAACACAACAACAACAACAACAATTTTGCTTTGCGCTGCAATTGCATGTGCTTGTGTGTGTTTGTTTCTAGGCAATTGCAATAATGCCGCAATGTCGCGCTGTGCATTGTGGCAAGCAAAACATTGATTGGCAACACACTTTTGTTGTTGCTTCATAAATATTTAGTTTGTTATTATTAATATTAATTATGCGCTTGAAATTTATACGACAACATATAAGTGCATATGTATGTATGTAAGTGTGTGTCCTTTATATACTTATAACCAAATATGGTACCGCTTAGGTTTTTAATTATTTAATTATTTTTATTTAGCTGGTAACAACAAGTACAAAAACAACAATAATAGCACTTTTTCCTTTAAATCTTTTTAAAGTATTTTGCATAAATAATATTAATTTGTCTTCTCGTATTTTTTTATTTTTTATAATTAATTTTTTTTTTTTGTTTATTTATCGTCATTTTTTTTTTCCACTTTCTGTGAAATAAATAAAAGCTGCACGCGCGTTTGTTAATGCGTGGGTTGGCGCATTTATGCTTTATGTTCCTCTCTGCGCTATTAAATATTTAAATGACGCTGATTTTATGGTCTGCCATTTTGTGTTTTTTGTTTGTTTTAAACTTTTTGCTGCTTTTAGCTTTATCTTGCTCAGCACTGCTTATAAGCTTCCTGTCTTGCTTTGTTATAATGATTTTTCTGGTTGATTTGGAAAACTTTAAAAGAGAGTTGGAGCAGTTTTAAGAAAACCGCAGAGCTTCTAAACCTGACAAATTTGATACTGAAATCGTTTTATTTTTTGGAAAATCGGTCGTTTGTGAAGAGATGTTTGAAGACACGAAGGAAAGAATTCGCCAAAAATTAGGGAATATTAAGTAATTGTGATTGAAATTGAAATTTAAGAAAGATAATAAATGAATATTTAAATACAGAATTCTTACGCTAAGATCATTTTTTCAGTTTTGAATATGATTTTAAAGCAATTTAAAAAACGAGTAAGTCACAAATAATTATATATCTGCCTCTTCCACATTACATTTCAGAATTTGTTTATAATATATAAACAGAAAAATTAAATATTTCTCAGAGTGAAGAAAATATTTATATATTTGTGTGATTGGCGTTGCAACCGTTTAGCCGGTTATAGCCGAATCGACGATAGTGCGCCACCTGTCTCTCTCCTTCGCAGTTCGGCGCCAGTTATTTATATATTTAGAGATTCTAAATATTGAAATTGAAGAAACGTGAGCTTCTTATACTATATATAGTATATAAATATATAATAATATGAAATCACACATTATATCTACAGCGACACATCTATAAATACTTCTTTCGCATATCAAACTGGCTTCACTAATTATAATTATATCACCTCAAATTTTATTTATAATTACTGATAAATATTCAAAAATATTGTCACAATGCCAACCTATTGACTATGTAATATCTTTGGAGTTTTCTGCTTACGTCAAAGCATATTTTCAATATATGTATGTATAACAAACATCATAAAAATAACAAAGCGCGTTTCAACTCAGCGCAAATGCTTTTAGTTTTGATTAAAGCTGATAAAAGAAGTAGTTTAAAAAACCATAAGCGCATAAAAAATATAACTCAGTATCATAAAAATTCAAATTTTCATATAAAAAAGTAGTGGAAAACATACACTCCCAAACTGAGCACAAACAACGGCAGACATACAAACATACAACAATACAAATTTATATTTTTAATTATTTATTAATTCAATTTTGTTGCTTTATTATGGATTATTATTAAGCGCTAAACTGAATTTTATGATTAATCAAAGAGCCAAAAAGTTGAATATAAATTAGCGACAACAACAACACTGCACAAAGCCAAAAAAAATGTCACCAGCAGCACTAGAGTGCCAAAAGCCGGCAATTGAGTAGCCATTGAGCCATTGAAGGCAAGCACAACGTGCCTAATGGGCAGCCAACAGCGGCGGACCAATCGACAGCAGTGGCGCAGCTTGTATCTACCGGTCCATTTGAAATGAAATATAATAAAAAATATCTGTATGTATGATGCCTGTTAGATATTACGAGTATTTCTCGTGCAGCAGCCGCTTCTTCCTCATCTACATACATCTTCTTCGTCAATTTTTATTTTTACTTTTTATTTTTTTTTTGTTTTTGCTCTTTTTTTCATTAATATTTGCTATTTCAATGTCTGTGCGCCCAATGTAGTTTCACATATATAATTTTTTAATTGATTTTGAAAGCAAAATTTACATACAAAAATATTAGGTGTGTTGGTTCCTCGGCTACCTATCATATTAATTCATATATACACTTATCTGTTTGTAGATTTGTATGTCTGTATATTTACGTTTATAAACATTTAAAGTTATTAAAATATTTTTGTTTTTTTGTTTTGTTTTCACGTTGCTTTTTGTCTGTGCCTTGCGCTGGCTGTGTCCGCTTTTGCCATTTTGAGTGTTAATATTTTTCGAACTGTCTCAACGGCTTTTAAGGGGTTTTTAATTAAGTTTTACAGCAAATTGAAATGCATATTTATGTGTTGCTTGCGTTTTCATTTCATTTGCTTGAAATTATGTATGAGCGCATGTAGGCGTTTGAACATAATGCAATTAAATTAATTTGTGAATATGAAATTGCAATTTTTTAAATGGAGATTGAAGCGCTAATTGAGGGGAAAACTATATAATTTCAAATATATGAATGTCCTTGAGAAAAAAATATAATGAAGAAATTATAAATCAAATATATTGATTGCAAACATTAACCGATGTAAAATATTTTTAGAACATTTGTAGACATTAAAAATTAGAAAGCAGTTTATTTAATCGAATAGGTTAATATTTTTTTTAATCTTAGCAAAAAAAAGTGTGCTTATCATTTATATATGAACTAAAGAATAACGGCTTTCAATTTCCGCACGAAAAATTTATAAATTTATACTCGAAAGTATAATGGGTCAAAAACCGACGGGAAATAAAGTATTCATTGTCGAGAAGACTGTAGTGATTTTAATAAGGTTCATACTATTTATATAAATAAATAAGAAAGGCGCTGAATGTATTCGAAATTTATGTCGATAAAATTTGGTAAATTGAAATTTTTGCGCAACTTTATATTTTCTATATTTATATAATTCTAAGAAGAATTCTTAAAACGAAAAGTATTAAATATATAACACTTCACATATCAAGATGTGAGATACAGAATATTTTGTGCAGATAAAAAATAATTTGTATGAAAATATCCACAGTGTTTTCATCTTAATTTTTTATTTTTATGTTTATCAAGACTTTTTAATTGAATATGAAAAATTAACCAAAAAAATTATTGGTTAATGCAAAGAAAACTTCACTCGTAAGAAATCAAAAAAAATAATAGAATGAGAATATTTTCAATTTCAAAACTTTAAAAAGATTTTCAGAACACTACAAATTCCCAAGATGAGTTCTTTATCTTGTGAAAAAATTTGAACAAAATTTTTCATTTACCGAAATTTCCAAATTGAAAATTTTAGTTATTCTTCTCTCATCAGGAAAGCAACTTTATTAGTAATGATTAAAAATATTTTATTTCTTTTTATTTTAGAAAAGTATTAAAAATATTTTTATTTTTTTATCATTCAGTCAGCAAACGGCTCGCACTCGACTGACATAATCAATTTAAGAATAATTTGAAAGTAAATGAGATTTCTGCAACACTTTGGCTAGCAGATTATAAACTCTTTTGCTTGAAACTTCAAAAACATTTTTTACAAAGGACTTATTTTCCATTTCCCAAACTCCAAATTTTTGTAATCACTAATATATATATATTTTTAAATTATTTAATTTTGAGCTAACAACGCCTCCCAATCACACACTTTGCTCAAAAACATTGTCTAATCAGTTTTTATATTGAAATTTTCAATTCACAACTCACCTTTCTCCACGCTGTGCGCTCGATCTTTCAATTGTTTGACGATTCCATATTTAACGGTGCCAAATTGTATCATTTTATTAATTGTTTCTTGATGATTATCTTTGAAATCACTACGCATTTCACACAAAACAGTTGATATATGATTTTTCATTTAAAAAATATTTTCTTTATATACATACATATATTCATAAGCGAATTTCAAAGTTGAAAAATTGGCTTGCACTTGCTTATTAGCTATGATTTTTGTTGAACACACACAAAAAACGCTTTAATATCAATTATAGATTTGCACAAAGTTTACACGACTTCGAATGCGATTGCGTTTTATAGCTGGTGCTGCTCCTTGTAGTTGAGTGAATTAAGCGCGACATTAGCGAAGAATTTGTGACATTTGAAAAATAGTGAAAATATTTTTTATAATATTTTTAAAAATTTTAAATTTTATTTATTTTATTTTTAAATTAAATTAATTTTCTTTTTAAATTATATTAAATTTTATTTTAATTCCGAATATTTTTATTTATTAAGCGTTTCGATTAACCGCCGGCTTTGCTGTAATACCGTTTGGAAATGTTTTACTGATTGCCTATGTTGGACTAGCTATTGGTTGGTTGGTTGATTGCTTGGCTTTTGCTTGTGAACGGTAAAAAGAGACACGGTTGTATACGGTTTGTTGTTTACGCTACACGCTGCCGTCATCAACTGTCATCATCATATTCATTTAAACTTTAATAATGCTCGCCACCGCTCATAATGTGTAATATCAATAAATTCGTGTGTCGCGCTGTTGCTTACAATTTAATTTATGTTGATGTTGTTGTTGCTATTGTTGCGGTCGCTGCTGCGCGTTCTCATGTGTATACTTAATGTTAGATTTGCTGCAAGTTGTTGTTGTTGTTGCTGCTGTTACTGTTATTTTTTTTCTGTTTTGTGTTGTTGTGTTATTTCACCGCCGCTGATGATGATGAAAAATCGTATTGACGTTGCGTCGCTGTTATATTGCTACTGCGCTGCTGCTAGCGCCTCCTGCAGCCTACCAATGTTATATGTATGACTTGCTAAGTGCTACTCTTATTACACACACACGCAATTGCGCCTACATGCATACATACATATGTATTATATATACGCACATATAATATGTGAGCGAGCTTGCAGTTGTTGTTGTGGTTGTTGCTGCTTGGACACTTTGTAGCGCTCAACATTCAGTACACTGTTGCTATTACCGGCAATTTATTTGACTTCTACCTCAACGGCAACCAATTGTATTGTCAGCAAAGAATACCGCTTCACTTAAAAATATGTAGTTGTTGTTGTTATCAAACTATTTAGTTTGTTATAAATTATTAATGTTTTACCGACGGCAATTTTTCCTACTAGTTTTTCAATTCAATTATTACAATTTCAATTTTTGCTATTTTTATAATTATAAATTACAGTTATTTCCTTTATATTTGTTTGTCACTATTTATATATTTTTCTTCGTGCAACTTAAATTATTTGATTTTTTTCTTTGTAAAAATCCATTTAGAAATTTTGTGTATAAATTCACTGTTTCACACGTTTTAACGGCAAGTTATGTTAACTAAATGCCATCAATCATTTAACAGTTCGCGTATGAAATTAACCGTCACTATGTAGTACTCTCGACGCAACACGTAGATATCTTCATATGTTTCTTACGTTCTTACAATTACTATTTTTGTTCCTTTGTTATTTGCTTAGTGCTCAGTACTTTTCGTCTACGAAACGTCACACTACATCAAAAACACCGTACCACACTACTAGTGTACGAACGTTCAGCACGCGCGTCAAAATAGCACTGACACAAACAATAATAATCGAGCGACCAAAAAGTCACTCAAACAAAAATATACAAAATATATACACGGCGTCGACAGCGTACACAATAAGAATTAAGAGGCATAGTGACAGGCAGTGGCGGCGACGTTGACGCTTGCGTTGCTTGTGCTGTGCTGTTTATTGCCTGCACACAAACAGCAGTTCAGTACAAAAACGACTCTTATTGCTGCCTATGCTAGGTTCGTATATGTATACGAATGGCACATGCATATACACTGCATACATACGTACACACACCTTTGCTGCGCCACTCATTGCTCATACGCTCATTCATTGATTGTTGCCCTTACTTTGCAACAATTTTATTAAATTTTTTTTGTATGCCTCCAACTCTCCGACTCGCACACGCCGTAAGCTTTGCTAGGTGGTGGAAAAAATCATCATCATCATACATATAATTCCATGCTTATACTCATATGCTCATGCGAACGCTGCCTCTCCATAATCCACTCATATAAAACACACACGCATACACACTTGTACACCACACACAACCATTTTTATATTCATATTCATTCACCTCACACTTATTGCTTTGTACATGTTTCAATAATATTTTTCATATTCGCTTACTCTTTTTACCCAATGCCACTTGGTCCTGGTACATGCACACACGAATGCATACAAACAGTATGCGGCGCTCAGTTCACACATTGATTACTTGCTGTTGTTGCTTGCGCTGCTGCTCTCTTCCATCATCATATTTTTATACTTATAATTCCTATATGACATATACATGCTTAAGCATACATACACATACCCACACATACACCGACACTCTTTGCTACTATCAATTCTCGCATATTGTCTCATTCACACTTTTGTAATTGCTTGCTCACTGTTATGCATACGCTCACTTTCATGCACATGCATGCTCGTACAGTGACAGCGCAGTCAGATAGCAAACGGCATTGTAACAGCAGACTTTTTCACTCACACCCACCACTTTTGGTAATGTAATTATCGCATTGTTGCTCTCTCTACAATAATAATAATAAAACACTGTGTGGCAGATAAGAAAAAAATTAACAACATAAACAACAACAACGAACATTACTTTCATAGCATTGCGCCACGACAAGTTCACTCGTCTGTTTATTCGTCGCGTAACAGCATTTACCTGTTCGATGCTCATCGCTGTTACTGCGCTGTTGACTGCACTGTCGCTGCTACTGCTACTGCGCTGTATGTACGAGCACACATTTATGATTTCCATTAGTGAATTATGAGCGCCATAGCAGTGTTGTTTTCTTTGTTGGAAATGGTTTCAATTTTTTTCCAACTTCATTCTGCTACATCGCGCTCTGTATTTTATAACGCGCTAGTAAGATTTCCTTCCGTAAACATACACTGTGCAGTCAATCGCTGTTCGTTGCTGTTAGCTTCATGCACTGTTGTTGATTTTTTTGCCGTGTTATATTTTTGATACTTGTTGTTGGAAGCATTTCAATAGGGTGCTGGCTTGTTGTTGGCTGAAAGCGCGCCGTGGCTTGTTCTCATTTATTCGCCTCTACATATTGTACAATTTTTATAAATACAACAAATACATTCATATTGCAAGTTTTACTCTGCGCGAAGTTGGTGTGATTTGTTGCTGCTGCTGCTGCTGTTACTGTTTATTATTTGTTTGTTTGCTTGTTTGTATGTTGTTGCTGTTACACCTGATAAGGGTGTCTGCGCTTTATGAATACCTCTGTCGCCGTTGTTTCATATTCGTGTGCTCTTTTGCACCTTGCTCATATTACATGCATTGTACATGCTTACATACTTAAAGAGGAGGTGGGTACTGTGTAAAGAAGTATGAAATGTTTTATTTTGGTTATAAGAAATATTGAAGAGATACTTATGTACATAAATATGTGTGTATGTACGTAGATATATGTATTTATATACACTTATTATATTGGCAAGTGGTTAAATTTGTATTCGTCCTAGAGAAATTTTTTATTAACAGAATGTATAAATTTATAAAAAAATTTCATAACTATTGTAGATTCTATTTTTTTCAGTAAGCCTATCAGCTTAATTTCATAATTTTATTATATCAAATAATGCAGTTGAACTTCCATAACTTGAAGTTTCCTATAATTCATACTCTTGAATTGGCAATAGAAGAAGTCAAATTTCATACAAATTATCTTCTGTTATTCGAAAGTCTTTCTAACTCGAAGTTTGTGGATTATGGGGATTCGAGTTAAAGAAGTTCAACTGTATTTAATAAAAAAATTTGCAAACAGTATAAAATATTCCCTATTATTTTTTTGATTTTAACCATTATAAAATGTTAATAGACAGAACTAAATTATAAAGAATTTAGTATGACAGATATTATTTACATAAATTAAAATTATTATAAAAATTTTAAATGTTTAGAAGTCTCTGAAAAACGATATATTGATCAAAGATATTTAGCACACTCACTGAAATTATTGGAGATCAGTTGAATTGGGCTGAGCGCTAAACTTTTTTTATAGCCCAAAATACACTTGAACTTCCCTAACTGGAATCACCATAACCCACAAAAATAAAATTGCAGTCAGAGAGACTTCCGAGTTGTAGAAGGAAATTTGTATGAAATTTTACTTTTATTGCCAATGGTTATGGAGAGCTTCAAGTTATGGAAGTTCAACTTTAACTAGATTACAATCCGTTCCTATAAAAATTTACAACTGACCGGTATCGCCTAGAAAAGTTTGTCAAATCAAAGTTTTCTTTAAAAAGAACGAGACAAAAAGCCGACAATTAGTAGAAGTCGGTAAAGCCAATTAATCATTATATGTATCATGGCTTGTACAGCGTTTTCTATAATGGTGTTAGAGCACGTTTCATAATACATATTTTAATGCTAAATTTTATAAATTTCAGCTCCTTGAAACCTACATATCTATTCCTTACAAAACTGAAACAAATTAATTATTCAAATCTGAATAAAATCGATTTTAAATCAAAAAGAGAGCCAGCAAAACCTTTACATTTTATATGTTCAAGTTTTTGGCAAATGAAAACGTAAATATTTTATTAATCAAAATGTTTCAGAAAGTAAAAAAAATATTGAAAATCAAAACAAAACTCCAGGTATCATATGGTCTTATCTTATTTACATACTCGACGCTAACTTATGCACTATATCATTTTTATATATAAAAATAAATTGTAATCAATTATTATAGCTATAACTACACCAAAACTAATTCAGATTACTATACAAAACTAGATCAAGGAATAGAGATTAAGTAAAAGTCTCCTAAGCGGTTCCTACGCCAAATATATACATATGTATATATAAGTCTCATTAAAAACATAATTTCCTTTCAGTTTACAAATATTATTGGAATTCTATTTGAATTATGCTTATTTCTCCTTTAAGACACACTGTACGGTGCGATACGTCTTCAAAGTCCTTCACATTCAACCAATCCTGCGAATCAAGCAAGTATCGCAACTACCTGAAGAAAAGAAATCCACAAGTTATTTTTATTGGCTTTTACATTGCAGAAATTGTTGTAGCTTATACAGCTACAGCGACTGCCACTATTACCTATTAATGTTGTATATACAATGTATGTACTCATATGTATTGTTGTTGGCAGCGCTTTCATATTTCTTTAATGTTCTGAGCAAATATTTTTTAACGTCTCCATCATTTTTTTACTCATACCCACTCATACAGCAAGCCAAGCTTCTGCTCACAATTCTCACATCTCGCTTGCACTCGCGCTTTGGTGGTCCAATGGCGTCGACCAGACAGCAGCAGTTCGGCAGCCGACGCGCTCACTAACTTGTGTATATGCGCTCGCTCTCTCTTTCACACCCAGCGCGCGTCCAATAGCCCAGCGATTAATAATTTATCATAATTCATTCATATCATGTCTTATGGCAGGCAGCGCATATAACAGCAACAACAACACACACACAGAAGTCAAGCAGGCAGTCGCAGGCCAACAGACTGGTTCCGTTTTCTTTGCATGCGCGCGCCCAACCTTCTTGCTCAACGCCGTAGCTCCGGCAGTCAGTCGTCTGTGTGTGTGTGTGTGTGTGTGTGTGTGTGAGCGAGAGTGAGAGCGCGCGCTGTTTGTGTTCTCTTTTGCACACACAGCCACTTGTGGATTGTTGCTTATGTTTTCTTTTATTTTTTAATAATTTGGCTTATAAGATTTTTGTCTTCCAAGGCACAAGGCGGTGGCAGTTATAATAACAACAACAACAATAATATGCTGGATTTTTGCGCTCGCTACTGTTGGCTATATGCTTGTCTTCTATATTTTCAGCATGTGTTTGTATATATGTATAATATGTATGGGTGTGTTGTTGTAGCTGTGGTGGTGCTAAAGATTGTGCAGGTTGTTGTAATTGTTTTTGTTGTAGTTACTTGTATAAATATTATGAGCCATCCATCAACTTCACAAAATGTTGCGCGTTCGTCATTCCTGTCGCTACTGTCTTTTCTGTTGTTGTTGCTATTGTTGTTCTACCTTCATTGCATATGGCGAGGGTAACTCCCACTTTCTTAAATGTTGGGCGCTTTCTTGAGTTTGTGTCGTTTTGGCAATTGGTTGGGTATGATGATTTTGTTGTTGTTTATTTCCAGAATGTTTTATTGCTCATTTTCTCTTTTCAATTATGTACTCAAAGCCATACAGCACTTAAATATACATATGCGAATGTATGTACATATATATAATAAATTCTTATATTTACACGTATATTCCCACTTCCCAATCGCCAGTCCTAAATTCCGTATATACTATGTTTGTTGTAATTGGTATTTTTATTCACTGAAATGTTTTGTATGTACTTTGAATTTTAAATGCCAACATGTTTGTTGTTTTTGTTATTTTTAAATTTGTTGGCGATTTAAATGTTTTATGAAATTCTTTTATATTTTATTTTCGCAGCACATGCTTCTCGAAAAGAATCTTTATATTAGCCATAAAAGTACCGTTATGCTGCCAGTAACATATATTTAAGTGAATTTCATCAAATTACATACAAATAAGATATTTATTTTGGCTAAAATTTCTATTTATTTTAATTTCATTAGATTTCAATTAGCATAAAATAGACATTCCAAAAACACTATTTGAATATATAATTTAGAAACCTTAGAATAAATGGCATTTTCGGGTTTTTGGCGCAACGAGAAAGTTGCGAATAAGTAGTGTTGAGATATCTGTTTTTTAGTAATGGCATTTAAAATAATTGTGTAGAACGTGCATGAAATCTCAAACTACAGTAGAGAGGTGTATTTTTAATTGCTTTAGAGATGGAAATTTTTTAAATACTCGCGCTGAGGAAATTTTTTTATAAATTTTTGTAGTTGAGCTTTTGAAATTCTGAATTCTTTTTCTTAAATTCTAAATACATATTTTAAGCCGATTATTCAAGACTGTCATTAGGATTAAGCTCGGAATTGTTTATCGAGAGGTTACTTGTATTGATTTTTTGAAACCCCGAATCAAATGATTTTGTGAATCATTTCCGCTATGTTCTTTTTTTTCTAAATTAAAAAATTTATGTTTTAGAACTCGAAAATTACTTACAATTTCAAACAAGAATGTTGGCTTTTAATTAATTTTTATTAAAAATATTTATTTAACGGATTTTAAGACACTTCTTTTTATTAACGCTTAAATGCATGGCGTACCGTATATGGTACATGCGATTTAAGGCAATTAAGGCTTCGTAATTCGATCAAATTAATATCGCATTTTGGTCACAGAAGGCGTCATTAGTGCTAACGCTTATTTAAAAATTACCGCAGCTTTCAGAAGTTTAATCAGTTGACAGTGACCTAACGAAGTGGACGGAAGTTTTTATTTTGGGGATGATCATTTAAGGATTAATCACCCAAGATTGCATGGTGATATTTCGAAAACGGAGTAGAAATTATTTTGAGAACTTTAATATTTGAATTGTATTATATTTTAAACAATAATAGAAATCTAAGAGCTCTGATAAAAAAACGCATATACATTTTGATGAAATCTTTCGGATTTGATTAATTTTACGAGTTGTTCAAGTTTTGATTTGCAATCACGAATTTATGCTGAAGTTGTTCCAAGTTCTATTTCATTGACGACCTTCACTCTACCTTCAGTTCTTGACCTCAATAGAAACTTTCCATAAATTTGAAATTTATTATGTGAAGGTGATACTTTATTTATAATTAAAAAGTTTTTAGATTGGTTCGGATAGTAGTGCCCAAAATCTAAGAATTTTACTGTTTTAATGTAGATATGTTTTCTTATTATGGATTTTTGCACGAATTTGAATTTTTTAATAATTTAATAATTTCACAAATATAAAAAACAATAAAAAAATATATGTTTGAAATATACATACATTTACTTTAATATTAAATTTAAAATTTTTGCTATTAACTCTGCACTGTACAATTCTTAACACGTAGTCATCATAAATCCTTTTGAAATACAACTTCCAAGCAATACAAATATAAACCAACACTCAAGCGAATTTGTATATTTTTCCATATTTGAATAAGCTGACAAACGTACTTAGTAATGGTAGGGAGAAAATAAATTTGATTTAACTTATGTACATATCTGTATATATACATATGTATGTGTGTTTATATATAAATGTAGTAAGGAGTATCAAACAAGTAGAGCGCATAGCACCTACTCATACAAGTCAAAATACGATGAGCTATGAAAGCACCGCAATGCGCAGGTCCTACCCACAAGTTGCTCCTTAAAGCGCAACACCTAACTACAGCTGCACCTTACAACAAATCGAGGTATGGAAGCTCGCATTACGAGCACCTCCACAGACTGTTGCACTTATTATTCTATTTTTAATTTTTTTTTTTCTATTTTCATTGCTTTCCAAGCAAAATTATGTGCAGTTCACCTTTGCAGCGGCGTTAACAGTGACTGCAGTAATGGAGGCGACAGCGAAGCTCAAGTCAGAGGTGAGCTTCGAAATTACATTTTTATTTTATAACGCTCGCGTTTTCTTAATAAAACTGCAAAACTTCTTGTACTTACATACAAACCAAATTTTGCTCGGGTGCTAACTTTTATATAAAAATCGGCAATTCTGTCTGCAAGTGTGTGTTTTTATATAAGTACACAGTTATTTATTTCTAAGGTAGTTTGACGCCCTCTGAAATTTTTTTTGGCATTGCTTTTGTTCTTGTTTTTATGGCATTAACCAATAATATGTAATATAAAATGTAGAAAAATTCATAACTCACCCTCGAGTTGTGAGAGTTTGTAAGCTGAGAGAGCATTCGGTGCATAATAGGTCGTGAGTTTGGTGTACCTGCTTGTCTGATTGAGATAGAAAAATGTATGAAATATAGCGCGGATTTCATAATATTTATGTGTGATTCAGAAATGGGCGTCAACTTGAGCGGTTTCCCTTCCGTTGGTTTTTTGTCGAGTATAATTTTTTTGCTGCTAAACTACGAGATGGGTGCGAGCTCCATTTAGTTGAAAGTGTTTTCTGTTAAACTTTTTACAAGTGGAAATAGAAATCTTCTCTATTCTATTCATTCTATTTTAGTGGTTGTAAAGCCTGTTAGTGAATACTCAACGCCTCAATGAATAACTTTGTTTTTGATATGTCCCTCTAACATACATTGATTATAAATTCAAACCCAAATCTACCGAATTGAATCATAAAGTATCAAAATTCTGAGTGTAATATTTTAGCTAATAATTTTTTAACTAACGGCAACAGTAACGGCAAATATTTTATTGCTTCCTACCTACTTTAGAATTGTAAAGTAGTAACGACAATTTATTAAAAAAAAAATAATAATTTCAATGCCTTTTTTATATACAGTTGAACTTCCCTAACTCGAATCACTATAATCCACAAAAAAACTTCGAGAGACTTCCGAGTTAAGGAAGGTAATTTGTATGAAATTGGACTTCTATCGCCAATTCAAGAGTATGAGTTACAGTATTGTATTATCATATTTTTTTTAATAAAAAATTTTAATTCGAAAAAGTAGTAAAAGAAGTCGAGTCAAGTCGAATAGATAGAATTTTTAAAATATATTAAATACATACTAAATATATATGTACTAAGGTTTACATACAAATTTATCAACATTTATGTGGCTTCAGTTATGTATGTACATATATACTACCCCAATTGTATGTATGTGCACAAAAAAATACATAATTCATAAATGAAAACACTCATATTCATATGATGTGATGGCGGCAGAGCAGCACCCAGTCATACTCGTCTTACCACAGATACAACAGCAACAACAAGCAAAAAAAAAAAAAACAAAGAAAAAATCATAATGAAACGAAACCAATACTTTGAAGGGAGTCACAAGCAACCCATGAGCACCAAGCATATCTGTATATCTGTACGTAAGCAACACTCATATCTTCCGTCATATTCCAACATTATCATACGCCTCATCATGTGCAACAACAACACCACCAGCGTTCGGCGTCAACGCCAACAACTTGACTTCGACTTGATTTGACTCGGTCGATGCTCGATGGTCACCTCCTCTTCTGCAACTACAACTACCGGTTTATGTACATGCATATGTATGTTACAATGCGATGTTGTTGTTTTCGTTGTTGCCTTAACAGTGTTGTTTCCGCGCACAAGAGTCAAGTTTTGATAGCCTCTCATAATCATAAACAGCAACAACAGCAACAGTATAGAATATCACGCAAGCGGAGATATGGCTAGCAGCGATGGTTACTTGAATAACAACAAAGACAAGAACAAACCACCACTTTAGTTACTCAGTAAAATCGCGCTGTGCGCAACAACACGTGCACGCTCGCAAATGTTAAAAAACCAGTGAGATTTAATGAGAGTGCTCGCTGCGGAATCAGTCGACAGCCAGCCATGCTTGGATTTTTCAACTACTGTTATATTAAAAGTACTGCCAGTCATGCCTATTGGTTCTGTTAAACACATAGTAACAGTTATATTTTTCTCATTCGCCATTTTTTGCCAATTACTGTTAAAACATTCTCTATGCGCTCTGCTTTTATTTCTGCTACGCAACTTTGCAGCTATCTCGCTTTATCTTATGCTTCTACTGTGTTCGCCATTTACAAATGATTTTTAACAGCACACTGTTATGTTACATTGGAGTATTATGTTGAATCTTACAGTCTTATACGCTGTTGTGCTATTTGCGAAATAATTTCGAAATGTTGATGCATGTAAACAGAGAATGTGAATTTTGAATAAATGAATCAACAGTATCTGTTAACTGTGCTGGCAACCGTTAAGAGCATAATTTTGATATGTTAGTTAGCAGTTATACGAAAAAATTTTGCATTGACTCAAATGCAAATTGATACTAAAATTTTTTATATGATGTTGTTGAGTAGCTACTAACGATGTAATAGCATGCTAACTATTATTTTCGGACCAACTTTAAGGAATATTATTAAAAAAATTATCAAAAATTTACGTCCCACTTCTGAACTTCTGATGTGGACGACCACTTAGCGAAAGTATAATTTTTAATTTTTTACCAAAAGTCAAGTACTTATTCACTTATCTGCAACCCTCACTAAGGATTTTTTTTTTTGAAGTTGAGTAGTCTGACGACATGCCAGTTCAGGCGAGGAATTTTGCTCAACGAATAGAGTAAAGGTGGGTAATATGGACCACGTGGGTAATATGGACCACCTAGTTATCTTGAATTTCAGTTGTTAAATCCTCCGTTATTTTCGTTTGATTTCTTCGTCTATTCGTGCAAGTTTCCTCAGTTTCAATTTACCGTTCAGCAAGTGCGGATATTCGAGCAATAGTGATTTTTGTAAAATAGTGGTTGCTGATAATTGCTGATATGTGCGTAAGTGAATTTTACTTAAAATTTATTGTGGAACGAATAAATTGACAAATAATATGTGTTAAATAAATACTTTTTGCTAATTTTGAATGGTTATAGTTTAATAAAAATAGTTCAGATTGGAATTAAACTCAGTTATATCGCCACCACATGTTGAGTGTAATATGGACTACCACAGTAGAGGCTAATATGGACTAATGGTCCATATTACCCGCAGAACAATTCTTACTCTTTTAGCTCGATTATCTTTAAGTTCATTAAGATCTTATTAATGTAGGATATGGCTCCTGGTAACCGTAAAAATTGGAATCCCGAGGACATGAAAAAGGCGATCACTGCGGTGCGATCTAATACCTGCGGTTATCTGAAAGCAGCTAAGATGTACAATGTCCCTAAGTCAACTTTAATAAGGCTAGCGTTAAAGAAAGACACCGAAATCGAAAAGGTCGTAAACACTAAATTAGGGCGCAAACCAGTTTTTCCTGAAAATTTTGAAAAGATGTTGGTGGAGTACGTTTTGACAATGGAATCGAAACTATTTGGTCTAAGCAGAATGGATGTTAAGTACTTAGCCTATCAACTGGCTGAAAAAAATAATATTATGCACCTATTTTCAAAAGAAAATCAGTTCGCGGGCAAGGATTTTCTGCGCTTGTTTTTAAAGAGGAACCCAAATTTAGCGTTCCGTTCTCCGACGGGATCTTCATTGGCAAGAGCACGAGGTTTCACAAAAGATAATGTGAATACCTTTTTTGATATCCTTGAAAAGGAAATGGACAATTTTAATTATTCAGCCAACAATGTTTTTAACGTTGATGAAACAGGCACTTCCAAAGCACTTATGAAATCAATAAATTCAGCAAGAGAAAAATGTATCTGTAATCATGTAAATCAAGGTTTTGATTTGACATTTGTAGATAACATTTTATTCTTTATTTTCATATCAGGAAAAAGGAAGAAAACAAATTCCTCATCCTCTTTGGACTTGGATGACAATTACAGTGTCCGGGACGAATCTGACGGTGAAATTCTAGAATTTGTAGACCCCGGTGAGAAAGAGGATGCGAAATGCCTATATTGCTCTACGTTTTATTCGGAAGATCGGTCTGGTGAAATATGGGTTCAATGTGTCTCTTGCAAAAATGAGGAATGTGCTGGTTGTGAAGAAGATCTCTTTATATGCGACATGTGTACACAATAATCACTTCGGCTAATATGGAATACCTGGTCCATATTACCCCCCAATATTTTTTTCACGTTTCTGGGTATTTTTACGTTTTTTTAGTTTATAATATATTTTGCGTTTGGAGTTATTGTTTTACAAAATAAAATAAAAATTAATTGTTTTTTTAAGTTAATCAAATAAATTTGATTGTATTATTGCATGTACTTGGTGACCTATGTACCAAAAAAGGATTGGTGGTCCATATTTGCCTACTTTACTCTATAGTTATTTATGTAGCCACAGAAATCATTCTCTAAACAATTTTGAGGAATGCTGCCGAGTTCGCAGTCCATAACCGGATAAAGTCCGCTTTGGTCATTTGAACCCGACTATATTGGGAAACGGGTTTACTCTATGGTATTTACCGCTGCTGACGAGCAAATTCCAAAAATCGAATCCAGAGTCTTTCGAACGAACTCAAAACCCTACTTAGCCAAATAGAGTACCTCGGAGTTTACTCTTATATGGTAATCTTGGAATTTGATGATAAGAAAGATAGATCATAGTCACAATAAAAATGGGCGAAGTCGATGGACTACAGATTCAGTGAATCTTTTTAAATTTGATACCAGCATAAACCAGTATCCAGTATTACATGTGCTCCAAAAAACATTGAGTAAAATATTTATTATTAATTTTGTTTCGCTTTATGTGAATTGGATTACAACAACTCCGAAACGTGGAATATTCTGAAAACTTACCTATCGCTTATTTCTGACATAAGGCTCTCCTCTACTTGGAAATCAGAACTATTACTGAAAAAGTCATTATTAAAATTAATCTTTCTGATAAAATTAATCTTAACTGATATAGCAGGCATCCCACTTTATCTGGGAGTAAACTAAAGTTCAAGAGCAAAATGTTTTAAGGGGCTATACTAGAGTAACCCATGAAAAATTAGGCGATTTTCGTGAATTTTTTTGAAGAAAGTACGCAATCGAATATTTCGTAGTTTTTTGGACATTATAAGGTATATTTTAAGCTGTATTTTTAGATTTTTTTGTACAAAGGTATTGAAAAATAATGAATTATGTGCTGTCTCGGGAGGTGCCAAAAAAAGTTCCCCACCTCGGCCGAATGAGTAGCTGAAACAAAATAATCCAAAAAGGGTATTAAAGTTGAAGTTATTTCCTATACAATGACCTACGATTATTGAAAAATATCAAAAATTAACAAAATGGCGTAGTTTTGAAACAAAATATCGCTTAAAATAAAAATATCTATTTTTTGAAAATGTCACACTGGTATAGCCCCTTAAAGAATATTTGGGAACTTTTCATTTTTCGGGAAGAATTTAGATTTATTTCAGCAAAATTGCATAACTTCCAAAAACACAGGCAGATTTGCTCTAAATTGTATAGATCAAGCCGAGACTACTAACTACTTACTTAGTGAAGCGTTGGCTTAGTAGAAGAATACACGCTCGATCGTCTTTTATGAACTCGGAAGAAGAATATAGTGATGGCGATAAATAGAAGAAGACGCAATAGAAAAGGAAACATTTACTTACAAAAAAATGAACAAACATTATTCTTTTTGAATTCATCAAAAGGTAGCTGAGTCAATTACATATTTAAAATGCGTAAATAGTAGCGCACACAAATGTCTAGCCAATAAATATGTACGCCACTGAAGTGCTAAGAATTTCATTAAGCACGTTTTAAATGGTGGCACGCATGCGCAGCACAGCAATAAACCAAAACTGTTGAAAAACGAAGCAACAACAAAAAAGAGTAGCTACAAAACACCCACACAAAACAACAACAAAAATAGCAATTACAAAAATAACAATTACAAAAACAGAAACAACAAGCCTTAGTTTTAGCGTAATTACGTGAGTGCTAAGCTATCTAAGCTATTGAGTCGTGTTTGAGCCGCGCTATGCGCTCAGCGTTTGTAGCGCACGCACCAAATTTCAAGTAACCCCTTCCCGGCTCAACGGCAGCCGCTGTATGCCACAAAGCGGCTCAATAATGCCGCCGCGCAATTTTTGCTTCACTTTGAAACTAATGTTGCGTGCTCTTGTAATGGCAGGAAGGCAGTAGCAGGCATTCACACATACTCATATGAATGTATATATGTAATGGATGTGACCTTTTAATATTCCATGGAAATTTGTGTGTATATTTTCCATACTTATAATGCTGTTGCCATAATTTTATTTCAATTTTTTCTACTTCATGAAGTTGGTGTGAAATGTTGAGCGGCTCATTTGAGCCTGCCAAGCAAACAAGTGTTTGCGTGTGTGTTCGCCTTTGAATGTTTGTTTACTTAGTGCAGTCGGCAGCAAGTGTTAAAATGTATTTCATACAAAATCACATAAATTTGCCTAATTGCCATACAAACACACACATATGTATATATATCCCAGATATTACTTATTTACATACATACACATATATATGTATATATATATATAACCATTATATGTCTAATAATCAAGTAGCGGCATCGCTTAAGGCATTACGTAAATCCACACACAAAATTATAATAAATCCATTTGAGGATCCCCGCAGCACATTTTCCACCAAATTTATTGTTGGTAATAAAAGTAAAAAATTGAGAGAAAAAATATGTAGAAATCAGAAAATAAATTGTTGTTGTAATAATTTTGTAATATACATTTTTGTTGTTGTTGTAGTTGTTGCCTCATTAGAACTTCCTGTCTTACTTAGATCCTTGCGCTGCTTTTAGCACTTATTTGTTATGCGACTTGCTTGTTGTTGTTGTTGTCAGTAGCGTTTGTGGCTGCTTTTACGCTTTGGCTTGGGTTGGCGCGCATGCGTGCAATGTGGTGGCAATAATTAAGGAAAACGAAGAAGCAGCAGCAGAAGAAACCCTTTAGCGCTTAGTAAGAGGACTTTTCGGCGTGTGTGTTTGTATATTTAGAATGTTTTTGATGTTGATGGAAAACTGAAATTTTTATTTATATATGCAACAAATGTGCGGATGCATGTATGTTTATATGTATTTTAGAGCAGTTGAAATGCAGCAGCACTTGAGTGACTTGCCGCAGGCAAATTCATACATAAATATATTGTTCTAATATTTGTATGTATGTATATGAGTCAGTGTGTGTACTTATTTGCCTGTCTGCTTGTTTCTGTTGTTGTTGTTGTTTTACGGAAATCTTACCGCTTCCTTGCGCAAATCCCTTTGGGCTTTGAGGTTTGTCTGCCCGCATTCGCCTTGCAGCATTTGCCTTCTTACTGAGTTGACAAACATATACACATACTTACATACATACATACATATGTACATATATACATACTTACATACACATACCTGTATGAGTGCGTATTCAATCCTTGCAATATCTCCTTTTTTCACGTGTGTTAATTTATGTCACCGAACGGAAGTGTGATTCCATTTCGTCTTTCGCTTTTATTTAATTTAATTCGTTTAATTTTTTTCTTCAATTTTAATCTAATTGTTTTTTTTTCAGATTCTCAATATTTGCATTGGTCCCTCAACATTTATAATTATGCGCTTCACTTGATTTAAGCCTTTCTTCTAATTTACCCTAATATGAGAAGGCTCCTAAGCGATTCATTAGTGATAGAAACACGGAGGGCATACCTTCGCGAAATATATTTTTACCTCTTTCGAAACCCAACAGTAGTTTAAATTTGACAAGGTTAAGTTTTCATTTAACTAGGTCAAACAAGATTATATGTATATGACGTAGCAAAGGAGGGAATGGTTGCCTTGTAGGGGAAGTTTCGGCAAACATTTGATGCTGGAAGGTATTAGAAAATTTGTTTCTAAATCTTTTTAATATGCCGGATATCGGTTTGTTCGGAGTTGCCTAGATAACGGTGCACATTCAGTGTAAATTTCCATTTAGATTGCTTTCTTTATCGAAACAGATAACATCTTGCAAAATAAAAGGTGAGACACATTGGATAGGTCTATTTATAAACATATTTATTAAATAAAAAACCCATTGAGAGTTTAAGGGAAACATTCGGTCCAAATCAACTTTATGACGTCCGAGATGTTCGAAAAAGTTACAGACCTGATTTCACGAAACATTTTCTAAATAAAATTATAATTTTTTACGTTTTACGTTTTAACACCCCAAAACCTCCCCCCCCCTGCGTTCGCCCCTGGTTGGATGTAATGAAAGTAGGCGTGATCCCGCCCCCTACTAAGTTTTTTGTAGATATCTCGTAAACTACTAAAGCTATATAAACGAAGCTCTCAGGAGTCGTTTTCTTCAGGCACTTCCTTATACGTTCCTAAAATGTAGGAAATCGGATTGTAACCACCCCCACCTTCCATACAAAGGTCATGTTTAAAACTATTGCAAATTCTTTAACAATTAAAACCACCAGAAACCTTAAATTTAATTATAAAGATGGTGCAAAAGAGTGCGCTCAAAATGGTATACACAATTTCAATTGGGCGTGATTCCGCTCACTTATGGGCCAGAAACCATATCTCCAAAATTATATTATATCTTATAGAATTATATTACTATATTAAAAATATTACATCATAATATTGTTATTTTTTTTTTTTAAGTTTCCCACTCCTACAAGTACAAACATGTATTTCAACTATAAATTTATTCAAACATTTCTTGAAATTGTAAATTAATCATTCGTAAATTTCATTTTTAAATTATTTACAATGGATATTGCTGATGGCAAAGGAAACAAATCCACACCGTTGAACTAAAAACGAGCAGAAGAAGGGGAATTGTATTTTAATCTGTCATATGGAGCAGTTATACAAATGTGCTCTTAATCAATAATAAGAATAAAAAAATCATATGTTATGAACTTCATCAGAAAAAAAATTTTGAATAACTGATACAGTCTCTTTCTACTTCCGAACACATTAAACGATTATCAATTGTACTTCTATAATATTCTAAAACCTTGTGATATAAAAAAGTATAGTTTTTATTATTATTTTTTATAAATAAAATATTTTTTAACATAAAGCAAATAATTAAATTAACTGGTTATTCTTACACTTTGCTGGACTAATCCCAAGATAGCTCAACTTTTTATATTTTGTAAAGCGAGAATAATTGTATCTATAAGTAAGAATATTATTTAAAAATTCCATGAAATATCTTATATATAAAAAAGATCCATCTGAATCACCCTGCTTCAAGCAATATTTGGCCGATTCTTAGCCGTTTCTTTCTACTTCTTTCGGATTACACTAAAATACATTTTTCTTACTTTTTTGATTTCTTTAAAACAAAAAATTTGAATTCTTCTGTTTACCATATAAAACACAGTGATTCACATTTGACTAAACTAATAAATTCCACGATGATAATTTAAGTCTAGTATAAAGAAATTCAATAATAATTCATTAAATTGAAGGTTTTATTTAGCACTGCTAGAAAGATTCGATTTATGTCAAATATTCACAGTTTTGTTTAACAACTGGTTGAGATTTTGAAGATAATGTCATAAAGCCTCTATTATAGAAGCATTCGTAACTAGGAGAGTCTATTTTTAAAAGTTTGCCATAGACAGGATCACGTAATAATCACTTGGTGCTGTCCTGGACTATAAGGTGTATGCAAAAGAGCCTGCAAAACAAGATTCTAAAGTTTCTATCGAGTCACTATCACTATATGACGCCTTTCACAATGCGAGATATAAATGACAAAAGTCATCTCTTTGAAAATAACGGATTATTTTTACTAGACCTATTATACTATTTTCAAATATTGGCCTTAATGCTCATTTTTATTTTATTTAAGGAATTAAATGTCCTATTTTCAATAATTTTTTTTCTAGTAAACACTTTTTTCTGTCTTATATATACATATTTAAAGAATAATTTCTGAAATTAAAAAAAAAAATTAAAACTCCTTCATTGAGTCGTCATTTGCGGTGACCCCTCGGAGAAAAGGTGCATCCGCGTCGTCAGCACAACTCTTGCCAGGATCATTCAAAATGAAAAAACAAAAATAAGTGTACTAGGTAAGACCATAAACTGGTGCTTGAACAAAGGAAAGACAGAAAAACAAAAAAAAAATTAAAAATACAAATTTCGGTCAAAATTGATTGACTTTTTTTTAAATAGTTGTAATTGAAAAAAGAACTCATTCAAGCACGAGTAAATTTTATCTCGAACAATTATGCAAAATTTCATCAAGATCGGTTGAGTAGTTTTCGAGAAGATTTGACAACCGACTTTGAAAACATGGTTCCGAGAAAAACGCGTTAAACGTTTTGAGGAGCAATAATAACTGACGTGGAGCGCACACCTTCCAAAGACTATATCTCCGAAACTATTATTCGGATACTTGAAAATTTAGGATAATATTCTTGAGATGTTGTAGAAATTAATAAGCAAAAAACAAAAAAAAAAGAATTTTTGAATCCACGAAACTCATGTCACCCCTTAAAGGAAAAAATCTATATTGCTGATTTGCTTTGAAAAACGTGAATAACTTATTTTTTCTATATGTATTTATATTTTACCTATTATTTATTTTTATATATGTATATATTATAATAATAATTTATTTAGTTTCGAATATTAATTAAATGAATAAACAACTTCATATTTACATATGAACTGAGTTGTTTACTTATTTTGTGATGTTATTTGTATTTGTTTTTCTTTTGTTACTATACTAATTTACTAATTAAAGTTATTGATGAAAGAATCGGCATCGGCATCGGCCAAAAATTTGGTATCAGTCGGACACTATTCCTGTATGATCAGCAGCTGCCTAGTGACTCCCGTCACATTTATGGGCGCCTGGTAGTGCAGCAGCGAATTCTACAATTTTTTAATATGCACAGAAATGATGATGATGATACACTGAGAGAAAATACGAAGTACTTGCAAATAATAAATTAATCTAATGTGAAAAAAATAGAATAATATGAATTCATTCTTGATTATATAATATATTTTCAATATATATAAGGAAATTTTCTTTTTTATTATACTAAATAAATAGTAATTAGGAATTATAAAACAAGGATGGGATCATGTGTAGAAGTTCACGCAAGTGAGGAAAGTTTTTGATTGTCACTCACTTGGGAGTGGCCAGAAACGATTCTTCTCCACATGGTTCAAGCAGCTCACGACTTCCGGTTTTAGACCAAGTATCCTCTGGGTAGCTAACAGACATCCGTTTGAAGGCGAGCTAAAGTGAGAAGGCGAAGCCCGCTTATGCGGTTGTGCGTAGGGTTTGGGACCCACCACATCAAAACACCCCCCCAATGAAAAATCTACGAAAGCCTCGGATGAGACACCCCCCTTTTGATGACGACCCCTGCAAACGTTTTAAGGATAATGATATAAGGGCATGCACCTGGAATGTCCGGACCCTTAATTGGGAAGGTGCCTCTGCCCAGCTGGTTGATGTCCTCATACGACTTAAGGCTGACATCACCGCCATCCAAGAAGTGCGATGGACGGGACAAGGACGGAAGAAGGTGGGTCCTTGTGACATCTACTACAGCGGCCATATAAAGGAGCGCAAATTTGGTGTTGGATTTGTGGTGGGAAAGAGACTCCGTCGCAGAGTCCTGGCATTCACCCCGGTGGATGAACGTCTAGCCACAATCCGCATCAAAGCGAGGTTCTTCAACATATCGCTGATCTGCGCCCACGCCCCAACGGAAGAGAAGGACGATGTGACCAAAGATGCTTTCTATGAGCGCCTAGAACGCACCTATGAGCGCTGCCCCCGCCACGATGTAAAAGTCGTGCTTGGTGATTTTAACGCCAGGGTGGGTAAAGAAGGTGTCTTTGGCACAACAGTCGGAAAATTCAGCCTCCATGACGAAACATCGCCAAACGGCCTGAGGCTGATCGACTTCGCTGGGGCCCGAAATATGGTCGTCTGTAGTACCAGATTCCAGCATAAGAAAATACATCAAGCTACTTGGCTGTCTCCTGATCGAAACACGCGGAACCAAATCGATCACGTTGTGATAGACGGAAGACATGTCTCCTGTGTTTTAGACGTGCGTACGCTCCGAGGACCAAATATAGACTCGGACCATTATCTGGTCGCAGCGAAGATACGCACCCGCCTCTGTGCAGCAAAGAATGCCCGTCAACAAACACAAGGAAGGTTCGACGTCGAAAAGCTGCAATCGCAACAGACAGCCACGAAATACTCTACTCTACTTGCACTCCTGCTCTCTGAGAGCACTCATCAGCATCTCGGTATAAGGGAACTGTGGAACGGCATCTCAAACTCACTGCGTACCGCTGCAACCGAAACAATTGGTTTTCGGCAACGACAAAAAACAAGCTGGTACGATGAGGAGTGCCGTCTCGCAGCGGAGAGAAAACAGACTGCCTACCTCGCAACATTGCAAACGACCACAACACGTGCGGGATGGGATAGATACCGAGAGCTGAAGAGGGAAGCGAGACGCATTTGCAGACAAAAAAAGAAAGAGGCCGAAATGCGTGAGTACGAAGAGCTTGAGAAGCTGGCAGACAGAGGGAATGCTCGAAAATTTTATGAAAAAATGAAGCGACTTAACGAAGGTTTCAAGACCGGAGCATCCTCATGTAGAGACCAAGGTGGTAATCTGGTAACCGATGTCCAGGGCATACTGGGATTATGGAGGGAACACTTCTCCGACCTGCTGAATGGCAGTGAGAGTACAACACCAGGAGATGGCGAACCCGATCCCCCAATCGATGACGATGGAACAGATGTTCCATTACCCGACCATGAAGAAATTCGAATAGCAATTACCCGCTTGAAGAACAACAAAGCAGCGGGGGCCGATAGATTACCGGCAGAACTATTCAAATACGGCGGCGAAGAACTGATAAGGTGCATGCATCAGCTTCTTTGCAGAATATGGTCGGAAGAAAGCATGCCTGACGATTGGAATCTCAGTGTGCTCTGCCCAATCCATAAAAAGGGAGATCCCACAATCTGCGCCAATTACCGTGGGATTAGCCTCCTAAATATCGCATACAAGGTTCTATCGAGCGTATTGTGTGAAAGACTAAAGCCCACCGTCAACAAACTGATTGGACCTTATCAGTGTGGCTTTAGACCTGGAAAATCGACAACTGACCAGATATTCACCATGCGCCAAATCTTGGAAAAGACCCGAGAAAAGAGGATCGACACACACCACCTTTTTGTCGATTTTAAAGCTGCTTTCGACAGCACGAAAAGGAGTTGCCTTTACGCCGCGATGTCTGAATTTGGTATCCCCGCAAAACTAATACGGCTGTGTAAATTGACGTTGAGCAACACCAAAAGCTCCGTCATGATTGGGAAGGACCTCTCCGAGCCGTTCGATACCAAACGAGGTTTCAGACAAGGTGACTCACTATCGTGCGACTTCTTTAACCTGATGCTGGAAAAAATTATAAGAGCTGCAGAGCTAAACCGAGAAGGTACAATCTTCTACAAGAGTGTACAGCTTCTGGCGTACGCCGATGATATTGATATCATCGGAAGCAACAACCGCGCCGTTTGTTCTGCTTTTTCCCGCATGGATAAGGAGGCGAAGCGAATGGGTCTGGAGGTGAATGAGGACAAGACGAAATATCTCCTGTCATCAAACAAACAGTCGGCGCATTCGCGTCTTGGCTCCCACGTCACTGTTGACAGTCATAACTTCGAGGTCGTAGATAATTTCGTATACCTGGGAACCAGCATCAACAACACGAACAATGTCAGCCTCGAAATCCAGCGCAGAATAACTCTTGCCAACAGGTGCTACTTTGGACTGAGTAGGCAATTGAACAGTAAAGTCCTCTCTCGACGAACCAAAATCAAGCTCTACAAGTCACTTATCATTCCCGTCCTGCTTTACGGTGCAGAAGCTTGGACGATGTCAACATCAGATGAGACGACACTAGGAGTTTTCGAGAGGAAAATTTTGCGCAAGATTTATGGTCCTCAGAACATTGGCAACGGCGAATACCGCAGACGATGGAACGATGAGCTGTACGAGTTATACGACGACATTGACATAGTTCAGCGAATAAAAAGACAGCGGCTACGCTGGCTAGGTCATGTTGTCCGAATGGACGAAAACACTCCAGCCCTGAAAGTGTTCGATGCAGTACCCGCCGGAGGAAGGCGAGGAAGGGGAAGGCCTCCACTCCGTTGGAGGGACCAGGTGGAGAGCGACCTGGTTACACTTGGGATCTCCAACTGGCGCCGAACTGCAAAGGAGAGAGACAGGTGGCGCACTATCGTCGATTCGGCTATAACCGGCTAAACGGTTGCAACGCCAATCACATACATACAAAACAAATAATAATTAAAAACTAATGTATATTTATATACTCTGAACTAGAATTGTTGCTAAATAAAAAGAAAAAATCCATACTCTTCGCATCTCTACATATTTTTAAAAACATTTAATTATCTCAAATTATTCATCTGACCCACCCTGTTTCAAGCAATATTTGTAATTTACACAAAATACCAGGCGCCCATAAAAAGCAGCAAGGCAACAGTCGCCCAGAAAAATTGAAAGGTGAGCAACAAAAACTGCAATTTGCAGCTGGGCAACAACATCGAACAGCATAGTGGAGCAACAACAATTCTATTGGGATGATATGAAAGTATGAAACAGAGCTCTGTTGTTGACAAAAATAAAAGAAACAACAATGCAAATGTTTGTGGTTACAATAACAAATCAATTGCGTACATATATGGGAGACTCTGCTTACTACCGATTATGGGCGCCTGGTAGCTCAACAGCAAATTTGATAAATATATTAAAATGCACAGAAATGATGCTGGTACACTGAGAGAAAATACGAAGTACTTGCAAATATATAATGTTAAAAAAAACTGATAAATGAAATAATAATAACTATTATAAAAGTAACTCATATTTATTCATTGTAAACTAATCCATATTACATGCATCTGGAAAGAAATTTTGCAATAAAAATATTCTTGAAAATACCATTAATTTTTTTAATTACACATAAATTATTCAATTGAGACACCCTGTTCCAAGCAATATTTGCAATTTACGCAAAATACCAGGCACCCATAAAAAGCAGCAAGGGTGCTGCGAAACCTAGTAAACAAGCAACAAGAAATTATATTCTCCATATTACACTAATAATAACTACACCAAATGCAAATTAGCAACAACTAACCTACTCGTTGGAGTATTGTTGTGGATCGGAATTTATGCACGGGGACACAGAAATAATCGGAACGAAGGAGTATTGTTGCGTGCATTTTAATACAAAGTAAACAACAAATTCCTGTATGATCAGCAGCGATTACAATAACAAATTCATTGCTTAATTTATGTGGGAGTTTGCTTGCTATCAATTATGGGCGCCTAGTAGCACAGCAGAAAATTTGACAAATATTAAAATGCACTGAAATTGATGATGATACACTGAGAGAAAATGCGAAGTACTTGCAAATAAAAATTTTGGTGAAACTATGATAAAATGAAAATTTATAATTATTCAGAAACTAATATACCTTAAAATATGATAATGAAACACTTTAAGAATAATTTATTGTTTTATATAAAGAAATTTTATTATGTTTCTATTCAAACAAATCAAATTTTATAGAAAATTATATTTAAAATAAATAAACAATTGGAAATTCCGAAAAAAATAATAATTATTAACTAACATTTATTAGTTTACTATTCTTTTATTGATAAATTGTATATACATAAAAGAAGTCTTATATAACAAAAATATTTATTAATTTTAAGTGATGTTGCTAGATTCCATTTAAGCCAAATGTCCAAGTCCAAAGAGTCTATTGTAGATGAAAACGTAAAAAAATCCAATGGTTTAGAAAGATCCCAAGATGAAATTGATCAGCACTCCAGAGATATCAAAACACAGTTTCCTTGGACATATCGTTTCAGAAATTTTAGGCGTACAAGTTGCGTGAAAAGAAAATCGTGCGAAATAGAAAAAACCATGAGTTGCTGATTTTGAACTGTATTCGGATATGTGACGATGGATGTGTTTCATGACGGCTTCACCATTTCAAAATCCGGAATTCAGAAGACGGCCATCGGTGTGCGATGAATCGAGTGTAAAGCTTGGAAAGAGGCAACAGCCACCAGACAAAGTAATGACGTCCACATCTTGCGATCCCATCGACTCCTTCGAAAAATCCATATTCTGGGAATCTGAAAAGAAATAAATAAATATTTAATAAAACTGAATAATGTTTTTATAATAATTAAAACTCATCTGGAAGCAACTGCATGGAATCAAGCAATATTTATAATTTACACAAAATGCCAGGCGAGTATGAAATGTAGCAGAACTGCACCGATCGCTTGATAAACACACGAAAAATAATATGTTCTACATACTACAACAATACAATACCTAGTAGAAATTAGCAGCAAATAGTCAAAGGAATGTCTCTCTTGCGGTATCACCTACTCGATGGAGTATTATTGTGGATCGGAATTTATGCACAGGGACACAGAATAATTGAAACGAAGGTGTGTTGTTGCTTGTTTTTAATGTAAAGTAAACAACAAATTCCTGCTTGATCAGCAGTTGCATAGTGGCCTTCACGGGGCGTCTGGTATGTCAATAGTGAATGCAATGCAATTTTGTTCATAACAACAACAACAGCCCTTCATCGTTTCATTCTCAATTGTGTGCTTGTTGCTTTTACACTTTTCACATGCCAGGCATTGACAGGCGACCAACAAAAAATTACAATTTGAAGCTGGACAACAACATCGAACAGAAAAGTGGAGCAACAACAATTCTATTGGAATGATTTGAAGAAATGAAACAGAGCTTTGCTGTTGACATTCCACAAGGTAAAAAACAGAAGAAACAGCGATGCATAATTTCTTTAGTGGTTACAATAACAAATTCTTCGCGAACATATGTGAGAGACTCTGCTTGCTATCAATTCTGGGCGCCTGGTAGCTCAACAGCAAATTTGACAAATATTAAAATTCACAGAAAATATTGCTCTGGTACACTGAGAGAAAATGCGAAGTACTTATAGTTAATAATAAATAAATGCTGAAAATAATTAGAAACTGAATAATTTTTAATATTCCTTGAAATGTGATAATAAAATACTTTGATTGTCGTTTATTGCCTTATATAATTCGACAATTCATTGAAATGATGATGATACACTGAGAAAAAATTAATGCTGCTTCTAATATAAATATAAATATTATTAAATTTTCAGGGTACATTCATTAACATTAACTTACTTAAAATACGATAATAAAACACTAAGAATAATTTATTGTTTTATATAAAGAAATTTTATTACTTTTTTAATCAAACAAATCATTTTTTTTCGGAAATTATATTATATAATTATAAATAAACAATAATTGGAAGTCTCGAAATAAATAACAATTAAAACAAAACATTTATTAGATTGCTATTATTTTATTGATAAATTGTATATACATAAAGAAGTCTTATACGAGAAAAATATTTAATAATTTTAAATGATGTTGCTAAATTCCGTTTAAGCCAAATCACCAAAGTCCAAAGAGTCTATTGTAGATGAAAACGTAAAAAAATCCAATGGTTTAGAATGATCCCAAGATGAAATTGATCGGCACTCCAGAGATATCAAAGCACTGTTTCCTTGGACATACCATTCCAGAAAATTTGGGTGTATAGAGTAGCGTGAAAAGTAAATCGTGTGAGATAGAAAAAACCATGAGTTGCTGATTTTGAACTGTATTTGGATATGTGACGTTGGATGTGTTTCATGATGGCTTCACCATTTCAAAATCCGGAATTCAGAAGACGGCCATCGGTGTGCGATAAATCGAGTGTAAAGCTTGGAAAGAGGCAACAGCCACCAGAAAAAGTAAAGACGTCCACATCTTGCGATCCCATCGACACCTTCGAAAAATCCATATTCTGCGAATCTGAAAAGAAATAAATAAACATTTTAAATAAAATTGCATTACGTTTATATAATAATTAAAACTCATCTGAAGCAACAGCATAGCATCAAGCAATACTTATAATTTACACAAAATACCAGGCGAGTATGAAATGCAACAGAACTGCACCGAACGCGTGATAAACACACGAAAAATAATGTGTTCTACATACTACAACAATATTAACTTTAGCTAGTAGAATTTAGCAACAACTAATCTTAGGAATGTCTCTCTTGCGGTATCACCTACTCGTTGGAGTATTGTTGTGGATCGGAATTTATGCACAGGGACACAGAAATAATCGGAACGAAGGAGTGTTGTTGTGTGCATTTTAATACAAAGTAAACAACAAATTCCTGTATGATCAGCAGCGATTACAATAACAAATTAATTGCTTAAATTATGTGGGAGTTTGCTTGTTATCAATTCTGAGCGCCTAGTAGCACAGCAGCAAATTTGACAAATTTGTAAAATTCACTGAAATGATGATGATACACTGAGAGAAATTACGCAAATAAAAATTTTGGTGAAGCTAAAACGAAAATATGTAATTATTCAGAAACTAATATACCTTAAAATATGATAATAAAACACTTTAAGAATAATTTATTGCTTTATATAAAGAAATTTTATTATTTTTCTAATCAAACAAATCAAATTTTATAGGAAATTGTATTTAAAATAAATAAACAATAATTGCAAATTCCGAAATAAATAATAATTAAAAAACTAACAATTATTAGTTTAGTACTGTTTTATTGAAAAATTGTATATACATAATATCTTATATGAGAAATATATTTATTAATTTTAAGTGATGTTGCTAGATTCCAATTAAGCCAAATGTCCAAGTCCAAAGAGTCTATTGTAGATTAAAACGTAAAAAAATCCAGTGGTTTAGAATGATCCCAAGATGAAATTGATCAGCACTCCAGAGATATCAAAGCACAGTTTCCTTGGACATATCGTTCCAGAAAATATGGGTGTACGATAATTGCGTAAAAAGTAAGACCCGCCAGAGCATATACGAAAAAACCACCAGTTAATGATCCTCACCGTTTTTGGTTACATATCAATGGATGTCATGTGTGGCTTTACCAATTCAAAATTCGAAATCCAGAAGACGGTCATCGAGGACAAAGCGTGGAAAGAGGCAACAAACACCAGACCAAGTATTGACGTCCACATGTTGAGATCCCATCGATAAAAGAAAAATCCGTATTCTCCGATTCTGGAAATAAATAAATGAATATTTAATAAAATTATATTACGTTTTTATAATAATTAAAACTCCCGTATGCGATAAATCGAGGGTAAAGCTTGGAAAGACGCAACAGCCACCAGATAAAGTAACGACGTCCATATTTTGAGATCCCATCGACTCCTTCGAAAAATCCATATTCTGCGAATCTGAAAAAAAAATAAATAAATATTTAATAAAACTGAGTATAATTAAAACTCATCTGGAAGCAACTAACTGCATGGCATCAAGCAATATTTAATATTTACACAAAATACGAGGCGAATATTAAACTGCTCCGAACGCGTGATAAACACACGAAAAATAATATGTTCTACATACTCCACCAATTAATCAAAGGAATGTCTCTCTTGCGGTATCACTTACTCGTTGGAGTATTGTTGTGGATCGGAATTTATGAACAGGGACACAGAATAATCGGAACGAAGGAGTGTTGTTGCGTGCATTTTAATACAAAGTAAACAAGAAATTCCTGCATGATCAGCAGCGATTACAATAACAAATTCATTGCATAATTTATGTGGGAGTTTGCTTGCTGTCAATTCTGGGCGCCTAGTAGCACAGCAGCAAATTTTACAAATTTGTAAAATGCACTGAAATGATGATGAAGATACACTGAGAAAAAATTAATGCTGCGTCTAATATAAAAATTAATAAATTTTCAAAACAAGTTAACTTTTCTTAAAATATGATAATAAAACACTTTAAGAATGATTTATTGTTTTATATAAGGAACTTTTATTATTTTTCTAATCAAGCAAATCAAATTTTATAGAAAATTATATTTTAAATAAATAAACAATAATTGGAAGACTCGGAATAAATAACAATTAAAAAAAAAACATTTATTAGTTTACTACTGTTTGATTGATAAATTGTATATACATAAATAAGTCTTATTCGAGAAAAATATTTATTAATTTTAAATGATGATGCTAGATTCCATTTAAGCCAAATGTGCAAGTCCAAGGAGTCTATTGTAGATGAAAACGTAAAAAGATCCAATGGCTTAGAATGATCCCAAGATGAAATTGACCGGCACTCCAGAGATATCAACAAAACTCAGTTCCCATGGACATACCATTCCAGAAAATTTGGGTCTACAGAGTTGCGTAAAAAGTAAGGCTCGCAAGAACACGTACAAGGAATGACACAATAAATTGATGATTCTGAACAGTATTTGGATATGTGACATTGGATGTGTTGCATGTATGGCTTCACCATTGCAAAAACTGAAATCCTGAAGACGGCCATCCGTGTGAAAAAAATCGAGTGTAAAGCTTGGAAAGAAGCAAGTCACCAATCAACGTAATGGCGATCCCATCGACTCCTTCAAGAAAAGGAATAATCCATATTATTTGATTCTGGAATTAAATAAATAAATATTTGATAAAATTTCATTGCATTTTTATAATAATTAAAACTTCCGTGTGCGATAAATCGAGGGAAAGAGGCAATAGTCAACTAACAAAATAATGACGTCCACATCTTGCGATCCTATCGACCCCTTCGAGAAATCCATATTCTGCGAATCTGAAAAGAAATAAATAAACATTTTAAATAAAATTTGCATTACGTTTATATAAAAATTAAAACTCATCTGAAGCAACTGTATGGCATCAAGCAATACTTATAATTTACACAAAATACCAGGCGAGTATGAAATGCAGCAGAACTGCACCGAACGCGTGATAAACACACGAAAAATAATACGTTTTACATATTACACTAATTATTGCTTTACCAAATGCTTATTAGCAACAACTAATCTTAGGAATGTCTCTCTTGCGGTATCACCTACTCGTTGGAGTATTAATGTGGATTGGAATTTATGCACGGGGACACAGAAGAACAATTGGAACGAGAGGGTGTTGTTGTACGCTTTTTAGCGTATGCATATTTTCTTTTGCGATTACAATAACAAATTCTTTGCGAACATATGTGGGAGGCTCTGCTTGCTATCGATTATGGGCGCCTGGTAGCTCAACAGCAAATTTGACAAATATTAAAATGCAATGAGAAATGATGATGATACACTGAGAGAAAATACAACGTAATTTGATAAAATAAATGTGTGCTGAAACTAATTAGAAACTTGATAATTTTTAATATTCCTTAAAATATGATAATAATATATGTACTATTAAACGACAATTTCTGTTTTATATAAAAGACATATTGTTATTTATTATAATTAATTAATATTGATAGGGAATTCCAATATAAATAATATTTGAAGCAAAACATAATTTATATTATTTATACTTTTCTGTACTAGATTTGTTATTAAGTAGAAATACATATTCTCCGCATTTGGAAAGAAATTCTGCAATAAAAAATATATTTATAAACACTAATAATTCTTTTGTAATAACACAAATTATTCATCTGATACACCCTGTTTCAAGCAATATTCGCAATTTACGCAAAGTACCAGGCGACCATAAAACGCAGCAAGGCTGCTGCGAAACCTAGTAAACAAGCAACAAATATGCAGGTTCACATATTACACTAACAATAACTATACCAAATTGTTAGCAACAACTAATCTTAGGAATGTCTCTCTTGCAGTATCACCTACTCGTTGGAGTATTGTTGTGGATCGGAATTCATGCAAAGGGACACAGAAATAACCGGAACGAAGGAGTGTTGTTGCGTGCTTTTTAGTGTAAAATAAACAACAAATTCCTGCATGATCAGCAGCGATTACAATAACAAATTCATTGCTTAATTTAAGTGGCAGTTTGCTTCCTATCATTTCTGGGCGCTTGGTAGCACAGCAGCAAATTTGACAAATTTGTAAAATGCACTGAAATGATGATGATACACTGAGAGAAAATGCGAAGTACTTGCAAATAAAAATTTTGGTGAAACTATGATAAAATGAAAATTTATAATTATTCAGAAACTAATATACCTTAAAATATGATAATGAAACACTTTAAGAATAATTTATTGTTTTATATAAAGAAATTTTATTATGTTTCTATTCAAACAAATCAAATTTTATAGCAAATTGTATTTAAAATAAATAAACAATAATTGCAAATTCCGAAATAAATAATTATTAAAAAACTAACAATTATTAGTTTACTATTCTTTTATTGAAAAATTGTATATATATAAGAAAGTCTTATACGAGAAAAATATTTATTAACTTTAAGTGATGTTGCTCAATTCCGTGTAAGCCAAATGTCCAAGCACAAAGAGTCTATTGTAGAAGAAATCGTCAAAAAATCCTGCTTTTCAATTATCCCAAGATGAAATTGATCGGCACTCCAGAGATATCAAAGCACAGTTCCCTTAGACATATCGTTCCAGAAATTTTAGGTGTACGAGAGTTGGGTAAAAAGGCGCACGAGATAAAAAATAAATCCGACGAGTTTCTGATTCTGAACAGTATTTGGATATGTGACATTGGATGTGTTTCATGTATGGCTGCCCCATTTCAAAATCCGAAATTTTGAAGACGGTCATCCGTGTGCGATAAATTGATGGTAAAGCTTGAAAAGACGCAACAGTCACCAATCAACGTAATGACGTCCACGTTTTGCGATCCCATCGACTCCTTCGAGAAAAGGAATAATCCATATTATTTGATTCTGGATATAAATAAATAAATATTTAATAAAATTTCATTACATTTTTATAATAATTAAAACTCCCGTGTGCGATAAATCGAGGGTAAAGCTTGGAAAGAGGCAACAGTCAACTAACAAAATAATGACGTCCATATTTTGAGATCCCATCGACATCTTCAAAAAAGGAAAATCCATATTCTGCGAATCTGAAAAGAAATAAATAAACATTTTAAATAAAATTGCATTACGTAGATATGAAAATTAAAACTCATCAAGCAATATTTATAATTTACAGAAAATGCCAGGTGAGTATGAAATGCAGCAAAACTGCACCGAACGCGTGATAAACACACGGAAAATATTATGTTCTACATACTGAACCAACACTAACTATTTGTAATACAAATTAGCAACAAATAATCAAAGCTTTTGCGGTATCACCTACTCGTTGAAGTATTGTTGTGGATCGGTATTTATGCACGGGGACACAGAAGAACAATTGGAACGAGAGAGTGTTGTTGCGCGCTTTTTAGCGTATGCATATTTTCTTTTGCGATTACAATAACAATTTCTTTGTGAACATATGTGGGAATTTGCTTGCTATCGATTCTGGGCGACTGGTTGCTCGACAGCAAATTTGACAAATATTAAAATGCAATGAAATGATGTTGATACACTGAGAGGAAATGCGAAGTACTTATAGTTAATAATAAATAAATGCTGCAAATAATTTGAAACTTGATAATTTTTAATATTCCTTCAAATATGATAATAAAATACTTTGATTGTCTTATATAAGGAAATTTGCTTTTTTATATAATAAAATAAAAATTATTATTATAAAATAAAACACATTTATTCTTTTGAACTAATTGATATTCTCCACATATAAAAGACATTTTACAATAAAATAAATAAATTTTTATAAACCCTATTAAATTTGTTTAATAATACAAATTATTCATCTGACACACCCTGTTTCAAGCAATATTTGCAATTTACGCAAAGTACCAGGCGACCATAATAAGCAGCAAGGCTGCTGCGAAAACCTAGTAAACACACAACAAAAAATTATATCCCCCATATTACACTAACAATAACTTTACCAAATGCAAATTAGCAACAAGCAATCTTAGGAATATCCCTCTTGCGGTATCATCTACTCGTTGGAGTATTGTTGTGGATCGGAATTTATGCACGGGGACACAGACATAATCGGAACGAACGAGTGTTGTTGCGTGCATTTTAATACAAAGTAAACAACAAATTCCTGTATGATCAGCAGCGATTACAATAACAAATTCATTGCTTAATTTATGTGGGAGTTTGCTTGCTATCAATTATGGGCGCCTGGTAGCACAGCAGCAAATTTGACAAATATTAAATGCATTGAAATTGATGCTGGTACACTGAGAGAAAATGTGGAGTACTTGTCCATAATAAATTAATATAATGTTAATAAACAACCTATTCTAAAACTGAGTAATTTTTAAATATATCTTAAAATATGATAATGAAATATACTTTGATTGTCTTATATAAGGAAATTTTCATTTTTTATTTTAATAAAATAATAATAATTATTATGAAAATAACACACATTTATTCTTAGGAACTAATCGATATTCTCCGCATATGAAAAGCATTTTACAATAAAAAAAATATTTTTATAAATCCCATTAAATTTTATAATTATAGAAAATTATTCATCTGATACACCCTGTTTCATGCAAAATTTGCAATTTAGCAAAATACCAGGCACCCATAAATAGCAGCAATGCTGATGCGAAACCTAGTAAACAAGCAACGAAAAATTATATTCTCCATATTACACTAACAATAACTATACCTTGGACAAATTAGCAACAAACCAACTCGTTGGAGTATTGTTGTGGATCGGAATTTATGCACGGGGACATAGAAATAATCGGAACGAAGGACTGTTGTTGCGTGCTTTTTAGTGTAAAATAAACAACAAATTCCTGCCTGATCAGCAGCTGCCTAGTGACTCCCATCACATTTATGGGTGCCTGGTAGTTCAGCAGCAAATTCGACAATCCACTGAAATGATGATGATACACTGAGAAAAATTAATGCTACATCTAATACATAAAAATTTATAAATTTTCAGGATAAATTAACTTTTCTTAAAATATGATGATAAAACACTTTAAGAATGATTTATTGTTTTATATAAAGAAATTTTATTAGTTTTCTTATAAAACAAATCAAATTTTATAGGAAATTATATTTAAAATAAATAAACAATAATTGCAAATTCCGAAATAAATAATAATTAAAAAACTAACATTTACTAGTTTAGTACTGTTTTATTGATAAATTGTATATACATAATATCTTATATGAGAAAAATATTTATTAATTTTAAGTGATGTTGCTAGATTCCAATTAAGCCAAATGTCCCAAGTCCAAAGAGTCTAGATGAAAACGTAAAAAAATCCAGTGGTTTAGAATGATTCCAAGATGAAATTGATCAGCACCCCAGAGATATCAACAAAACACAGTTTCCTTGGACATATCGTTCCAGAAAATTTGAGTGTACGTGGGTTGCGTGAAAAGTAAATCGTGCGAGATAAAAAATAAATCCGACAAGTTGCTGATTCTGAACAGTATTTGGCTATGTGACATTGGATGTGTTTCATGTATAGCTGCACCATTTCAAAATCCAAAATCCGACATCCTGAAGACGGCCATCCGTGTGTGATAAATCGATAAATCGAGCTTGGAAAGAGGCAACAGCCACCAGACAAAGTAATGACGTCCAAAACTTGCGATCCCATCGACCCCTTCGAAAAATCCATATTCTCCGAATCTGAAAAGAAATAAATAAATAAATATTTAATAATATCTGGATTATTTTTATACTAATTAAAACTCATCTGAAGAAAATGCACGTATTAAGCATTATTTATAATTTACACAAAATACCAGGCGAATATAAAACTGCACCGAACGCGTGATAAACACACGAAAAAATAATATGTCCAACATATTACACCAATACTAACTTTAGCTAGTAAAAATTATTATTAGAAATAGACACCTTCGAAAAAGGAAAATCCATATTCTCCGAATCTGAAAAGAAATAAATAAATATTTAATAAAATTGTATTACATTTTTCTAATAATTAAAACTCATCTGAAACAACTGTATGGCATCAAACAATATTTATAATTTACACAAAATACCAGGTGGCTATGAAATGCAGCAGAACTGCACCGAATTCGTGATAAACACACGGAAAATAATATGTTCTACATACTGCACCAACACTAACTATTTGTAATACAAATCAATACAACAAATAATCAAAGCTTTTGCGGTATCACCTACTCGTTGGAGTATTGTTGTGGATCGGAATTTATGCACGGGGACACAGAAATAATCGGAATGAAGGAGTGTTGTTGCGTGCATTTTAATACAAAGTAAACAACAAATTCCTGCCTGATCAGCAGCGATTACAATAACAAATTCATTTCTTAAATTATGTGGGAGTTTGCTTGCTATCAATTCTGGGCGCCTGGTAGCACAGCAGCAAATTTGACAAATATTAAAAAGCACAGAAATGATGATGATACACTGAGAGAAAATGCGAAGTACTTGCAAATAAAAATTTTGGTGAAACTATGATAAAATGAAAATTTATAATTATTCAGAAACTAATATACCTTAAAATATGATAATGAAACACTTTAAGAATAATTTATTGTTTTATATAAAGAAATTTTATTATGTTTCTATTCAAACAAATCAAATTTTATAGAAAATTATATTTAAAATAAATAAACAATTGGAAATTCCGAAAAAAATAATAATTATTAACTAACATTTATTAGTTTACTATTCTTTTATTGATAAATTGTATATACATAAAAGAAGTCTTATATAACAAAAATATTTATTAATTTTAAGCCAAATCTCCAAAGTCCAAAGAGTCTATTGCAGATGAAAACGTAAAAAAATCCAATGGTTTAGAATGATCCCAAGAGGAAATTGATTGTCACTCCAGAGATATCAAAACACAGTTTCTTTGGACATATCGTTCCAGAAATTTTAGGCGTACGAGTTGCGTGAAAAGTAAATCGTGCGAGATAAAAAATAAATCCGACAAGTTGCTTATTCTGACCAATATTTGGATATGTGACATTTGATGTGTTTCATGTATGGCTTCACCATTGCAAAAACCGAAGTCCTGAAGACGCCCATCCGTGTACGATAAATCGAGGGTAATGCTTGGAAAGACGCAACAGTCACCAATCAACGTAATGACGTCCACGTTTTGTGATCCCATCCACTCCTTCGAGTAAAGGAATAATCCACATTCTCTGATTCTGGATATAAATAAATAAATGTTTAATAAAATTTCATCACATTTTTATAATAATTAAAACTCCCGTGTGCGTTAAATAGAGGGTAAAGCTTGGAAAGACGCAACAGTCAGCTAACAAAATAATGACGTCCATATTTTGAGATCCTATCGACTCCTGCGAAAAATCCTATTCTACGAATCTGAAAAAAAATAAATAATTTTTTAACAAAATTGTATTACATTTTTCTAATAATTAAAACTCATCTGAAATAACTGTATGGCATCAAACAATATTTATAATTTACACAAAATGCCAGGCGAGTATGAAAGCAGCAGAACTGCACCGAACGCTTGATAAACACACGAAAAATAATATGTTCTACATACTACAACAATATTAACTTTAGCTAGTAGAAATTAGCAACAAATAATCAAAGCCTTTGCGGTATCACCTACTCGTTGAAGTATTGTTGTGGATCGGAATTTAAGCACGGGGACACTGAAGAAAAATGGGAACGAAGTGGTGTTGTTGCATGCAAAAGTGCAATTTGCAACTGCACAACAACATCGAACAGCAAAACGGAGCAAGAACAATTCTATTGGGATGATATGAAAAAATTAAATAGGGCATTGTTGTTTGACATTCCACAAGGTAAAAAACCAAAGAAACAACAACGAAAATTTGTGTGTTTACAATAACAAATTCATTGCTTAATTTATGTGGGAGTTTGCTTGCTATCGATTATGGGCCCCTGGTAGCTCAACAGCAAATTTGACAAATATTAAAATGCATTGAAATTGATGCTGGTACACTGAGAGAAAATGCGGAGGTACTTGTCCATAATAAATTAATATAATGTTAATGAATATATGATTATATGATAATGAAATATACTTTGATTGTCTTATATAAGGAAATTTTCATTTTTTATTTTAATAAAATAATAATAATTTTTATGAAAATAACACACATTTATTCTTAGGAACTAATCGATATTCTTCGCATATGAAAAGCATTTCACAATAAAAAAAATATTTTTATAAATCCCATTAAATATTTCAATTATACACAAATTATTCATCTGAAACACCCTGTTTCATGCAAAATTTGCAAGTTACGCAAAATACCAGGCGCCCATAAATAGCAGCAAGGGTGCTGCGAAAAGCTAGTAAGCAAGCAATAAAAAATTATATTCTCCATATTACACTAACAATAACCTTACCAAATGCAAATTAGCAACAACTAAAGGAATACCTCTCTTGCGGTATCACCTTCTCGTTGGAGTATTGTTGTGGATCGGAATTTATGCACGGGGACACAGAAATAATCGGAACGAAGGAGTGTTGTTGCGTGCATTTTAATACAAAGTAAACAACAAATTCCTGTATGATCAGCAGCGATTACAATAACAAATTCATTGCTTAATTTATGTGGGAGTTTGCTTGCTATCAATTCTGGGCGCCTGGTAGCACAGCAGCAAATTTGATTTGTAAAATTCACTGAAATGATGATGATACACTGAGAGAAATTACGAAGTACTTGCAAATAAAAATTTTGGTGAAGCTAAAATGAAAATTTATAATTATTCAGAAACTAATATACCTTCAAATATGATAATGAAACATTTCAAGAATAATTTATTGTTTTATATAGTATTTTTTTTATTTTATTTTTATCAAACAAATCAAATTGTATGCGAAATTAATTAAAATTAAAATTATAATATTAACAAAAATATAAAAAATTAACACATATTTATTAGTTCAATTGCTAAATTCCGTATAAGTCTATAAAAACAAATGAAAATGTCAAAATCAATCCATAAAATGGTTTTGGAGGACCGTAAGATGAAATTGATCCAGATGGACGACATTCTAGAGATATCAATGAACACCTTTCTTTGACATAACGTTCCAGAAACATTGGTTGTACGAAAGTTTCATAAAAACTAAGAACTGCGAGAGCTCAAGCGTCCAAAACAAAAATGAAATTATGATTCTGAGACGTGTTTGGAGCTGAACTCGAAATTTCGCATTGTTATGTGAGAATGGATGAAGCATGGCTTCACTATTTCATAATCCGGAATCCAAAAGACAGACATCCGTATGCGACAAATGAAGTTCAAAGTGTGGAAAGTGGCAACAGTCAGCTGACAAAGTGATGGCGGCAATACTTTGAGATCTCATCGACTCTTTCAAAAAAGTAAAAATCCAATTCTGCGAATCTGAAAAGAAAATTGTATTTTAATATTTTTAAAGTCTAACAAGCTCTCTCCGGAAGTATAAAAGTTTTAATAATTATAATTTTAATGGATCTTTTTTGGTAACTCATAATGATTATTATTATTTTTTTTTATACAAAAGGTTTTTGCATTAGCCAAATTATATAATAAAATCAAGGTCAAACCTAAAGTTTAAAATTTTTAAATATAAAATATTTTGTAAAATCTCACTACAAATCAAAGGGAAATCTGAAAATATAAAGAACACTATGGTTCGTATAATATGTAAAACTAAAAACATTTCAGGATCCTAAGCACGAATTTCGCTACCTTTATCCAAACATAGCGAAATCTCCAGTAGACTTGAATATTCTCTTCTTCTTCTTCTTCTTGCCTTTTCCTCCTCTAATGGCCCAAAATAATATTGACAACCCCACAAAAAATACAACAGAGTCCTCCGCTTATGACAAAAACACTCGAGAACAACGCAGTTGCCAAGCAAAGCACTTCACTTTCTTGCCGCCTGTTGCCACAGTGAACATGCTGCATGCAACAAGAGCGGCAAGAACGCACTCGAACTTTTCCGCATAATTAAACTTTTGATTAAGCAAATAAATATTCGCGCAGAATTTGATGAAATAAATCAATTTAGCAACAATTTAGATAAGTTGCGGCAAATGCGACCGAGACTCGGTCTGGGGTTGTGTGCAAAAACAAAAGTGACTTCATCGCACTTACGCAAATACTTATGTATAACTTAGGTACTTAATGCAAGAAGGGGCGCGAAGCTTACTCCCTCAAGTTGTGGCGATGTGAGTACGGGATGAGAAGACATTTTGTGGTTGTCAGACTGTCCAGCCAGCCATCCAATCATTGAGCCACGCATAATTTCTCAAGTGTGCACATTATTGTTGACTTCCTGCGCATACATATAAATAAAAACAAAAACAACAACAACAACAATAGTTGTTAAATAAAAAAATCATATGAATGCAAAATTCATTTCACATGCCGTCAATTACAGTTATATTATATGCAAGCATTGGTGTGAAAATTGCATTATGCCACGCATTTCTGACAATTGAAATCATTTTGATTTCATGTCACACTCAGTTGAGTCGGCGAGTGAGTGCTGAGTGTGATGACTGTGTTGAGTGGTCACTGGTGGTTGGTGCGCCGTTTAAATAATATCCATCGTGATTCATGTAGCTGGTGGCTACCATTGTGATTTGCATCGGAATAAATTTGAATTAAAATATGACTTTATGTCTTCCCTTTGCGGACAAATACATTTCTATACAAATAATTTTTATATCAGGACTTTTATTGATTAAGGGTGTGAGGACACTTCTTAATGATTTCTAACACTCTATCTTCATTAAATTTGGTATACACATTAATAATCTATAATAATCTTCTTTAAGTTAAGAAGTCGTTAATACTCAACTGAAGAGATATGTTGCCTGACTTCGATAGTCTTCATTATTTAGTAGTCAAGGACACCATGTATTTACTTCTTCGAAATTTGAGTGAATTTTTTGATGAATATATAGTTGGGAAAGCTTGTCTCATAATTCAAATTTTAATATTTTATTTTATCCTTCGTTCATTAACTACATTTATCCACATACAATCGAAATATTTTTGGTTTGTTGATTTTGGATGAACCAACCATGAGTCATGATGTCCACGGCAAGACCTTTTTTATGGACACATCATGAAAGATGAGGTGTCAACGACTGAGTTTTCGGAATTTTAAAATAAAAATTTCACAAAATACTGTTGAAACATGTTTTTTTGATACGATGAATTGTTTAAATGAAATATATGATTTTATATATTAACAAGTAAGGAAGGGCTAAGTTCGGGTGTAACCGAACATTTTATACTCTCGCAATTTATTTATTTAACTTTATTTATATTATATAATACACAATTTGACCCACATATTCGTCAAATATGTATATTGTATAAAGTCCATTGAAAGTTGGAAACCATAATATTAGGTTAGAAGCACCGAGGTCCTCGTGTTCGATATATGGGGCCTTAAAAACCTATGGTCCGATTTCGGCGATTTTTAGAATGGGGCTGTCACACTATTAACATAGTATTTGTGCAAAGTTCTGCATCGATATCTTCACTAGTACTTACTTTATATATTGTAAAGTAAACGATTCAGATTGTCTTCAAAGTTCTGGTATATAGGAAGTAGGCGTGGTTGTGAAGCGATTTGGCCTATTTTCACAACATATCATTGGGATGTAAGGAAACTATTACAAACCAAGTTTCATTGAAATCGGTCGAGTAGTTCCTGAGATATGGTTTTTGACCCATGACGCGACGCCACGACGCGACGCCACGGCCATTTTCCATTTTGTAAAAAAATCTGAATGCAGCTTTCATCTGCCATTTCTTATGTGAAATTTAGTGTTTCTGACGTTTTTCGTTAGTGAGTTAACCCACTTTTAGTAATTTTCAACCTAACTTTTGTATGGGAGGTGGGCGTGGTTATTATCCGATTTCTTTCAGTTTTGGACTGTATTAGAAAGAGGCTAAAAAAAACGACTGCAGAAAGTTTGGTTTATATAGCTCTATTGGTTTGCGAGATGTGCAAAAAACTTAGTAGGGGGCGGGGCCACGCCCACTTCCCAAAAAAAAAATACATCCAAATGTGCCCCTTCATAGTGCGATCCTTCATACCAAATTTTATTTGCATAGCTTTATGGCTTAGTTATGGCACTTTATGTGTTTTCGGTTTTCGCCATTTTGTGGGCGTGGCAGTGGTCCGATTTTGCTCATTTTCGAAAGCAACCTTCCTATGGTGCCAAGAAATAAGTGTGCCAAGTTTCATCAAGATATCTTAATTTTTACTCAAGTTACAGCTTGCACAGACGGACGGACGGACAGACAGACATTCGGATTTGAACTTCACTCTTCACCCTGATCACTTTGGTATATATAACCCTATATCTAACTCGTGTAGTTTTGGGTGTTACAAACAACCGTTATGTGAACAAAACTATAATAAAGCTAAAGAGAGCAACATTTGTTGCGAGAGTATAAAAATAATTGTAAAAATAGCCTTGTTTTGAGCCTCTGAAACCCACATAACCCCTTAAGAGAATAAAAATGATATATGAAAAGAAATTGTCAATATTCCACTACTGGCTTAGAGTAGTCATATAAATATTAATCTTCAAATGAAATTTTTGATATGGAAATTCTAAATAGTATGATGTTATGAGTCTCAAAAACAATCGATTACACTCAATTATAAGACATGCCTGAGATGCGATTCAGAGTTGTATAGAGATCAATTTAGAAAAGAGATATTTATTTCATAAAACTATAAAAAAAACAAATGTAAGTAAAATGTATGATTCCTGAAGATCAGCAGGTAGGGTGCTTAGAACTTTGTACTGTACCACAAGAATTAAATCGCTTCAGTTTATAGCTTCATGTAACAATAGCACACAGTTTATTCTAGTAAGTGATAATAACAATAAATAATAAGAATAGTGTTAGTATTGTGAGTAATCCCGTCTAAATTTAAGTAATCCTTTCTAATGCAACCATCACATAAGCAGTTTAGTTAAACTAATCTAAGCTAACCAAAAGCAGATATTTTTCTTATGCACCCTCAATTATGAATTGTTGCAGCTCATATTTGTAAATCGCCATTGTAACCCAAAGGAGTATTTAAACTTTTCTTATTAGTCTGCATATTTACCGGCTTAAATGCTTAAATGCATATAGATGACAAATCTGTAACTAATACGCCTTTTTACACCCGTAAATCCTTTAAATGACAACTAAATGTCGGGGCCCACTTGTAAGCATACGGGACGGACCAAACTAAAGTGTTTCAAATACGAACGCCTACCTACACTCCTACAACACAAACAAACAGCGCGCCTTCAATGCGGGGCTATATGCAAAAATACACAAAATTCACTAATCCGGTGTGCCAAATCCACGATACTAGTGCAAGACGCGCAGCTGGACACGGCTCGTCGCTATGTTAGAACACCAACTGTTTGAGCATTGGCTTAATTTTTACCGCATGCCAAGACGCAAACAAAGCAGTAGAACAATTGAGTAGTGTAGAAACGGATATGCTGTGGCATATATCCTTTGACTAAACTCTATGTAGTGGTTTATGGGTTTGAGTAAAGGATACATGAAAAACATAGATATATGTATATATATTTATATGTATTAGTGCTCAAAATAATTTTCGCATACGCCAAAGTGTTTGTTATTTGAAAAATTAGTGCAAATCTCGAGCGTTCACTTGAAGCCTTTACCTTTAGCAGGTATCTTATGAGTGTATAGGTGAACAGTTAGCCGTATAACTGTTGTTCACTGACCGTAAAATCAGCTTGTCTGCATTTATGATTTTTCTACGGCTCATTTAACTTTCTATTTCGCAACAACAAAGTCTAATATGGCAGCAAATCCTTTGAATTAGATGAGTGAAGGTATGTATGTATGAATCTCAGTAAGTCTGTATGGATGTTGGTATATGTAAGTAGGTGGTTACGCTGTATTATTTTCAGACAATTAAAGCAAATATTTTGCGTACTAATTAAAGCAGTACACATAAAGGTTAACAAACAGACACATACAGACATGTTTATATGTGGCATGCAACACGGCAGGATATCAGCTGAGTGCCGTACCTTTTGTCTCAGCGCGCATAAGAAAGGAAGAAGGCAAGCGAAGCAGCATAAATGGTTTGGCAAATATGAAAAATTAAATGCAAATTTTAGTCCAATTGTACTGCTCAGATGGTATAAGAAAGAGAGAGAGAGGAAGATAGAAAGAGTGCTAGAACTGTAAGATTTGCAACCATTACCCTTTTGTTGGCTTGTATATGCAGATCTATGTAAATATATATATCTATACAGTTATATTGGCAACGATTTTGTGGGCGTTGATTATTTAGTGCTGCCTGAGAGCAGTTAGACATACACACACACACACACACATAAGCAAAAACAAAATCAAAGCAACCGACACAAGCGGTCAAACAAAGCAACGCACAATTGGACAGCCTTGAGCAACTCATTCAACAAATTTCTGAGAAAAATTAACCATTTAAAGGATTTAGGCTGTAAGCATATCCTTTAATATGACTACTTAGTTTAAGCGCTGATATGCAAATATTTACAAGGATAATTTGTCAAAAATACCCGCCACAACACAAATACAGAGCAGCAGCAACAACAACAACAACAACAACAAGAGCAGTAAAATATGTCTAGAGCGTGAATATTTGATTTTGTAACAAAATTGTTTGATGACTGTGTGCCCTTGCGCATGCGTAGCTAACTAACTAACTGTTTTGCTGTGCGCAAAAATCATTTATCAATAAATAACAACAAATGTAAAAGCATATATAAATAAACATAATTTTAATGACTTGCGAAATGTAATGTCGCTGCTAATGGTTGTGTGAGTTTCTTCAAGGTTCGCCTGTCTTTCTTTGTTTACGCGCTCAAACGGTGTGCATGCAACTCTTTCTCCCTGACCAAATTGGAGCAAATGCAGAATGGTGCGATTGTCTGCAGTTGAACAATGTATGTAGAAGTCAACTCGGAATATTATGTGCCAAAAATTGTGAAGGACGAAAATTATGCGAGCTGAGAATTCTGAGAAGTAGCCAGTCGTTATTTTGTGAACACTTTAAAGTGCAGCTGCGTTTATGTTATAAGCAAATACATACTGAAGAAGAGATATTCTAACTTATGTAGAAAATATAGTGAATATTTTTTTTATATGAAATAATTCTTATTTCAAAAAAAACATATTTTTAATTTTTATCGTGGATCGTTCGTGTATTTTCATATATGATCATATGTTCAAGGACCATGTTAAACAAATCGTACTAAATTCAGCACGGTTGCTAAAAGCCTTTCATAACTTTAACTAAATAATTATACTTCTATTCAAAAGGGTCCGAAAAAAGGGTTTTCACTATTCCAATTTGGAGAGAAAATATGACTCCGTTTGATTTTTCTTAATTGAATTTGGTTGCCTTACATGCATCTGAGCCATATCATTTATTCATTTTCTGCATTTTTTCAAAACTTCAATCGAAAATATGATTCCACCTTAGATCTGAAACGCCAAAATGCGGCTATGAAGACAATATAGAATCTCTCGATTTGCGATACTTGGAACCAAAGTCTGATTAATTTGTGAAAAAACCCCATAAGATGTACTAGCTAGCAGATATTACGTCTGTAAAGACGAGTATTATAACCATCCTTACCGGAAAGATCAAGTCCCAATTTAAGGCCAATTTCTTGTATATTACGCTAAATTTACACAGAAAATGTCAAATGTGTAGGAGTTGTGAGGAAGTAAGAATCAAAGACCACCCGCGTATCTAAGTCTACATCTCGTCTCTAGTACTATTTGATGAAAACGTACCATAATAGCGTTTTTAGACAGTCAAATTAATTGATTAATTAAAATTTTTATAGAGAAACCCTTTTTTGCCGGCTACTAGATAACCGATCAGCTGTTTACATTTTTACTTTTTGCTTTTCATAAGAAGTTGGTAAGTTTCATCAGCTGATTAAAGTGCAGAGCCCAGTTCGAGCCTGTGACTCGTTTGGCTATTAGTTGAATTTCAGAACGAACCAACATGTTCACTTAAAGATCAAGTTTTCAGGGAATCTATGAATGTTAGGTTAGGTTCAGTTAGGTTAGATTCTATGGCTGTTCCTCACAAGAAAGAATACACTTAGATTATAAAGGATGTCCCTTTGGGCCGCCGAAAATTACCCCCTTAATCAGATAAGAGAAATTTACTCGTATAGTATAAGACATTTGGATGTAGCTTAAGGGGTTAGGTTATACCAGTGTGACCTTTTCAAAAAATCGATTTTTTATTCTTTGCTTATTTGACAATTTATACATTCAAAAATATCCTGTGAAAGCGGAAAGGTTGTATCTTGAATAGTTTTTGAATGACAGCTTTCTAAAGAACATTGCGGTTTTAGAAACTTTAAACTCGTTTTTCTCGAAGCAACATTTCTCAAAACTGCCATAACTCAACGAGAAATTGACCGTTCAACTTCAAATTTAAACTAAATATTCTTGAATATATTTACTATACAATGACCTTTTTGAAAACAAATTTAACCATTCAAAAAACGTCAATTTTTTCAGAACTACGTAATTTTTTTAATTTTAGATATTTTACAAAAATCTTGTATAGGAAATACTTCAAGTTGAATAACTTTTTAGAATTTTTTTGATTCAGCTACTCATTCACCCGGAATCATGTCAGCAGTTGAGGAACTTTTTTATTTGCACCTCCCAAGATGGCACATTACTCCGTTAATTTTAAATATTTTTGTAAAAAAAAATTTTTAAATATAACTGAAATTATAAATTAACATGTCTAAAAAACTTCGAAACATTCGATAGAGTACTTTCTTAAAAAAAAATTTTTTCACAAAAAGTATTAAAACGGGAATAAAACTATCATTCACTTGAGGCGACGGAAACTGAAAAAACATCTCTAGGATAGGTTATCATTCCTGTCCTACTTTATGGTGTAGAAGCGTGGACGTTGTCAACATCCTATGAGACGGCACTGGGAGTTTTCGAGAGAAAGGTTTTGCAAAAGATTTACGGTCTGTTAAACATTGACAACGTCGAATACCGGAGAAGATGGAATGATGAGCTGCATGTGTTATTCGTGAGCAGCGGCTACGCTGGCTAGGTCATGTTGTTCGAATGGACGAAAGTGCTCCAGCTCTGAAAGTGTTCAATGCAGTCCCCGCTGATGGAAGCCGAGGAATATGGCTTCCACTCCGTTGGAAGGACCAGGTGGTGAAGGACCTGTCTTCACTTGGTATTAGCAATTGGCGCCAAACTGCCAAAAGGAGAGATGCGTGGCGAGCTATTGTGGACTCGGCTATAACCGCGTAAGCGGTGCCTACGCCAGTCAAGAAGAAGAAAGTGTAAGTACCAATAAGAAGTATATATAAGTAGAAACTGTTTTTCGCCAGTTTAAATACTTATATATACATACCACGCTTACCATGCTCGCCCTACACCTACACCCACTACTTTTAATTTTTATTGTCTCCGGCAAGGCACTTTAACTTTAATTTAACCTTAAATCAAAATGTTAAATACACCTTTTTTCAACATATAATTCTACGAAAAGCACAAACGAATTGATATGTCAAATTAATGGCGTGCTCAATGGCATATTTATTACAAACAAACATACACACAAGTATATCTCTCGACATGGACTTGCATATGAAAGCGCAGAACCCACAGCTCGGCGAAAATACTTATGTGCATATATAGTTATATTTAAGTATATATGTGAGCCAGCTGAAATGCCACACGCATGCGCCAACAAATTAAAGGGCGAAGGTAGGCGGATGCAAGGCAACAATCAACGGCAGGCGATGTCTCAAAATCTTTTGGCCATTGACAGCAGAAGCAAATACACTGTTATATATATATATATGTATATATATATATGATATGTATGTGCTTGTATATACTTAAATGTGCAGCAAATTAAATATGTAAGTATAATAAAATAAATAAAATGCTATAAAGAACACGTGATTTAATATGAAAATACTCGCTGTGGCACATAAAAATCCCACAAATTTCATCTTCCCCGAAATAAATCAATCAATTAAATTTTTATGAAGTACCCGCAGCGTTGCGAGCCGTGCAAGTATTTTCGGTTGATTTACTATGCGCTTTCGTGGGCTTGTTTGCTGTTGTTTTCTGGCTTTTGGCCAGGCCAAGACAGTATGCTGTGACAAACGGCTTGACAGACTGTCATCACCAAGACGGCGCTTGCGCCACAAGCTGCATCAATGACTAAGCGATGCATGTGTGTGTGTTTGTATGTATGTACGTATGTTTGTATATGTGTTTCTGCCAAACAAACCGAAGTTTGAGTGACTGACATCATTGTCAACGGCTATAAAATTGTGTAAGCAACAAAACAGTCAATAAAACTAAATCGAAAACGAATGAATTGAAATTAAGCAGATGAAGAAGACGAAGAATAAAATAAGAAGAAGAAAAAGAACAAGCCTCATAAGAAGCATATAAAAGTGTGGAGCCACATCATATTTTACGATGACTTTTGTGTGCAGCTCATCAAAATGTCTGCGACAGCGTCAGAATCACAGCGTCGCTATTGACAGACGCTGCTGCAAGCACTGCACTGATATGTATATACATATATATATATATACATATATATATATAATCACTGCAGTATATATAATATATATGTATAGATCTGTATGTGTCTCAATGAATCTTATGAAAATGAGCCTATCAACACAATGCCCTCAGATAACCAACCAAACGAAGTGTGCATTTGTTTGTATTTGTTGTATCTGCTCACATTGATTTATTTTATTTCGACTGCTTTTTATGTTGTTTTTGTTTTTTGGTTCTTTTTAGTTTCATGCCTTTTGCTCTCGTAGTAATTAAAATTTCAGTTAATATACTCGTAGAAATGCGGTGAGCTATGTGAGGAGTCGTGGACATACATAAATACATACAAATATGCGCTTTGGCTCTTCTATCATTAAGAGATGACACTGAGAGAACTGAGAGAAGAAAGGTTATGGAAAAAATATAATTTTTCACTTTGCTTCCGCCGTTTTCCAATAGATGTCAAGCACTGGTCGATTAAATCGATTAAATCGTTTTATATCGATCTTGGACATTTGTGTCAACATTAACCCAACAAAATATCCCAAACTTATTCTCAACAGAAAATGTCACTGAAATGGCGGCTTTGAGCCGAATTCTCGACATTTGCGGGAAATTTTGCTTTTCTTTTTTAATTCCAAGAAAAGTACGCCTGAGGCTCATCGAATGCTTTCGGATACGTAAGGTGAGGCTGTCCTAAGTGAAAGAACATGTCACGAATGGTTTCGACGATTTAAGAATGGTGATTATGAAGTCGAAGACCGGCATGGTAGTGGAAGGGAGATGATTTTCGAAGATGCTGAATTGGTAGCATTACTCGACTGAAACCATCACAGGAGATAGATACCGAACGCAATTGATGCCTTTGAGCCGAGCACTAAAAGAAAAACGGCCACAGTACGAGGAAAGACACGATAAAGTCATTCTCCAGCATGACAATGCTCGGCATCACGTTGCAAAGGTGGTCAAAAAATAATTGGAGACGGTGAAATGGGAGATCTTACCCCACCCGCTGTATTCTTCAGACGTTGCTCCATCTGACCATCACTGGTTCCGATCGATGACACACGGTCTAGCTAACGAGCACTTCAGTCCTTATGAAGAAGTCAAAAATTGGATTGATACTTGGATCAACTCGAAAGATCAAGAGTCCTTTCGTCACGCAAAACGCATGCTGCCAGAAATAATGTCAAAAGTAGAAGCTAGCGACGGTCAATATTTTGAATAACATTTTTGGAATCGTCTTTATACAATAAAACCTTAAATTTACAAAAACAATACGGCGTAAGCAAAGTTGTAGATCAATAGATAATATAATTTAAAAAAAAATCGTTTCCTTATGTAGAAAACACTTATCTAAGCTACAGAACGTAGTCGACTTTGTTGTAGTAGTACTTATCGACCTAAAACAGTTAGATTGTCGAATCTGGTAATGTACAGCCAGCTATAGTTGAAAAAAGCTATTCCAAACAGTCGTTTTCCGACACCCTAGATAATATATAGAGAACGCAATGTCTTGGTATATGTGTATGGATATAAACACTAGAGATCATCCACAGGGAGATAATTAACACCTGGACCCATTTCTATTTCTCATCTCTCATTGCTGATAAAACTAGAGTAAACCAACTTCCACCTTATCTTTTCAGAATTACTGGCACTGAACAGAGAATTTGGATGATATCTTATGTAAGCCGGGTAAGAACCTATTGAAATTACAATCTTCCGAAGCTAAATTGCATTAGTTCCTTCAGGTGAAGGTGGTATCTCTCAAGGCGTGTATGAAGAATAGTTAAATACTGTGCGGGATAGAACGCTGTCTCAAAAAGTATTGTTATCAAATTTAACTAGCATATTCCAAGCGAAGCAAAGGTCTATAAGACACTAATGTAATATCAACGTACTAAGTAGGAAGCTCCGCCAATGATTAATTTGATCATAGTGGAGAACTGAGTGATGATAAATCTTAGACAATCCATCCGATCCGATCCGATCCATCTAACTGCTAAACAATATTAGAGTATTTATCGAATAACATAAACTAACAAAAAAAGTCAAATGAAAAATCAAAGGCTATAATTATCAGAGATAGTCAATCTTATTGTAGCATATCTACTAAAGCATAGATTACTATGAACTCATCGGTTCTGCACCTCAGCAGCTGGATCTGATTTTCAAGAAGAAAAACTCGCAGTTTAAATGTGAGGACAACGGAACCAGGAAAGTTTTTGGAACAAGAAGTCATCTAAAGTTGACTCACTCAGATTTTTTGAATAAACAATGCATAGATCATAGATCCAGACTACATCGAGAAAGTTGTTAATAAGTTGAAGAACCTTATTACGACTTTTCTTTAAATGTTTCCCATGGCTCTCCTTCAAGGCATGAATAAATTTGTCTGATATGCATTCAGGTCATTTTCATATTCCTAAAATATCTGTTACGAGCTTTGAAAACGACAGTTAAATGAGTTGGTTTAGCAGAACTACTATTTATATATTATATATTACATATATTCTCTCTCGAAAGTAATGCCTTTAAAATTCTCTAGCACACATCTAATATCGTCTAAATCGTGGTAAAACTGAGTTAAGTCTACCAAGACTGTTCTAAATAAAGAAAAATTAACAAGTAAGGTTTGCAGGACACTACCGAAAGTATAACATAAGCTCTGAGAAAATAGCTACCAACTTATTTAAGAACCAATTCTCCAAGTGTACGCTACAACTGAAATGAATTCTGAATGGGCGACAAGCATATGACAATTTGACAATTGATATGCGCTTTTTGACGGACAGCAACAGGTCGGCAAGTCAAATCAAGTCAGGACAAACATGTGCCGCAAGCAATTGAGCCAAAAAAGAACACAAAACTGCAACTATCAATGAGTTAAGACCGCCGGTGATTGAAACAAAACAACCAGTGGTATTTTCGGAGAGCAATTTGAAGTTGGCATGAAGCCGCCAGCGCCGTCTCATGCGCCGAAGCGCCACAGAAAACCTCAAAATGCGTTCTGGCATCTGTGCAATTCGATTTCGGGGAGACAAAAATACAATAATATTTAAGCAAACACATAATGACCATGATGATGATGGCTGATGCTGGCAGTCATAAGAAATAGATTTGCTGTTGTTATTGGACTGATTGTTAATCGAAAAAAAGTTGAACTACGTCACAGTTTCTTGACGTCAAGGCAGGAAGTATAAGCGAGTGGCGCTACCAAACAGTGCATTTCTGATTTTGAAAAAGTTATTTCTGTTTTTGTTTGTATGCAACAGCCGGCACTTTGGCGACAGCCCGCTGCTGCTGCTATTAAAGTCGCATGCTTTGCAGAAAAAAATTGCACAAAAACGCTTTGAAATGTCAAATTGGTCGCAAATGACAAACGACTAAGCGCCACTCGGTGAAATATGCCGAATGTATGTTATGTTGTTATGAAATATTGATTGGCGTAGTAGAGGAAGGAAGGCTCGCTTATAGGCGCCAGCGCTTGAAGAACCTTTTTTGTTTATAATTGTATTGAATATAATTTTATGGTCCGACGGTTGTTATGCAATAAATGCCACTTCCGCTTGGACTACAGTCATTTAATGTATTCCTTGCATTTACTGCTCGAAGTGAATTGTTTGCACAATCAAACATTTGTTTAGGTGAGCTGGAGATGACTACCATAATTGTATAATATTCATAAGAAAGAATGCATAAGTTTGCAATCCTAGGTCTGGATAAGCCAATAAAAGGTGATTCGAAGTATTTAAACCAATTTTTTATTAAGAACACTTATAGTCATAAGTAGGGTTGACATGATCTAAACATCTCATTATTTCCCGATATTGTATACGATATACGTAATTAATTAATACAAATTCAATACTAACATCCTTAACTCAGGCCACGAGCTGTTTGCTCGGCTTATTTAAAGCTGAATACTAAATTCAAATATGGGAATATAGGAAGCTAAGAAGAATATACTTCACCATCTTTATAATAACTGTGAGAAAAGACGATTATATATGCATCTTTTGGGAAATGCAGATGCTCACTCTCGGGTTCACTCTCTCAGAAGAATCAAAATTGTGTTCCAAATCAAGTTTCTGCTTCTTCTTCTTGACTGGCGTAGACAACGCTTACGCGGTTATAGCCGAGTCTACAACAGCATCTTTCCTTTTGTCCGTTTGGCGCCATAACCAATTAGAGAAGCCAGGTCCTTCTCCAACTGGTCCTTCCATCGTAGTGGAGGTCTCCCTCTTCCTCGGCGTCCACCAGCGGGTACTGCATCGAATACTCTCAGAGCTGGAGCACTTTCATCCATTCGAACAACATGACCTAGCCAGCGTAGCCGCTTTTTATTCGCTGGACTATGTAAATGTCGTCGAACAACACATACAGCTCATCGTTCCATCGTATGCGGTATTCGCCTTTGCCAATGTTTAAGTGACCGTATATCTTTCGCAAAACCTTTCTCTCGAAAACTCCTAGTTCCGTCTCATCGGATGTTGACAGCGTCCACGCTTCTGCGCCATAAAGTAGGACGGGAATTATGAGGGACTTGTAGAGTTTGGTTTTTGTTCGTCGAGAGAGAACATTACTTTTCAATTGCCTACTCAGTCCATAGTAGCACCTGTTGGCAAGAGTGATTCTGCGTTGGATTTCCAGGCTGACACTTATTTCAGAGCTTCGTTGAGTCATTAAATTGGCCAATATATTTGGGTTCGAATAATCACTCTGTACAATTTCACTATACTTAAAATAGATGTTTAGGACCTCATTTTGTCTAAATCTTCAAAATTTGTTCAAGACAGATAGACCCTTGGAACTTTATATAGTATACGAGGACGACCGCAAGCTGAAACTTTTGTATGTCAGTATGTGATCGGACCAAAATTGTGATTGCCGAGTTGACAGCCATTAATTAGCAATTGTTTTGGTTACTTAGACTTAACTATTGTAGAATCGGGGAACCGAATTCTAAGATAATAATAGAAGATCCTCACAAAACAATTTTAGCACTGTGACTTTCAGAGACAGCAAAAAGGATGGAAATTTCGATCCTATTTGCATAGGGGTAGACACAGTCTTTATCTTATCTTTTGTTGTTTAAATAAGTCTTTTCCATAAAGATATAAATAACTTGGCCTGAGGTTATAGAAATACTGAATAGAGCACATCAAACCACAGAAGAATATGAAATAACTGAAAATACAAGTCTACTTGCATTAAAGATGGATGCCGAAATGACAAACTGGTTTGAGGTAACGGTAAAGCCCGAACATAGTAAGTCACGATATATAATAGTTACAATACCTATATTTTTACGGTCAAGTCAAATTGACATCAAAGCCTCGATGGATTTTACCCGAGGAAGTATTTTTTTGAGGGTTATTGTTGTGGGTAACAAAATATATTCCCAAAACTATTTCTCGAGTCTAGATATGCTGGGTCAAACCTTTATATTTCAAAACTGAAAAAATATATCGATAACGAAAACGCTCCCTGCTTCTTGAAAAACTTTACAATTCAAAATGTAAAAAATCTAATGTAAGTTGAAGTAATGAGAGTCTCGAATCAAAAGCAGCCATTTTGTTAAATAAAAATTAATTTCAAATCTTTTATTGCCTATTATTTCAGCAATGCGGGTACCTCTGGGATCATCCGAATATGGTGATGCTGTCAACAGCCAGTCGATTAACTGATATAAGTTTTTCCAGAAAATTGCTGCAGACACCACATGCTGCATGTTGAAACAACATTTTACCTCAAAAATATCACCTTTCACAGGAGATACGAAAATTTTTATGATTTTTAAATGGCTGCTAAGGAAATTTAAAATGCATTACAGACATACATATGTACATATATACTCGTATATATATAAATGTATATATCTGTGTGCTGTAATTTGTCTAAATGTGTGCCATAAAAATTGCCGTCCGATTTCAATCAAAATTGCTACAACAACAACAACATAGATCCTTAATAGCCGCTTTCACCTTTAAAAAGCTATAAAATATATTTTCGAAAATTGTCTCGTCGTTAAAAATAGAGCGCAACAACAATAATAATTTCTGAAAACAAACAAACAAAAACAATAATAAAAATAAAAATTCCAAGGAAGCTGCAATGCTACACGACCGATTGTTTGGCGAAAGGGTAAACAGATCGTAAAAATTATTTTTATGACATTTTTGGTGCCCTGCAACAATAATAACAACAACAACTAAAATGCAAGTAGTTGGTGCTGGTGATGATGATGATGCTGATGGTGGCACTGTTGTTGACATGTCCTTCGGTGATGCAATGTGCAATGCGCTCGGGTAATTAGTGGTGCAATTAGACAACAATAGCAACATTTGGTGAAACAAAAAAACAACAAAAATGCTTGAAAGCGAGTGCTATTTGCCACTAATCAGCAAATGCGAGCAATAAAATAATAATAGTAATAAACACAATATTTTATACAAAGCCAAGCCAGTCAGTAGGGCACTTCGTATTTGAGTTTCTTCATTTGTTTAGTTGAAACGCGTGCCCATGCGCGCCATTGTTCGGCCGTTGCAAGTGTTTTACATTATGTTTTTATGTGTTTTAGCGCTCTCGGACCAAGGTCGCAACGCGGTGAAAGTTGTGTAAGATAATTTGTTTTCAAGACTTTTGTGACTGCAGCAAACAAGACAACGACTAATGGGTTATGCTATCTAATAGTCGTAGTTGGCTGCTGGCGTTTTTAATGGCGTTACGCGGAAGGTTCGGCTTGCAAGCGGCAATATGCGATTTCTTAGAATCACTAATTTAATATAATGGTGATAAGTAAATAGATGTTGTGCTGGCAAATGTTCCCATTTAGTAACAATAATGGAAATCTACACAAAGTAAGGATTGCATAACATTGTATGTATATCTTGTGCCTTTTAGTAGTATATGTGAGAACATAAGATTTGTAGTCTTTAAAAGAAACTACAGACATTCAACATCTGGAATAGACGAATAAGATGTTTTTTGGCTAGAAAATTAATGAGGTTGAATAGTCTAGTCACAAATCTAAAAAATGTGTCTAAGGACCGTTCATGAGGTCTAAAAGTCCAGTCAAAATTCTGAGGTCAGAAAAATCAAAAATGTATTCTAAGGATTGGTAAAAAGGTTTATTTTCCCACAACAACCGGATCTACATAACCAGAAAGGAAAATATTAAACTCTTACAAGGACTGTCGACTTGCCTGTATTCCTTAATATTATTTGCGAAACGGTTTTTTGCCGATACAAAAACAAAAAACAACAACATTCATTTTAGAAATTCAGTTCTATACTCTATATTTAGCTTCAGATTCTAGAAGAGTTCTGGAGATAGGCGGCGCTAAGAACATCTCTTCTTATTAGCACGAGTTGGATAGTGTAAAGCAGCCGATGAAAAGAGCCTCACACCTATTGACTATCAATTATTTATTAAGTGCTCACGCTTAATGAATAATGGGAAGTATATAAATGCGGAATGCGGCCATTGATTAATTCTAAGGAAAACTTGTGGCTCAAATCTTCTCAAGATAAAAGTAGAATTACTTTTCCTTTACTTGCGAAGTAGAAGTAGCATCTCGATGACGGACAGTAATACGATTTTAGGAAATCGGAAGAAACAACTTCTATATTGAGAACATATGCTGAATTGGGAACAAGTAGGCTGAGAAGATACAGACAATGAGTTCAAAAATCTATTATGGCATATCTATTAAAAGAAAGAAAAACCGTTTCAATGCAAGATACTGATCTGAAAATTTGAGTATGATGATCTGATATCAATTGAGAGAGAGTGACTCCTCGTGTCCTCTGGGCCGATTATTTACCTATTATGTAGGTTTGAAGGTATGAGGGAGTCCAAGTGCTAATTTTTTATATTTATATTCTAAAAGCATACTAAATTGTCCCAGTGAAGACGAAGTTCTACTTCACTAAATGCTTACAGTTTCTCATATGTTTCTATAGGAGATATACTAGTGGGGCCAGAAATTTAAACATCTCAGAGTCTTTGGCTTAAATTCGAAGGTTCCAAAGATGGATACTGGTCGAAATATATTCTGACTCTAACTAAAAAGAACAACGTGAGAGTCGAGACCAGAGTATATCTATGAGAGACAGAAATTACAGGAAAAATTACTAAACTTTTGTCAAACACTCTGTTGGAAGCTCTCAATTAACTCCAGTTTTCGGCTGCCAGACCATTGCAGCGTCTTTCAGGCAGAGGTAGCTGAAAACAAAGTAGCAGTTGCAATATTGGCGCCGGAGTGGAAACGTGTGGGCAGTCCGTGGTCCACTTCCTCCAGAGCGCTGGACACATTGTTTTTGAGTGAGCTCGCCCTTGCACTTGCGCGAAAACGGTCTTTGCAGCTACTGTCGCTCAGTAAGGCTCATCTCTCCGCGATCATTAGAGTACTTACTGGTCATTGCCCAATAGGCACACCCCCGGTGAGGCTAGATATCATGTCAGACGCGAAGAAGAATCGTACAAGCACTTCCTCCTTCAATGTCCAACATTCGCCAGACTTAGGTTAAAGAACCTCGGTAAGCATATTTTCTGCGAACCCAGCGAAGTGACTGGAATCGACATTAGTCGACTTAAGAACTTTATTATTGAGTCCAAGCGCTTTGTCGCAACATAAGGGTCTTAGTGATCCGTTAGGAGTTTTTCCGGGTGTCACAATGGACAGTCGAATCTGTCTCAGTGAGATTCTCTGCATTTGCACCCAACCATGTCCTCTTTGAACCACTCAGTGGTCTTGATGAAATTTAATACTTCAAAAAGTTTTTACTGTGCAATTTCTGAGATTTCGTCGAGGTAACCACGACCGATAGTTGCCTTTCTTTTCCTATATAAAGATTTGTATCCGCATAGAACATGTTCTACAGTTTCTTCTTCTTTTATTTCTTGACAGCTTCTGCAGTAATCATTGTATGGTGTCCTCAATCTACAGGCATGTCTGCCAATCAAACAATGTCCCGTTATAATAACTGTCCAACATATGTAACTTTTGCAATAGTCAGACAATTAGTACCCAACACATCCTTGATTCATGCACATTCTTCGATATCTACCGACTGTCACTCCCAGATCCAACACCCTCAAACCTACTCAAAAACCCTTCAACTAAAAACTTAATAACACTAATTAATTATTTAAAGTTTTGTAACCTATATAATAAATTATGAACTTACTATTCCTTCACATCTTTCACTCACGCTAACATGTTCCATCCCACCTAAATTAACTGCACTACTATATATCCTCACATACATATTAGCTTAAGGCCCCAGATGCCATAGCTTTAACTTAATATATTGTTCTATAATTTAGTTATAGCTTCAATATTCTTGTAAATAAATAAATAAATAACTACTACCAAAATTTTTATATCGTCCCTTTTGAATTTTAATAATCGGCAAGTGCGACCCATATTCCACCTTCTTAAGTTCTAGATAAATATTTATGCAAATTTAGCGGCCTTTTTGCTAAGAAGTGAAAATAACTAAAGCAAACTAAAGAAGGAAGCAGGTTCAAGGCGTTCAAGTAATAAAATGATCCCTAGTGAGAGAAAAAACAAAAAACAAATGAGGATCAGCGCGCGGATTACGATTCAGAGCACAAAACCAAAATTTGTAATTTCAAAACTCTTTTTTCAACCGGAAGTGTTGTCATCAAATGCAAGCTGAAAACTACTATTTGTATTATTGCCGCAGGTCAAAGTGTTAAGATCAACAAAATAAAATAACAGTTTTTATTTTGTTGAACTTCAAAAATGTCAGTCACGATCAATGCGGGCACTTCCGATTTGAATAAATTCCGAAAAGGCGAAATGCAGCTGGATTCACATACATACGTGTGTCTAAACCTAGAAATTGAAAGGTGTGTGCTGACCATAAGCACCTGCTGAATTTTGGCCACGTACAAGAAAGGACTCAACTGCAGTATGATCTTGAGTTGAGATCGCTTTGTGGCGACACATATACGGTAAATATGGGTACCGTAATGTGCATATATAAATCGCATAAAAATTACTTTTTTTTTGCTAGCAAGCTGTCCGATTGCACTTCAAATTTATGAAATCTCACAAATCGTCGCAGTCTGCAGACTAGATTCTGCGCTCAACACTTGGCGACCACAATTTCTCGCATGTCCAAAATGCAATTGAAGACGAATAAAAAAAGTATTTTGATAAAAAAAATATTATGAACTCAACAAACCGTTGAATTGTGATTTAGATTTGTATTTTTGCTGTGCCTTTTTTAAGCAACAAAAACAACAAAAAATAGACAACAACATAAATTAAAATCGCTTATCACAAATAGACCGCCGCTGGCGCCTCACGTGTTTGCGAGTCGAGCAGAGTGGACGAAAGAAAATTCAGGTGAGTGGCAAATAAAAAAATACTAAAAACAACAACAACAAAGAGTGATGTCGCCTATACCTGTAGACACGAGAATATTGCACCATAAAGAAACTAAGCCAAATTAAAGTGTCTAACTGAGAATCACATATGTTTAGCAACAACAACAACAACAAGAAGTAGTAGGCAGTTGCGCTTGCGCAAAGCAGGATCAATGAAGAAGGATGTGTAAGTAAGAAAGTGGCGCTAAAGAATAGAAACATATACATACATACACAAAGGTTCATATGAATAAATTGTGTGTGCCTTTCGGCCTTTTTTCTCGTCTATGTATGCAGCGAACGCCGTCAATATCTAAACCGAAATCCCTTTCCCAATCAGTTATGCACGCAGACCTTAATAATTTCTGTCAAGTTAATCGATTATTTTGTCGCCAATTGTCTGTGGCGCTATTTCATTGATGAAAACGGCAATTGAAAATTGTCAAAAAGCAAAAACGAAAAACAATAAAAACAACAACAACTCAAAAAAATAAATAAAAAATACAGCAATTTAAGATTCACTTATGACCAATTGAGGAGGTACACATTTAACACCGTTGTGCATGGAAATTGTTTAGATTCCACTCAAAATCTATGATACAGGTATGAAGACACACATATATGTATATACCCATACATAAACATATATATATATGTACATACACACTTGTGGAAGCAAGGAGTGCAGGCAAATGGTTGTACGTGTCCTTTAAAGGTATGGTCGTAATTCTAATTTTTATTACTTTAAATTTATCCATCATTTTAAGTAACCTGCGCTACATATGAGCCTGAACACACAAATATACATACAAAGGTGTATATAAAAAGATAGTAAATCTTGTGCAGTAATGATGGGAAAATAATAAAGGAAGTCAGTCAATAATCAGCATATAAAATTCTTTAAAGAACAGACATACAATCATACATATAGTGTATTAAATTATATGCAGAAATAACTAAATTATCTTCATTAAAATACAAAATTAAATTTTTATTACTTGATGTGATTGATTTAATTGATAAAAAAATGTCAATATGGAAAATGCCAAAAATAATTAATATTCGTCCGATATCTCCTTAAATGCATATAATAAAATATTTCTCAAATAAAAAGGAGCGTAATAAAATTGATAATTATCAAGGAGATTTATATTATTTTTTAATATCCAAACATAGGATTTCAATGCGTTGAGAATTCTAATACATCGAATAATATAAGATAACTTCATTACTCTCCCTAACACGCTATTATGAAATCTATCACTTATGTAAAGCAGTAGTCAGTTTATGGTGAAAGGCCTGGGATTAATATATATTGTTGTTGTTGTTGTTGTAACGATATAAATCATTACTCAAATAGTTTTAAGACATCTTATTCACATTATAATATTTAACGAAATATAAATCGTTTAAACAAAACTCATAACCTAGACTCGACTGTTCGAACAGTTCGCATAAGATCGAGTACTTCGATATCTCACTAAATTGTACACCCTGCTGTGAAAGAGCAGGAAGCGTGAGCCAAATATTCATTTTGCGAGAACCCATTATAGATCACTATATCAAAAAGGATGGAGGATGGGATCATGTGTAGAAGTTCACGCAAGTGAGGAAAGTTTTTGATTGTCACTCACTTGGGAGTGGCCAGAAACGATTCTTCTCCACATGGTTCAAGCAGCTCACGACTTCCGGTTTTAGACCAAGTATCCTCTGGGTAGCCAACAGACATCCGTTTGAAGGCGAGCTAAAGTGAGAAGGCGAAGCCCGCTTATGCGGTTGTGCGTAGGGTTTGGGACCCACCACATAAAAACACCCCCCAATGAAAAATCTACGAAAGCCTCGGATGAGACACCCCCCTTCTGATGACGACCCCTGCAAACGTTTTAAGGATAATGATATAAGGGCATGCACCTGGAATGTCCGGACCCTTAATTGGGAAGGTGCCTCTGCCCAGCTGGTTGATGTCCTCATACGACTTAAGGCTGACATCACCGCCATCCAAGAAGTGCGATGGACGGGACAAGGACGGAAGAAGGTGGGTCCTTGTGACATCTACTACAGCGGCCATATAAAGGAGCGCAAATTTGGTGTTGGATTTGTGGTGGGAGAGAGACTCCGTCGCAGAGTCCTGGCATTCACCCCGGTGGATGAACGTCTAGCCACAATCCGCATCAAAGCGAGGTTCTTCAACATATCGCTGATTTGCGCCCACGCCCCAACGGAAGAGAAGGACGATGTGACCAAAGATGCTTTCTATGAGCGCCTAGAACGCACCTATGAGCGCTGCCCCCGCCACGATGTAAAAGTCGTGCTTGGTGATTTTAACGCCAGGGTGGGTAAAGAAGGTGTCTTTGGCACAACAGTCGGAAAATTCAGCCTCCATGACGAAACATCGCCAAACGGCCTGAGACTGATCGACTTCGCTGGGGCCCGAAATATGGTCGTCTGTAGTACCAGATTCCAGCATAAGAAAATACATCAAGCTACTTGGCTGTCTCCTGATCGAAACACGCGGAACCAAATCGATCACGTTGTGATAGACGGAAGACATGTCTCCTGTGTTTTAGACGTGCGTACGCTCCGAGGACCAAATATAGACTCGGACCATTATCTGGTCGCAGCGAAGATACGCACCCGCCTCTGTGCAGCAAAGAATGCCCGTCAACAAACACAAGGAAGGTTCGACGTCGAAAAGCTGCAATCGCAACAGACAGCCACGAAATACTCTACTCGACTTGCACTCCTGCTCTCTGAGAGCACTCATCAGCATCTCGGTATAAGGGAACTGTGGAACGGCATCTCAAACTCACTGCGTACCGCTGCAGCCGAAACAATTGGTTTTCGGCAACGACAAAAAACAAGCTGGTACGATGAGGAGTGCCGTCTCGCAGCGGAGAGAAAACAGACTGCCTACCTCGCAACATTGCAAACGACCACAACACGTGCGGGATGGGATAGATACCGAGAGCTGAAGAGGGAAGCGAGACGCATTTGCAGACAAAAAAAGAAAGAGGCTGAAATGCGTGAGTACGAAGAGCTTGAGAAGCTGGCAGACAGAGGGAATGCTCGAAAATTTTATGAAAAAATGAAGCGACTTAACGAAGGTTTCAAGACCGGAGCATCCTCATGTAGAGACCAAGGTGGTAATCTGGTAACCGATGTCCAGGGCATACTGGGATTATGGAGGGAACACTTCTCCGACCTGCTGAATGGCAGTGAGAGTACAACACCAGGAGATGGCGAAACCGATCCCCCAATCGATGACGATGGAACAGATGTTCCATTACCCGACCATGAAGAAATTCGAATAGCAATTACCCGCTTGAAGAACAACAAAGCAGCGGGGGCCGATAGATTACCGGCAGAACTATTCAAATACGGCGGCGAAGAACTGATAAGGTGCATGCATCAGCTTCTTTGCAGAATATGGTCGGAAGAAAGCATGCCTGACGATTGGAATCTCAGTGTGCTCTGCCCAATCCATAAAAAGGGAGATCCTACAATCTGCGCCAATTACCGTGGGATCAGCCTCCTAAATATCGCATACAAGGTTCTATCGAGCGTATTGTGTGAAAGACTAAAGCCCACCGTCAACAAACTGATTGGACCTTATCAGTGTGGCTTTAGACCTGGAAAATCGACAACTGACCAGATATTCACCATGCGCCAAATCTTGGAAAAGACCCGAGAAAAGAGGATCGACACACACCACCTTTTTGTCGATTTTAAAGCTGCTTTCGACAGCACGAAAAGGAGTTGCCTTTACGCCGCGATGTCTGAATTTGGTATCCCCGCAAAACTAATACGGCTGTGTAAATTGACGTTGAGCAACACCAAAAGCTCCGTCATGATTGGGAAGGACCTCTCCGAGCCGTTCGATACCAAACGAGGTTTCAGACAAGGTGACTCACTATCGTGCGACTTCTTTAACCTGATGCTGGAAAAAATTATAAGAGCTGCAGAGCTAAACCGAGAAGGTACAATCTTCTACAAGAGTGTACAGCTCCTGGCGTACGCCGATGATATTGATATCATCGGAAGCAACAACCGCGCCGTTTGTTCTGCTTTTTCCCGCATGGATAAGGAGGCAAAGCGAATGGGTCTGGAGGTGAATGAGGACAAGACGAAATATCTCCTGTCATCAAACAAACAGTCGGCGCATTCGCGTCTTGGCTCCCACGTCACTGTTGACAGTCATAACTTCGAGGTCGTAGATAATTTCGTATACCTGGGAACCAGCATCAACAACACGAACAATGTCAGCCTCGAAATCCAGCGCAGAATAACTCTTGCCAACAGGTGCTACTTTGGACTGAGTAGGCAATTGAACAGTAAAGTCCTCTCTCGACGAACCAAAATCAAGCTCTACAAGTCGCTTATCATTCCCGTCCTGCTTTACGGTGCAGAAGCTTGGACGATGTCAACATCAGATGAGACGACACTAGGAGTTTTCGAGAGGAAAATTTTGCGCAAGATTTATGGTCCTCAGAACATTGGCAACGGCGAATACCGCAGACGATGGAACGATGAGCTGTACGAGTTATACGACGACATTGACATAGTTCAGCGAATAAAAAGACAGCGGCTACGCTGGCTAGGTCATGTTGTCCGAATGGACGAAAACACTCCAGCCCTGAAAGTGTTCGATGCAGTACCCGCCGGAGGAAGCCGAGGAAGGGGAAGGCCTCCACTCCGTTGGAGGGACCAGGTGGAGAGCGACCTGGTTACACTTGGGATCTCCAACTGGCGCCGAACTGCGAAGGAGAGAGACAGGTGGCGCACTATCGTCGATTCGGCTATAACCGGCTAAACGGTTGCAACGCCAATCACATACACATACATATCAAAAAGTCCCAAACAGACCCAAACTTGGCTGAATATAACAAAAAATCAGAACTACGCCAAATTATGTAAAATCCTTCCTTTGATCAAAAATTCAGAACCAAATCGAATTTATTGCTATAGATAGAAAGAATGCTTTCTTGTCTAAAATGTAACCATAGTACCTTGTTTTATCTTATTAACATACTAGGGAATACCGACTAATACACAAAAGGCTCGGCATTGAAAAGCTTCATTCGTTATCGGCAACTAGCAGAATGCCTAATCAACAATCTCTAATGAAATTTGAAGCCATCTTTCGTATAACTGAATAGCTGTAGTAGTAGGTGCTTTCATGTTTTCAGTATATTGCTGCCTATATTGGAACTCTATCTATGGCTATTAAGGTATTATTATTTTATTTAGAAGACGAAAAAAATGGCAACATATACAATTAAGGAGAGCTGCAAGGTCTACTGACGGGTTCTGCTATTTACAAAAGGTTTCAAGAGCATAGTGAATTTATGAGTGAATAAATCTTTAGAAGATTTAGTTTAGTATCATAACACAGTTTTCTTTGGTTCCGTCTTGTGAAAGTTCTTTAGTCAATGAATGAATGAGACCAACCGAGCTCCCGTAGCTTCTGACGAGTCATTAACCAAGTGTGTGGTCTGGCGTTGTCCTGGTGGAACACTACATCCTTCCTGTTGGCCAATTCTGGACGCTTCTGGTCGATCGCCTGCTTCAAACGGTCCAGTTGTTCGCAGCAGATGGTAAAATTAAGCATCTGACCATATGGGAACAGCTCATAGTGGATGATTACCTTCCAATCCCACCAAACACACAGCAAAACCTTCCTGGCCGTCAATTTCGGCTTGGCCCTTGTTTGGATTGATTTGCCGGCCTTCAAACACGACCGTTTTCGCTTGATATTTTCGTATGTGATCCTTTTTTCATCGCCAGTCACCATCCGATTCAAAAATCGGTCGAGCTCGTTCCGTTTCAGAATACTTTTTTTGCGTCAAATCATGCGGCACCCAAACATCAAACTTTTTTGTGTATCCAGCCTTCTGCAAATGGTTTGGTGACTAACTTCCATCTCCTGGGCGATGTCACGAGATGCCACATCAAGTTAGAATACCTAACACACAGGTCTTCCGCCGGGTGGCTTATCCATGGTGTCGTTTTCACCCGCTCTGAAACTCGTCGAAACCATTCTTCCGCAGTTCGAAGTGATAGAGTACCATCCCCCAAAACACTATTAATCTCACGGAACGTTTCTCTTGCGGATTTGCCTTTAACGAAGGAAAACTTTAAAATGGCGTGTGTTTCGGCGTTAGTGAACTCCAAGTTTACACGTCTATAACTGTTCAACACAATATCCAAACTAATCATGCATAGCGTCGTTTTGTAGGTTATGTCAAGACCTTTCAAATAAGTAGATATAGTATTGCCAGATACGAGCTCTGTAGCGCTTTATACATAGCTCCGAAATTCAAAAGACAAAAAGGCGGAGATATTTGTCAACTTAATATATCCGTAAGACCCAGACAGACCAAAAAGTTCGTTTATTTTCAATAACGAGTGTATAAATTTCACTTTGGACTTCGAATTGATTTCATATCCATCGTATTCTTAAATTCAGCAACTTTTTCTAGTTGCAACCTACACTGAAAGCCCACTTGAAAGAAACTTAAACAATGAAGAGGTAATTTTCGAGACTGAGACTCATTTTGGAATAAGGTATTGAAAGGTTTGAAGATCAAATGATGCTAAAATATACTATATGAACGACCGGTAGGATATTTTACTTAAAATGAAAATATATTTTTGGACCATAATTCGAATAAGAAACAACTTTGTAATAATAACAATTAAGATATTGAGTTCCCGACGTCTGAGTTTGCCCCTTATTTTTTCACTTTTCAATATTGTATATAAAAATTCTTTCACCAAGCAATAACATTACATAATATGTGGTACATTTGAATCACCAGATAATAATGAAGCCATCAAAATATTTCATATTAAACAAAAACCGCAACTTTGGTGGCCACGCATCGATCGTAAAATTTTCACCGAAACAAAACATAAAATCGCAATCAAAAAATCAAAATTCCACAAAAACACATCAATATTAGTGAAAATAAACGAAAGACTGTCGATACTGATGTGGTGTGTAACAAGCAAGCGCTGACAGCAACTGGAAGAGCAACAGGAGCTGCAATAGCGGGGCGCGGCAACAACAACAGCAGGAGCCACTAGCAGCCGCCAACCATAAATGTCATGCAACATTTTCACGCATTTTTCACACACATCATACCACAGAAGTACATATGTTTGTATGTATGTATGCAATTGCGTTCTGGTGAAATTACACATACGAATGCCGGTTTGTTTATAGAGTTAATATGGCAGCACTGTGGTGGCTTGGGAATATTTCAAGGGAAACATAAGCAATTAAAAAGGTTTAGACAATTAAGCTATAAAAATTCCCCCCGACAATACATAAATTATGGAAAAACTAACATCAATTAAAAGTCATAAAAATCGAAAATGAAAGCAATGAGGTGTGTGTGTGTGAGCCAATGAGGGGCAATGGGCGGAGAAGGAACGACTGGAAAGGTGGTAGCGCAGGAGTTGAGGCGTTGAAAGTTGTTGAAGAAACAACAAGACACACAACAATAACAACATAATAAAAAATAACCACAACAACAATACAGAAAACAACACTAGCAACAACAAAACAGCACAGTACAATATCAACCAGCAATTATGAAGCATCCCAACACCGGTGGCCCAGTATGTGGCCAAGATTTTACGAGTTGATCTACAAAGTGTCTAGCACAACAACAACTGCCACATGCAACAATTGCGCTGCTGCTAACTATCTGCCGCAACAACAACAACAAGCTTGAAGAATGCCCAACCACAAAACGATCGAACGATGAATTGCTTGTTGTTGCTGCTGCTCGCGGCGGCTGCTGCTGATGATGAGCTAGCTGCAAGTTTCTTCTACGCCATGCCATCTATTTGTGATCGTTTGATGGCTGACAGTGGCAATGACGGTGGCGTTGGTGATAATGAACTATAATCATAAAAATAGCAATGCAACAACAACAAAACCTACAACAATCGAATAACAACAGCAACAATGACAACAATATTAATAGTGGCATTGAACTGCTTTGAATGCTTAGTATATAGTACTAATCCAAGGGATCCGGCAAGCGCGCATATGTATGAGTGTGATGGAGCACGCGGGGTGGAGGCGCAAGGTGCAGACACTACTGCCTCGCCACTGCTACCATGCGGCACTGCAGCACATTTATCAACAATCAAATTAATCACCAGAAATTCAATAGAAAACGCATAAATGCAAACGAGAACCGCCGCCACCGACTTACTCACACGATAAAAATGAAGTAAAAAATTAATTTTTTATGTAAACATTGTTAAAGTTGCGTATAAATAAAATAAAAACAACAAAGTCGAAGAGAGATATGTGAAATTGTGTATTGCTGGGCAATTAGAATTAACTCGGGTATTTAAATCTGATTAAGAACGAAGAAGATACGTAAGAACATGCAGGATAGGTTGTCGTGGTGGAGTGTGATGGTAACTCAGGGCGTCTTGGGATCAATTCTCGATGTTAGTAATATATAAAATTGCAGGAAAGTCAAAGAAAAACAGGGTTTTTTTCATGAAGCAAGTGCCCAAAGAAGAATATAGGCTAAGGGAATCTAAGACAGTGAATACTTAACAATAACGACAGAGCATCATTATCCTTACAATCCCCTCAATATGTTCTCAAACGAATATCCGTGACACACAACTGTGGTAGACCGAACTTGAGAGTATGAAAAAGTCGTTGGAGAGCTATCAAATCTTACTCGCTTTTTAAGTTGATCCCAACTATATAGGGTTAGGTTAAGAAAATTATAATTTGCTTCAAGGTTAAATGTGAACGCAGATAAAAAGCCTCATTATCTCAGTCCGCCAAATGTAAATACATTGTTACTGTTTCCAACGGTTTCAAATGTGATAGTTGCTATAGAGTGGGGTTATTTATCACAGTTAAAGATGTAGCGGTTACAGTCGGCCGGTAAAATGTTTTAGACCATTAGACGCTGATCCTGATGCTACCAAAGACAATGTATCATAATCGATCTTACCTCCAGTGGATCCCGGGTGAAATTAAGAAAATAATATTATTTTTCTAACAGAGAAGAAGATAGAGAAAAACGGGATATGACTTAACGATAGTATCAACTAACAATAAAAGAGTGAATTTACCACAGGAGCTCTCAGAAAAAAGGTAGCTTCAAACAAACTACTATAATGCAAACTTTCTGATCGAGATTGTGAGAATAAACGCAGTCTCACTTATTTAAAGAGATATTTTTCAAACATTGATTGAGGTATTGAAAGGTAGAGACACATGTGTTGATCGTGTATCAAAAATACTCTGTGAATGTGAGGACTGATCAAAAAGGTACTACATCAAGAAATGGTATTGAGATCGTGAGATCTAACTTTCATCACAATATCAATTTACCTCCAGTTAGATAATTTCGATTACAGACATTACACTTCAAACATTTCTACATTTGAACATCTCACCTTCATATTCTTTTCAAAGAGAAAGCGCAAGCGTTAAGAATGATAAAACGTTAGAACACTAACTTTGGGAATGTTCAGCTTTCAGTAGGCCAAGACGAGATATTCTCCACGGCTCCTTAAAACAAATTGAATTGAAATAGTTAACAAAATGTATCCAATAACCAATTTTTAACAACCAACCAAAGATAACAATTCTTTTTTTGAATATTCTATTATATTTTTAGGCGTCTATTATCCCAACTATCGAACGTTCTATGAATATGTTAAATATTATCTATGAAGAGTTGATTTTGCCACATAAATGGCTTTGCTGTTGTTGTGGCTTCATAAAACCTTTCTCAAATGATTCTGATGATTGCTTGGATTTAACAATCCTTGGCCGGTAAAGAATCCGGGTTCGTTTCGGTTACGTAAAACCGACGGACGTGGGAACGATTTTTCATAGCAGTAATATTTTAGGGAAATAAATAGCCACTTTTTTTAGTTGAGTAAGGGCTTTGTCGAGAAGATCCAACATAGTTACTTACTTAGTTAGCCTGTGTTATAATATGGAGTCGCTCAAAACGAAAAATTGTATTAAACTAACGTACAACATATTGCAACAGTGAAAAAAGGGGTGCCACATGAATCTAGTGTGGCTAATGCCCAAGCACAAAGTGGTGTAATAAGCTTTTAAATAATATTTTCTTGCAAAAATATATTTATACCCACTTATTTAGACCAGTTTACCAACGCCCAGAGATTATCTTTGGGTTCATAACACCAAACAAATAACTTCCGACGAGATTGCGCACGATTTCTAAACTATTTCCGGGGTTAGTTACCAAAGAAAGAATAAATGTATGGAAGAATTTAAGTTCATCCAACAAATAAATATATTTACCGGAAAATTACATCATCGCCAAAGATGATAAAAATCAACTATAATAACCATACAAAACATATGCTTTGTGTAGGAATGTGGAATGAGCGCATCGGCGGCAAGCGTGTAAGCGCTGACAGGATAAAGCGGATAATAAGCGAGACCCCACCAGCAAAGCCACCTTGCATAAGGACGCATGTCTAAAATGCACGACGCTGTGTCCATCTGCTTGTGCCGCTTGTCATTCCACACTTCGGCTGTTCATACTACATGCGCTCGTCTGCTTGTCTGTCTGTCAGCATGACATGGAAAATATGGAAATACTATGGGTCTAATAATATGCAAGTGGGCACTAAATAGCGGCACGCGGCAACAATAAGCAACCCTCCGCCTCAGTCAGCGTTGCAACAACAACAACAAAAGAAATATGAATTGAATTTACAACAATAAGAACAAAAGTAAAAATCATAATGCGCCGTTGAAAGCAACCAAAAATATTCATAAATTTATAGGGGTGCCGTTATGAAAGTGAGCGTGTTAGGGTGTGTGTATGTGTGTGGCAAGTAGTTGACTTCTGGTTAACGCTGGCAGACAAGGCATGCGACATGTGGCATTGTGCGACAGTATATAGAAGCAAATCACAACAAAAGCAACAAAAATAATAACAACAACAACAATAAAAAACAGAAACAAAAACAACACCGAAACAACAAGGTCACGCGCTGCACGCTCACTGTGCCGCATATCCTGCCACAGCCGAGCACACACACACTCACAGCGCTTATTATCCACATTATGGAAAATAATTTCATAATTCGTGGGGTTGTTTTGTGTTGATGAAGTGATTGGAAATCGCGGCGTTTGACAATGTGCGAACAAAGTGGAAAGCGGAAAAGCAAGCGCCGTTGTGCCCCCAGCCGATATATAGAGCTTACTAACAACGAACAACAGCTCACCCTTCAATAACTGCAGCAGCGAGGGGTGTGTGCGTGTTTGTCGTGCCCAGCGCCTCTGGTGTTGCTATAATTTTATGAATAATTCGCAACTTTATTAATATTGTACGCCCTACAAAGGATGAAGAATAAAGGATAATGCAAATATGCTGCCGCCGGCTGACGGAAGGAAGTCGTCTGCGAGGAAAGTGTTTGCTTGTAGACTATGAATGAAATGTAGGCAATGTGTGTGGTGTGGCACGTGGCTGGGCTTGGCAGGAAGGCGTTATGTTTACATATTTTCATCTATTGCCATTTATGAAATGATTTTGTGCATTTATGGCGACTTATGTAAATATTATTGCAACATGCCTCATGCCACTTCCGCCAATCTGCAATTTGCCACACAGTGTGTGGGAGTGTGGTGGATGGCAAGTGGCAAAGTCAATATGTTTGCGTATTAATGCATAATTATGACAGCAGGAAGCCGTTGTGCAAATATTTGTGGAATTTATTTCGAATTTATGCAGTCAAACGGATGGTTATAGGGTATAGGGAAGTGAGTACTAAGTGCTAACGAGTGAGGGGAGGAGTGGTTGGGTGGTAAGAGTGGACGTTTTCGAGGAATGTTTTTTAAGGAAGCTATACAGAATATAATTAGTACCATATATTACTGAGTTTTGGAAGACAATCTTGACGAACCGTCATAAAACAGTCTTCTTCGACCAGCTCTGGAAATACATTATCGGCCCGCAGACTTCGGAGATATATTTAGAAACGGTGGTAGTCTAGTGGTATGTTATGCATGTGAGATCACTTCCACTCGAAGGTGTTGAGAAGCTATTAGCTCTTTATGAACGAAAGTACTACTTAAGAATGGAAGTACTATTTTAGTCTATTACTTCTCTCGAGGTACTTAGTTCTCCACAAAATAATATGGATGGTGTTCATAAGCGTCTATCTTCATCTATCTTTAACTAGTCTTATTGTGATCTTGATCCGAATTTGATCCGAAGTAGATTAGATTAGGAACTATAGCTGGTTCCCAAGGTAGCAATCACACTAAATCCAGTCCTGTGTAGATTCTGATGTTCTATTGGATGATTGAAGGTGTGAGGTTTAGGTCTTTTAGCCTAGAAGAAGCTTAAACTTCGCTCCGGTATAATTTTGAGCTTATCGCTTTGGTATAGATTGGGCAATGGTGAGCTAAAACTTCTACAACTACAGAAAAATTAAAGTGGCCGAAGGCAGAGAGCCCAGTAGTGGATCGTCCAGTAAAATATTATGACTACGAAAGTGCTCATGTAAGGTCGTATCTTAGGAAAACGCAAGGAGCCAGTGGAGCTCCGGCCTGTTCTCATTTCCAAGGATGTCTTTCAATGCAAGCTTACATATCCTACAGAGTCTGGCTCCCATACTTGTTTTAACATTAAGAAACTCGATGTCTTTAATAGTGAGAAGAAGACACCTCATCTGTTTTTACAATGATACACAAGTAGGTTGTTGAAAATTTTAATGTAAAACAAAAGGTTTTGCTCAGTTTTAAAAGCATATATTGGAGAATCATTCATATTTTCTGTAAAAAGAAGATATCTACTAGACCACGAGGAAACAATATCTCATCTCTTCGGTAAAGTTTTTAATGGTTGCTTTAGTAGTAAGATATCTTTCAGAAGAATGAAGCCTACGCGTGGACTTTATTCTCACCCGAACTAATAAGATCCTACATGAAAATGAATAATATCTAATCGGTCCAAATGATTTCGAGTTTAAACAGGTTGAGATACAGATTTTAAGCTGAAACAGAGAAACTCTTTTGAGAAGTTAAGCCAATTTTTTAATAATTTTTAAGATTTCTTATTTCGGTACCTTCCTGGCAGTGTTGCATTTACAGTGTAAAATGCAATACTACAACACTATAAAGACAGCAAAATCAACTATTACTCGCCGTAATACAACTACAAGTCGTTCAAATCACTTGACACCACTATTTCATCCCCGCCTCCCGGTTTGTTTGCATTTTTCATGTTTGCTACGACGCACTTCGAGCCGCCCACACATCTGTCTCTGAGAGACGAGATGCAACACATCCTCCCCTCCTGACTTGCAATCGCGCTTCTTTTTCTTGTATTAGTGTCTACGATATGTACAAAGTGTCTACAAAATACAAATATATTCGTACATTATTACCACCCGTTTGACATGACAACTGAACTTTCTTAAATTGCGTTTAGTTACTCTGCCAAACGAAGGTCAACAAACTACAAATTTGAGCGTGTTTCAACCCCAAAATCTCTATAAAATATTGACATGGGATGTAATGATTCCCCAAAGTGGATAATTAGAATGTAGCAAAGAAAGAAATGTTGTTGGGATTTTAGAAAGATATTTAATGTGAAGACATGGTTAAAAGTTGAAGGAGACGTAATTCTATTGTATTATAATATTAATTTGAAAATATACATATGTTCCTGAAAGACTTTATGCTCCCCTCCAACTCACTCCTTTAACTTAATTTGCAAGCTTTGCTCAACTCTTCTAGTTTTAATGTCTTCAGGCGCACTTCAAGTCAACTCTAACCAGCCATAAAAGCGGTTAACCGCTAAATTATCTTATCAGCAAATGCTAATGCAATAAAATACTCATAAAATTAGCTCTTATGATGATAAGAATGCAAAGCGAAATCACTATTTTTTTTACGATTAAAGCATAAGTGGCGGCTTCTGTATCTTCGAGAGAGATAAGAATAAGTATCTATGTTCGGTCATTGTTGGCAAATTAATGTCGATGGTGCACTCATTTATGGCAGCTTAGACAGATGTAAGGTGAGAATCTTTATTACTAAGAATGCCAAGAACTTAAAGAATACCTTTTAACTACAGCGAAAACTCCGACGTTTAAAAGAGACGAGAAACGTTCAAGGGGTCGCAAAGCTTGTACCAGTTCCACGACAAGCAATTCACTGAGCAATACGTTTTTCGACTATTGAGGGCTTTACAAGTATAAAGATAGTTCCCTAACACAGCTGGTGAATCTTACAAGGACTTTTTTAAGACAGAAATATACTCGTAGTTTTCTTATTGACTTTCTAAATTTTGTTGACAATATCAGAATTTGACTTCAACGGGACTCTTTGACACAATCTCGAAGTAAACGCTATCGGTTATATCAGCATTAGATAGAGAGACAGAGAAATATAGAGAGAGAGAAAAACAGAAATATAGGAGTGTACTTCTAAAATATGTAATTTAAAATCATGACTGAACTTCAGTCGGTAAGTTGGTGATCAAGGGGCCAATTGAGCCAGTTTCGAACTAAACGCTATCGGTTATATCAGCATGAGAGAGGAAAAAAAGAGAAAGGGATATTTCTATAAATACCTTAAAATCAGTTTAGAATGGAAAATTATACCAACTCTGAGTAAGTAGGCTAAGTAAACACAATATCAAGGCTGTGAGCTGGATTAGATAGAGGTATTTAGCTACACTAAGTCTTCCTAATTAGATCTCACTAACTCAACCAAGAAATAAACGACGTTTGTAGTGTCAATCAAGAAGAAGTAGAATAAGAGCAGGATTTTCAGTCAGTAATTTAGTAATCAATCTTACTAATTCAAAGTCGAGAATCTGTGTTCTGAGAAGGGGAACTCGCTGCGTAATAGATAAGTTAAGGGTCTATACCAGTGTGGCACTTTCAAAAAAATCGATTTTTTTATGTTTTGCTTATTCGATTGTTTATACTTTCAAAAATATCACGAGAAAGCGGTAAGATCGTATCTTGAATAGTTGTTGAATGGCAACGTTCTAAAGAGCGACCGCTCGCAGGTATAATTCGCTATAGTCGAAACTTAGAGGATCAATAAAAAAAAAATGTCAAAAGACCCTGTACTTCGGTCAGTGACTTGGTGATCAATCTCACTACTTTAACCACGAGAATCTAAGGTCTGAGATGAGAAACTAGCTAAGTAGTGGAGAAATTAAAGATATGTTCAAATTAGTGTTCTTACCTCACATCCAATTCAAGAATTGCAATTTGCATGAATAGACGACGACGAAGCCAAATTAAGAAGAGGGATAATATTTTAGAACCAAAGTCCTACAATTTTAGAACAAAATCCACGATCGAATTGATGTACTCTTAAATAGAAGTATTATAACGGGTGATTTTTTTGAGGTTAGGATTTTCATGCATTAGTATTTGACAGATCACGTGGGATTTCAGACATGGTGTCAAAGAGAAAGATGCTCAGTATGCTTTGACATTTCATCATGAATAGACTTACTAACGAGCAACGCTTGCAAATCATTGAATTTTATTACCAAAATCAGTGTTCGGTTCGAAATGTGTTTATCGACAAATTTTGTTCAGCGATGAGGCTCATTTCTGGTTGAATGGCTACGTAAATAAGCAAAATTGCCGCATTTGGGGTGAAGAGCAACCAGAAGCCGTTCAAGAACTGCCCATGCATCCCGAAAAATGCACTGTTTGGTGTGGTTTGTACGCTGGTGGAATCATTGGACCGTATTTTTTCAAAGATGCTGTTGGACGCAACGTTACGGTGAATGGCGATCGCTATCGTTCGATGCTAACAAACTTTTTGTTGCCAAAAATGGAAGAACTGAACTTGGTTGACATGTGGTTTCAACAAGATGGCGCTACATGCCACACAGCTCGCGATTCTATGGCCATTTTGAGGGAAAACTTCGGAGAACAATTCATCTCAAGAAATGGACCCGTAAGTTGGCCACCAAGATCATGCGATTTAACGCCTTTAGACTATTTTTTGTGGGGCTACGTCAAGTCTAAAGTCTACAGAAATAAGCCAGCAACTATTCCAGCTTTGGAAGACAACATTTCCGAAGAAATTCGGGCTATTCCGGCCGAAATGCTCGAAAAAGTTGCCCAAAATTGGACTTTCCGAATGGACCACCTAAGACGCAGCCGCGGTCAACATTTAAATGAAATTATCTTCAAAAAGTAAATGTCATGAACCAATCTAACGTTTCAAATAAAGAACCGATGAGATTTTGCAAATTTTATTTTTTTTTTAAAAAGTTATCAAGCTCTTAAAAAATCACCCTTTACAATGAGATCAATCGAACGACTCTAATATAGTGTCGATAGAGTTTTAATCTTATTAGGTGGTTTGGCTATTTGTCTCCTCTTTAACGAAAATTAAGCATTCATACTTTATGGCTGTGGCTTTTTGATATTTTACTGAACTTAGTGGATTAATTTCAAGCTTTTTCATACGAATAACTTCGGCTGGCGCTCGTAAATTGGCACAGACTGAAGGTGAGTATTAAATTTGTCACACTTAATTGAGCTAATGAACAAAGTTCACATAATTTTTGACTGCAGCTTTTTTATATTGAAAATCGACAATTTTGCATGAGAAGTTCTGATTTCCAGAGACTAATAATAAAAATTTGCAATTAAAAAAATTCCAATATTTGTTGGCAAATAAAAATTTGTGATTTCAATAAATTCGATTAGAGTGTGAATATAAATTTTGTGCTTATGGAATGTCTCATTACGTTACGCATACGATTTTCCGAGATTTTTCGAGTCATTAAGAGACAGAGAGGGAGAGAGGCAGACCGGCTCGGATGGGGAATCATATGTATGTACGTCTGGTGGTTTGTTGGGCGGCTTTGTTGCAAGTTGCATATAAATTTATAATGCAACAATATGGCACGTTCCAAATCAATTTAGAAAATAATAAATGGCATACATAAATTAAATTAATATGGCAGTGACTTTCAAACTATGCCGCAGTCAGCATTTCCAAAATGCTCCAAAATTAACCAAAAGCATTTGCCGCGCGCGACAGACGCACACACATAGCCAGGCAATTAGCGTAAGTCCCTGCGGTGCCATGCAACTGCAACCGCCAGCCAGCCAGCGATAGAGATAGGGGGTGGCTTGCCACACAACCATAATCTGCCTCAATTTAGCTTTGAAAACCATTACGAAAATCCACAATACACAGAGCAACACACTCAAAATAGCTGAAGAAGCCTTAGAAGAAACGCAACTGAGTGAGTGACTGCGACTGATCGTAGGGAGTTTGTTTTCTGGCTTTTGTGGGGAGGCGAGCTGCAGTTATTGCGCTTGCCGCGCTAAGAAAATGTCAAAAATGCAATTATTTATATAAAGTGAAACATTTTAAAAGCAATTAGAGAATGTGGCGGCGCGCATCGTAAGCCGATAGTGGGACGTCAGGGGGTTGTATGTATATATGGCAGAGGACGGAAGTGCAGCACGCGGCCGAAGGAAATCATTTTTATAAAATTCGATATTTTGTTGTCAAACTCATTGCGTTTTGTTATTGTTGTCGACTGCTGTCTAGAGGTTAATATGAAGGCAGACTGTTGACAACTGGGTAGCTGACAAGATCTTGGATATTTCGTACTCATCATATATAAGAGAACAAGGTCTGTAGGAATCAAGTTTGGAGAGAATTTTTGGATCTTGGACATTATTATTATTAAAAAGTATACCAAATGAGCAAAATAGTATAATATAAACGCATTATTAAACCAGGAAGAGATTTAAAACGGACTTTGGAACTCATTAAATAAAGTCAAAATCAATCTTAACAAGCGACTAATCGAATATATGGACCCATTTTATTCATTTCAAATTGTAAATAAATAATTCAATTAATCAAAGGGTGGGAAATACTAATTTTGGGGCTAGAAAACGAAATACTATATTAACCTATTTCTAGGAAGGACCTGCCATATAACAGATGTGTCAAATAAGTAGTAGAAATCCAAAAGGTCGAAAGTCGGTACTTATACAGAGATTAGAGAAATATTTAGACTAATTTCAACTCTTTTTTGGAAAAGTATACTATATATGGTAAACGGTATTTCGACAAATTTATGGGGTTTCTACCACGCTGTCGGGTCCTACCATGCCGTTCTATCAATAGATGATGCAGCTCTAATTCGATTCTGCATTGTTTCAAACGGTCCTATTAGGAAATCGTAATACCGTTAGGTATACAATTTGGTAAAATATTTCGGGAGACATAAATTTTCGGTCGAAAATAAAAAATTATAATTTTCCAATTTATCGGCGTTGGGGTATGGTATATGGGGTACGATTTTAAGATATGTATCATTTCCTATAGGGATAGCTGTCAAAGTAAACATATGTCTTTGACGAAGAACTATAAAAATACGTTCCCCGATATAAAGATTATTTCCAAAACTGGGTTCTGGAAGAAAAAATTATCGACATTTTACCTGTCCAGATATAATCTGATAATGGGCACAATAGAGCATAAATGCCGTATAATGAAGATACTCTTCACTTCAAAGAACGTTTTTCTGGAGTAGCTTGCATGTGGAAGCCATTATGATCTTTACCTTATCGCTCAGGAAGTTGACACAAACCTTTAAGTGCCTAAATAAAAAATGGGCATGGGAATTGGTCATCTAGTTTAAGGTCACATGGGTTTTGTCGTGTAAAAAAAAAATTAAAACTCCTCCATTGCGACGTCATTTCCGGTGACCCCTCGGAAAAAAGATGCGTGCGCGTTGTCAGCAGAACTCCTGAGAGGATCATCCAAAATGGAAAACAATAATAAGTATTTTAGGTTAGACCATAATCTCGTGTTTGAACGAAAGTTTTGAGTAACAATAATACTTAACTTGGATCGCACACCTTCGCACACAAAGGCTGTATCTCCGAAAATATTATTCGGATCGACTTGAATTGACTTGGATAATATTCTTGAGATGTTGTAGAAGTTAATAAGCAATAAAAAATAGATTTTTTTGAACCCACGAAAACTATGTAACCCCTTAAGTGATTTGACTTCATTAAACTAGAAATCTAGTTAGGACTACCAGTTGGGAAAACCCTCAGAAAACATTCTCAGGTTTAATATTTCAGAAAAGAAATGCTTCTTTAAATTTCTCACAGGGCCAGTTAGGTAGACCAGCACATGCGTTTGCCATATAAAATAAATTTGAAGAGATATTTCTACACTCGCGTGACACGAACAGTTCATAATAATGTCAATGACAAATCACGCGCGCACGTCAAAAATCACTGCATAAAATATTTCAATTGTCAATCGATGCAGTTGCACGTATGTCCATCGTCTGCCACCCTAAGGTGAGGTGATGCCGTATGGTTGTGTTTTTTTTCGCTATCGACTGACTGCTGCTAGTACTCGTGTATTTGAGCTATGTTTTGTTTTCGATTTTGATGACTGTTTCACTGCACTTCAAGGCAGCTAAAATTAGTTTTCAAATATTGTTACAAATGTGTTTAGTCTAAACAAATATCGTCTGTGTGTGTGTGTTGTAGTCGAAGCGACACTTGAATTGAAGTGTAATGGGGCGTACCAAATTGGAGTTTGCTGGTACTTTTTGTTGTTGTGGCAAGCATATAGTTTGCAATTGAAAGTGCATCACATTTTATATATATAATGTATATGTGTCTGTGTGCGTTGACAATTTTGAATTCCAGAATTTTGATAAGATAAATGTGTTGCAGCTGTGAAGAAATTAGACGCGAAAGCGAATCTAATATCAACAGCAAATGTGTTTGTAATGAGAGGGAATACCGCTCTTATTTAATAGAAGGAAAAGTCCAAGTATGATATTAATTAGTCTTCGCTTCGGAGAATTTTAACTTTTAATACTGACTTAAGTACATCAGGCCTACCTTTAACCAATTTTAAAGTAAAAGCACCACTTTCGCTGTTTTTACTTATCAAAACACTGCTTGGAACTTATCTAAACCATTTGTGATTAACCTAACTCGGCAATATCAACTAACTCAGAACTCATCTAATTAAGAATATCACAAAAAAAGGAGTTTTAGAGTTTCAGACAGGACCAGTGGCTTGTCTTGTGATATCTTTGTCTATCAATTGTTCGTGAATCTTGATGGAATCCAGCATAGGATCACTCTAGAAAATAACTTTTATGCTTTCCATGTTGCAAAATCCTGCAGAATAAGGTGCACAGCTTTTTTATGCAATAGATTCTGTGCAGATAATACCTAATATGCCTAATGCTTCTCTAAATACCATTAGGCATTCGGAATCGAGTCCGACAACATAAAGACATAGAAACAAAGCCAAACAACCAGCAGCGTTATAAGTGTCAATCATGTACAAATAACCGAGTAAGTCTTCAACAGCTTATATCCATCAAAAGTTATAGACAAGAGAAAGTTACACTAGATCACATACGAAAAAGTAGACAATTGATAAGTCATCTCTTGACGAACAAAAACGTAACTCGTATAAGTCCCTCATCAATCCCCTCCTACTTTATGGTGCAGAAGCTTGGACGATGTCAACATCCGATGAGACGACACTGGGAGTTTTCGAGAGAAAGGTTTTGCGGAAGATTTATGGTTCCTTAAACATTGGCAACGGCGAAAACCGCAGACGATGAAACGATGAGCTGTATGGGTTATTCGACGACATTGACAAAGTTCAGCGAATAAAAAACAGCGGCTACGCTGGGTAGGTCATGTTGTCCGAATTAACGAAAGCACTCCAAGCTTTAAAAGTGTTCGATGTAGTACCCGCTGGTGGTAGTCGGGGATGAGCATTCACTCCGTTTACAAAGACCAGGTGAAGAAGGGCCTGGAAGCATTTGAGATTTCCAATTGGCGCCAAACTGCCAAAAGGAGGAACGTCCTTCACAACGAAAGTGGGTGGAATTTTTTTTAATATTAAACTCAAAACAAATAGACCTTTGTAATAAATTATTTAGTATCAAAGAAGCAATATGCAGAATTTTTGCAATATTTGTATAAATATAGCCTTCTAACCTACTTTATTCTTTATGGTAAAGTGTAAATTTTTGGAGTCCCAATACCAGATTAAAATATTATGTCTAAATATGGTTCTTGAATAATTAAAAGAATGGTCTTCGAGTAAAGAAAATTATACAATATAGATACATATCAAACGGTTAAACGTTTCGAATTGAGAAATATTTTTGAATAGTGTTGCCACATATTAAAATATATAAAAAAGCAAAAGTATTAAATGTGAGCCAAACATAAGACAGTTGGAAGAGTCTTCCGAAGATTTTACAAAATATGGACATTCCCCAATTAAGGTATACTTTGGAGTAGATCTATCTACTATGGAAATACAGTGGAACTTCTCTAACTCGAATCACCATAATCCACAAAAAACTTCGAGTTAGAGAGACTTCGAGTTATAGAATTTTCATTAAAAAATATGAATTAAAAAAAGCCGTAAAATATAGATTTATGCACTGTTTTATTTATTGACTTCGCAAAAATGTTTATGGGCATACGATAAAATATGTAACTATTCTGTAATTTTGTTTGTTGTATTTTGCTATTGTTTGACTCTTGACGTCTGTATCCCATGCCTTGTGTTAGATGATTTATGCAATCCATAACGGTAATATTATATTTTTTGTTCGCCTCCGTACGATATAGAAGGACTCTTTTAAAATTCTGCCTAAGTAAAATTTGAAATTTTGTATTATGCCCTTGTCGAAAAGTTCGATTTATGGAAGGAAATTTTTATGAACTTTGGCTTCTAAACGCTACTGCCAATTCAAGTGTTCGATTTATGGAGATCTTCGAGTTATGAAAGTTCCACAGTATATTAAAAAACGGTAAGACATATTTTGAAATAGGGTTGCCACTTAACGCAAAAAGTAAAATTTTATTTTTTGAAGAGAGTTCGGTTCTTCATGTTTCCGAAATAGGGCTGCCACTTGCCGAAAAGTGTAAACAAAATTATATAAAATTTTTAGCAAAAATTATACAGATCGTTATAGAATACTGTATGTTATTCTGAAAATCCAAAACATATTTATAAAAAAAAACATTTTCTACATCCGATCCCTATCACACATCGTTTCAAATTTAAGTCATAAACTAAATTTTTGATAAAAAGTTGAAGAAATTAGGTTTAAAACGAATTAAGGAAAATCTTTGACTAACAAGTATACATAGAAGCCAATCATTTACATCTGTGCGTAATTTGTATATACATAAGTAAATAAATGCCTTCATTATGTCAATATCTCACTTTCAGCATCTCTAACCAACTACATATATAAAAGCATATATTAAACTCCACTCATGCCTTAACGAATTCATAAGCTCGGCTACCCTAGCATTCCCTACCACTTTTATGCCTTTCATTTCATGTTAATCATTACGCTCGTCTTATAACATTTTATATAACGATTAATTCATCATTAAAATGAGAAAAAAGCGAAAAACAAAAAAAAAAATAGATAAAGTTAAACAAAAACTCACCAGCATCCAAGCAGCGTCAGTTCTGGGTCCATTCAAGGTGCTTCCGTACGCGCACACGATGTCTGCTGGCGCGCCAATTTCACTCGCTCCATTATCGTTAGCAGATGAGTTATCGCCCGAAAACAGTAATTCTTATGAAGCGTCAGTCGGTTGGTTGGTTGTTGGTGCTGATTGGTTTTCATGCTGTGTTCCCATCATCGGGGCAGCGCCCGCCTCTATCACCAATGAGGCTTAATTCATTACTTTAATTCCACAACTTCGGCGTACACTATTTTATTATTTGTTTATATGTAAATGCTACTTTGTTTTTGTTGCTGTTGTTGTTGTACGTCTTTTCCATAGCGTGTTTTTACATATTTTTTCCGTCTACACTTTTTCGTTGGCAGCAACATATCGTGGCTTGTTGCGGCCCTTTTTAATGTAAGCAATCAAAATTTTTATGATTTCTTGTGAAATTTTCTTCGCTCTTCATCTACGGCTGTTTCGTGTTCTGTACACAATTTTTTGAGTAAAATTTATTTACTATGAAATTCAATATTTTGTTAATTTCATTGTGTTGTTGTACTTTTTTCTCAATTTCTTCTTGTTTTTATAGCATTTTAGTTAACTCAGCGTTTGTTGGTTTTGTCTTTAAAATGAAGTATGTCTTCGGTTAGTCGATAAGTATCACATTTTAATGTTTTGATAAGCAAATAAATTAGCATTTGAGTAGTTGTAATGTGGTAAGCGTGTGGCTTGTAGAACACCTGTGTGAGCATAGAGAGAGAGAGAGAGAGAGAGAATGAGAAATAGACATTAAAGTAAGTGCAGTGGATAATGGAGAATGTACATTCCCGCGCACTGATTCTCAAGCAAATTTACTGCTTTTCTTATAAATTATTTTACTATTTATTTTTAAATTTAAGGAATAAATTTATAATACACCACTCGATTTTTATTGATTAGTTTTACAGATAAATTAGAATTTTCTCTTGTTTGGTTTTGTATTTTTTAAGGGAATTAGTCTGTTGCGTTGGCAGTTCTTATTACCAATTAGTTAAAAATATGTTTTTTTCTTATCTTACTAAGCGTAAGCAATATTAGATTCTTAAAGCTCTCAAGATGAGTGAACCATTTTTAATTACCAACAAAGCTTTTTTAATAAAAATAGAAACTTAGGTTAGGATGACTTTAGAAACAATGACATCAAGAAACATATCGAAAATTTATGGAAAAATATTTTGTTAATTATTTCTTCCAACCGTAAGAATCACAGCAATCAGTACGTATCAATAGTATGTATAAAGGATAGAATCTCAATGCATCTGTGGCCCTATTAATGAGACCTCGGATCGAAAGTAAAATTTTTAAGCTCCTTGGGATATGGAGAGATGGCTGTCTCCTTATCATCCACGTTCGCATCACTGAGTCTAGAATTTTGATTCGGGATATTTCTATATTCCGTTTTTTTTTAAGTTAACCTTATACTCAAAGCTCTGATAAGCTAGAGTCCGTTCAAAAACAATTTTTACTTTTCGCTTTAGGTCACTTACATTGGGATCCAAGATTAGAATCTTCCTCCGTGTACTAGTCATTTCAAACTTATAATTATATATATACTCACTAATCGTAGGGAAATGCTAGGCATTAAAAAACATTTTTAACATTTTGTTTTTGTAATTTTTTAAATATTAGCTGTTAATATTTTTCTTTCTATAGCTGAGCAGTCTGAGACCTCGACGTTTAAAAATCTCTTGACTCGGCAAAATCCACTTGTTTGCGTATTGTACCTTATACCCCTGACAGACGGCGGCGTTAACTCGGAACAACTGCTTTAATTGGGGTTAATTCGAGAGTTATCTCAGTTAACTCCGTTTAAAAACTCCCATTTAATCCTCAAAATTTTAGAGAGTTAGTGGGAGTTCGGGGCATTTTCGTTGGCAACATTGTTAAACATGGCCGCTTTTTATACTCTCGCAACAAAAGTTGCTAAAGAGAGTATTATAGTTTTGTTCACATAACAGTTGTTTGTAACACCCAAAACTAAACGAGTTAGATATAGGGTTATATATACGAAAGTGATCAGGGTGACGAGTAAAGTTCAAATCCGGATGTCTGTCAGTCCGTCCGCCCGTTCGTCTGTGCAAGCTGTAACTTGAGTAAAAATTTAGATATCTTGATGAAACTTGGCACACTTATTTCTTGGCACCATAGGAAGGCTGCTTTCGAAACTGAGCAAAATCGGAACACTGCCACGCCCACAAAATGGTGAAAACCGAAAACACATAAAGTGCCATAATTAAGCCATAAATAAAGCTATGGAAATAAAATTTGGTATGAAGGATCATACTATGAAGGGGCATATTTGGATGTAATTTTTTTGGGGAAGTGGCCCCGCCCCCTACTAAGTTTTTTGTACATATCTCGCAAACCAATAGAGCTATATAAATTTTCAAACCAAACTTTCTGCAGTCGTTTTTTTAGCCACTTCCTAATACAGTCCAAAAATGAAAGAAATCGGATCATAACCACGCCCACCTCCCATACAAAAGTTAGGTTGAAAATTACTAAAAGTGGGTTAACTCACTAACGAAAAACGTCAGAAACACTAAATTTCACATAAAAAATGGAAGCTGCACTCAGATTTTTTTACAAAATGGAAAATGGGCGTGGCGTCGCCCACTTATGGGTCAAAAACCATATCTCAGGAACTACTCGACCGATTTCAATGAAACTTGGTTTGTAATAGTTTCCTTACATCCCAATGATATGTTGTGAAAATAGGCCAAATCGCTTTGAAGATAATCTGAATCGTTTACTGTGCAATATATAAAGTAAGTACTAGTGAAAATATCGATGCAGAACTTTGCACAAATACTATGTTAATAGTGTGGCAGCCCCATTCTAAAAATCGCTGAAATCGGACCATAGGTTTTTAAGGCCCCATATATCGAACATGAGGACCTCGGTGTTTCTAACCTAATATTAGGGTTTCCAACTTTCAATGGACTTTATACAATATATATGACGAATATGTGGGTCAAATTGTGTATTATATAATATAAATAAAGTTAAATAAATAAATTGCGAGAGTTTAAAATGTTCGGTTACACCCGAACTTAGCCCTTCCTTACTTGTTATCTATTGTGAATGAAAATATGCCATACTGACAGCTGTTGTTCAATTAAATGTAAACAAAAACATACGCATGCTAATTTTTTCTAAGATGGAAGTTCTAATAATAACGTATTTATGTCTATTTTTTTAATAATTAGTGATTTTGTACTATTTGTGCGGTTAACAACCGCAATAATTGCTTTCTATCCAATTTTACTTCACCAAAATGGAAATATTATTGCCAATCAGCTGTTATGGGAGTTTATAACTCGCTTTCCTGCCGTCTATCACCCACAAAATTGGAACTGATTAAAAGCGCAGTTAATCTGGGATTACTCTGCCGTCTGTCTAGCGTATTATGCGTCGGTTGGGCGGGAGCAGGGTAAGTCTTTGGATTTATAAGAAATCGACACTCATGACTCCTGCTACTGCGCCAATCAAGAGATAGAACAGTTGTATATATTATATGGCTGGTGGGATCCAGTCGATTATTCTCGAAAAATATATAGAGAGGACTGTGAAGTTCATGAAACTCTTCCCATACAATATTTCCCGGACAAAATTTGCTTCAAGTTGTAACAGTCTTTCTTCATATAAAGGTAAAAAACATCACAGTATCTTCCATTTCGAGTAAGTATCGACCATGCCACTAGTCACAATGAAAGGAACGTGCGACTAAAGGCCTAGATGATACCTCCGATGTTGTGACAAAATTGGTGTGATGACCAAACAAACTAAGAACAACTTCGAGTATAATTATCCCTGCGAATAACCCATTGATTAATCTTGGAGTTCCAGCTAAGGCCCCGAATATTGAATATCATATTGAAAAAAAGTAATAAGGGTACTGCATAAAAGACTAAATAGGTGCTTTACGATTTATCTGTATATTTGTTTAAGGAATCGTGGGTGATGAGGAAGATTCAAAAATAGTGAGGATGTTTCCTCAAAACTTATAATGCGACCATATAGATCAATTATATGATCATCTTCGAAATACTTGTAAAATTTGAGTTTAAAAATGGTTTATTATTGACACAGTGAATATCAGACGAAGAAATCCCGATTATGTTGTTAGGAAACTTATGGATCCAACCTTGTTCATAGAGCTTCAGAAATAACAGGTATTAATACGGTATTATTGCTTCAGGAAATTTCATATGATACTTTCCTATAATTAGATTTTCAAGCATGGCTTTCCAGCACTTGAAATTCCATTAATTCACATCAACAACACCAACCATTAGCCACACTACATATTTGACCAGCAAATTGAAAATATCCGTTGTGCAATTTTTTACGCGAAATTCGTTGCGTACGACATTCGCGATCAAGTGTAAAGTGGAAAAATCCGTTATGCCACTCAAAACGGGAATGTGGCACAAGCAAATGTATTGACGTAATTTATCAAGAACAAGAAAAAAAATGCTGAAAGGGTTGCAAACAAAAAATAGTAATAAACAATAATGCACAAAATAAAAAGGGTTCGATATTTTTTTCAATTTTTTTTGCTTTTCGAGAATTGCCTTGCAGCATACAAGCACAATAAAAGCATAGCGAATGAGGCATTCAATCAAAGAAATGTAAAAGGAAAATCATATTGAACAACGCCGAGATTGATATGCCAACAAATAGCAAAAACAACAAGAAACACATGCAACATCATCATCATCATGAGGAACAACAACCACTATTGAGTATAATAATAATATTGAGTAACCTCAGTTAGCGGGCCTTTAATGCGATGCTTGTTGAAATGCCTGAGTATGTATGTATGTATTTGTATATGTGGGCATGTTATGCCACCCATCTTCCGGTTGTCGCATTTCCGCTGTCATTTGAGTTATTGATGTGTGATCCAAATAACACAAGAAAACATACAACCACACACATGTTCTATATATAGCTCATATGTGAATATGTATCTATATGTGTGTGTGTTTATTTACATTATCGATACATTAAATATACTTATTGAATATCAACTGAACTTGCTGTACTTAATGTACGCTGATTTACAGCAAGATATATCCATACCCACACACTATAACACACCTATATAAAGGATTCTTGTGCTCATATACATATTTATACCCCAGAGCTGGCTACTCTTGCAGAAAATACATATTATATAACTGAAAGGGTTTTATGCATCATCATCATCATTTATCCTTTCATTTTTTTATTTTTGAAATTTTTTTTACAAAAACATGATTTTTATATTTTCGGCTTAGTGAAAAGCGTCTTTTCATGTCAACTGTCAATGCTAAATTTTTTTCTTCATAAGTGATATTATTGGTATTGGAATGTTGGAGGCTTTCAGAAGAAGTGATAAGTTATCACTCGCTGCCCATGTAAGCAGAAACTTAAAACCAAAATCCACTACATATGGCTTGGAAACCACATAAGACCCCTTAATCTACGACAGTTCCGGTAAACGATTTGTTATAAAAGGATATCGCATTGGCTCTACACAGCTGTGGTAAGGCCGATTATGACATACGGTATATTGGTCTGGTGGCCAATAATCGACAAGAAGTACGCAGTAAAGAGCATGGGTAGTCTACAAAGAGCGGCATGTATATGTATCGGCGGAGTTCTCAGAACAACGCCGAGCCAGGCGTTAGAGGCTATTCTGCACTTACTGCCTATAGACATATTCTGTAAGCAACAGGCGGCGAAATCGGCACTTAGACTGAGAGAATCTTCACTACTGCAAACCTGCAACAGAGGACATTCTGGTAGACACGGCAAGTTCCCATTTCTACCAAATAGGACGGATTTTCGCAATCCTATTGAAATGAATCTAAAATCTGAACTACATGTATCATTCCCCTCTAGAGAGGAGTGGGATATGGGAAAAGTAGACAAAGATTCAGCGATAAGTATCTACACAGACGGGTCAAAACTAGACAAACGAGTTGGAGGTGGGGTATTCTCGGAAAAACTAGATACCAGAATCGCCTTCCGGATCATTGCAGTGTGTTCCAAGCAGAAATCACTGCAATTAAAGAAAGCCTTCTCGTTCTGTCAAAAAGAGTGTTAGCGGCCAGACAGATATTCATATTCACGGATAGTCAAGCGGCTTTAAAATCATTAAAGTCTCATAGAATATCTTCTAAGATAGTGAAAGAATGCTTGGATTTATTATTGACAATGACGTCATATTTCACGATACACCTACAATGGGTCCCAGGACATAGTGACATCCCTGGGAACTGTGTAGCAGATGAACTAGCCAGACTAGGCCGATAAAGAGGCAATCTATATACCTATGGCAACCTGCAAATACTTAATCGATAAACATGCAGTAGATACGGCTGAATCACAATGTAAACAAGTAACGACTTGCTCCGTAAGTAGACAAACGTGGCCAGAGTGGAATAAGAGCCGTACTTGCCGCTTATTGAAATTTAAGAGGAATGAAACAAGAACCCTTTTAGGGGTGCTAACGGGACACTGTCTGATTGGGAGACACGCCAGCAGACTAGGCCTACCTTTCAATGATTACTGCAGGAGCTGCCAAGAAGAAGAAGAAGAAACGATTACACACCTTCTCTGTGGATGCAAGGCTGGTTTAATGATGACTCGATAGTGTGAGGGATCTCAGTCCCAGTGGTATCACAATGGGCCTAGGTGCGCCGTTTGGCAGCCACTCTACCAAACCTAACCTATAAAAGGATCTGACTCTGGAATGTTGAATATTGCACTGTTCTATTTATTAAATGTTGTCCTCATTATACGGGTTCTTGTGGGAGAGACTCCAATTCAACAAGTTCTAAAATTCGCACAATAGAAGAATATCTCATCATGAGCAAAGCCAAAGCCATAATGTTTTTAAATACATCAACTTGTGACCCGGCCCGATAAATGAGATGGAGATGACCCCGATAAAAATCATTCTAAGAGCACTTTGAGCTCATGGCAGACGCGTTATCCCTTTTAACTATATTTTCGAATTGAAGATAAGGAAAGAGAAGATATTTGAGAAAAGGTCGTCCGAAATATGTAGTTTGGAAACCATATATTGGTCTACAACTTTGCTTCCGCCGTTTTTTTTTTTTTGTAAATTTAAGGCTTTTTTTGTATAAAAACGGTTACAAAAATGTTATTCAAAATATTGGCCGTCGCTAGCTACTACTTTTGACCATTATTTCTGGCAGCATGCGTATTCTTTGCAAATGTCGAGAATTCGGCTCAAAAAATGACATTTTCAATTGAGAATAAGTTTGGTATGCAAACAGATTTCTACAAATATTTTGTTGGGTTAATGTTGACACAAATGTCCAAGATCGATATAAAACGATTTAATCGATTTAATCGACCAGTGCTTGACCCTAATTTTTTGGATGAGGGAAATAGTTGATGAGCGAACGAGTAATTAAAGAGTGTCCTATAATATTAGGTTGACAAATATCTCCCTTCCGCTTTTTTTCTCTTTATTCAATGCTTTATAAAAAGTGTTACAGTGATCGGATTTAGTTCAAATATGCGCCATTTCATTCTATAATCTGTTTCCATCTAGACGGCAACTTAATAATACCCCCGTTTCAGCCGATTCGGACCAGAAGGAAGGATGGAGATATTTGCCAACCTAATATAATCGTATCTACCAATTTCCACTATCCACTTCACTTTGATGAAATCATTTTAAATCTTCTTTCAGTGGTTCACGCATATATTATATAAGAGATGAGGTAAAGTGTGACACTGGGGGAGAAAGAGGAATGAGAAGTGGAAAACATGAAATCTAGGAATTAGTGAGTCAAAAAACTTGATGCATTTTATATGGTGAATCGCTGTGACCTGATCTAAAAGATAGAAATTGTTTATATTTAACAGTGGATATTTCTTTGATTTAATAAACACGGAGCGGTACCAAAACTATTCGAAACTGATCTCAAAATATTTATACTGATAGTAAAACCCCATCCTGTCGATTAAAGCTATGCTTTGGTTGAATTATTTGCATGGAACGAATTTTAGCTGCAACAAAAATTTGCAGTTGTCGACTGAGTAGCAGGTTGCTAAAGAAAACTCCATGAATATGCATAGTCTCTTAAAAAATTCTCCATTCGTTCATTCTTATATAGAAGTATAAAGAGTATATGCATATGTACTATATCACTAAATATTGCATGAGTTTGACACGTTTTCATTTTCCAATTTTTTTTAGTCAATATTTCTTGTATCAGCCTGGATTTTGTTGTACTTGTCACTTTGGATGTTTGGTAATATATATGTACATATATATATACATCTTTTTCTGTAAAAAATCGCAACCTGTGTCAAATAAATTGCTTTCACAGATTCGGCGAAATGTCAAACACTCACGTCAATTATATATATACATATATTTGGAAACATTTCCTACACTATATATGTGTGTATGTAGGTATGTTTTGTATTTGCATTTGAGTACTGTTATAGTTTGCAACTGTCATGCATTTTGATTTATAGACACATGTACAAAAAATATACACATTTCTATGTATGAAAATGCTATGTATGTAGATATGTATGTACATATGTATATTTGCATGAATGATTGAATGATTTCCATTTGACATTGATGACGTTTATTTATTTCGTGAGAAAATGGATATTTTGGCAGGTCGATATGTGTGCAATTTTTTTTTGGACTTGTAAAAAAAAAAACTTGTTCGCTGAACTGAATTTTATTTTTTAGTCATATTTGTAGTCTCGTATGATTCGTTGGTACACTGAGAAAAATTTTAGATTGAACTGAATACAGTGAGCAGTCATAAAAAATATATCCAAAACAGACTCAGATTCGAGAACTTTCGAAGAAATGAGAACGAGTAATAGAGTAGTTAGGGGGTTATATGGGTTTTGTCGGGTAAAAAAAGACCTATTTCAAACATATTTTTTTTTGTAAAATTTGATTTATTCAATTCAAACTTTTTTCTGTCTTATAGATACTTATTTAAAGAATGATTTCTGAAATTAAAAAAAAAAATAAAACACCTCCATTGTGACCCTCGGAAAAAAGGTGCGTCCGCGTTGTCAGCATAACTCCTGACAGGAGCATTTAAATTAAAAAAAAAAAAAAAAAGTGTTCTAGTTAACCATAAACTCGTGCTTGAACGAAGGAAAAACAAAAAAAAAATAAAATTGGAATTTTTGCAGACATTTTTTCAACAAAATAAAAATTGCGATTAAATTTGCTCGACATTTTGTTTTATTATTTTTAAATAGTTGTAATTAAAAACAAGAAAAAACGTTAACTTCGACTGTACCGAAGCTAATATACCCTTCGCAGGTGCATTTCTTTTAGTAACTATGTGTTTAAGCAAATCTAAAGACAGAAGAAAAAATAAGTAAAAAAAAGAAAACATTTTACTAATTCTTTTTAGCCGGGTTGTTTGCTAGAAATATTAAGGTTATATAGTTAACCGATCTGAACAATTTCTTCGGAGATTATATTATTACCTTAAGCAGTAATCCATGTCAAATTTCGTGAAGATACCACGTCAAATGCGAAAATTTTCCATACAAGCCATTGATTCCGATAGTTCGGTTTGTATGACAGCTATATGCTATAATGAACCGATCTGAACAATTTTTTCGGAGATTAAATTATTTTCTATGAGCAATAACTCACACCAAATTTTGTGAAGATATGTAATAAAATGCGAAAATTTTCCATACAAGCCATTGATTCCGATAGTTCGGTTTGTATGGCAGCTATATGATATAGTGGTCCGATATCGGCAGTTCCGACAAATGAGCAGCTTCTTGAAGACAAAATAATATCTGCAAAATTTCAAAAAGATATCTTAAAAACTAAAGGACTAGTTCGTATATATATACAGACAGACAGACAGACGGACATGGCTAAATCGACTCAATTCAACATACTGATCATTTATATATATGCTTTATACGCCCTCCGACGCTTCCTTCTGGGTGTTACAAACTTCGTGACAAATTTAATATACCCTGTTCAGGGTATAAAAGTCCTTCGTCCAAAAAGGGGAAACTGTATCCCGAACACCTATGTTAAATTTCATCAAGATCGCTTGAGTAGTTTTCGAGAACATTTGACAACCGACTTTGAAAACAGGGTTCCGAGAAAAACGCGTTTAAAGTTTTGAGTAACAATAATACCTGACAATAATACCTCCAAAAGCTGTAGCTCCGAAACTATTATTCGGATCGACTTGAAAATTTAGGGTAATATAGATATTAGATGTTGTAGAAATTAATAAGCCAAAAAGTCGATTTTTTGAACCTACAAAACCCATGTAATCCCTTAACAAACGATGCACAATGGAATAAGCAATTGTTAAGGGATAGCAGGAAAACTACTCAGTGTCAGCAATCAGTTTGGGATCGTTAAGAATAAATATTCTGAATTGTAAAGCAGTCTATTTCAAATAATTCATTTATTTTTCTCACTGTTATAACATACATATATAAAACAACATATTATTTACATTATATCTATTTTTATTTCAATCAACATTCAATTATTTATTTCAATATTAATTCACATGAGCTGCTCCCTGTCGTGTCCCAAAGCACAGTTACTTCACTCAGCTTTAATAAGTAGATTTAAATTAAAATTGAAAATTGTACGATTTTTATACAAAATATATATGTTCACTTATCTTTTATCCTCGATTTCTTTAAAGCCACTGCTGCTGTTGTATTTTTTTCGGAAGATTGTACCATATCAAAATAAAACCAAGTTCCCATCTACTTATCCTTCATAGCGCAAAACCACTGACAAGTAAGTTTACAATCGCCTAAAGGCACTAAAATCCCGACTCATCGGATGTGGTCCAATGTCAGTCGAGTATACGTAACCGGAAATTGCTGTTAAATAGACAGCAAGCTCAAAATGAATCCATTAGATTGATATTATCATAGTCCAAAATGTATGTCCATCAAGACGAAAAAGTTAAACCAAAGACTTTTCACGTCGAATAGAACTCTGAGGAGGCATTTGAAAACATTAGACAATGTTTTATAATTAAAATAACCAAGAAATCTGGTCTAAGATTCACTCTCTCTGAAGGACCAGTGACATTTAATACCCCTAAGGTACTGATATGGCTACGAAAGCTCTAAAAGCATACACCAAACTCCCGAAAAATTCGCATATTTTTATCACATGCTTGCTCTGCTGTCAGGGTTAAATCCAAATCAAAAGTGACCATAGAAAATATTTGAGAATTTATGAAGCCAAAAGGTAGCACTTGACTCAGTTCACACAATCGGAAGTTGCAACTTAGAGCACTGAGTTTTGTCATCTAAATTTCAAGGGAGACATCAGCTGCGAAGATGGCATTATGCAAAACACCCACAACAACAAACTCTTTTTGAATGTTGAATGCGTCGACAAGCGATGAGAGCCGTTGGGTCACCATTATCGTTCTCATTCTTATGCCGCATTGGTTGGTGTGAGTTAAAGTGCAATAATCCGCACTTACATACATACATATGTTGCAACTGTACCGCCACACCCTCCACACTTAAACTCACACCTGTAAACATGGTAATAACGAAAAAGCTGAGCACAGCCAAACCATCGCCGCCCACACTCGCCAGAGTTAATGTAAATTGCAATTTTAGTATCATCGCTTCTTGCTGCTAATATTGTTGGCTGCTGTTGTTTTTGTTGTTGTTGTTTGTTGTTGTTGCTGTGTTTCGACTTTAGTCATTTGCTGCATTTTAGTTCGTCGAAGCGTAAATTAGGATTTCAAAATGACATTTCGAATATTTACGACACATTGGCTGTTGCTACGCCAAAACGTCATACACGCATACAAACGCACGAAGTTGCAACTGCATGTTATAACAACACACACACTTTGCCATTGCAAACAACTCCATTTCAAAACTTCGCATTCCGTTTGGAGTTTGCTGCCGAGCTTTGTAGAGTGTAACGGTATTACAACGGTTTGAAGTTTTTCACTTTTGTTGCTGTTGTTTTTGTAAGCATTGCTTGTTTGTTTAAGTTGGTGTTGTTAATTGGTGCATACGTCTGCATTTCGCTCAATCACAAACGGACGCTGCAAGCTCGAACTTCAATTGCGGGTACGTGGAGGGCGCTATCAATTGGTATGATTGGTCTTCAATATTAATAAAACGGGATTTCTAAGTTTTCCAAAAATCAAAATGTCTCTCGCATAATCTTTACCTGGAAAACCTTTCAAAGGATTGTGGTCTTCATACAGTCTTTTGCCCTATGTTAAGACCTCGAAGAGAGCCATGTTCACGACAGTGGTCTACGTAACCAAGCCTGCAGCATTCTTCATATATACAAGTTTGACGCTTACGACAACAACAACAATGCCATAGAGAGAGTTCTTTAGTTCCGAATTCTCTTACCAGTTCGAAATCGAACTAGAGATCATCTTCTCGATATTGATACATATTCGAAGACAGATGAAATAATTAGAATCAGTTCTTTAGAAGTAATATCGGAGCCAAAACCTGACTGACCTTGCTATATAATAATCACAGAAGTAAATTTCTTCACCATTCAGTTTATAGAGGTCAGAGCTGTTCTAACAGCCGATCTTCTTAAAGTAATTTCCACTGTTCAAACTGACCCTTAAACAACATCGCCAATACTCTTTCGACTTCGATGCCATATCACTTTAACCAGCTCTGCTAAATAGCCTCGCGCTCCTTTACCTCCGATGGCACCTTTCGAACTCCAAAGAGTCCTAATGAAACACTTGTCTTTTCTCGGAAGTTCTGCGTCGGACCAACTGTCCGTAGCCATAGGAACTCTTATCCCATTTCTTATTTCCTTGAGAGCTGATCTCATTCTTGAAATTTTGAAGAGTAAATCTTCTGAATCACTGATTTTGAAGGTCTTCCGGTTCGAGCTTTGAGCACATCCCGAAAATTCTCAAGCAGATGTTATATTTCCTTCCCAATGTTTGGGATCAATGAAATTGTGTATTTCGGTCTTCCCCAGTAGAGTACCAATAATCCTTGGAGTAATCACTCCCTCTAATGTTTCAATCTAAACTTAAATTTTTCCCACATAAGGACTCTCACCATATTTCCTCACTCTCTCCTTTACCAAATACAGAGAAATGCAAATAAAAGGACACAAATAAAAATTGAAATATTAATAGAGTGAACGAAAAATGGAGTACAACTCCATTTTATAGGATTCTATGACTCCCCAGAGTTGCATAAATTATAGAGAAACGTGTCAAAATAGCTGAATATTTTTTTTCCTGCTAAAACATTTGAGCCACTTTCACCACAAACTCCACCCGAAATGCAATAAAAAAAACGAAGAAAGAATGAAGAAAACAATCAACAACAAAAAGAAATCTCAGCACGAACAATCAAATGACATACGATACACGACAACAATAATAAAAAAAAAAAAAAAACAAAAAATAAAAAGAAAGGACAATGCAGGAAATGTAAAGCAATTCTAAGACTAGAAAAATATTCAAAAATTGTATGCAAAAAAAAAATCAAAAAAAGAAATCGAACTCTACGAGAGCTTAGTAAAAAACAGCATGAAGAAGAGAGTGCGGGGGCGTGCAAAGAAAATGACAAAAGTGCGCGCTGGGACCAACGCTGCAATGCTGCTGCTCTTGGGGAATATCCTGGAATAGCTGGCTGAAGACTGCCTAACTGTCAGGCGCCAGTGAGCCATTGCTTTTACAGTTGTTGTTCCGTTGATGTCTTGTAACAGCATATCCTTGAGAAAACAACAAAGCGCACGACAGACTAGAAAGTAGAGAGCAGAGAAAGCAAGCGGACTTGGGGGATAGTGAGCGCTGCCGCTGACGTAGACGATGTGAGTGCAGTGTAGAAAAAAGGCAATTGAGGTGAAAGAACTGAAAAATGATTGGGGTACGCCACTTTTTAAGAAAATCCACACACACACACAAACACCGCTTGCTTTCTTTATGAGTCAGCGGCACGCGTCGTGCCACATTACTCAAAAACTCTTGGATTGGAAGGGAAAGTGAAAGAAAGCGATACTTTTTTCCTGTCTGATATGAAGACAGCTAAAAAATTGTGATTGATTGTGGAACAAGTGCTGCCAGCCTGTCACAATGCATGCATACATATCGACGCACACACATGTGCAATTAGAGTCGAACATAATCGATGCTCATACGCCTGCAAGACGACCCTGCGCTTCGGTTTCCACAAAATGTGGCCACAGTTGCATAAACATTTGCTACTTAAATACAGTAATAATGGTCCCTGCGGTTTTCCTTCCACAGCAATGATTGAGCGGTAGTACGCTCTCCCGCGGGACATGCATTTTCCACAGTCTATTTAGTATTTTATAAAGCATGTCGGGGACTTATGCTGCCTCTTTTTAGCATTTAATAATGTGTTAAGCACTCGTATTGATAAAAAATTCTTAATAATATTCTTAATAAAAGAAAAATTTAGGGGCACGTGCGGTAAAAGGGTTAAATTTCACAGAAAATGCCAACATGTCAAGATTGCGTTGAAATTGTATGTAATCAATCATAAAATGGTATAGAAATTTAGTTTGGGATATAGATTTTTTCTCTCAGTCCTAATAATATCAAACTGCGAACGGATCTTAGCTACGCTGTTCTCTTGCGATCTATCGCTAATTGAAGACATTTTCCCCAAAACTCGGTAAACACTACCATTTTATACTGTCGGGTCTTGATCCATGCATGGAAGTTATTAAATCTTCATTGGTTCTATGATATTTCAACTATAGAAGTAGAAATACCGGATATAACTCAGTCCCGAAACCTAACTTAACGTAAGGTAATATAAAACTTTCGTTGACATATCTTCCTCACTAGGAAGGAGAGCAAAATTCTTTGTATTTGTTACATAGGGATAAAGAAGGAGTCTGATCTGAGATCAACCGGAATCACGAAAAACATTGGATTAAAAATAAGTGCTAATAACAGCATGTCTAAGAGAATATTATCACATAATTTTATTAGGATATCTTGCTATACCGATCTATATATAAAGGGTTTTTCAATAAAGACGCTACAAAAGACCGACCATATTTATGCCGCCCTTTTGACAGTAAGATTTCCGCTATTCAGTAAGGTTTGCCATTTCATCATGGAAAGATATACGATCCGAAAATGAACGATCGACCGAAATTATTAAAATTAAGAGTGCTACGTCCAATTTATGGTCGTCATAATCGTCCTGTCAGATCAACAATTGAGCGTCTATGATGACCCAAATCAGTCTCTCACACGTCGTTTTCAAGCATTGGGCATCCCTGTGACGTCATTGTGGCGAATTTTGCCAAAGGTCTTTGCCTTGCCAGATCAAATTGACGCAAGAACAGAAGCCGCTTGTCCATCAGCAACGTTATATGTTCGTGAATTGAGCAGAACAACAATTTGAAAATGATCCGGATTTTTATTGAAAAATCATCTTCAGCGATGAGGCGCATTTCTGGCTGACTGGCTTCGAGCCTTACTTCTTCCGTGTTGGTAAAGACCGGCACGTTACTGTGATGGGAATCGCTACCGCTCAATTATAAAGGAATATTTTTGGCCCGAATCGGATGATATGGATTTGTTCAATATTTGGTTCCAACAGGACGGCGCCATAAGCCACACAGAGAATGTCACAATCGATTTATTGAAAACCAAGTTTGATGGACGTGTTATCTCACGAAATGGCCCAGTCAATTGACCGCTTCGGTCGTGCGATTTGACGCCGTCAGACTATTTATTGTAGGGCTACATCAATTCTATGGTCTTTGCCAACAAGCCAGCAACGATTTATGAACTCCGCATGAATATCGAACGTGAAATTGCAGCAGTATCGGTTTATCGATTTATGATTGAAAAACGTCGGAAATTTAGTTCAGCGTATGGACTTCTGAGACTTCTCTTATTGAACAACCCTTTATCAACTTAATTTAAAACTTAAACAAACTATGAGTTATGACTTCAACTTAGTTTAAAAGGGAAGCTCGATCAATACCAAAAGAAATTTGGCAGCATTTTTAGTCTATGGAAAATTTTCAATTGTTAGAACCGAGTATTTAGCCTTAAAAAAAAGTATTATGGCAACTCTTTTCCTAAGCCATGCAATTGAAATCCATGCATACGCATATCATATTTCACAACATAATTATTGTACGCATTTTTATGAAGCAATTTCAAAAGGGGGACATTAAAACAAAGGCGACTGCTTCGAGTGCAACTCAGTAAAGTCTTGCAACTCCAGTTCTATGTATGGTTAGATGCCTACCAGCTGTACGACCAATAGCAATTAACTCGTTATGGCATAATTTCAAAATCCACGCCGTATACCATCCATATACATATTTATGTATGCATGATTGTAGAACCGCTAGTAGTCTTTAGCTAGTTGAGCTATCATAGGCAATATTGTTGATATCTCTATAACCATATGGCAGCCGCGTGGACAACACTTTGGGATGGAGGTAAGAATCAAAGCGAAAGAAGCTGTTTGAAGCTTTTGTACCTATAGACGAAAGGCAATTCATTTATAGCAGCGAAGAAAAGTGCGTAGATAATCTGCAGTGATCAGTCAGCGAACGAGCGAGTCATAAAAATTTTGAACGCAGCAACTTTTGTGCGTAGTAAATGATATGTCAAATGTTGTAGGATATATGTATACAGTAAGGATCAAATGAAGCCTCCCAGTTTATATAAAGTCTATTGGATCAACGCGAGAATTATTCCAAAAAAATTAAAACAAAACAAAACATGGAAAGCTTGATCCTATGAGATCAGATTCTAAAGATCCTAATATTTAACAATAGTTTGAGTTACCTTTCTCAAAATTTAAGAATTTAATTGGGATTGAGTAGAGAAGTGACTCGATGTGAAAGAGTTGGTTATTCAGAGTTTAGGACTTTGCAAAGTAAGAGTCTAACTATAAGATACCGAAAAAAATAAAGTAAATCTTCGGAATATAGCAGAGAATATAGTTTGGGCAAGAAACTTGCTATTAAGCTGTGATGGATGGAACAGATGATGATGAATTTTAGGTCGTGGAATCTCAAGTACCGATTGTTTTATATTAAAAAATTTATATGGAAACATCTATAGATCATCCTTCTATAGATGATCGACCCTTAGATCATCTATAGAAGGATGGTAGGTATACTTCCGGATTGTAAAACTCATATACATTTTCGGAGAAAGGCAGAGACTTTGTCAATGCTGCAAAGAACTGTATGGACGCTTTATTTAGACTCTATAATATTTGAAATTATTCAGCCAGGCAATCAAGAACGATAATATAATAAAGTCCGAAGCGGCGAAGCCCCGTAAAACTTACAGAACTTGAGAATTTATTCTTCAATTCTGTAGTTTTAGAGCAGGGCAAATCATACCTATAATTTCTTTCAAAATGATGCTAGAACACAAACCTTAGATACAGATTACAACATTTAACTCGACTTCAAGGTGAGATCATTAAGATTAAGAAGAAAATGTAAGACGTATCTACCGTCTGTCTACATTATTTTGATCTCCAGTGTTGTGTCAATGCTGCGAAGAACCTCAAGTAAAGTGAGACCTGATCCCCCTACATGCGTGCCGTAACGTCCACTTGGACACTGCCTCCACTTTGCTGCACTGCTGCGGCACATCCACTTCGACTGGGACGCCGCCTCCTTTATGTGTGTGTCATAAAATTTCATTCATTTATAATTTAATATCGCATTCAATGTGGAAGAGATGTCTCGTTGATATATTTCTCCAGCATGATGATGGTGATGGCATTGGCATTGCGCCGGCGCTCTTGCAACAGTTGCCATTTTTCTCGCTTTGTGTTGTTGTTGTTGGTTTACACATAAACTTTTAATTTACTTGTGACTGCTATTTGTTTTTCTTGGCATTAAACTCCGGTGACTGTTGTTGGATGATATGATATTTGGTCTCGACGATTCGTGAGGTCATGTGCTGGTCGCTACGTTTGTATGTACGTCTGTGTGTGTGTTTAAAGGCGACTGCGTTGGGCGATAATAAAACTTTATGCGGCTCCATACGTGCGCATTATTTACGTGCAACATCAGCAAGTGGCCAACGAGACGACGGACCAGGTACAGCGATCGGCATATATATACATATATATGTATGTATAGCAGTAAATGATTACATATTTATCATAGCAATAAGTCACATACGCCCAAATCCGCTAGTTCAACAACGCCGCCACAGCAACACCATGGCCCACTTCATATTATCTGTTAGCAGCAGCTTCCAACAGCGCCCGCTCGTTACTCGACTCAAGGCTCCATGCCTTCTCTTGCATTTCGGCATTCGGTCAAGCATTTATGATGGCGTGCGAATTGCCTACATAATTCACAATTTAATTAATAGCAAAATAAAAATTCATATTCCTTTTTTCCATACTTGACTTCTTCTGCTTCTTCTTCTTCACTCTTTGACTCAATTTATTTATGGCGTATGTATTTTTGATGCCATAAAATATCGCCGTTCTTCGCCTCTTTTCGCATTTTTATTAATTGCAACACTGCACTGCGAGCGAGTATCGTACACTTAACGTGTGATTTATGTCAGCGTTGACGAAAGTGATCTCGCAGAAGTCATAATATCGAACGTGGTTATAAATTAAGCGCGAAGATATACTAGCGGTCGATAGCTTTAGATATAAGTGGGTGGATGACTGATTTTGATTGGGTTACTTCTTTTGTAACAACACTGGTCCGTTTTCTCGGAAGTTCGTTTTCCAATATTTTCCAGGCGCTCTTAGTACATTTCATCTTGTAGGATTACCCAAGTCCTTTCTAGAGATGAAGATCTAAGTGTCGTCATCAAAGGCGTTTAAGCATAGACCCAAGAATCAGCCAAAGATATTGAGGTGGTACGTCTGGATTGCCAAGAAAACCTATAAGTCTAAACCGCTGAGGTCCAGAACCTAACTGTGCAATAACTAGCGAATATCAAGTTCTAGTTCGACCTCTTCTACATTGGTGGTTTCGCCCGAACTCTAGTTGTTCGGCCATATGTTAAATGGACTCGCACGTACTGTTGAAATCAGAGGTATGTTTCCTCTATCGGAACCAGAACTTAGCGGAAAGTGCCAGCGGCTCTAACAATAAGATCATAACATAATACTTCTCTCTTGTTGGGGAAAGAAAAATGGGTTTAACTCATAGCAAAACTTACTAGTGGGGTGTTCAATACGGCTTTAATAAGAATTCTATAGCTTAACATATAATACTTCTCTCTTTTTGAATAATTGAAGCTGGGTTTAACTCATAGCAAAACCTACCAGTGGGGGGTTCAATTCGGCTTACTAGCTTCAATAAGAATTCAATTTACGAAAGAAATACACACGGCGACTTGGCTTTGCCTGCCGGAACGAGCCAACACGAGACGAGAAATTCAAATGCTGGGTCTCATGGTGACAATCCTACTCTGAGTTACTATCAGCAGAAAATATTTAGTGCTTAGGGAACTATTACTGCACCAAAGATCTGAATACGATCAAGATCCACTTCAACCTCCAAAGGCTTTTAATTCGGCGTCACCATTTAAGGTCAAAGTGTATGTAGATCGATGTAGACTTGCTGTACAACGTTTGTAGTAACATATTATTGCCTGTTTTGACGGATCCTTAACCCTTTCATGTCAGAATTAAAATGGGCGGAGCTAACATTTTTTTTAGGACAGATATATATTAGTCTTAACTCAAATATGAAGTGATAAAAATTTCAAAGTCCTATGTATCCTGGTTCATTAGTTACAGGATGTTGCTTATAAGCACAAATTAGATTATTATAAAAAAACTAAACACTTTTTTCGTGAAATTTTTTTTTTAAATAACTCTCTTATCCCTACTTATTTATATAGTTCATTTTGTTTTAAAATAAAACATTTTTTTTTATGTTTTTGAGCACTTTTTGTATAAACACTTCAGTATAACTTTTTCGCGAAACCGATTTTGACAATTCCACTCTGCGGAGAAGGCCTACTGAATGAATACGTGCACAGCTCATTACAAAAAATGTAACTGTAAGCTTGCACAACACATAAGTCTACATAATTTAAAAAACCGCTGGTCAAAAATATTTAAATAACGAGAGTTAGAAGCCGATAAGTACAATGTTGCCTATAGGCAACATTTGGCATGAAAGGGTTAAGATCTTTTCAAGTACTAACTAAGTAGTACAGAGTACAAAGGAGTTGTATATAAGTTGAGAGCTTGGTATCTATATTTGTATGCTCCGGATATAGCATTTCCTATGGAATATGGGGAAATTCCGGCTGTAAGCTGATCACGACAGTCCTGGAAAAAAGGATTTGACGAGAATTGAAAAAAAAAATATTGAAAATATCTGCGTACATTACAGTATTTAGAGATTGATATCTGACTAATAAGTGGACTAGGTTTGACAGAGAATCAAAATAAGGTCAGGAATAATGGATATTCAAGGATATATATCAATTTTAGTTGGACTTTCTCCTCAAGATCGACTACTGATTTGATCAAGTCAACTTAAAGGACATTTCTTACACAATATGAATTTAAAGTAATCAGTTATAGATTTTATCCTCAGCTGAAAAGAGGGGGACTGAGTGAAATCTCTGAAATTTATTTTCTACACTGTGCACGCGCAAATTAATCAAAGCAGTCGAGTGGTTGTAAATTAAAAATGAGAAATAATTAAATGTTGAGCCGCTGCTGCAATGGATGGCGTAAATCGGCCGCTGGACATGCCGGGGCATGAGGCATACGTCCGTTCTGCCTGGCATACACACACAGCAAACCGAGTAAGTAAGAAAGGTGGCGAGGATAAAGGAAACGGCGCACACAGCAAAGATAAGGCAGTCAGGTGAAAAATTATTTTTTTTTCCACAGCGACAGCGACACACTTCAACGGTACTTGCTTTCATTGCAGGTAATGCAGGCAAAATGATTGCACTACAACTTTCTTGTTGTTGCTGTTGTTGTACCGTCTGACGACAATTGCGTGCAGAAGCAAATTAATTTCAAATTGTGCCAGCGACAGGACAGTGAAGGTGAAGAAGAAGCAGAAGAAGAAGATGAATAATGCAGAAAAGCAGAAGTGAGCGCCACCAACGGACGCCGAAGAAAGTAAGAATCGGCTTAATATAAATCTGAAAGTGAATGTGTGTGTGACTCTGAAGGGCATTAGCGCCTACAATAAATAAAATGAATTACAAAGTGAAATTGTCAACCGCGTTGCTGCACAAGGCAGCGATAAGCGGACAGCTCGGTCGGCCGCATGTCGACCCCCACCGACCCCCTCCGGCGTATTAGCAGCTTTATTAAGAGGAAAACTGTGCAAATAAATGACTTTGTATAGGCATCAAAGCGCAACCAACAAGTGTGGCCCAAGACACGAGCGGGGAGCAGTAATCAAAGCGGGGAGATGTAAATCAAAAAAGTTTCTGTGCGTGTTAATCCTTTTATGTGTACGGTGCGCGAACTCAATAAAAATACTCGTAATTCAATTAAATGAACCGCAACAGCCGCAGGCCGCAGCCACGGAACGCTCCGGACGTCCGCACGCATAGAGATGAAGAAAGACGAATGCTAAAGGCCGCCGCGGCAGCTAAGAAAGCGACCACGGCAGAAGAAGCAGCATCTGCAGCAGCAGCGACTCGTAATAGTTTCCGCTTCAAAGCGGCCAACGTCAAAAACAATACCCCACAAAGACGTGCCAGTCAGCCGAACTGGCATTGAAGATGACTTTGAAGGACCTCAACTACGCGGCGGCTGTGTCAGTTACTTCGGAAATGCTGCGCATAGCGGTAAAGTATTTAAAAGCAGCAAATGCAAAGATAGCAAAATTTCGAAATTTTTCAACTTGTAACTTTTCCAAGCACTTCTGCCACACACTCGCAGCTTTCTAATGGTTGCGTCGCTGTGCTTATTTTCGCTTTGGCAGCGCAGCCACAGAAACCCACTTTAAGGTTGCAAAAACTTTACTCATTTTCAAAATTACAATGTAGCCACCGGAGCGCTTCTTTATCATCGCTGTTGTTGTTTTCGTCGCCTTTGCCAGCAACTGCTGCTTCGTCTTCTTCTTTGACTTCTGCAAACCGCTTGTGTTGTGGCCGCATTAACGCACCTCGCCACATCTTAGCACTTCTTACTAACGCTTATCTCTTTTCATTTGGTGCCTCTAACCCTGCTACTACTTGAGCTCTGTTTACTTGCCACATGGTTAGCGTTGTTGGTGGAAAAAGCTGTTAGCAAGAAAAATACCAACGTAAGCAAAGTCAATTGGAAAAGTTTTCACTACTATCACAGTGGTGGTGATAGAGAGAGGTTGAGGTAAAGAAGTTAGTAAGAAGCAGAGTTAGCGAAAGAGCGAAATCGCAAGTCTTTTAAAACCAGCAACACCGATAAGGCTAAGAGTGACAGTGGTAGGTGCTGAGATCAATGTGGCATCTAAGTTACTTCTTGTCAAGATATAATAGAAGTTCCTTAAAGATGGCCTTAGAAATAGAACTTAGCTGTAATTCTCAAGATCAAGTTTTTGGGATTCCAACGAGATATCGATCCAAACCTATTCTATCGATTCCACTACCTATCTCCGGTTGTTGTTGTAACGACAGACAGGAAAACGTTGATAAATGTTGCCGAATTGATAATCCTTGGCTGTATATATGGTTCAGTTTTTCTTCTTCTTGACTGGCGTAGACACCACTTACGCGGTTATAGCCGAGTCCAAAACAGCGCGCCACGTATCCCTCCTTCTGGCAGTTTGGCGCCAATTGGTTATACCAAGCGAAGCCAGGTCCCTCTCAATCTGGTCCTACCATCGGAGTGGAGGTCTCCCTCTTCCTCGGCTTCCACCAGCGGGTACTGCAACTTTCAGAGCTGGAGCACTTTCATCCATTCGAACAACACGACCTAGCCAGCGTAGCCGCTGTCCCGCTGTCTTTTTATTTGCTGGACTATGTCAATGTCGTCGAATAACTCATACAGCTCATCATTCCATCTTCTGTGGTATTCGCCGTTGCCAATTTTAAGGGACCATAAATGGTTCAGGTCACCTCCAGTTATATAGACTCGACTGTCGTGAGAATGGATCTAACCCTAGTATTTACTAGGGCTTATGTTATACAATGTTTTGATGAACTTTTTTCTAAAATCAGAAAATGAAAGACCTAAGCTCTGAGGAAAAACACAATCGATTTCCATTTTATATTCGCTGAAGTCTCTAGAATCCGAAACAACTAGTTTCACCTAAGCAATATTGTAGATGGTATAACAGCAGAATATATGTCTAAGGGCTTCCAAAGTCTTTCTTTCTTGAGAAGATTTCGGCAACGTCTTAGAATTGAACAACCAATGATCTGTCTATCTCTTTCTTTAACACAGGGTCAGTTTTTTACAACGAATTTTTGAAATTAAAATCTACTTGTATCGAACTTGTTAAGGGGGCTGGTGATGCGAACACACCCCCCTGTCTTTCTATACAAACGAGGCTCTGACGACCGTGTAAAGGCGGTATAACCTTAGAGCAGGAAATTCCTACGCTATGCCAGCCAGAAGGCAGACCGACAGCACCGGATCCAGGCTCGGATGCAGAAGGCTAATAACCTACTCATCTTAAATTAAACTGATTAATGAAACCGAATGAGGGCCTCTGTTCCACCTAGGAACTTTGGGAAAATATATATATACATATATATGTATGTATCGACATAAATCAAAACTGGACTCCAGACAAGATCGTGAGATCTTGTGAGCTGATAACATCTAGAAGAATTGATCAAAAAGCGCTCGGAGAAGGTCAGCAAAGTCATTCTCACTGTCAAAGTAAATTATTTTTGTCTAACATTTGATGAACACTGCACCACAGTGCATTGCAAGAACACCAGTTTAGCAACCACTAGAAAGCATCAAATTCGCTAAGAGAAAGTAAGTGCTCAAAGAAACCAAGCGTAGATGCAAAAAGTATGAAGAATTGCAGCGATGCACTAAGTATTGCAAGGACTTTTGTTTTTAACGATTTTCAACAACTTTCTTCTTTCTTTCTTTGTCTTTTTCTTATGGTTTTGACTTGAACGTAAAAGTATTTGCAGTTTCGAGACCAGACGATGATGGTGTGTTGTCATGACAACGCCTCAAATGCTAACTACAAATGCTCAGGAAGACATACATATATGCAGGTTAGCATAAGTGGGCTAAAACTAAGCGGAGACTTGCTGTGAACACTTTGAGCTAATATTGGAATATGATTCTTTCGACGTGTGGCCTAGAAGTTTATATGGATTGGAGTATATATCTTCATATATTTTAACAAAATGAAGGAAGAGACGAAATTTCGCATGCAACGCTCAACTCATCAAAAATATCATCACCATCAGAGTACTATTATACCACCATCCCCCGAAAAGAAATTTGCCTTAGAAGCTCAGAGGTGCTTGTAAGACAAAAATGAAAATAACTAACTATTCAAACTTCTTAAAACTTCAAAATGGGCTGAGCGCTTCTCGCGGCTTGCTATGCGGTGCTATGCTTTGCTAAGTTGGGTTGAGTTAGGTTGCGTTGCGTTGCGTTGCACTGCGGTCTTTGTGGCAAATCAATTTCTGGAAAAGATTTTCCAATTATAAATCAAATTTCTATTAAAATTACTTTACGCACTTCATCAGCCGAGACACGGCGCGCCGCACAACCCCTCACAGCACGCGCATACCACTCTGCACCGCATGCCACTCACACCTCTGCTTTCTTAACATTTACATAGATTTTGGTTGTTCAATTGTTGTTGTTGCAATAGAAAAAAGTTTTTGTCTCAAACTTTTCGGTTTTATAATTTCTGGTTTTCTTGTACAACAACGAAGAAGAAGCAGCGGTAGTCTTCGTGCAAGTATCCACTTGTTGTTTTTGTTGCTTTAACTGGTAGATTCGTTGTTGTGTTTTGTTATTGCAGTAAAATGTCGTGGCAGATGTTGCTTGCTGGTTTACTATGAAAAAGTGTTGTCCGGGCTTTGTTTTACAGCCAGGACTTTTCGACTCTACCCCCTTTGCTTTGGCTTTTGCTATGCCTTTCAAACACTTTTGCTTCATTCTTTAGAATTCTTTTGCTTCGCATACAAATTTTGAAGTATGTCTGCGGTAATAAAAGTTTGCTTTCTTCGGTTATAGGGTTTGGAATATGGAAAATAGATTTATAAAGGAATGTTATGTGAAAGAATACCTTGGAAAGCAGAGATGAAGGGAGGAATTTTGATTAAAACACAAAAAAGTTTGATTGGAGTAAATGAGATTTGAATATTCGAGCAATTAAGCTATATATAGAACCACAATAAAGAAGTCTTTCAAGAAAGATTGGAACCTTACAGCGGTCTAGAGGTTACCAAGGATATTCGATTGTGGCACCGAAATTATCTGAGCACCGATTATAGCCATGAAGTAAGAATACGCACTAAAAGCTGGGAAACTATGACTCAGTCCAGTAAATGAAGAGCCGAATGACTTTACCGGTCAAGTTCAAAACAGCAATGATCTGAAGAGAGCCAATTAATTGTCGAATTTGGACCCACATTCGGAATATTCAGAGAATATGTTAAAGATTTAGCATTGCTACAAGATTGAAATACCGTTAGACCTTCAGAAGACATTTAAAAATCTCACCATCAAGCGTGAACTTCGCAAAATACTGAAAGAACTGTCTTTTCTAAAACTCGTTCCGACATTGTTCATGGGAAAAGAGGATGTCAAGTGGAACGATTGAAGATCAGATCAAGGGAATGTAAGCAAGTGACTTATTTAAAAACAGAACATATGTAACTCCGTTTACCTAATCGAAACTTCATAAGATAAACTAGAGATTGGAGATCTTCATCTGCCTTAGGAAGTATCGGATTCCCTTGGATAAGAAGTATTTGATTACATTTTGATGAGATATTGTTAAACTGATAATAGGTAACAGTTGTGTCTATAAGTTCGAAGGGGTCTCTTAAAAATCTGCTTTATAGGCTGCTACTACCTCGAAATACTCTACAAAGTCATATTGCAGTTAATTAGGGGATTAAAAACAAAGTCTAATGAAAAGCGAACGATCTGATCCAGGAAGATTAAAACGAAACGGTTATACTTTCGTAGAGCTGTTTCACATTTAGGACTTTGCTTTAGTTTATTCGACCACTTTAAAAGCGCTTTTCGGAAATATGCTACATTTGTTGCTCAAAACTTTTTTGATAGACGAATTAGAAACGAATATAAGGAAAATTCAATTTCGTATTCGTCTTCCTAGTTCCAAGAAGTCATAGGCTCAATCCACACCGGATTAGTCAAAAACGTCTTTGACTAATAAGGCACAAAAACGTATTTTGTCTCGTCTCGTCTTGTTCGGTGTGGGTTGTAACATATGAAGCTATGGGCTGTTGTCGTATCAGGCAAGAAAACACGTCTTGGCTAATCCGGTGTTGGTTGAGCCTTAGTGATACAACTGGGCAACATTTCTTCTTATATATAATACTAAGCTTCTATCAGTAGATCTCCCAGAGGATCTGGATCTATGTATTATAAGAATAATTCACACTAATGCTGCTCGGAACAAATATACATATGTGCCTGTGTCTTTCGATGCTATTTTCAAACAGTGAGCTCAACTTGAGCCCACCCGCAGTGTTTCATATTCAATTACAGCGACCATAAACAGCAGTCATAATTATTTTTTAATGAAATCCACAATGAGTTTCATCATTTATACAATTTGACTGGTCATTACGGCCATTTGTAGGACAAATCAGTTGGAGCTTTGACAAAAATAGCTTTAGCGTTATGATGAATGCACAACAACACTAGAAAATTATTGAAACAAACAACAACACCAATATGATGGCAATCGAGCGCCAAGTCCATAAGTCATCGATGCGGCAGTCAGTGACTGAGTGAGTAAGCTCAGCTCAGCGCACAGCATTTAGCTGATGATAGTTAGAATGAAGCACGCGATTTTTCGGACAAATTGATTGACAAGTGACACCGAGTGGCGTAAAAGGCAGGTGCCACATATACTGACTCTACATAGTGTTCGCCGCAAAAGGCGGCCGATGTCAAAACGGTGAACGTTGAGCGTCAAAATGCCGACTTAGCGTGTTGGCTAGATATGAGTGATCAGTTGTAAAAAACAATAACAACAAATAATATAAAATAAATTAAATAAAAGAAAAATATTAGCAAAATCAAGCAGCTGTTGAGTGCCGCATCCACACTCGAGGCGCGGCAAGTGGGGTGGTGTGTGCCACAGCCGCTTCAAAAGGCATATCTACGCATGTATCTTTTTGTTGTTTATTGGTTTATAGTGTCGAAAAAGCAATTTAATTTAATAGACATATTTGTGAGCAACTAAATCGTACATAATTTAGTTGCTGCAACAACTCAACAACAAAAATAAAATACAAAAACTACACAGATTTGCGATTTATTACAAACGCACGCATTTCGGTACAAATACGATACAAATATGTATATTTATTTTTGTGCTTAGAGCTCATTTGTCATTTTTGCAATGGAAATTACAATAAGAAAATTTGAAATTTGAAAAAAAAAAATTTTTTTTTTGCAATAAAATAACACCGTTTTCATAATTTGGTAATAAATCACGAAACAAGTTCGTTAATTGTGTCAGCAGTGGCCGCACATAGCGCGTCGCGCTGCCAACCACATCAAACTGGACATTTCGTCAAACAGTTGTGCGGATAGCGGAGAGAAGGCAGGTGAGGCAAGTGAGGCAGACGCATGCTAGTGCCAACTGATATTACTTATTTGCCATAAATAACGCATTTACAACGTAATTTTTATTTTTGCATTTATCTGGATTTTTTATCTCGCTATATTTGCTTAGAGTAGAGAATACGCTTTATTCACCTTTTTGCCAAATACTTTGAATTTCTGTGTTTCAACTAAAGTTATATTGCAACAATTTGTTTATTAATATGGTAATTTGCGATGACATTTTGTGCATGACTGCCGTCGTTTTGGTATGCACATACATATTTACATGCCAACACGTAGGCCAACAGATCTACTTGCGATATATGAACGCTATGAGTGGCACAAACATGGTGAACATGAATAGATGATGCAATAATTTGGTGTCATTAGAAGAAAAATAAAACTAGAAATTAAAGAAAAATAAATAAATGCTTGTAAAAAAATTATAGTACACTAAAAACTAAATATAATTCTATTAGTTTAGTTGTATCGAGTTCTATATATGGAAGACTCAGTGGCAGTCTCCAACTGTTTGTTCAAACAAACATGCATTGAATTAAAGGTGAAAATATTTTATAATAAATAAATAAATATACGATATAGGTGGAAAAATATATGTATGGTTAGAAACGATTTTGTATATAGACGGCAGTAAAAAAATATATTTCCTTTTAGGTGGCAACTCTACTATAAAATATCAATACACTGTAAAATAGTTTATTTTGTTTTAATATTGAAATACATAACCCACACAGCAAACATTATTTACTTTCGACACTGCTGGCAACACTGACGAAACTATTTTTGGAATTACATATATTGTAGTTTTCTAGAAACTAATATTTCGATTGATGTAAAAATCACACAGAATATCAAAAGCCGAGGAACATCTTTTTTTTATAAGCCCAAACGATTACCCTTATCCCACCCAACCGACGCGTGGGGCGCAATCTGCAAACGAGCGGAATTTGCAGAGTCAAGAGGGTCGAGAGATTTTTAAGCGTCGAGATCCCAAACTGTTCAGCTACAGAAAGTAAAAATTCAACAGTTTAACAAGTAAGGAAAGGCCAAGTTCGGGTGTAACCCAACATTTTATACTCTCGAAATTTATTGAAGAAATTTTATTAAGATAACGCACAAATTTACCCATAAATTCGGCATAAAGTTTAATAAAATAAAAACGAAAATCGTCATATATAGATATGAGGGCTGAGGTAATTCCTGAACCGATTTCATTCAATTTCATCTGCAAGGTACACTATATCCAATACTATACGCTCACTTCATTTTGCTAAGAATGCGAATTTTTTAAAAACCTTTAATTATGTATAGTATATGGGAGCTAGGAGATGTTAATAATTTTTGGAACAGAGACACACTATTGGAAGAAAACAATTTCCATTGAATTACATTAAATTATCTGAGAGATTTACCCATATTTTCTGTTAAAATTTACCCTTAGGCGCTGAGTTCAACATGTTCGATAGCTGGGGCCTTGAAAAGTTATAGTCCGTTTTCGACAATTTTCGATCACAAGTGATGCCACAGATCATATACAGTATTTTTGTAAAGTTTTATTTCGCTATCTTCATTGGTTCCTAACGTATAGATATATTATAAAGTGAAGGATTCAGATGAAATTCAAAATTGAGTTATAAGGAAAGTAGTCGTGGTTGTAAACCGATTTCGCTCATTTTTTAATCGTGTTGTCAGGGTGTCAAGAAAATATTATGTATTGATTTTCATTGAAATCTGTCGAGTAGTTCCTGAGATATGGTTTTTGACCAATAAATGGGCGATGCCACGCGCATTTTCCATTTTGTAAAAAAATCTGAGTGTAGCTTCCATCTGCCATTTCTTATGTAAAATTTGATGTTTCTGACGTTTTTCGTTAGTGAGTTAACGCACTTTTAGTAATTTTCAACCTAACCTTTGTATGGGAGGTGGGCGTGGTTATTATCCGAAATCTTTCATTTTTGGACTATATAAGGAAATGTTTGCAGAAAGTTTGGTTTATATAGCTTTCTTGGTTTGCGAGTTATATACAAAAAATCTATTTGGGGGCGGAGTCACGCCCACTTTTCTAAAACAATTACAACCAAATGTGCCCCTCCCTAATGTGATGCTATGTTCCAAATTTTATTTTCATAACTTTATTTATGGCTTAGTTATGACACTGTATAAATTTTCGGTTTCCGCCATTTTATGGGCGTGGCAGTGGACCGATTTTGCCCGTTTTCGAAAGCAAACTCCTCAGGGTGCCAAGGAACATGTGTTCTAAGTTTCATTAAGATATCTTAATTTTTATCAAGTTATCGCTTGCACGGACAGACGGACCGACGGACGGACAGACATCCGGATTTCAACTCCACTCGTCATCCTGATCATTTATATATACATATATAACCCCATATCTAGCTCTTTTATTTCTTGGTGACACTAACAACCGTTATGTGAACAAAACTATTATACTCTGTACAACATGTTGCGAGAGTACAAACATTTCTGAATGTTACTTATTAAGTGAAGACACAATCGTTTTTTAAGCTAAAGATTGAGTCGGATAGTTTAAATGTACTAGAATGATAATTAAAAGCTCAAAATTTGTTCTAGAAGATTTTAAAACTAATGGCACAAACTGCCTATATGAACGAAATGGGACATTAAACTTAATATCAGACAAAAAGAATGAACTACAAACTGAACCATTCAGAAGTTTTGTTAGGAATATTATGCCTAGCATTTCCCTACCATATCCCTACGATCAGTTAGTGTAGGTAGATTTATAAGTTTTAAACGTCTAGTATACAATCAATCAATATTGAATCCCAATGTAGATGACCTAAAGCGAAAAGTAAAAATTGTTTTGGAACGGACTCTTATCAGAATGGGTAAGATAACTAGGATTTCTTACCACAGAACCGTACTCTAATATAGGCTTTACCAATGGATATATGGATCACTCAATTATTTAGACCAACGTTTAGAGCACCTTTAGCTTGCAAAACTATTGAATTTACATGAGCATTAAAATTTAGTTTCGGATCCATAGTAATTCCTAAATCAACAAAGCCAAAAACAGAATCTTGAAGTCTGAAATTTATAGAAATTAATAAATAAGTGGCAACTCTATTTTGGGTTATTCGTTTCGTTAGCTCAAACAGATTGCAATATTGCTAAAAAATTATAGTGAACCACCTGGAAATTACCTTCGATATTAAGAATAGGAAAATCACCCGAAATCAAGAGATTGTGAAACTCTCATTAGAAGCACCAAATAATGAATACTTTAGTCATCGCTAGTGAGATTTATTGAACTATGTATAACGTATGACCTGTTTCGAATTGGACGAGCTGAAAAATTTCAATGAAACAAGAAATCCATACTATACATCAAAAAACAAAAACCAAAAAACCGCCTAACCAACCGAAAACCGAAAAATTTCAGATGGGTCTGTTTGCAGTTCAAAAGCTGAAGGTCATAGTATCTTTGGAATTACTATGTAGAAATTATTAAAGCAAGCTTTCGAAACAAGATGGATCTTAACAAGTAAGGAAGGCCTAAGTTCGGGTATAACGGAACATTTACTACTCTCGCAATTTATTTATGTAATTCTATTATGACAAAACACAATTGGGATCATATATTCGACTTAAAGTCCACCAGAATAGCGAATATCATTATTTATAGTACTTAGAAACAGATGTAATTCCTACACCATTTACACTCATTTTCCTCATCGAGCTACACTATATCCAAGATTATATAATTTTGCTAAGATATCTCACATATTAAACGATATATACGGTAGAAAGTCCATCTTAATTTTAAAAATCAGTATATGAGGTATACGGGGTTGGAGGAAGTATTGAGCAGATTTTGTCCATTTTCGGCACAAAGACACACTATTATACGCAATATATCCTTCCGAAGTCATGGAATATGGAAAGTTTGTAAGACCAGATTATCTGAGTTGAGGTTATGGAAGCCATGGGAAAAATATTTTCCTTACAGTCAAATTCATTGGTGGAACTAATGTTATAAGGTCATGGCATGTGACCATATCCGAGGTCGATTGGGACGAGTTGTAGAAAATCAATGGAACTAAACGTAACAAAATTTCTACAAGACTTCTAAAAGCACGGAACTTTGATGCCTAAGCAAAATTTGGCAGCTGGTGGATACTCATACTCTGATTACAGTACAAAGAAATCCACATTTATCTACCACAAGTTCGATACTCGAAATCTACTTCTTGAATTCTCTGTGCTATGATTATTAAATTGCTTCAATAACAAGAAATGACCCTTTTTGGTTTGAGACTCGAAGGCAATCTTCCATATATCAATAACAGCTATAAATCATAGCAAGCAAATCCAAAAAAGGTAACTCATACGCGACGTACTGCCACTCATAATTACATAGGCATATGTATATATAGTATACGTAAAAGCTTTGCCTTCACCAATTGCCACGACAGTTACGGTTAATTTCTGTTGCATGCGCAGAATATGAACTAATAAGCACATTAGGCGCTGTATAATGGACACTTATATATTCATATATTATTTTGTATATTCATAAACATACAAACACCCATTTAAAGATGGCTATGTAGTCACGTCGTCGCCTACTGATTGCATGCAACATGCAGCAACCGCGCCAAAAAATCACTAAAAAATAAATATTGAAAATCAAAGTAAGCATTAATGTTGTTATTGTTGTTGTGATATATTGTATTTGTTATTATGCATTTAAGGTGTCGCATGGCGGTGATTAATCCACGGTGGCCACATCACATCGCCATGCCACTAACTACTTGAGACATGCAATTAATTAATGAAAATCAATCGAGTGCAAAAATTAAGGTGAGCAATTATGCGTGTGTGTGTGCGCTTATGTGTAGAAAATAGACACACGCACACACACACATACACATTCAGAGAAGCAAAAAGAGCTAAAGTGACAGCGATTCATAAGTGTTGTTGAGCAAAATGCATTTTGAATACAATGTTGTTCTTGTTATTGTTGTTGTTGCCGGCTTGTTCAACATAGGTTTCTGCAATGCAGCGTCAATGTCTTTTAGCGTTTTTTAATTAATTATTTCATTATTTGCGCTTGAATTGTCTACGTCGCCTTACTGGGTTCTCCTCTATCCCCTTAAGTTGTCTAACAAGATTTGACAACCTATTGCCAATCTATCGTTGGTCAGTTGTTCAAATGCAATTTAATTGTGTTTTATGTCTGTTTTTGTGTGACATGCCGTTTCTGCCACACTTGCAACGCATGCGACACTTCAATTGCATTCGATAAGTAATCACTTTTTTTTTTGCTTTAGCTTCGATTTTTGCCTCACAATTGACAATGTGTCGGTGTTTTATGCGGCCTTTCATGCAGTTTGCGTGACGCGTGCGTGCCACATGTGGCACCTAGTTTGGTGCTAATGCATTCATGTGCACGTCAGCGAACAATTAGTGCAACAAAATAATTAATGAGCGATTTTCTAACAAAAAAAGAACCCGAAGAATTACTAGTTCAAATAAGAAATATGTGTGTCTATTTCTGGTAAGCGATCTATAGTTTGCTGAAAGCTTTCAATAATTGGTTGTAGAAATTTTTAAATATTTTTGTTAATACTATATACTTAATCTGTATTAATATACGCGAGATAATGCATATAAATTTCTTATTTTTAAAAGAGAATCGAAGCTTTCATCGAAACACTTTCAATGTCTTCAATTTTTGATTTTTCCAAATCTTTGATCCCTTAGAGTAAATAGAGATTCCTTAGGTTCTTTTGTACTAAAATGTTCACAGGTCATGAATCTGATCAAGACGAAATATCTCCTGTCATCAACCAAACAGTCAGCGCATTCGCGTCTTGGCTCCTACGTCACTGTTGACAGTCATAACTTCGAAGTCGTAAATAATTTCGTATACCTGTGAACCAGCATCAACAACACGAACAATGTCAGCCTCGAAATCCAACACAGAATCACTCTTTCCAACTGGTACAACTTTGGACTGAGTAGGCAATTGAAAAGTAAAGTGCTCTCTCGACGAACCAAAATCAAACTCTACAAGTCGCTTATCATTCCCGTCCTGCTTTATGGCGCAGAAGCGTGGACGATGTCAACATCAGATGAGACGACACTAGGAGTTTTCGAGAGGAAAATTTTGCGCAAGATTTATGGTCCGCAGAACATAGGCAACGGCGAATACCGCAGACGATGGAACGATGAGCTGTAGAGTTATACGACGACATAGACATAGTCCAGCGAATAAAAAGACAGCGGCTACGCTGGCTAGGTCATGTTGAATCTGATTAATACATCGAATATGAAACCGTTATTAATTATCTAATTTCATCTCATAAGACATAACACAGTCGAATCTAAAATTATTATTATTCGGAGGCAAAAATACTAAATGTACAACTAAAAACTGTTAGTATGACCCTAATATTCGCCCAAAGAGAACTACTGCTTGACAGTTCAATGATCAACGAAGTTTTGGAATGGATGTACGTCTTATTTCAAGGAAAAACTTTTCCGGATTCCAGAAACAGACTCACAAATACCCACCCGAAATGGTATTCCTGAGAATGGGTTTTAAAAAACCAGAACAAATAAGAGAAAGGACCCTAGAAATCGCTTAAGCAGTTTTGAGAAAGATGCTAGATAATTTTTGAAACCCTCTTTAGTTGAAAAGAAACTCCTTGTAAACAAAACACTGTCTACTGCAGAAAGTTTTCTAATTTATTCTAACTTCATGACAGTAGCCCAAAATTAACGAAAAACTACGAAAAAGTAGTAGTAGTAATAGTGGTACTAGTCCTAAAGTATACGAAAGAGTCATCGGTATATATGTTTTACAAGATAATGCCATTCTATATATGATTTTCTCCAAGCTCTATAGCAATAATAGTCTGGTCGGTCGTTATGACACGAGGTCTTTCGTTTCAAATACCACAGCTTATTCAGACAGTGTAAAATATGTGGTATTGCAGAAGAAGATAATATAATATTATTACGAATCAGTGACCCAACTTTTGAGGGATCTGGTCCCATGAATAAACATAAGCACAATCCCTAGATTTGTCAGTTTATCAATCAAATCTTGCCAACGAATAGCACCATGGTCAGACCCATATGTGAGCCCAAGTCACGATTTAAATTGGGCCTATTCACTGAATCGGTTTCGATCAAAAATTGGTTCGATTCGATCAAAAAATTTTACGTCGGAATCATTGAAACCATATCGAAAATAAAATTTACGATCACCTCTGCCGACGGAATCAATGATCGCATGAATATTTTCGATCGCAAATCTTTATCGTATCGAAATCGAATTCGCTGCGGATTCAATGATTCAATGATGTTTCTTGTTCGGTTTTTGAAGAACTATTAGGTCTACAACTTTGCTTCCGCCGTTTTCCAATAGATGTCTCTAGGGTCAAGCACTGGTCTATTAAATCGATTGTTTTTTATACCGATCTTGGACATTTGTGTCAAAATTAACCCAACAAAATATTTGTAGAGATCTGTTTGCATCCCAAACTTATTCTCAACTGAAAATGTCACTTTTTGAGCCGAATTCTAGACGTTTGCGGGAATGTCTCTAGTGTCAAGCACTGGTCGATTAATCGTCTTTGGACTTTCTATTGCTTTTTATCCAAAGTAGTATCTCTTTTTTAGTCTTGAGGTGACAGAAGCAACTTCCAAATTTGTTTGTTAGACCAAAATTCAGCCCATAGAACCACAACCCTATGGAATACATGTTGTATAGCGATTTTTTTTGGCACATAAACCAACGCTCTCAGCACGACATACATATGTCATCATGGTGTCCAACACCTGTCATACTGAAACATATGTATGGATATTTTATCTCGCGTAATCCCCTCATTACAAAATTCTTAATACCACAGATATCTAACAAACCAATCCAATCGCCACACCAAATTTGTGAAGAATACCAATTTTTTATGAAACAAAATCTGCCATATAGAAAACTAATTAAGAGTAAAACAGTATTGAGAGTACAAAAATCTGAAAAATTAGCACAGCTTAATTACAAATCCACACAAATATTACGGGCTGCCCGAAAAGGACATGCGCAGCGAACGAATTAAAATGAAAATAATAAATATAAAATACAAAAGCAACAACAAAAAATCAAAAATATTTATGAACAAATCAATGTTGCAACGAAAAAAAAATATATATATATTTTGAAATATGCGCATATGGAGAAAAGTTAAGTTAACGAACCAACGGACGATTGCATGTAACAACAACAAGTTGGAGTGCGTGTGGCGGTGGCGGCGCAGTTGCTGAAATATGACAAACTTTTGCTCTGAATTCCATAAAGACGTGAATATGGCGTATGGCAACACATGCCACCAGCGAATGATAACAACAACAACACATATATAAGCAAGCAACAACAACAACTCCAGTGTATATAAAGCATTAAAAAAATTGACGTTGGCCGCCAAGCGTGTGCGCTGCTGTCAGTCACCACGGCCAACAGACAGCTGCGTCTGTCAAACGTCAAATGCTGCCATAACTGCTGTCAAGCGGCGAGCAGCAACACACAGTCACAAACAGAAAAGTGGAGAGACTGCGATATGAAATGAAATGTAATGCAAGCGATCGCATAATTTAAGCGGGTAGAGATATATGAGGCACTCGCTAAGAATTGCTGTATGTATAAACATACATATATACGTATGAGTTGGTCATGTGCCGTGCAACAGCAACAACAACAACAACACACACGCATCAACACTCTCATTTGATCGATTGACGACTTGACTGGATCGATTGCTGTCGCGCTGACAGACGCGCACGTAGGTTGTCAGATCGCCGTAGTGACAATATACAAACAATAAAACAACAACAACAATGAACGCTCCAACAAAAAGCGAAATGATCGCAATATTGCCACAAAATATTGACAACGCGCAGCTTCAAAGCTAAAAGTGGACTGGCCAGGCGCAGGCAATGTGTTTTCAATGCGCTCGAGAGCGTGCGCATGCGCGTAAATCACCGCAGTTTGGAGGGTAGTGTATGTAGGTATGAAATGATTGCGGTGCAGTCGAAATGCATGCAACATTTATGGGCAGCACAAATAGCTGGCGCGCTTTTTGTGACACAACAACAACAACAACAAAAGGAGCAAAATATGACAACAACCACAAAAATAACAGCAACTAAGCAAGAAGCAAGCGCAATCGATGAAACCACAACGTTATGGTCATAAGTGCAATAAAGACTTGTTGGTTTGTTGTTGTTGTTGGCTTATTGCAATTCTTCGTTTATTTCTTTTTTTATACTCTCGCAACAAAGTTGCTAAAGAGAGTATTATAGTTTTGTTCATATAACGGTTGTTTGTAACACCCAAAACTAAACGTGTTAGATATAGGGTTATATATACAAAAGTGATCAGGGTGAAGAGTGGAGTTCAAATCCGAATGTCTGTCTGTCCGTCCGTCCGTCTGTGCAAGCTGTAACTTGAGTAAAAATTAAGATATCTTGATGAACTTGGCACACTTATTTCTTGACGCCATAGGAAGGTTGCTTTCGAAAATGAGCAAAATCGGGCCACTGCCACACCCACAAAATGGCGAAAACCGAAAACACATAAAGTGCCATAACTAAGCCATAAAGCTATGCAAATAAAATTTGGTATGAAGGATCTTACTATCAAGGGGCATAGTTGGATGTAATTTTTTGGGGAAGGGGGCGTGGCCACGCCCCCAAATAGGTTTTTTGTACATATCTCGCAAGCCAATAGAGCTATATAAACCAAACATTCTGCAGTCGTTTTTTAGCCGTTTCCTTATAAAATCCAAAAATGAAAGAAATCGGATAATAACCACGCCCACCTCCCATACAAAGGTTAGGTTGAAAATTACTAAAAATGGGTTAACTCCCTCTCAGAAACACTAAATTTCACATTAGCAATGGCAGATGGAAGCTGCACTCGGATTTTTTTAAAAAATGGAAAATGGGCGTGGCGTCGCCCACTTATGGGTTAAAAACCATATCTCAGGAACTACTCGACCGATTTCAATGAAACTTGGTTTGTAATAGTTTCCTTACATCCCAATGATATGTTGTGAAAATAGGCCATACCGCTTCACAACCACGCCTACTTCCTATACCAGAACTTTGAAGACGATCTGAATCGTTTACTTTACAATATATAAAGTAAGCACTAGTGATGATATCGGTGCAGAACTTTGCACAAATACTACGTTTATAGTGTGGCAGCCCCATTCTAAAAATCGCCAAGGTAGGACCATAGGTTTTCAAGGCCCCATATATAGAACATGAGGACCTCGGTGCTTCTGACCTAATATTATGGTTTCCAACTTTCAATTGTGTATTATATGATATAAATAAAGTTCAATAAATAAATTGCGAGAGTATAAAATGTTCGTTTGCACCCGAACTTAGCCTTTCCTTACTTGTTTGTTTTTGTTATTATTGCATTTGTGCGTTTTTTGCGCGCCTCACTTATTTATGGCGGACTTTAGCATATTTTTGTATTGATTTCTTAGCTGCTTTTGTTTGTATTGTTGTTGTGTGGCGCAACACTGTTGCATTGCGATCGATTTCTGTCAACTTTTGTTATTGTATAAAAGTGCGTATGTTTGTTGTGGCTTTGCTGTTTTTGAAGCGTGCCATAAATTGATTAATAAAATATGTCGTTTTAAAAAATTATGTTGACAGCGTTGACAGCGCAAGTAAGTAACGGAGGCCACAGTCGCGGCAGCGGCGTCGGACTGTTGTATTTGGCGACAGCGCGCAGTGTTGCAATCGTTTATTTTTAGCGCGTTTTCATCACAAATTGCATTTTGACATTTTTGCTGGCGGAAATTTATTCAATTTGGGGGTATTCACAGTGTTGGGTTCTTCAATGATATCATAAATATTTTGGTCTTAGGAGATACTAAGAGATTTTATTTCTTGTATTGTTTCTATAAATTTTGTATTTGTTCCAAGAAGAAAGCATAAAGGTAACCAATTCTCACTACGAAAACTATTACTTATACAAATTCAAAGAATATACGAAGTGAAAGGGCCTAAATTACTTTCGGATCCGTATGATTTACCGAAAATTTTGACAAAAATATCATTGAGAGTAAAACATTATATAATCACAGCAGCTACGATCGTAAGGCGAAAGAATAAATTAGTATTAGTTTTAAATTCCTTACTCTATACCGCCAAGCTAGGACTAAGGAACATTTCCTATTCGAGCAATAGTTAACTACCCTAATAGTCAACATGATAAATTAATCAATCCATGAAATAACAAAAAGCCAAACAAACTTTTTTAATAACCATTCTGGGACAATAAAGATATAGTTCGAGATCTAATAACTATATAGGATAAGCTCAGTATTGACTAAGACTCACATAGTGATACGATCTCAAAAAGCTCTTTCGATACTACCAATTCATTTGGGTAGGCATCATAATCATTTTTTTGTTGTACAAGTCGAGAACAAGATACTATGTAAGTAAGGTAAGTTTTCTCTCCAAAATAATTTAATTCTATAAAATATATAGATATGAAATTTCGTACATATAATTCCGGCCACTTGTAGTAAAAGCTACTGTTAAGTTATCCAAGTCAATTGAATACAAAAGAATAGGTGTCTCATTCAAGTGGTAAAACCTCTCCCTGAGCGAGCTGTTCTATAACCTATCTATACTTCATTACCTACGAATGGATGACGACTAGATCCATTCGCCACTTTATTACTCGCTAAGCTTGAACTGTATTACTCGCTATACTTAAAACTGTAACAACAAAGTCATCCAGGTGAATTTTATATTAGAAAATATGGGGATACTTAATTAAAGTGGGGTTTCACCACCCTTTGATAGCTGGTTGTTCGTTTCACCATTGTCCAAGCATTGTAGATTCTAACCTGAGCTAGTTAAGTGTCCGAAAAGCAGGAAAAATTTCTATGGCTCATACTTCATAACCTATAAATACTAGCTGTCATCGATTCGCCACTTCTTTACTCGCTATGCTTGATTTCTGCCCTCTTGTCGAAAAATGGATCATCAAAGTCATCCAAGAGAATTTTATATCAGAAAATAAACTGGTAAAATCGCACTCTGTACAGGCATTTGTTCGTTTCAGCACTCTCCAAGCTTTGTAGATCTATGCTCAACTTTTCAAGTGTTCAAAGGAGAGAAAAATAAGTACATTAAAGATTTCAGAGTCTATATATATATAGAAATCATTCGTTTTGAAGAAGAAGAATGATATCGTTCTGAGCCGAAAGGTAAGATAAACTTATCTCAAAGCTTATCTCTTTGAAACTTCAATAAAACCCGGTTTACCACTCTTCATAGCGTTGAACCCAATATTATATATGGTCGTTAGTTTACTTTCGCCGGTAATGGGGTGGTTGACAGTTTCAACTTGCGCAAAGCTGAGAATAGATAGTCAAAGGTTTGATCATCTTTCTAGAATAAACTTTCTCATTCAATTATATTAATATAGATCATATATCTAACCAGCTTTTTATAAAAGAAATTACATTGTATCACAGAGATTACAAAACAAAATCTCTCTCACAAACCTGAAATTCATTTTATATATGAACACCTAATATTTTTATAAACAAAATATATTATAACCCAGTTCTCTAGTACTCTAAAAATCTCAAAGAAATAAATTTATTTAGTTTCATTCATCAACCACAACGGGAACACTGTGCCCCGAACAAAAAAAAAACGAATTGCATGCTTCTTTTTGCATTTTCCAACTGCACTTGCTCTCATTCCGTCAACTCTTCAAATTATTTATGCTTGTAAAATGCTAAGTTAATCTCGAGGGATTTTAAATATGCCCAGACCACACAAGTTGCTAACCATAAGCATGAATTAATAACTCAGGGAATATACAAGAGTAAATGCGCTAAAGCAAAATATTCCCATACAAGCTGCATACAGTAGACGAGTATATGAAAATAATAATGTGGAATGCCACGCAGTTGTTGTTGTAACAAGCGCTTAGCACCTTTTTTGCAGTGCAATTGTGACCAATTGTGGTAGAAGCTTTTATCAGCACAGCTGCTGTGAGAATCATTAAAGATCATACAATTATAAATATGGAATGTCCTTATAAATAGCAGAGACTTACACGAATGCATATCTGTTTGTATGTAAGAGCTGAAGTGTGTGTGTCAATTGTCGATAATTGTAGAGATCAAATCAGTACAGTGAACTCTATAAATACCCACAACTAGTTATTATAGGTATAAATTATGGTGTCCATATGTTTATTTGTAGAACAAGCATTTCCTCTGCTCGCTGGCAATTCACTTGGGTATCAGTGAGGAACATTTATTTATTTATGTATCGATATCGATGAAGGTAGTGATAAGAATTAATCAGTTCAGTGCACAAAGTATCTGGGTAAATTTAGACAACAAGTTTGGGAAGTTATTTAGTTATGCTAAATAGGGTATGAGGACCAACAATCGTTAATTTTACAATTATTGGTGGACAAAAACGTATTATCGATATGGTTGTTACGGTAAGAAACTCGTATGTTATGAGCTTAGCTATAATAGATGTTGTAGTTTCTCTATTGAGCGAAAATATATATTATAGATGTATAGATGTATGGGAGACTGGAGCCCATTTGTCCAAAATCCATTCAATACGAGTTCTACATAAATCGGAGTTCACCGATTTGACTGATTAGCAAATATCTGCGAAAAAAGAGGAAATAAATTCAAATTCAATGAAAGATCATCAGCCGACCGATCCTGAACTTCTTCAGATATCTGAATATTTGAAAATTTAGTAACCTCGGCTTATAAGCGCAAACAGATCAAACACATTTCAATAAGGAGTACTTTCTCAGAGATACTCATTGTTACACTAATGTAGCTTTGACGTCTAACTAAGACATTGTATCACCTTTGGAGAACTATTTCTATCCATTATTTCATTGTCCACTATCTAATCTATATCTTTAATGCATCCGAGAATCTAACAATTTTAATTTAACTTATAAAGGGTTTTTCAATAGGGTAGCTCCAAAACTAGACCGATAGGGACAGCAAACGACGCCATATTTTTCCCCGCTCTTTTGACATTTCTCTTCAGTACGGTTTGTCATTTCATCATGGAAAGATATACGACCTAACAATGAGTTGAAATTATTAAAAATTTACTACCGAAATTCGGGGTCAGTGACCTCAACGTTAAGACAGCTCCGTCGGCTCATTTCTGGCTGAATGCCTTCATCAATAAGTAAAGTAAGTCATTGGGCCGTACTTTTTCCGTGATGATCAAGACTGGCACATTACTGTGAATGGGAATCGCTACCGCTAAATGATAACCGCATATTTTTGGCTCGAATTGGATGATATGGACTTCGACAATATGTGGTTCCAACAGGAGGTCGCCACAAGTCATACAGCGGATGTCACAATAGACTTATTGAGAACCAAGTTCAGTGAACTTGTTATCTCACGAAATGACCCAGTCAATTGGCCGCCGTTAGACTATTTCCTGTGGGGCGATGTCAAGTCAATGGTCTATGCTAACAAGCCAGCAACAATGGATAAACTTCGTACGAATATCGAACGTGAAATTGCATCAGTATCGGCCGATTTATGCTTGAAAACCGTCGAAAATTGAGTTCAGCGTCTGGACTTCTGCAAGCGTGTCCGTGATGGCCATGCAAAAGAAATCGAGTTTCTTTTTCGTTTTGCTCTTATTGCCTTTTGTATTGTTCTCATTGAAAAACCCTTTACTAGTTATGAATATTGTCAGAGAGCTATGCTGAGATCGAGAAAAAAGAGACGTCGAAGACATCGAAGAATAGAGATAAAAATGGGAACATCGTCAGCGATCTTGCAATTGTATGGAGAAAAGATGGAATCCCTTATCCAAGTGGTGCGATGCTAACGAATAACAACGTAAATTATAATGATGGATAACCGGAAGGGAAAACTATGAAAAGAGTGATCTAACCAGAATTTTAGTTGTTTTCTCGAGTGAATAGTAATCGTGAGTTCGTTCGCGAATCAAATGCTGGAAAAATTACCCTGGAATAATGATACCAACATCTGCGTGCTAAACTCTTTCCATTACTAACGATTTCTCCAGATTGGATGAAGTAACAAAGCTATGGTTTATGGTAATGAAAGAGGAAGACTATCTATCGTCCAATAAAATATTCAGATATTTAAATCAGAGTCTCTGCATAACATAATATATCGTCCGAATGGACATGGAATCTTCAGATCTGAAAATTGGTGATATCAGAACAACCAACTTGAAGAGTTAAAAGTGGAACTTAGGAAATAACCTCAAGACCAAAAATGCTTAGAGTTATTAGAGACAATCAAGAAGAAGCATAAATTACATCAACTAAATCGGGAAAAAATTAAAAGCTATTACAACTGTATGCCCACAAATTTACTTATTGAGGTTTAGTACAAGTAAATGTATGTTCGTGATCGCCCTAAAAAATGGAAAGTTTGAAAATAAAATTTTGAAAGCGCTTCCTAACTTCATACAACAAGTCACTAAAATATGCAATGAAAGTAAAGGCCTTCAACGACCTTCAAACCAATTAAATCAAATTTAATGACCACACATATATTACTGTCACGCAATAATATAAAAAACAAAAGCAAACAACAACAAAAACAAAAACGCATTTGCATTCAAAAAAGGTTATTTATCATAATTTGATGGCAGATGGCAGAGGCGGCAGGTGCAGCGGCGAAAGAGAGAGATAATAAAAAAGTAACAACAGAAAACAAAAATTAATAAAAAATGACAAATAAAAATTTTATAGGCGCATATTTAATCTTTTGTTTTCAAATTAAGCCACACAAAGCACACATATATTAATAGCTAATTAAAAAATGTGAAAAAAAAACAATTTTGAAAATAAATCGAATTAAAACGCCTTTCAATAATTCATAAATTCACGATCGTAGCGTGTAGATAGCATATTTTATAATTTTATTAACATTTCACATATGCTTAGTTGAGCGTTTGGAGTTGCTGCTTAGGTGGTGTTTAGGTTAGTGTTGTGTTGTGACATTTCGAAAGCAGGTTATGAGCATAAGTATGGATATATCATATGTACATATACGTGTATGTATGTGTGTAAGTTTGTGTATTTATAAAATATCTATTGCTCAAAATAGTGAAAGAAAATTGAAAAATATCAACAATGAACTAAGCAACATACAATAACAATATGTGAAATACAACAAAATAAAATCACAACCAAAAATATATAAAAAGCAAGTAAGGAAATGCTAAGTTAGGGTGCGACCGAACATTATATACTCTCGCAATTTATTTATTTAGTTTTTTTTAAGATACGGCATAATTTGACCCACACATTCTCCCAAGGAAACAAAGTCCATTAGGAAATAAAAATCAGTACAGTATACTCTCGAAAAGTAAATTCTCAGAAAGCAAATAATCGCGGAAAAGTTAATCACCTTTAAGATGACACATGCACCTCGAAAAAGTAAATTTTTTAAATTTTTTAATTTACTTTTCAGAGAGTGTGATAAAAAATTCGAAACGAAGCAAGCAGCGTTTGTTACGATGTTGCAAAAACACTTACTCTCTTGTTTATCGCGTATTTTTAGTAAATAAACTCTCCTACTTGATCCACTGGTTTAAAAATGAAAACGATGCAAATAAGGTGTCAGACTTTTTGAATTGTCGTACAAAAATGGTCAGAAAATATATTGCAAAAGAATAAAAACAAAAGAATATTCAAGATTTTTTAATAAAATACTTATGTATGTATGTAAATGTATGTTTATTTGAAGCAAATAAATGAATGAGTTTTTATGTATATATTTGGAAAAGTATATTATTCGAAAAAGTAAATTACCCAAAATACCAATCGATTTACTTTTTAAGAGTATACTGTATATATAATATATGGGGCCTGGGTAATTCATGGACCGATTCCAACTAATTTTGCTACCTAGCTACATTCCATCCAATACTAAATGCTCACCAAATTGGTGATATATCTCACATATTAACCGATATATATGGTAAAAAGTCCAATGTAAGTTTGAAACCCCAAATATTAGAGATAAGGGAGCTAGGGGAAGTTATGACCCGGTTTTACTCTAATTTGGTACGGTGACATATTATTAGAAGAAACATGTTCCCTCTAAATTTCTACAAAATTTCTGAGACTTACCTATATCTTCGGTAAACAATTTATTAGAAGCACTGATGCCCTCCTGTTCGATATTTGGGGCCTACATATAGCTGCTGTAACATATAGTATGCTGTAAAGTTCTTTTCCGATGTCTTCAAAGTTCTGGTATAAGGAAAGTAGGCCTGGTGTGAACCGTTTTGGCCCATTTTCAAACATATATCATTGAGATGCCAGGAAAATGTTGTGAACCGAATTTCATTGAAATTGGTTGACTACGAATTCTGCCATTTTTGGACTGTATTAGGAAATGGCTAAAAGAAACGACTCTAGATAGTTTGGTTTTTATAGCTTTAATAGTTTACGAGATATCTACAAACAACTTAATAGGGGCGGGGTCACGTCCACTTTCCCAAGAAAATAACATCCAAATATGCCCCTTCCTAGTGCTATTCTTTGTAACAATTTTTTATAACTTTATTTATGGCTTATGTTATGACACTTTATGTGTTTTCGGTTTTCGCCATTTTGTGGGCGTGGCAGTGGTCCGATTTCGACTATTTTCAATACCAACCTCCTCAGAGTGTTAAGGAATATGTGTACCAAGATTCATTAAGATATCTCAATTTTTACTCAAGTTATCCGGTGCACGGGCACACGGAGGGACAGACATTTGGATTTCAACTCCACTCGTCATCCTGATCAATTATATATACATATAACCCTCACTCTTTTATTTCTGGGTGACAAAAACAACCGTTATGTGAACAAAACTATAATTTCTCTTTAACAACTTTGTTGCGAGAGTATAAATATATTAATAATATTAATTACAAAAAAAACACAAAAAGAAATAATGAAAGATAAAAGAAAAAATACAACAACAATAAAATGAAAATTCAGCTAAGAAATGCCTCAAAGGCAATAAACTTAAAAAAATATCATGTATGTGCCTTCAGTCACATAGTACCTAGTACACACCCACACGCGCTCAAAACACCTTCAAGTGAAAAGCCATAAAAATATGATTTCTAGTACGTTTTGGGTAACACCTCATAAAACTAACAGAACGTGCTTAGATTTCTAAATATAAAAGTAAGTGGAAAATAATTTTTACTTAGTAACAATAAAACAAAGAAAAATAATGATGAAAAAAAATTAAGACACAAAATTTCTTCATAAAAAAAATATCACAAATTAAGAAAAAAAATTAAAATAAAAACAAAATAAAAAATCTAAAAATTAAAAAAAAAAAAGAAATAATAAACGAGGTGAAACACTAAATTGTAGGTGTGCATAAGTAGAGTAGAGCTTACGCATGCCAAAGTGTGGCATGTGGCAGCCAATAAAAAAATTTTGTTGTAAAAAAACAACAATAAAATTAAACCAAAAATGACACTTTGTCACTGCGAAGTCGCGCTTCAAATGCTTTCCAGCAAAACACATAAATAAAAAATATAAAAATAGAAATAAAATCATATCTGAGACACTCAAAACCTTGCTGTGGGCACGCAAATTCCCGGAAGGTCACCGGCAAGCACCGTTTTGTGCGCGACACTGTGCTCTGCAACACGCAGCACACGTCGGAATAATGTGTGCCACACATGCCAATTGAACAAATGAATATGACTGACGACAGACGACAGACGACAGGCGACGAACCTTAGCAGCAACGGTGCAAGGGCTGCCACAGCCAACTGGCTGACCAGCTGATCTTATCGCCGTTGCACCACAACAACAGAAATATTTTTGGTTTATTATTTATTTACGTTGCTTACGGATCTCTGTTGTTATTGTTATTGTTTTTTGTTTTGGATTTTTGTGTTTGTTGTTGACCCGTTCAAATTAATAAGAAATCATATAAAATTTATGTTCGAAATAAAACGTTATCAACGCCAAGTTAGCGCATGAAATCCAATTAACTTTCGGCGGGGGGGTTACTTAATATGCGTGAAAGTTGTAGAGTTGTTGTGCGTGTCGCGAGCGTGCGCCGCGTCTGCGCGTCTGTTAGTGTGTGTGTGGGTTCGTTTAAATATCATTTTAATGATTTAATTTTTTTGTCGTTTAACCCTATGAATGCTTGGAGCTCCATAAATATGCATGCGTACAGAAAAAATATTAGTGGCTCAAAACGGGTTGGAATGTTTTAGTTGTTGTTGTTTCATATGAAACTCATCTATCATTATGCTCGCACCAAATTTTTCCATGAAAGCGTATTGGACTAATTTGAAATTTATGAAATTTGAATTTCAAAATTTGCAGTCTTTTTTTATTTATGAGCATTATATTAATTTAAATTATACTAATTGGCTCTAATGAGTTTCATATAGACAACAGATAAATTAAGAGGCAACACTGTTCAATATTTTAACCGCAGTTGTTGAAGAAACATAACACATTCCTGAGATCGGTTTGCAGTGATTCTTATGAGTTGACAAGGCTTAGTCGGTTAGAAATTCGGGACGGTTACGTGGACGTGGGATTTACAAAAGCTATTACATCGCCTCTCTCGACGAACCAAAATCAAACTCTACAAGTCCGTCGTCATTCCCGTCCTGCATTATACTGCAGAAGCGTGGACGATGTCAACAGTCAATTAGACGACTCTTGGTGTTTTCGAGAGGAATTATTTCGCAAGATTTATGTTCCTCAGAACATTGGCAACGGCGAATACCGCAGACAACGGAACAATGAGCTGTACGAGTTATACGACGACCTAGATATAGTTCAGCGAATAAAGAGACAGCGGCTACGCTGGCTAGGTCATGTTATTGGAATGGACGGAGCTGCTCCAGCTCTGAAAGTGCTCGATGCAGTACCCGCTGGTGGAAGGCGCGGAAGAGGACGACCTCCACTCCGTTGGAAAGACTAAGTGGAAAATGACTTGGATTCACTTGGTGTTTCCAGTGGGCGCCAAAAAGAAAAAGGAGGAATAGTGGCGCGCTCTGGTGGATTCGGCTATAACCGCGTAAGCAATGTCCACGCCAAACATATATATACTATATATAATGCATCGCTTGTGAGACAAATAAGAGCAAAGTCGTAGACGAAGAATACTTGTCAAGACAGTCAGATTCACATCTCCGAACGGACCTGAAACCTTTATCCCGCCAAGAACTTTCAACTTGACGGTATTCCTCAAAATTAATTGCAGAATGGTTTCTACCGCTACAACAACAAAAATAATGTGTAAGGATGAAAAAAAATCTCAGATTGTCGCATAGGCAATTCCGCTAAACTTCCAAGAAGTCTATCAAATGTTTATGTCGAGGTCTTCGTTGACTAAAAATTAGAGAGTTGAAACCACCTCGTCATCCCAAGTGCAGAAGTCACAATGCGACACAAACATAACGTCCAATTAACGTTCCCTATAGATAATGAACACATGACAAAAAACCTAAACGAGAACTAAGAAGCTCTCATGACCACTTCTGATCTAGCCATGATTACAGGGATCCTCAACCTTGCAAGTTTTTGCATTCTCTCAGCGATCCCCAAAGCTCGTCGGTTAAAGAACTGAACTAAAGGTTCAAGGCTTTCCCACAAAGGGTTCTAGGAACCTCAAATTGTTTTCATTTAAGGTGTCCTGGAAGCCAAATATGTCTATAACAAGGTCCTTGGGAGATCCAACGAATAAATTTGTTCTAGAACGTAGAAAAATAAATAGGAGAACTCTATTCCGTATCCTTAATGCGCCAGTTTGGGAAAATAACCGCTATCCGCCAGACTCTAATGAGTAATTTATAAAATCTGAAAACAAGGAGTTCACTCCAACTAAAAAAATAGAAATATCTTAAAAACCGAAACTCATTATGTACTTTATCCGGTTGCATAGCGAAAGCTTCAGATTCAAACCCTAGAACTTTCTACTTGGACAGTGAGGCTTTGAAACAATGCCGAATACTTTGCAATCGACGACCTAAATTCCTACAGTAACAATTCTGTAAAATAGGGAAAGCCGCTTTCAATATTGCAGTAAAAAATATAAAATTTATTAATTTAAATGCTTCCACTACCATTAAAAATTTAGACTCCTCCTATATTCCAAGCGTGTGTTCTTGTATTTTACGAAGTACCACCATTACTTTAGTAAATAATTACCTTTAATTTGCACACTCACAATTAATCTACTTCAAATTACAATATTTAAATTACCCTCAAAGCGGAATGCGCAAGAAAGCTTTACCGACTTGAAAAGCTAATAATGACTGGGCAAATCACACAAATCATCTACGCTACAGACACTTAAGGGCAAACTACGGTGCTTATAAGCATAAGTGGGCGGACTTGCGACAAGGCAAACAGTGGAACGTGTATCTTTCGAAGAAAAGTGAGAAAAAATTTGAACAGCAGACAGACTACAAGCAGAGGAGGAAAATTTAAGAATTTTGGTACACATAAAAGGGGATGGAACAAATGTGGGTGTCTGCTTTTTACAGTGAAGGAAGCAAAAGACCGCACGAATGACGGGAGTGTGCTTTACAAACCAAAAAAAAAAAAAAAGCTGCGTCTGAAGCCAGGTGTTCGTCAAAAAAAAGCGAAGATGAGAATATGAAAATATACATAAAGTTTGTTACGAAGAAGTGTATACGTAGGCCCATTCCACAGGAATGATAGGGTCCTTAAGCTGAATGGGTTAAGGATTTCATAAGATTCACAAGTTCGGCGAAACTAGTGACCAATAAAAGCGAAGACTTCAACTAAACGGTCTTAAGATGAGACTGGTTGAAAAATTAAGAACTTGAAAGAACACACAGCTTTACAAGAGGTCTCTCAAAACCTTTATCCTTTATTGGAGCCCGTTATTAAGTACTGAACATTGTTATGTAGACTATAAGGACTAAATTCCGATTAAACTAGAAAAAAGAGATATTTAAGTATTACATGAAGGTTAAGAACCAAACAGAGAGCAGTTTACCAATTCCCTTGGTATCAAATATCTCATTAGAGACTTGTCTAAAGTGGTCATCGATCTTGTCTAAAGAAAGACCCAGCAGACTATACATAGGTGTTTCTACATAGAACCAGCGTAGCCTCACTTCCATATCAGGAGAATTGAATAAAGAAAACACAAGATAAAGAAGGCATTACATAAGTCCCTTAGTTCCTTTGAAGGAGCCCGTTATTTAGTACGAAGTATTAAAAAGTAGATTATAAGACTTATTTTCAGAATAAAGTGGTTTCAGTAGTTTCGTGGATGTTGAGAAATCGACAGAGAACAGGTTAGCATTTCCCATGATGTTCAATGTTTCAGTATGCTAGAGACTTGTCAAAAAAGGATCTAACAGACTGATGCTGTTTCTAGAACCAGCCTTAATTCCTTACAAGTTGAATTGAATAAAGAAAAAACAAGAAAAGGAAGAAAATGTTCACGTACTATGTCAAACAACAATACCTAAGGCTCAATATACCTATGAGGACTCAAAAGAAAGCGTTCAATAATAGTACTGCTTTGTAAAAAGAAAGACAAAAAAGAAGATAGGCAAAGTGTTCAAGCAAAAAATTCCTTCCCTAAATTTTACCACGACCTAACCTCAAAACAAACTATTTCACAGCCTCCGAATACGGGTGTCAAAGCGTAGTGGAAAAAATTAGCCAAATAAAAGACGGAGCTCCCCACAAACAAGAAAAGAATGTCCAGCTTTGCTGCTTTGCATAGCTATTTTGAGCCTGTAGCCCACAAGAATACCGACACAAAGCAGAATTGCGATGCGGGCTACTTGCCACTTCTGGTGGCGTACGGCATGTAAAACTGCGGACGGTAAAAAAAGCGTCAAATATTTCTAGCAAATTAAAGCTAATGAAAATGCACGAAACAAAGACGGACGCCAAGTTGAGAAAAAATAAAAATTAAGGGTGTTTGCTGAGAAGCACTACACGGGTTTCAAGGAAAGCGCCAGGAGGCGTCTTACTACAACAAAAGCATTGATGATGATGGCGGTTTTGGTGGCTTGTTGCTCGAACTGGTTTTCATTGGGGGGCGCTGAAGTATGGTGTCAAGCAGAAACCAAAAGCAACAAAAATTCCTATTGCCCGAAAACAGAAGTAGGTGGTGGAAGCAAGCGCCGAAAAGAGCTACGAAGAAAAACTGACATTCATAATTCATGCCACGACTCGCAACAAACTGACTTCGCTGGCTTGCTTACAATGTAAAGCCTTGAATTATGGATGCCATTTTTATAGCAACAAAAATAACAAAAACAACAACGCGTATATTTGAATATAGTGCACTTATTCTTCAACAACTCCTCCTCTTCTTCTCGGTGGTGGCTAGATGGCGCAGATCAAGTGAAGCGCGCGTCTACCGTTATGATAACGTTGGCAAACAAATGCACCGTTACGCGTAAAAGTCAAAACTTTCTGACAGCAGCAGCTTGTCTTCGAAATTATCTCACATCACACAGCTATTACCGGCTTCAAGAGGGTGGTCCTCCTGCCACAAACTTCGCGCTCATTCATCACTTTAGACGCTGGAGCTGGGAGACGCTTGGGCGCATCATCATTGCTTGATGACGCGTACATTGTATTCGTTTACGAGTCCTGGAAGCGCGTATTTTTTAGCATTGCTAATATTTTCCATTTTCCATTTAAATTTCATGCTACTAAATATTGCACTTATATGGTTGTTATTGTTGTTGGCTTCGTTCTTGGGTGGTTTGGGTGGTAGTAGACAGGCAATCGCTTGATGAATTGGACTCGTAATCGTTGTAAACATTATTCATCGCCATTAGGCATGTTCGTTTAAGTGTGGTGCTACCGACTCATACTCCTCGGGTTTGACTTATTCGCATTTTCCCCTCGTGCTCGCGGATGATTTGTTACGGTTGATTGCTGCCTTGGAAATCGAATGAAATTGATATGAAATGTTTTCGATGCCGATTGATGAGCAGTTATGGCAGGGGTATGAGTTTTGAAAGCTCTAGAAACGCTTTTTTGGGGCTCACGTTCTCCGAAACAATCTCAGTAAAAGTCTTTACGACAGTACTCGCAGTTCGAAGTTTCTTCGTAAGTTCAGGAAGTGAAAAAACCCACCGGATCTGGAAAGAGTGCTTAGAGTCATGCCTTTCTGAGCGATCTCAGCACAGTTATCATATTTTCTACAGAAGTGATTACAAATTCACATATCTAATTAGGAAGTGTCTTTACATAACAAAGAATCATTAGCGGAATCTTAACCTACTAAAACTTAAATTTGAACGCGGGTTGTTCGGAATGAATTCGATATGGATAACAGAACAGATGTCTTTAGGGAAGCTACGCAGTTGCTTAGTTGTTGTTCAAAGATTTGTCACAAGAGCCTTAGGACCTAATCCTTCCAACCTAAATATTATTGATAGTAGTAACACTTTCCGTGAAAGCAAAGGTAAAAGAACAAGTAACATACTAAAGTGGACTACAGGAATCCGGTGTTTAATGATTATGGACGAATATTTCATAAAATCTAAGAGACTTTTTCGACTTTTTGAAAATCCCTCGAGCCAAGCATTACTTTATATGCAGAATAAAAGTCTTCGCAAATCAGATCAGCGTGAGTGAAATGAACTAAGAATAAGAAGACACTAAAAACTTGACAAAGCCAAAGGAAAACCGATAGAAAACCTGATTTTGAATTCGGTCCAGTGAAGAAACCACTTTTAAACAATCGTTTTGGTTCAAGATTGAGAACAAGTAGATGAAGAAATCAACACTCAAATAATCCATTTTCCCATCTATAGAATTAAAAAAATAAAGTAAATACCTTAAATATTTAAATTTCAATAGTTCTCAACTAAAGAACGTTTGTTTGCTTATTAAAATTCTGCATAAATATTTGAACCCTCCTTTCATCTTCTCCAAACCAAAATCGAGTGTGAAATAAATTCAATATTAACACTTGTACTTCAACACTTATCACTTGTCCCTTACGGCACAATCTCACTCTGAAGCATTTGTCTATAAAACACACATAAATACATACATCCAAATATAAATTCTAATCCATTGACTCTCTCACCTCCCTTAAGCACCTTCACCGCGCGCCAGTTGAGTGCTCTTTAATATACTTAAGTAAATAAAAATATGCTCGAGGGTCCTCAAGCAAAAGGTCGCATATTAAAAATGCTCACAAGCATACTACGAGCCAAGGGTAATAATGGAACGAAGGAAAAAGTAAATATAAACAAATAAAAAAATAACAAGTGATTTGAAAACATTTTCATAAGCGCTTTTTGTGTAAACAAATAAATAGTTCAAAGTTAGTCGACGAAGCGCGAAAAGGGAGAAAAGAGCTGGACCATATATTGAAAGGACGAAACTCACAGAGCAAATAGAAAGCAATAAAGTTGTATACTTTTCCTTTTGATAAGACAAATTACAGATTTTTATAAATATTCTTCCACACTAAGGAAGCGAGAAGCCTGGTTTGATTATCTTCTTTATCCTGTGCCTTAAGAAAGTATGAGTAAGATTAAGACTTGTATAACTTCACTATCTTTTCAAAATTGTCCTCCTAAAATGTAGAGTATGTTAGATAACTAATAAACAAACACACTTCGGTCCCACTGGACCGTTTGTCCCTTTAATCGGTCTCCTGGACTAAAGTTTCCTTTGGAACCTCGATACAATCAATGTCGAGTTCAAGATAATGTAGACTGTTCTGTTTATGATCAAACTGAGAGGTCTCTGGCCGGGGTCTTTCAACCAAACAAATATTTTAGTCAGCTTACTAATAAATATGTACTCATGTAAATAATGTAGAAATCCATAAACTCGGAACCAATGAAGTCTAAGCCATCATATAGTATAATCTCTTCTGGTTCTGATTAAAGAGGAAGGTCTCGTGAGTTGTTACTTCCGGTCGATGGTGGAAGTTCAGTAAAAGGTTAGATAGAGAAACATCGGTGGATTTTACGTCGAAACTGTGGGATGGATGATTTTATTTTGACTTTCAACAAGGTTAGACTGAAAATACAAATCCGCTAGAAGATTTAGATTGGTTTAAAACGTTTCCTATATTGACTAACTGTACCAGACTTTTTACGGTCGATTGAGTGAAATTATCTGTTGAAATCTTTTTCAGTGGATTCAGGTCCTGACTGACTAAAAAGGTTTATATTGAAGACGGGTAACTAGATGCTGTACGATTTATACGACGACATTGATATAGTTCAGCGAATAAAAAGACAGCGGCTACGCTGGCTAGGTCATGTTGTACGGATGGGTAAAAACACTCCAGCTCTGAAAGTGTTTGATGCAGTACCCGCTGGAGGAAGCCGCGGAAAAGGACGACCTCCACTCCGATGGAAGGATCAAGTGGAAAGTGACCTGGCTTCATCGTGTCTTCATGCCTATGTGAACCAAATCGGCCTAACCTATAATATGCCCTCATAAGGTTATTATCAACACAAGTTCTCTTTCTTAGTATCGACTGTATTAGATTACCCACGTCGAAACATGCCAATCATTTTCAGAAACTGCTGACATCGGTATCTAAACTCAAATGACTGACTCACATGATAAAATTTGAAACCGAATAATTTTTTAATCAAAAGTAACACCCACTGGAATGACGCCCACAAAGGAAAAACAATAAAAATATAACAACAAAAAATGCTGATAACTTTTACAGACCGAATCATGAATGGAAGTAACACAAAAACACCAGAACAGAAAGAAGAAGAAAGGCACCATCGAAGGGCACATAAAGCGACAGCAGGAGTTTGAGGATAATTTGTCAATGCAAATCCATCAATTTTGAAATTTTCATAAAACGCCAGACAAGTTACGTACATTATTACCCGCACAGCGGTGGTGAAGACAACACATAAGCTTTATGGATGTATATTGGCAGCAACCCTTATGGCGTATCGAAGGATTTACAATTTATTTTTGTTGTTGTTGTTTGCCATTGGGATTGATTCGAAAAAGTTTGGAGTGTGGGTGCTGCAGCTGTTTGTTGTTGTTGTTATTTTTGCTATCTCGTTGATATCAAACGACATTAACCTTTCGCGCATATATCCGCTTCCGCCGTTTTGCGGCGCTAAATAACCACTCACAGGGTATGTATAGCATACATTCAGGCGTTAGGGCTTAAGCAGCACAGACACGAGCACAAACACATGGTTTTTATTACAACGTGTGTGTAATTTGTCTGGGACAGCGTTTACCCTTTTTTACCATTAACTTTCGAAATTATCAAATTGTATTGAAATATTATAATTCCAAAAAGCACACACACCCACACATACACGAACAACAACAACCACACCAAACTACCTACATATATACATAGAAAACACCAGAGTAAATGAACCTGCGGCTACTATTTGGGGTTGTAAACAACAACAATAAGCCAGCAGGATGCTGACACTTTTGGCTTTGGCCAACAAAATTTTAATGCGTTGAATTTCTCGCTTTCGATTTCGGCTTATGAAATGTGTTTTGCTCATTTGGAATTTACTGAAATTTTATTTATTCATTTATTATACCCAGCCCTGCAGGAGGTAAGCAGTTGGTGTTGCTCATGATGATGATGATGATGGTGTTTCTGTTGCTGTGTGTGGGTGTGTGAGGAAGCTGGTGATTGCTCCTTTTGTTTGTTGGCATTTTTTGTTAGTGTGGGCCGATTACCTTTCCGATTTGAATGCTGCCGCTGCGCACAAAGCTTTTAATTGCAATTGCTTTGTGCTGTAATAAATAAAATTACTGCATTAGAGGGTGATGAATTGGAAGAAAGGGATTAGAGAGATACCAATGATGTATGGAAGATGGATTAATAGTGGATTAGTAGCGATGCAGCGGACAATAGCTTTTATAGCTATATTTTTTATATATTAATTTACTGGTCAATATATTGGCGCCCAAATGTATGCTTTGATTTTAGTTCGGCAGGGATCTGCACGCAGTACAGTCTAGACAGTGGCTCATGAGTCTAAAAAATAGGCAGCAAATTTCTGCTATTAGTCAGATCGGAAACTACCCAAATATATACATATATATCGGTTAATATAGGAGATTTGGAGGTATCAATCCATTGGTTTCCAGGGTCTCAATGGAGAGACCATGAAGCCCTTGACGGTTGAAATATGTGAAAAACTACTCATATTTCCATACCGTCAGTCTTCGCTAGATCTGATTTTATTATCATCTGCGAAAGTATTTGATATTAGTCTTACAAAAGTTTGTTGAAAACCTCCCTCAGAGTCTTTTAAACTTCTTATGAAACTCTATACTGAATATAATAGAACGGGTGTCTGAGCAATTTCCCTCAGAGTCTTTTAAACTTCTTATGAAACTCTATACTGAATATAATAGAACGGGTGTCTGAGCGACTTCATTGCTCTCTAGAACATCAAGTCCGACTTCAGCGCAGAGGTCAGGGATTCCCGGTATAAGATTTATAAAAATGTTTACAAACCTCTACAGATCAGTAGGTCACCTATCCATGCTAAAATTACTTGCTTATTGCAAAAAGATGAAAACTATATCAATAACAAATATAATTATATCGATAACACTATACGTAAATTTTGACCATTTTCTGGGTATTGGAAAACTAATTATTTTGTCCACTACCCACCCGAGGGTTGTACAGTGTAATTGAGTCATTGACACTCCGATAAACAGAAATTGTTTGGTACCTTCGAGTCGCCGTCCACTGTCTGAGGATTATGAAGAAGATAGAGAAAGAAAAACTGTGTGGCAGTGGAGAGTGTAGCCAGGAATATGCTGCTACACTTCTACTGGGTGCCAGGACACAAGGGCAACGAAATCGTTGACGGGATTGCCAAGATCGATGTACAGCTGTCCCCCGAAAACATGATAGACATTGGCAAACCCATGAAATTGTCTGTACGCTGATATAGACAGATACATGATTAAGAGAATCAAAGCACGATGAAAGAACCTACCGGGTTGAAATAGATAGAAATATACACATTTGCTACTAGCACTGTGCGGAAAGGACTTTAGGACCATGGTTACCATACGAACTGGTCACAGTCTAGTAGCAGCGCACGCCTATAAGATGGGCCTTTCAGATCAGGAGGAAAGCAGGAAATGTCAAGATGAGGGTACCAAGGAAACAGTGGCGCATCTCTTGTGCGTTTGTACTGCACTAGAAGACAACACTTCAGGTATCTAGTTGGAGGAGATATCATTAGTGAGTCCTCATCATCTCTTAAAATCGCGTCAAGCGCTGGCATCCTATCAGATGTCTACTACTCAGGTAATATGTGACGGGACTCCATCTGGTATCGCTAATGACCACAACTGGTTATCTCTGTTGGCTCACCACACTTACCTAACCTAACCTAAAGATACATGTTTAAACAGTATTTTGTGAAATTTTTAACATATTCCAATCAACTTTGGGGAGAGTTAGTTAGTCATTCGAGAATTTCAGTGGTTTTTTATATACTGAATCCATATAAAATTACTAAACGGAAGTATACAATATTATGACAATCTTGTAGAAAATTAAAAAAAAAAAACAAAATTTCGATATTTTCTAAATTTTTACAATATTTTTTTACAATATTTAAAATATATATCAATTTTCTTTTAAAATATTTTAAATTCCTCGAATCGTCATTTCACTGTCTATAAAATCTCTAATATTTCAATGTATGAAGCTGACCCCAAACATTGTCGAAAATATAATACAACAACTGAACCTGCACAGCTGGTCGACACGCCTTAAAGTATGCTACAAACACACCAACCTACCAACAAATACACTCAAACCATTATGAAAATTCAATTTCATTATGAATTTATTATGAGAAGAGCTTAAGCGTGTTGAAAGCGTTAAACAAGTGCGCATTTGGGAATTAACACACACAAAATCGGAAAAGCAACGTGTCATAAGCATCACACGCTTCGGCATAAAGGGACGTATCAGCAAAGAGACGAGTGACTCTAAGCCGACAAAAGCATTATGCGCCGGAGGCTAGATTTCATATTAAAATTGAATAAACACTCGGTTGTACACACTAATAAAATAAGCGCATATGATAGGCAGCGAGGACAGCAACAACAGCGGCAGAAGAGATGAAATGTGTACGCTTTTAAAGATTGTCAACCCTCAAAGGACCTGAAATTACCGAGGCTTTATGAATTTATATATTCGCGTGTCTATGTGTGTTCGTGTTCATTTCGCCGTCGCTTAGCATTAATATGCAAAATTATTTGCTTTGTGAAAAAAGGGGGCGTACGCCCGGCCAGCCAGCTTACTGTCGGTTATTAAGTGCATACTTTTCGGCGCACAAGTGTATAATTTTCCAATTGCTTTGTTTTATGACTATGTAAACTTGACAAAGTGACAAGGAATAGGGGAAGAGAGAGATGAAGATAGAGAATAAAACAATGAAGTGTCGAGGGCAAATGGAAAAGTAAGTTGGTGGTGAGTTCGGGCGGAATCAGATGTTAATTTTAATATTATTTTAAAACTCAAAAGAGTAAATTTTCAAAAAAGAAAGCTTTGACAGGCGGCTTACATATTTCAAGTTGGAAAATTTTGAAGTAATACCGTTAGCTAAATGATTCTAATGCAAATTTAACCTCAAGAAACCCAATTTTTTTTATTTTTTATTGGTTATAGACTCCGAAATGGACGAATAGCTAAAAACAGACTAGACAACATTAACTCCATAAAGTCGAGTCTTCATGTTAAGGTTCTTTATATATATAAATCTATATCTAGACCGATTCTTCTGCACTTTATCCAATCTTTGGACTCGCAAACCTTAAACAGCCTTGAGCAATATGTTGATGTGGACAGCTGAAGAAAGACTAGATAATATTAACTCCATAAAGTCGAGTCTAAATTTTAGGGTTCTTTACATATGTAAATCTATATCTACTCCGATTCTTCTGCACTTTAACCAACCCTTGGACTCATTAAATATTATATTATCTTTACTGTGCCTTAAAATATTTCAAAAAAGTTTGTTATTACTGTTTATGGTTTATATGACTCCACTATCTTTCGGAAGTTGTTTTCTTAAAATGTAGTATCTGTTAGGTTATTCATCTCTCGGCTTTTCTATCTAATACCCAAACACACTTCGGTCCCAATTGACGACCGTTAGTCTTTTTAATCGCAAATTTAACCTCAAGAAACCCAATTTTTATATTTATTTTTTGGTTATAGACTCCCAAATGGACGGACAGCTGAAGAAAGACTAGACAATATTAACTCCATAAAGTCGATTCCTCGTTTCATTTAAGGTTCTTTATATATATAAATCTATAATTATCTCAATTCTTCTGCACTATATTCAACCTTTGGACTCACAAACCTTAACCACCCTTGAGCAATATGTTGATGTGGACAGCTGAAGAAAGACTAGACAATTTAACTCCATAAAGTCGAGTATTTACTTTAGAGTTCTTTATATATATAAATCTATATCTACTCCGATTCTTCTGCACTTTAAACAACCCTTGGACTCACAAACCTTAAACACCTTTGAACAATATGTTGATGTGGGTTTAAGAATAGCAAAAACAACAACAAACAACAATAAGCTGTACAAAAACAATCATAAAACACTAAAACAGTAGCGGGCTGAAGGATGGAGAGGGCGACTGGCAGCAGAGCAACTCATCAAATTAAATTATTATTGTACTCCTTCCTGTTGTTGTTGTTGTTATTGGTATGACTGTGGAATTTTAAAATTTCATTATTTTAATAATATGCACCGGGATTTATGAACGGCAAGGGTAAGCGCAACAACAACAAAAACTACAATTTGAAATTTGTTATGTTGTTGTTGTTGTTGTTGCTTGTATTTTATACAAATAAAAATGCCATTTGCGTCAAGTGCGAAATTTCAGACGCAAACGGCAGGTTGACTTCGCACAGCGCACGGGTTAAGGGTTGCTTTACAGTTACTGTAAAATATGTTGTTGTTGTTATTGCTATCATTGGTGGTTGAAAAATCACACAGCTTGTCGGACGCGCGCTTATGATTATGATATTATTTGGAAATTATCCGCTTAACATTTTCAACGCGCTTCCTGCCTCCTTGCATCCTCTTTCAACCATCCTCATACCATACACACAAACATATAAAGACAAGGAGAGAGTGAGAGATGTTGAGCATTGCTGACATATGTGCGCATTGTAGCGTAAAATGAAATCATTTTGGTGTTAATAATGATGACATATGATTTTCATTGTTAAAAAATTCACTCTCCATTGCCACTACTACTGCTACAACACAGTCTAAGTGAATTAGACAATTTGTCATTGTTGTAGCGCCACTTGTGTGTTCGCTTGTGTTTGTGTGTGCGTGCATGTGTGTGTTGTTGGAAAATGTTTGTTTTATGTTAAAAAGCCTGCAATTTGATTGCACCAGTTATGACTTGACTTTTACATTATCTTTGTTACAAATTTATCAATGCTTGCTGGCTTGCCTGTTGTTGTTGCTGTTGTTCATTTGCTCTACCCTTTAGCGCGAGTAAAAAATGCTTGTTGTCACATCATTAGTCTTGCTGCCGGTTGTTTTATGTTTTATGAAAGCATCTGTTTTGATATTTTCATGCTTATTTAACGCAGTCGAGTTGGGAAGGGTTAGTGGGGGCGCGTTAGAGAGGCAATTTGTTACAGTAGAGACAAATAAAGCGATATGCTATATATTTTAATGTCTTCTTTCCTGATGATCTAGATAATGTCTTATTTCTATTAATTCTTATATCGTTTTCGACTCTAGAAGCAGAGATTTGGTTCGAGTAAGACGAATAAATTACACAAATTTTCTTTTTCTAGAAGAGTTCTGGTTATTTAATCATAAACTAAACAACTAAGAGGACATACTAATCATTCAAGTGGTTTCTAGGAGTATGTTCCTTTAAAAACCATACCGAATAGATCCGTTGGCAGTCAGATGGATTTCAAACGACTACTATCAAATGTCTGTCAGCTAAAGGTTAGATGTCAGCTGTCAAATAAAGGTCAAATAATATCTGACAAATGAAAGCCAAATAAACCTAATAATACTTCTTTATATATTAGTTGGCAAATATCTCCCTTCCGCCTTTTTGTTTGTTTTGTCTTTCAGATACCAGAGCTGGTATCTGGCAATACTATACATCTTTGAAAGGTCTTGACATAACCTACAAAACGACGCTAGGCATGAATACTTTGGATATTGCGTTCAACAGTTATAGGCGTGTAAACATGGAGTTCACTAACGCCGAAATTCGCGCTATTTTTAAGTTTTCCTTCGTTAAAGGAAAATCCGCTAGAGAAACATTCCGTGAGATTAATGTCGTTTTGGGGTATGGTACTCTATCACTTCCTTTCAGAGATGGTGAAACCGACGCAATAGATAAGCCAGCCAGGGGAATACCTGTGACGACGAGTATCGATCAAATCATGGAAAACATCGAGTTAGATCGGCATGTGGCATCTCGTGACATCGCCCAGGAGATGGGAGTTAGTCACCAAACCATTTTAAACCATCTACAGAAGGCTGAATATACAAACAAGCTTGATGTTTGCGTGTCGCATGATTTGACGCAAAAAACCTTCTGGACTGAATCAACGTCTGCGATATACTGCTGAAACGGAACGAACTCGACCCATTTTTAAAGCGAATGGTGACTGGTGACGAAAAATGTAACACATACGACAATATCAAGCGAAAACGTTTGTGATCGAAGGCCGGTGAAACGTCCCAAACAGTGGCCAAGCCCGGGTTGACGGTCAGGAAGGTTTTGCTGTGTGTTTGGTGGGATTGGGAGAGAATTATCCACTATGAGCTACTCCCATATGGCCAGACGCTTGATTCTACCATCTGCTGTGAACAACTGGACCGCTTGAAGCAGGCGATCAACCAGAAGCGTCCAGTATTGGCCAACAGGAAGGGTGTAGTGTTCGACCAGGACAACACCAGACCACACACTTCGTTGATGACTCATCAGAAGCTACGGATGCTCGGATTTGGGGGTTTATCGCATACACCATATAGCCTGGACATAGCGCCAAGTGATTACCACCTGTTCCTTTTGGAACCTTTTTGGCCCTTGATGGTGTAAAGTTGAACTCAAAAGAGGCTTGTAAAAAGTGGCTGTCCGAGTTCTTCGCAAATAAGACGGGGGCTTCTGAGAGGGGGTATTATGAAGTTGCCTAGATGGAAACAGTTTATCGAACGAGTAAATCCGATCACTGTAACACTTTTTATAAAGCATTGAAAAAAGAGCAAAAAAGCGGAAGGGAATAAATAATAATAAAACCTGCCCTATATAAGGAAATATAAGTATATGCAAATTTCTAAGAAAATCTAGACCGGAATTAATTTTTGAATTCGAATCAAGTATTATACAAATATCTATATTTAAAATATTTTTTGATTATTGTAATAGTGGCAACCCTACCTCATATAAGAAGCATTTTTTTAAGAAAATTGTGTTCTAACTTATTTAATGATTCACACAACAAGCCTAATTTAAATATTAAAGTCAAATCAATTTGTGAATAAATATTTAGAATTTTTAATGTTTTATGTAATTGTAATGTTGGCAACCCTAACCAGTATAGGAAACATAATTTCAGGAGAATCTCATTGGATTCCATTATTTTTATCTAAATTAAACTGCACAAATAATTATTATTTTAAATAACATTTTGAAACAGCTGTGTTGGCAACCCTATTATATACAAGGAACATATTTTCAAGAAAACCTAACCTAACGCCTTTGAATTTGAATCAAGTTCTATAGAAATATTTATTATTAAAATAATTTTTGGTAATCGTAATGGTGGCAACCCTGCCATATGTAGGAAGCATCTTTTAAGAAAGTAGTCTTTCCTCAATTGAAAGCTTTATATTTATAATTTTTTTAGTGCTAATGGTAGCAACCCTCATACAAGAAACTAACTGAATTTTTAAACTGAAATCAATTTCTATAAAGATTTTGCATATACAAAATTTTAAACGAAAGAATAATGCTGCCATAAGCATTGCCTACAACACACCTAAGCAAACAGAATATTTTCACAGTTCTTTCAATAAATGCCTTATACATGCATACATGTGTCATTGAATACATACAGACATCATCTATACATATATATTTACAATATCACATCGATAATGTCTCATCGCGCAACCTAAGCACACACAATTACCATCCATCACCCGCGCGACCAATAACTGTAACTAAATGTGTCTGTATGTATGTATGTAAGTATGTCCTGCGTATCGAGCGGACCCCCAACTGGACGTCAACAAAGTGTTTTTAATTTGACGCTACACAAACAAATCCGCTTTCGCGCAGCAACAACTCCCCACCCACTCTACAAGCTAGGTACATCTGTACATATGTAAGTATGTGTGTGTAAGTGCTGTGAGCTTTAGCTCATTGCGTTCGTTGCTTGCATAAAGATTTCATGTTTTCAATAATTTTTCTAAATGTTTACCGTTGACGATTAATTTTGCCACAGCCACCTGCTGTGGAAGAAGGAAGACACAATGGAGAGAAACTACATATACATATATATACTAGGAATATGGCGAATATCAGCTCAAGGAGCGAGTGTTTGTTGCTGCTACAGATGGACGGTGACGTAGGTAAATACATACATACATACACACACATACTTGATACATAAATTTATAGAAATACGCGTTGACCTGACCGACCATAGAATCCTGAACACATTTTATGTTGTTTGCTGATCACAGCGTGGTGAAGCTGAGACGAGGGAGGAGGTCATCAAACGATGCCATATAAATATATGTATATACAAATCGTACACAGCAATACATACACACATCCATACATCTCTATGGGGATATTGAATTTTCATTATTGGCATTTGAATTTACATAAACAGAAAAATCTTCATCCAGCTGCGTTTGACTGACGACGATACGTGACATCATAGGGCTTGGCACTCGTAATTGGATTGCGCGCTGACGTATCGCAGGCGGCGGAGGCGCGAAGGCGTCGTAGGAAGCGGCGATTTGCGTTGTAAATGTTTTATAATGAGATTTTATAGCACTAGTGGGTGTTGTTTGCATAATTAATTGACAAATTTGTTCTTATTAATTAAAATCAAATATTTGCAGTGCAGTCAGTCAAGTCAAGTAATGCAAATTAAATTAATAAATTACCTTAACGTTGGTATATAATTACAATTCGAAGGCATATTGTACGAATATTGGGTCTATGAGGAGATTATCAGGTAATATAGGTACGAAGTGTGTTGTTAATTATTAAAAAAATGGTTTGTAGACATTTTCTTATTAAGATATAAGAAAGAGGGATAACCCCAGTTATGGTCCTAGAAGTTCGAAATTTTATTGGAAATATGCACCCATACTGATAATAAATACATTATATTCGTATTCGTATTGAAGTAGTTAATTTTTGATAAAAAAAAAAGGTTGCCACCCTAAAAACAAAATTCTAAGTAATCATACTAATAATTCAAAAACGGTTTACATGTAATAAATTTAAATTCATTAAGTTTTGTAAAAAATATTTATGATTATTTGGGTCATACAAGGACTGTCTTCTATGGAATGATATGGCTGTAAAGTTGCCAACTAAATATTAGTTATAGTAAAATTCTTGACTATTTTGAGTTGAAGAGTTTTATTGAAGAACATTTTCGAAAATAGGGTTGCCAACAAGCAAAAGTGGAAGTTCGAAATTTTAATCAAATAATCTGAGTTCCGGAAACAAGTACAGTTGAACTTCCCTAACTCGAATCACCATAATCCACAAAAAAACTTCAAGTTAGAGAGACTTCCGAGTTACGGAAGGTAGTTTGTGTGAAATTTGACTTATATTGCCAATTTAAGTTATGGAGATCTTCGAGTTATAGAAGTTCGAGTCCTTAGGTATATTCCATAAAGATAATTGTTATCGAATTTAATTATATTGAGAATCCTTTGACAAGGAACATGTAATGTTTTTAGCGAGAATAAATAAAGAAGCCATTTCTTTCTTATTGTTATAGTCCTATTATTTAATTCGAGTACCGTTCGTCCCGAGGCCTTACTATTAATAAGATCATAAATGTATCTAACCTGAATTGTACCACTCGGTCCTCGGTACCACTCGACCACTAACTTTTGTAAGAACATTCGATCTGAGTACATAAAGATGTCGTACTATACTATTCGAAGTATCGATATGAAAAAGTGACGAGGAAGTTTAACTGGCTGAAATCTTATCTCGTACGTATCCATCAATGTGTTTTCAGTGTTATGTTCCCCCTGACGCGTTGTCAAAATGTATTTAAACAAGTAAGGGAGGGCTAAGTTCGGGTGTAACCGAACATTTTATACTCTCGCAATTTATTTATTTAACTTTATTAATATTATATAATACACAATTTGACACACATATTCGTCATATATAGTGCATAAAGTCGATTGAAAGTTGGAAACCATAATATTAGGTTAGAAGCACCGAGGTCCTCGCGTTCGATACATGGAGCCTTGGAAACATATGGTCCGATTTCGGTGATTTTTAGAATGGGGCTGCCACACTATTAACATAGTATTTGTGCAAAGTTCTGCACCGATATCTTCACTAGTACTTACTTTATATGTTGTAATGTAAACGATTCAGATCGTCTTCAAAGTTCTGGTATATAGGAAGTAGGTGTGGTTGTGAAGCGATTTGGCTTATTTTCACAACATATCATTGGGATGTAAAGAAACTATTACAAACCAAGTTTCATTGAAATCGGTCGAGTGCAGCTTCCATCTGCCATTTCTTATGTGAAATTTAGTGTTTCTGGCGTTTTTTGTACAAAAAACTTAGTAGGGGGGGGGGCCACGCCCACTTCCCCAAAAAAAATACATCCACATATGCCCCTTCCTAGTGCGATCCTTCATACCAAATTTTACTTCGATAGCTTTATTTATAGCTTAATTATGGCACTTAATGTGTTTTCGGTTTTCGCCATTTTGTGGGCGAGGCAGTGCTCCGATTACGCCCACGTGCCAAGGAATTTTTACTCAAGTTACAGCTTGCACGGACGGACGGACAGATGGACGAATTTGAACTTTTCTCGTCACCCTGATCATTTTGATATATATACCCCTATATCTAACTCGTTTAGTTTTAGGACTTACAACCAACCGTTATGTGGACAAAACTATAATACTCTCGTAGCAACTTTGTTGCGAGAGTATAAAAAAGGTATCAGATCAAATAAATGTCAGATAGCAACTGTAAAGTGTAGGTCTGATAACAGCGGTCAAATAGACGTCAGATATACGGTTATGCTACTTTATGCAAGCGGATGTCAAAACAATGACCTACATATGTTGAGAAACCAGTTACAACTGAGCTGTTGGAAACCAATATACGATACGAATAAATTATATTATTTAATGTTTTGAGTAAAAAAATTAAATATTGAATTCTATATTTTTTTCTGTATGGAAATTTCTATTTCCAATCCTCTCAGAGAGACCTAAGATCTGCTATTAGAACGAAAACGATTTATTAAAGATATGACGAGAAAGATTTTAGTCCAAGTTTAACTGGGTTTTAATATTAAACCCGTAGCAAGGGACTTTAGGGGTCATTTTGAATGTATTTCAGAAGGAAATTTTACTTTTTTTAGTAAAACATTATACACTCTTGACACATTTCTCGTTAGACTTGGAGAGAGAAAATGACTTTTTCGTAAAATACGCTCATCTAAGTTACAAAACAATATTACTTTCCTCTCTTTTCAAATTCGAACCAACATTGCGATCTCTGGAAGACTTTAAATTTATATTTTCTATCCCTTACCGAACATATTTTATTAAAACTCGGAATATATCAGTAGCTTTCAATAGGCTTAAGCCCTCCAGATATATTGTCATTTACCAAAAATTCATTAAATTAGCTTGTAAGCCTCGACAGAATTTATATTACCGTAATTAGTCTAAATTTGTAATTATTTACAATCAATTTGATGTTTAAATATAAGCTCAAAACCTTTTTCTTTGTGTTATTAAAATAATTAACTTATTATTGCCAGGAATACCCAACGCCATGACACACTTACAAACATAGACTTTTTAATTCAATTTAATAACCCTACTGGCAGCTAATTTCCACTTTCTTCATTAGACTCTTACACGAGCCGAAGCAAGAAGGCATAAGAAAAATGGAAGAAAAAATTAGAGAAAAAATTCTGAAAGAATTCATACAATAATTGAAGAAGGCACAATTGAGCAGAAAGAAAGGGAGAAAAAAATAATGTAAGAAAGAAATTAAAATGTCGCTCATAGGCGGACGCGGCACAGCGTGCTCCGGGTAATTCAACTAAATTGTAATGACAGTGAAAGTGAGCTCATTTCGATGAAAATTACATTTTAATTTCATAAGCTATGGTTGAGCAAAAAGGAAAGCCTAAAAATAATAATGATAATAGGCAAATGAAAAAAAAAAATTGTGGAAAAATGCTAGAGATTTCAGAGAAAAGAATGAAAAAGGAAGGAGAGAGCAACCCATTTCGCTTAATTAATTACAATTGCGAGTCTTTGAGTTTTATGAAAAAGCAAATGAGCAGAATTGGAGCGAAGAAGATGTCAAAACGAAAAGTCATTTACCGTTAACCAACCCACGTCTAATAAAGCAGACAGGGCGTAGCTAAAGTAGAGCAGAAGCAGCAAAATAAAATAAAAAACAAATAATGCTTGCATAGACTCATTATGAGAATAAAGGACCTTCATAATTTCCAAAATAAAATGGCAGCACAAATGACAACCGGCACGCATACGCACGAAGAGTTCACTGTGGAGAGAGACCATTTCTACAAGGCAATTTGGTCATTAGAATGTTGGACAGCGAGTGTGGACCGTCCGTCGGCTTAAAATAATTACAGCACAGTATTAAAATTGACACATATAAATAAATCTGTTGGCGTATGCCTGTGTCGCTGTATAATGGTGTTGGCGCATTTCTTCCCTTCCGCTCTCTATTGCGTTATTTCTATTATTCCGGCTGTTGTGCGGAAACTTGTTCGTGTCACTCGGACACTTGGTCACTTGTCACGTGCTGTTTATGTTTGACTCGGCAGTATGGTCTATTGGACACGATTAGTCTATTTTATAGTGAACTTGGTGTTCTTGAACTAATGGTTTACTTAAATTTTGAGAGAAGATCTTCACTAGAAGTAAAGATCTATTTAGAAATTTACAGGAGAAGGTGTCAAAACGAGTTTATCAATGAAGTGGACCAACATAAGATTTAATCCATTAGGGTCGAGAAGTTCCCAAAGGCAAACAACTCTTCGGAAACCAACTATAAAATTCGAACCAAGATAGGCCGTAATCCCAATGAAAATATCATTATGTATTGATATCCTGGGTTCCCGGTTTCTAAAATTTAACAACTTAATAACGATTTTTTCAGAGCAGTATCGCAAATTTAATAGATACCAAGTTGACAGATAATCAAATGTTGGGACGAAATGAGGACTATTAGCTGTATCATTTCTGATTCAATACCTAATATTACAAAAACGAAAGCTCTGCGAACAATGGTCTGGTTCTGAACAACGAGTTTAGTAGTTAACCTAGATCATGCTTAGTTTTGATTTCAGCATTGAGAGAGATAAAGACAATTAGCGTTCCGATGCAATAAGGTCTCCCCAGTCTACTGCTTTTGAAACAACCTTATAACCACAGCATCAGTTTTTTTTATCGGACTCTTTTTTTTATACTGAGGAATTATTTTCACGATTTCGAGAAACTGGATTTAACACTTATTCTATCGCTTCATTCCGAAAAGTGCGATTTATGAAGTTTTTATGCGTAAATACCTTTGCTTCAAACTGTTCTGAACTCAACATCTACTCTACTACAATACTCTCCACTAATAGTCCAGATGTTTTCGTACCTTCTATATGATACTATTGTTTCTCTTCTTTTTTCTGTGATTTCTAAAGGGTGATTTTTTAAGAGCTTGATAACTTTTTTAAAAAAAAAAACGCATAAAATTTATAAAAAGATAATTTCATTTAAATGTTGACCGCGGCTGCGTCTTAGGTGGTCCATTCGGAAAGTCCAATTTTGGGCAACTTTTTCGAGCATTTCGGCCGGAATAGCCCGAATTTCTTCGGAAATGTTGTCTTCCAAAGCTGGAATAGTTGCTGGCTTATTTCTGTAGACTTTAGACTTGACGTAGCCCCACAAAAAATAGTCTAAAGGCGTTAAATCGCATGATCTTGGTGGCCAACTTACGGGTCCATTTCTTGAGATGAATTGTTCTCCGAAGTTTTCCCTCAAAATGGCCATAGAATCGCGAGCTGTGTGGCATGTAGCGCCATCTTGTTGAAACCACATGTCAACCAAGTTCAGTTCTTCCATTTTTGGCAACAAAAAGTTTGTTAGCATCGAACGATAGCGATCGCCATTCACCGTAACGTTGCGTCCAACAGCATCTTTGAAAAAATACGGTCCAATGATTCCACCAGCGTACAAACCACACCAAACAGTGCATTTTTCGGGATGCATGGGCAGTTTAGAGGATGGGATCATATGTAGAAGTTCACGCAAGTGAGGAAAGTTTTTGATTGTCACTCACTTGGGAGTGGCCAGAAACGATTCTTCTCCACATGGTTCAAGCAGCTCACGACTTCCGGTTTTAGACCAAGTATCCTCTGGGTAGCCAACAGACATCCGTTTGAAGGCGAGCTAAAGTGAGAAGGCGAAGCCCGCTTATGCGGTTGTGCGTAGGGTTTGGGACCCACCACATAAAAACACCCCCCAATGAAAAATATACGAAAGCCTCGGATGAGACACCCCCCTTTTGATGACGACCCCTGCAAACGTTTTAAGGATAATGATATAAGGGCATGCACCTGGAATGTCCGGACCCTTAATTGGGAAGGTGCCTCTGCCCAGCTGGTTGATGTCCTCATACGACTTAAGGCTGACATCACCGCCATCCAAGAAGTGCGATGGACGGGACAAGGACGGAAGAAGGTGGGTCCTTGTGACATCTACTACAGCGGCCATATAAAGGAGCGCAAATTTGGTGTTGGATTTGTGGTGGGAGAGAGACTCCGTCGCAGAGTCCTGGCATTCACCCCGGTGGATGAACGTCTAGCCACAATCCGCATCAAAGCGAGGTTCTTCAACATATCGCTGATTTGCGCCCACGCCCCAACGGAAGAGAAGGACGATGTGACCAAAGATGCTTTCTATGAGCGCCTAGAACGCACCTATGAGCGCTGCCCCCGCCACGATGTAAAAGTCGTGCTTGGTGATTTTAACGCCAGGGTGGGTAAAGAAGGTGTCTTTGGCACAACAGTCGGAAAATTCAGCCTCCATGACGAAACATCGCCAAACGGCCTGAGGCTGATCGACTTCGCTGGGGCCCGAAATATGGTCGTCTGTAGTACCAGATTCCAGCATAAGAAAATACATCAAGCTACTTGGCTGTCTCCTGATCGAAACACGCGGAACCAAATCGATCACGTTGTGATAGACGGAAGACATGTCTCCTGTGTTTTAGACGTGCGTACGCTCCGAGGACCAAATATAGACTCGGACCATTATCTGGTCGCAGCGAAGATACGCACCCGCCTCTGTGCAGCAAAGAATGCCCGTCAACAAACACAAGGAAGGTTCGACGTCGAAAAGCTGCAATCGCAACAGACAGCCACGAAATACTCTACTCGACTTGCACTCCTGCTCTCTGAGAGCACTCATCAGCATCTCGGTATAAGGGAACTGTGGAACGGCATCTCAAACTCACTGCGTACCGCTGCAGCCGAAACAATTGGTTTTCGGCAACGACAAAAAACAAGCTGGTACGATGAGGAGTGCCGTCTCGCAGCGGAGAGAAAACAGACTGCCTACCTCGCAACATTGCAAACGACCACAACACGTGCGGGATGGGATAGATACCGAGAGCTGAAGAGGGAAGCGAGACGCATTTGCAGACAAAAAAAGAAAGAGGCCGAAATGCGTGAGTACGAAGAGCTTGAGAAGCTGGCAGACAGAGGGAATGCTCGAAAATTTTATGAAAAAATGAAGCGACTTAACGAAGGTTTCAAGACCGGAGCATCCTCATGTAGAGACCAAGGTGGTAATCTGGTAACCGATGTCCAGGGCATACTGAGATTATGGAGGGAACACTTCTCCGACCTGCTGAATGGCAGTGAGAGTACAACACCAGGAGATGGCGAACCCGATCCCCCAATCGATGACGATGGAACAGATGTTCCATTACCCGACCATGAAGAAATTCGAATAGCAATTACCCGCTTGAAGAACAACAAAGCAGCGGGGCCGATAGATTACCGGCAGAACTATTCAAATACGGCGGCGAAGAACTGATAAGGTGCATGCATCAGCTTCTTTGCAGAATATGGTCGGAAGAAAGCATGCCTGACGATTGGAATCTCAGTGTGCTCTGCCCAATCCATAAAAAGGGAGATCCCACAATCTGCGCCAATTACCGTGGGATCAGCCTCCTAAATATCGCATACAAGGTTCTATCGAGCGTATTGTGTGAAAGACTAAAGCCCACCGTCAACAAACTGATTGGACCTTATCAGTGTGGCTTTAGACCTGGAAAATCGACAACTGACCAGATATTCACCATGCGCCAAATCTTGGAAAAGACCCGAGAAAAGAGGATCGACACACACCACCTTTTTGTCGATTTTAAAGCTGCTTTCGACAGCACGAAAAGAAGTTGCCTTTACGCCGCGATGTCTGAATTTGGTATCCCCGCAAAACTAATACGGCTGTGTAAATTGACGTTGAGCAACACCAAAAGCTCCGTCATGATTGGGAAGGACCTCTCCGAGCCGTTCGATACCAAACGAGGTTTCAGACAAGGTGACTCACTATCGTGCGACTTCTTTAACCTGATGCTGGAAAAAATTATAAGAGCTGCAGAGCTAAACCGAGAAGGTACAATCTTCTACAAGAGTGTACAGCTTCTGGCGTACGCCGATGATATTGATATCATCGGAAGCAACAACCGCGCCGTTTGTTCTGCTTTTTCCCGCATGGATAAGGAGGCGAAGCGAATGGGTCTGGAGGTGAATGAGGACAAGACGAAATATCTCCTGTCATCAAACAAACAGTCGGCGCATTCGCGTCTTGGCTCCCACGTCACTGTTGACAGTCATAACTTCGAGGTCGTAGATAATTTCGTATACCTGGGAACCAGCATCAACAACACGAACAATGTCAGCCTCGAAATCCAGCGCAGAATAACTCTTGCCAACAGGTGCTACTTTGGACTGAGTAGGCAATTGAACAGTAAAGTCCTCTCTCGACAAACCAAAATCAAGCTCTACAAGTCACTTATCATTCCCGTCCTGCTTTACGGTGCAGAAGCTTGGACGATGTCAACATCAGATGAGACGACACTAGGAGTTTTCGAGAGGAAAATTTTGCGCAAGATTTATGGTCCTCAGAACATTGGCAACGGCGAATACCGCAGACGATGGAACGATGAGCTGTACGAGTTATACGACGACATTGACATAGTTCAGCGAATAAAAAGACAGCGGCTACGCTGGCTAGGTCATGTTGTCCGAATGGACGAAAACACTCCAGCCCTGAAAGTGTTCGATGCAGTACCCGCCGGAGGAAGCCGAGGAAGGGGAAGGCCTCCACTCCGTTGGAGGGACCAGGTGGAGAGCGACCTGGTTACACTTGGGATCTCCAACTGGCGCCGAACTGCAAAGGAGAGAGACAGGTGGCGCACTATCGTCGATTCGGCTATAACCGGCTAAACGGTTACAACGCCAATCACATACATACATACATGGGCAGTTCTTGAACGGCTTCTGGTTGCTCTTCACCCCAAATGCGGCAATTTTGCTTATTTACGTAGCCATTCAACCAGAAATGAGCCTCATCGCTGAACAAAATTTGTCGATAAAAAAGCGGATTTTCTGCCAACTTTTCTAGGGCCCATTCACTGAAAATTCGACGTTGTGGCAGATCGTTCGGCTTCAGTTCTTGCACGAGCTGTATTTTATACGGTTTTACACCAAGATCTTTGCGTAAAATCTTCCATGTGGTCGAATAACACAAACCCAATTGCTGCGAACGGCGACGAATCGACATTTCACGGTCTTCAGCCACACTCTCAGAAACAGACGCAATATTCTCTTCTGTACGCACTGTACGCATTCGTGTGGTTGGTTTAATGTCCAATAAAGTAAACTGAGTGCGAAACTTGGTCACAATCGCATTAATTGTTTGCTCACTTGGTCGATTATGTAGACCATAAATCGGACGTAAAGCGCGAAACACATTTCGAACCGAACACTGATTTTGGTAATAAAATTCAATGATTTGCAAGCGTTGCTCGTTAGTAAGTCTATTCATGATGAAATGTCAAAGCATACTGAGCATCTTTCTCTTTGACACCATGTCTGAAATCCCACGTGATCTGTCAAATACTAATGCATGAAAATCCTAACCTCAAAAAAATCACCCGTTATGTAGGCTTCAGCTCTATGAGTATGCCCAAGAATATTGAAATTTTGTCGGACTTTCTCCGAGTGTTTTTACATTGAAAGATTTTATTTGGATTATGTCTTGGAAGGAACCGTCTTCTATATTTTTATACTCCCGCAACAAAGTTGCATGCTGTAACTTGAGTAAAAATTGAGATATCTTAATGAAACTTGGAAGATGTATTTCTTGGCACCATAAGAAGGTTAAGTTTGAAAATGGGCGTAATCGGACCACTACCACGCCCACATAATGGCGAAAACCGAAAACACATAAAGTGTCATAACTAAGCCATAAATAAAGCTATGGAAATAAAACTTGGTACAAAGGATCGCACTAGGAAGGGTCATATTTGGATGTAATTTTTTTGGGGAAGTGGGCGTGGCCCCGCCCCAAAATCGGTTATTTGTATATATCTCGCAAACCAATTAAGCTATATAAACCAAACTTTCTGAAGTCGGTTCTCTTACATACCCCACCATACACCATGATAATAATCGCAACAGTTGGAATCGGATAATAACCACGCCCACCTCTCGTACAAAGGTTAGGTTAAAAATTACTAAAAGTGGGCTATCTCACTAATGAAAAACGTCAGATACACTAAATTTCACATAAGAAATGGCAGATGGAAGCTACACTCAGATTTTTTTACAAAATGGAAATTGGGCGTGACCCACTTATGGGTCTCAGGAACTTTCTCAGGAACTACTCAACCGATTTCAATGAAACTTGGTGGGTAATAGTTTCCTTACATCCCAATGATATGTTGTGAAAATAGGCCAAATCGGTTCACAACCACGCCTACTTCCTATATACCAGAACTTTGAAGACGATCTGAATCGTTTACTTTACAATATATAAAGTAAACACTAGTGAAGATATAGGAACAGAACTTTGCACAAATACTATGTTTATAGTGTGGCAGCCCCATTCTAAAAATCGCCGAAATCGGACCATAGGTTTTCAAGGCCCCATATATAGAACATGAGGACCTCGGCGCTTCTAACCTAATATTATGGTTTCCAGCTTTCAATGGATATATTGTATAAAATATATGACGAATATGTGGGTCAAATAAAGTTAAATAAATAAATTGCGAGAGTATAAAATGTTCGGTTACACCCGAACTTAACCCTTTCTTACTTGTTTTCTATATTTTTGACTTCTTTGAAGACAGATAATTTTAAAAAGCTATTCTTTTTATGGCTTCACCAGTTTTATCATGCAATTAACCTCGAGAATACCTAGTTTGAATGATCAATTGTACTTTCCATCACTTCCACTCTTTTCCACTTTTTCATGCCACAATATCCTTTAGAAGTGCCATCGAGATTTTCTGCTCAGTTTTTCCTACAGGGCATGCGGCTGTAGCCGCTATACATAAATACACTTTAGCGCGTGTAATTAAATTAAAATGAAAATATACACTGGATTAAATTAATTTTCATTTGCATACGTTGATATTTTTTTCACTTCAATACGAAGTTGTTGTTTGTTTTTATTTTATTTTTTTTTTGCTTAATAAGTGACAACATTTCGTTGCCTTTATTATTACAGTGTCCATTATTATGTTTTTGTGTATTTTTCCACAAATCCACTGTCCTTTCATTACAGCCACCACTTGTACTACCCTCTCTGCACTGCATTTCATCTTCAGTTTATTACAATCATTTATTAGTATGCTTAGTTGAACCTGTTAGCCAAAAAAGGACCGAAAAGCAACTTTTTTTTAATTTCCAACAAAAAATTTTAGTTAGTTATTCTTTATTTCCGTTGCCAACTTAACAGCTTGACAGGCATACAAATGCGCTTTTCAAAAAACAGCGTTTGCTCCACAAAAAGCTGGCTACTGCTACTAACAGTTAGAGTGAACTCCATGTATTCCCTTATTTTTAAGGGTTAGAATACCGCACAATTTTCATCCATCGTAAACAACGACATAACGCCAAGTGTACGCCATATTTGTTTTGTCTCCACCTGCTGGCTGGTCCATCGAGTCCAACGAGTGGTTAGCGGCTGCTGCGTCGTTGTCATGTCGCTTATGAATTCTTGTGTATGTATTCCATAACCCCAGCCACCAGCTACATAGCTTCGTCAGCATTGACAGCATCCATATTTGTCTCCTCGAGAAATTGTTATGGTCACTCGACGCAGTAAAACCCTTCTTCAGCATTATCGCGCATATCCTCATGTATCCCCCCACCACTTGCATACATAAATAATTATGTTTGTCCGTCTGTCTGTCTGCTTGTGACGGTAGGAGGGGAACACTTGCTTTGGTCAACTTGTCAACCCCTAAATTGTAGCCAAATTGTATTAACTATAGACTTGAGAGACCAGATATGTATGTATTCGTAGCTGGTTACATAAAATATAAGTACGTGGAGGCACTCGGACTTTGCTGAAGAGCAGGAAAGCCTTACTACGGTATGGCGCACTTAAATGTGGGCAGTTTATGCGTTTTGAAGGGCAGCAGTGTTGTCGTAAAATTGGAAATAATAAAGTTTGGAGTGAGTTTTATGTGAGTCTGAGTTATAGATTTCATGAATTTATAAATATTTAGTTGGACTTTTGAAGGGATGGAAGAGAAAATGTAGTAATAAGACATAGCTCTAGGATCGCAATTCACCATAGAGTGAAATAAATGTGAGAATAAAGACACGAATAACGTAGGGTTGGTAATTACAACTAGTTTCTAAGTAGTCCATAGTGTACTAGTTAGATAGCGGGTTAAATGCTCTGGTAAGGTCCCTAAATCCAGCTCCCGAGAGAGAGAGAGAAACTATTCGTAAATGAACTCATCAACTTAGCATCAGGGAACCTTTTCATATACTTTTTAAAAGAATAATAATGTGACTTCAAACTAGGAATATATTTAATGAGTCCCGGTACTTGGACGAAGCATAACTTTTGGAGCGATTTCTACATTCAAAGGAGACTGAGAAAGTCAAGAAATTTTTCATATAACTCAAAGAAACAATGAAACTAACACTGAAATTCAGAGAGAGTACAGCGCCAAGCGCTCCAAAACGAGAGAAGCTATTAAATTGAACAAACGAAGAGGGATCTCTCCTGAGAATCTGCTAAAAATTCAAAGAACATCAGTCAGAAATTACTCAGCCTTTATACGTAGAGATTATCGATGCATCTACAGAAATAAAGCATTCCCAATACAATACAATAAACTCATCTAGTGATAAACCAGGGGGTAAATAAGACAGAGGGTTATCGCTTTGAAAATCAAGAAATACTGATTTTAAATGAACCTCTTAAAACGTATTATAGCCTTTTCACAGAGCCAAATTAATTGAACAATTAAAATTTTGATTGATAAACCAGTTTTTGCCCTTCACTATGCCGGCTACTACTACTACTCGATAATCGTTCACCTGTTATAGATATTTGTTTTTGCTTTTCAGAGGTAAGCTGGTAAGTTTCAACAGCTGATTGCTATTTTTAGCAACGACATCTACCGTCGTGTAGCGTGAACAACTCGCAGACAATGAACGTATATACCATTACAAATATGGTCTTTGTGGCAGAGTTGCATCTCGATTAAAATTCAATTAAAAATAAATGTAGATTTTTATTTTGTATGGCACATCGATCTTAATCAGCGTTTTAATCGAGCAAAGGTCGTTTAATTGATCAATTAGCTCCATTGTGAAAAGGCTATACAATGCCTTGCAGAAGTCTGAAATATTATCTCAAAACAGATGATCCAAGGGACTCGGTGCCATTATTAGGGTTGGAATAGGAAAATTTCAATGGTTATTTCTTAGAGGGTACAGCGCCGACCGATCCAAAACGAGAGAACCTATATTATTAAATTAAACAAACGAAGACGGATGTCTTCTGAAAATCTGCTAAAAACTTCAGTGAATATCAAACTATACCGGTCAGAACTTAACCAGTCCTTAAGGGGCTATACCAGTGTGACACTTTCAAAAAATCGATTTTATTATTTTTTGTTTATTCGATAGTTATTACTTTCAAAAATATCCTGTGAAAGCGGTTTGAATGACAGAGTTCTAAAGAGCGACCGCTCGCAGGCATAAGCCGCTATAATCGAAACTTTAAACGCGTTTTTCTTGAAACGCCATTTCTAAAAACAGCTGGCATCATAACTCAACGAGAAATTGTCCGATCAACTTAAATTTAAACTGACTATTATTGAATATATTTACTATAAATGACCTACGAGCTTTTTGATTTGTTGAAAATTGTGAAATTGTCATTAAAAAACTACCATTTTTAACTAAAAAAAATTAAAATTTTTCAGAACTACGCCATTTTGTAAATTTGTGATATTTTTCAAAAATCGTTGGTCATTGTATGGGATATATCTTCAACTTGAATAAGTTTTTTGATTTTTTTGTTTCAGCTACTCATTCGGCCGGAATCATGTCAGCAGTTTTTTGTAAAAAATATATTAAAATATAGCTGAAAATATACCTTATTATATTCAGGATACTTGGAGTATCTTCTTTAAAAAAATGCACGAAAATCGCCCTTAAGCTTAGAGAATATTTGGATCGATGAATCTATAGAAATAAACTATACCTAATGGAATGAAAGACAATAAACTCATCTATTGATCAATCTGAGGGTAATTGAGCGTAGTTTATCACTTTGAAAATCAAGAAATACTGACTTAAAATATACTACTAAAGCTAATTACAACGCTCTAGAAGATACCCTGTCTTTTGAGACATCAGAAATTAATATATTTGCTTAGTAAGGAGCTAGTCCACGTGGATGCATGAGTGAGCCTTTTGAGTATATTTAAATAATTCAAAATTAAATTCCATCATCATATTTGCACTTCAGCATCACCCAACACCTTAAAGTCATATTTCCCAGCAGAAGAGTGTTATACCTTTGAATGACGCACGATTTATGCGTAACAATTTCAAATACTCTGGCCTAAATTACTACAGCGTGTAATGAAAATTATTACATTTGCATTTTAATACTAAAAACCATAACTTGCACCGGTTAAATTTACAAGTGTTTAAAATTATCTGCATGCGAGATTGGAATGTGACATTTTAATATACGAACACTCATATGTCCCTTCAATCTACATTCATCGTATATGCTTGCATGTCACTGTGCGCTTAAGCACCCATATCATTTAGGCACATCATAATTAATCTCACACCACCATCACAACAACAACACATACAACACAAACATCATAGAAGATATTTCGCGCCATATCTACTTGTACCATGAGTGTACACCACTGCGTATACGTTACGCTGGCGCAGAAGTGAAACGAATTAAATGAGTACATATGAATGAATTACTTTTGAACTGAATTAAGTTGAGTGCCGAATTGTGCGCTGAGCAACTTGGCTGTCATATAAATTCCATAATATATTGTAATTAAATTTTCGCACTAAGCCAGTTATTCGTTTGCTTGAGTGTGTGTGAGCGCATGTATCAGCGTGCGTTTGCATTGAGATATGCTTTGAGTGTAGGAATGTTGAGAAATATGCGTTGCACATAATTTGCGGTAATTATATCTAGGTACACATACGTGTGGTGTGTAAGTATGTAAATTTGTAATTATACTCATATGAATATTGCGACATTAATAAAGAAGCGTAATAAAGAAGGCGACATACATATATAAGTGCGGAGGTATGTAAGTGTGTGAGTGTTTAAAGCAGTTACATTAATATCTAAAAGTTTACATATATAGTATAAGAATAGCTTACAGACCACAATTAAGTTGCTACTAAAGTATTATTTTAAAAGGTTGCCACCTGGGTTCATTTTAAAAACAGTTATAATAAAATAAATAACATTCATATGTATTAACAACTATATCATTTTCTTCATACATATATAAGGTTGTCACATATCCCCCTTCCGCTTTTTTGCTCTTTATTCAATGCTTTATAAAAAGTGTTACAGTGATCGGATTTAGTTCAAATATGCGCCGTTTTGTTCGATAATCTGTTTCTTTCTAGATGGCTACTTCATAATACCCCCCTTCTTATTTGCGAAGAACTCGGACGACCATTTTTCACAAGCCTTGGCGCTATGACCGAGCTAAATGGTGGATGCGATAAAACGTCCCATCCGAGCTCCCGTAGCTTCTGACGAGTCATCAACGAAATGTGTGGTCTGGCTTTGTCCTGGTGGAACACTACACTATTCCTGTTGGCGAATTCTGGACGCTTCGGGTCAAGCGCCTGCTTCAAGCGGTCCAGTTGTTCGCAGTAGATGGTAGAATGAAGCCTCTGACCGTATGGGAGCAACTCATAGTGGATGATTCCCTTCCAATCCCACTAAAAACACAGTAAAACCTTCCTGGTCTCAATCCCGGCTTGGCCACTGTTTGTTCACCGGCTTTCGACCACGACCTAATATTGTCGTACGTGATCCATTTTTCGTCGCCAGTCACCATCCTGGACGATGTCATGCCGGTCTAACTCGATTTTTTCACGATTTGATCGGTATTCGTCATCACAGGCCTTCCGCCGGCTGGCTTATCCTTGGTCTCGTTTTCACCCGCTCTGAAACTCGTCGAAACCATTCCTCCGCAGTTCGAAATGATACAGTACCATCCCCCAAAAAACCCCTAAAATCTCACGGAACGTTTCTCTAGCGGATTTGCCTTTAACGAAGGAAAACTATAAAACAGCGCGAATTTCGGCATTAGTGAACACCATGTTTACACGACTGTAACTGTTGAACGCAATATCCAAACTAATAATGCATAGCGTCGTTTTGTAGGTTATGTCAAGGTGGAACATAGGGCCTCCTTCGGTGTCGGTAATCAGAGGGTTTAAGATGTGTAGGTTATTAGCCTTCTGCATCCGAGCTCCAGGGTTGTCGGTTTCGTCTCTAGGCGGGCAGTGGCGTAGGAGTTTCCTCCTCGCAGGTGCTAAGGTCATACCGCCTTTACGCGGTCATCAGAGCCTCGTTCGCAGGGATATGCTATATATATAGGGATATGCTATGTTTTCGCAACACCAACAGCATTTGTCCATTTTTGATATTAAATGGGCCCCCATACTTGAAAGTAATTTTAGTGGTGGGCTCATCGAAGATAAGAAGTTTTACTGAGAGTAGAATCTAATATTTGACTATACCTATTTACAAAAATTAATAATAAAATTTTCGCTAGATCTAAATACATGCGACGCAAGCTTTAAATAGGTTACTGTATCTATTTTAGTTATTTTTTTAATTTAATTCGAACCTATAACTATTCAAGAATGTTCCTTTAAAATTTCAAAAACTCTTGAAGATATAGCTGATTTATGGTGGAAGCGTCAGGCAAAGGCGAGAGCGGACACGCGTGGTTTTACGACTGGCACATGAGGTTACTCAAAACCTTTTTATCCAATCGGTTCCATATAATACGTTATTCTATACATATATAGCTATGGTATGAACTACGATAAATCAAATCGGTGAAGATCTTCTTTACTTTTCAACTTGATTTGTGGCTGAAAAAAGGAGATTTGCAAAAAAAAATTTCAAAGGTCTGCCATTTTGTTAATTTTTGTGCGAAATTAATAATCTTAGTTCAAACCAGAGCCAAACTTGTACTCTTTCTAATACCGTTGGAATTCTTGGTTTCAGATGTTCATTCGAGAATGGGGGGTCCCCTTAAGATATCTTTATGAGACGGTAACAACAACTTTTTCTATCGAAAAAAATGGGCTTTTGGTATTAAGAGTTCTTATAACGATATTATTCCACTAACTATATTGTCTTCAAGAACTGTACGTGAAACTCGAAAACCGTTCTTCGATCTCAATTATATTTGGAAGGCATATATTTTAGAACTGTGACCATCTTTAACAACTAATTTTATTGTCAGACTACGGCATAGCCATGCATTTTTGAAAAGAAAGCGACTCATGTAAGAGCCATTTGTAATATATTTTTTTTTAATCTGAGCACAGTCCTTATATTATATATATTATATTTATAGAATAAATATGCCTTAATTTCCTTAAATATTATTATGTTTCTTCCATATTTTTTTCGTTACCTACTACATCATTACCTCCCATCTCCATCTCAAACTTATTCGCTACAGCAATTCGTTGCTGCTTAAAAATTGTGTCCCCTGTCAATTGCGCTGAAACGTACACAAGCGGGAAAGAATTGCTGATGGACTGGCAGTGGACAGAATGGAAAATCTCATTAAAATTGCACAACTTTTTGCCTTATTAACAAGCGAGCGGCCAGATGAAAATAAAATTAAAAACAAAAAACCAAAAAAAAAAAGAATAAATTAAAAAAAAATAACAAGCAGCGCATAACAACAATCAGAAACTGACAACAAAAGATTGCGAAGAAAAATTAAAACATGCCGAGTGTAACAACAAGCAAACAGAAATACGGGAACAAAAAAACAACAACATATAATGAGAAAAATAAATAGGAAAAGTAAAATGAAAAAAAAAAAAAAAATGGTAATAGCGCAAAAATTCTTAGTGTATGCATAAAGTCATCTCGCAGGACATTAAGACGAAGGCCTGGGCTGACTCACACTCTCCGTCGCTTTTGTGCGCCATTTTAAATTTTTTTCGGGATTCTACAATTTGCTTGCGCCGTAAGGCTTAGCGAAGCAATTTTTTATTGCTTTTGTTGTTGTTTCTCGCCATTTTGTTACTTCCGCTTTTTATTCTAATTAAAAAATTTCACAGAGATAATTTTAATTTTTTTTCTCTGCTGTTTGAATATGTTTTCCCTTTACACTCATTTCCACTCATTATATTTATTTTTCGTTTCGCATTTGTCTCGTTTTTTTTTGTTGCGTGTTTCTGGCATCTTTTGGTTTGAAACAAGAAAAATTACGCCAAATAAATAAATTTACATAAGCTCGCAAACATCTCAAAATAACAAAAAATAAATGCTGCGCTGGCCGCTATGAAAAGGTATTTATCTTGGACTGCGCTTCCACCCCTCTCCCGCTCTCGGCACACATTTACTGTTTTATATTTTGTTACGGTTTTTTACGATTTTTCCGCGAAAAAGGTTCTGCCTGAAATTATGCAACAGAAGACATGTCCAAGCTCTTATCTTACTTTGCCTCATACTCCGCCGTTTTCGCGCTCTGTTCATACCCTCTGCTTCCCTCCACGTCTCGTACAATTTACATGTCGCTTATTCGAAAGTAATTAAAAGAAAATTTACAAATTTATCTTATTTGTTTCATATGCACTACAACAACCAGTAATTCTTGTCAGTAAAACTCCGAAGACCCCGGAGAAAGTGTATGCGTGAGCGCCTGTTGGCATTAAGTTGTCGCAGCGCTTCACTTTGGGGGCAAAAACAACGGCAAATTTATGAGCGCACCCAAAAATGGCCGCTTGTCAGCTTGTTGGCTTATGAAAAAATCTAATTAGCGTTAATTTTTTTTCCAGCGCTGAGCATAATGACTGCAAGGAATTATCGCAATAAAGAGGGTTTGAATGGAAATATTTAAAAATAAATGTAAAGGAACTTGTTTTCTAAGAGTAAGTGGATGTTGAAATTCCAAATATTCTCCAAATACTTTAGAGAAAAGTTTACAATCCTTGATCAGAGTACCACGTAGTACGATAAACTAAATATTGGTCCTTTCAGATTCTGAATCGCTGTCGGATTCAAGTTATCAGCTGCCTCGTGTGCTAATGTCGAGACTAAGATCGCAGATCTTTCCCTCTTATACACTTATGGACCCGACAAAAATTGTCTTTATCTTACTTGGCGGATTTCCGTACCTAGGCTTCCTCGACACGCGACTCGTTCTAATATATGTTAAGGGTTTTTTAATAGGGAAGCTACAAAAGGGCCGATAGGGACAGCAAACGACGTCATATTTTTTCCGCTCTTTTGGCATTTCTCTCCAGTAAGGTTTGCCATTTCATCATAGAATGATATACGATCCAACAACGACTCGAAATCATTAAAATTTACTACCGAAATTCGGAATCAGTGGCCACAACTTTATAAGCGCTACGTTCAATTTATGACGAGACTCATTTCTGGCTGAATGTCCTCGTCAATAAGCAAAATATTCGTTATTGGTCAAGCGGCAATCCACACGTACTCCATGAGCCACCATTGCATCACGGAAAAATTACGGATTGGTTCGGTTTAAGGGCCGGCGGCGTCATTGGGCATTACTGCTGATTGATGATCAAGACCGGCAGGTTACTGTGAATGGGAATCGCTACCGCTAAATGATAACCTAATATTATTGGCCCGAATGTGATGATTGGACTTGGACAATATGTGGTTCCACCAATCTGAATCCGTTATCTCAAAAAATGGCCTAGTCAATTGGGATTTGACGCCATTAGACTATTTCCTGTGTTGATACGTGAAGTCTATGGTCTATACCGAAACCCAGTGATGATTGATGAACTTCGTACGAATATCGAATGTGAAATTGCAGCAGTATCGACAGATTGATGTTTGAAAACCGTCGAAAATTGAGTCCAGCGTCTGGATTTCTGCACGCGTACCGGTCGTGGCCTTGCAAAAAAAAATTTAGTTCTATACATAACAATAATAACCCCGTTATTTTGCTACGCAGGATCTTATTATTTTATTATATTGATCGAATACTATTTCAGATTATTGCAATTCTTGTTTGAGATACAGAGAAAGAAATAGAGACAGAGAGAGAAAGATAAAGAGACTTAAGATGAGATCATTTTTAATTAATACACCAAAGTTTTGTGAATTTTCAGAGTCTTTAAACAACTTGGATTATATCTTGCAGACAAATAATCGGTTAACTTGGATGCTCAACATTTTGCCAATGAAACAATGAAGGAAAAACTTTAGTTATTCAAAAGAGAAATGTCATGAAAAAACGTAGTTGATATCAAGTTGTTTTATGAATGTTGTCCAGATTCTGTACCAGGGTACGGACGAAAACATCAAAATATTCATAAAATAAATGGATAACCAAGTTGAGATATTAGTCTACCATTTACTCAGAGTTTGGTTTCAGAGACTTTTCCTGTTCTCAGATCTAAAGAAATCTTAGAGAAAGAAATTCTCTCTGAAAAAAACCGATAAACTGAGTACTACTTTGAAGCAAAAGACAAATAATACTTGCAAAAATTCCTTCGAAAAGTTGGAAGATCGATAGATATAATCGGTATATATCCCTCGTTATAAACTATTTGGAATATTAAAATCTAACCATATCAAAATATGGGGGTTTTCTTTAAAACGCTGTTATATTATTAGTCTTTCCTTCGAATAAAACTAATATTGGCTTTCCAAAAACCTAATTTAACTAATTACAGCGTATTACAAGGCTTTAAATTATTACCCATTAAAGATATTACAGAATGGAAAAATTTCGGACGAAAATGGATTAGCGAACAACCAATAAATTCGTAAAGCGCTTAATCAAAAGAGATAAAGAGTAATTAAAATTAAAAAAAAAGAAATCGCATAAAATCGGAAAATTTTTAATACCCACACAAACAACAAGGAAATTATAAAGGCGAGCGAGCAAGCGAGACGGACAATAATTATTTAGCAGTCTCTGTACTACTCATTCCACAATTAAAGACGAGGACACACACTCACTCTTGAGGCATCGATAGATATGTATTAAAACCCGCTGGGGTCACTTCGAATGCAGCAAACATAATTAAATGCTAATAAAAATGTGCAGATGAGCGGATTTTTACGAATAATAAAAATGCGAGGAATTAATGGCGAACGCTGAAACAGTGTGAGTTATTGAAAGAGCACAGCGAGATATCGATGGAAATGAATGGATGGAGCGGAAGAAGGGGAAGCAGAAAACTGTATAAAAATGCTAAAATATAAAATTGAGAAAAAAGAAAAAGAAATAAAAATAACAAAAACAAATAAATAAGTTGAAGCGTAACTACGAGAGAGGGAGAGTGAGTGAGTGTCGGAGGGAAATTGAACAACAGGATAACATTCATTTCAAGATATTTACCAATCGAAAATTGTGTAACGATAATTAATAGAAACTGCGCGGCGAATAAATAATGAACGAGACCAAGAATGGTGGAGCGAATACGAAAATATCGAGACGGACGGAAGTGGTGAATGTGGATAAGTTGAAAAAATACAGGGGAACTGAAGACTAATAAACATTCAACCGAACTGATGCGGGATTGCTGGCTAATCCTCGGTTTCTTTTGGGGTAACTTTCTATATTTTTTCCAGCAATTTTGCTATTATAATTTTTTCATTGCATTTTTTTTTATTATTTTCCAATGTCATTCATTGTTTTATATTGTTTACATTTGTTGTTCTCCACCACACCTACTCTAGCATTGAATTTTAATGAAAGAAGTGGCATACAAAGCGTTACACCCTCGCAGGAGGTAATGCTGTGCGGCATAGTCGTACACGAGGCTAATAAAAATTAACATTAATCGCGGCAAACGACTAACGTGAACAGCGGGGGTTACGCATAGCTTATTGAACAAGTGACCTCTGGTGGTGTGGGGGTGTTAGGTGAACATGTTGTTCAAATTGCTAATGTGAAATATGCGCAAAGGTTTGTCGGTGGATCGCGGAAAATTTTGAAAAATATTCAGAATTATTTAGTATATTTTCTTGACAGCTTGGGAACGGATTTGTTTCAGAGCAAATATCTCCAAATTTAGATTGTATAAACGACGAAATGGAATATGAATTAGATACGAAGATGAGAAAACAGTTAACCAATGGTTTGTTCAAACCTTTATAAGGAAGAGGTCTATCTAGGAATATAAATATTAGATTAAATGAAGCTACCAAAATGAATTGAATAGTCAAACTCCCATATATGTTGTCTTCTTATTCAGATAGTATAGCCTCGATTGAAATTCTTATCTTCTAAAATCTAGCAAAAAGCCTCTCTCTATTAGTTTAGCCGAGTCTTCTTCCATAAATATGTGTGCTCTGGAGTTCTTTATAGGAATTGGATCCCTCGATAGATCGTTTGAGGGGAATTTTTCAACAATTTCCTTTCTCTCTTTCAAGGCATAGAGGACATAGTTCGAAGAAAATTCCTCATATTACTACGTCCAACAAGGAAGATTTAATGCTCAAAAAAATAAAGATCTCTCTATCAAGATTGGCCAAGCTGGCACACATTATTCTTGCAATATAACACCGCGATAGCGAGAGTTCGACGATATCCAAATATGAATTTTGGAACGTCTTGGTCATCAACAATCAGGTTTAGTATTTCGAAATTATTATGGATAACGAGAATTTTCGTTCAAAAAGTAATACTTAAAATGGATCCCAGAGCAGACAAGTAAAGGTTAGTATTTATTATAGAAAAAAAATAGATATAGGACTGAAGTGGTCACTTGTGGATACTAGTCCTTGAGGTTTCATCTCCAATTTTTAGAAAAATAGAAACTGTAGAGCATTTGCTGAAGATGGTGATAGATTTAGGGTATTATAATAGAGACCAAAATGAGGAGATTGGCTTTCAAAGTGGGATCTCAGAGTTAAGGTTATGAGGACTTGCATATACCAAAAATGATTCAATTTGTATTTAATAAATGAGATCTAATCGATTCTGTAGATAATCAGCCTCTATGTAAATATTATCATAAATTCAATGATTTTAGTGAAAGAAAAGAACTTGGACGATAAGGTTTTATTACTTTCGCTAAATAAAGACTTGCCTGAAGTAAAAAAAGTATAGAGTTTCACTGGTTTAAAGAAAAAAGTTTCCGGCTGGGAAACGAATCTGCCTAAAAGGCTTCTTAGTCTCGATAAGTGTGAGCAAGAATGATTTGGAATTCTACAATGTGGAAGTTGAGGCCTTTGGTTCGAAAATATAAGCTATAATTTCATTAAAAAAAAAGTTTTTATAAGCTTTTTGATGTCTTAAATAGAATAAATTATAGAAAAATATAAGTAATAATATATGCTATATACTTAATATAAGGATCATGATTTGAGGGCATGCACCTGGAATGTCCGGACTCTTAATTGGGAAGGTGCCTCTGCCCAGCTGGTTGATGTCCTCATACAACTAAAGGCTGACATCACCGCCGTCCAAGAAGTGCGATGGACGGGACAAGGACGGAAGAAGGTGGGTCCTTGTGACATCTACTACAGCGGCCATATAAAGGAGCGCAAATTCGGTGTTGGATTTGTGGTGGGAGAGAGACTACGTCGCCGAGTCCTGGCATTCACCCCGGTGGATGAACGTCTTGCCACAATCCGCATCAAAGCGAGGTTCTTCAACATATCGCTGATTTGCGCCCACGCCCCAACGGAAGAGAAGGACGATGTGACCAAAGATGCTTTCTATGAGCGCCTAGAACGCACCTATGAGCGCTGCCCCCGCCACGATGTCAAAATCGTGCTTGGCGATTTTAACGCCAGGGTGGGTAAAGAGAAGGTGTCTTTGGCACAACAGTCGGAAAATTCAGCCTCCATGACGAAACATCGCCAAACTGCCTGAGGCTGATCGACTTCGCTGGGGCCCGAAATATGGTTGTCTGTAGTACCAGATTCCAGCATAAAAAAATTCATTAAGCAACGTGGCTGTCCCCTGATCGAAACACGCGCAATCAAATCGATCACGTTGTGATAGACGGAAGACATGTCTCCAGTGTTTTAGACGTGCGTACGCTCCGAGGACCAAACATTGACTCGGACCATTATCTAGTAGCAGCAAAGATACGCACTCGCCTCTGTGCAGCAAAGAACGCCCGTCAACAAACACAAGGAAGGTTCGACGTCGAAAAGCTGCAATCACAACAGACAGCCACGAAATACTCTACTCGACTTGCACTCCTGCTCTCTGAGAGCACTCATCAGCATCTCGGTATAAGGGAACTGTGGAACGGCATCTTAAACTCATTGCATACCGCTGCAGCCGAAACAATTGGTCTCCGGCAACGCCAAAAAACCAGTTGGTACGATGAGAATTGTCGTTCCGCAGTGGAGAGAAAACAGACTGCCTACCTCCCACAATCTGCGCATTAACAACACCAACAATGTCAGCCTTGAAATCCAACGCAGAATCACTCTTGTCAATAGGTGCTACTTTGGACTGAGTAGGCAATTGAAAAGTAAAGTCCTCTCTCGACGAACCAAAATCAAACTCTATAAGTCGCTCATTATTCCCGTCCTGATGTATGGCGCTGAAGCGTGGACGATGACAACATCCGATGAGACGACTCTTGGGGTTTTCGAGAGAAAGGTTTTGCGCAAGATTTATGGTCCTCTAAACATTGGCAACGGCGAATACCGCAGACGATGGAACGATGAGCAGTACGAGTTATACGATGACATTGACATAGTTCAGCGAATAAAAAGACAGCGGCTACGCTGGCTAGGGCATGTTGTACGGATGGAAGAAAACACTCCAGCTCTGAAAGTATTCGATGCAGTACCCGCTGGAAGAAGCCGCGGAAGAGGACGACCTCCACTCCGGTGGAAAGACCAAGTGCAAAGTGACCTGGCTTCACTTGGTGTTTCCAGTTGGCGCCAAAAAGCAAAAAGGAGGAATGAGTGGCGCGCTCTGGTGGATTCGGCTATAATCGCTTAAAGCGGTTCCTACGCCAAATATATATATATATATACTTAAATATTTTCTCAAACTCGTATTCATATACAATATCAATTTAACACTAAGTCTATATACATATTGTATTATATATCTACGTACGGTATGAATAAAAAAAAATATGCCCGTAAAACTACTCAGTCAACCAACCAAGCGTTCACAAACGCAATGCCACCGAAAATTTATGGCAGGGAGGCGGCGCGTTGTACAAAGTGTGAACGATGCATAAGAATTTTAACAAGAAAAATATGTAAATTGTGTTGTAATAAAAATTCTCACTCACCCTTAGCGGGAACTTTTTTTCGTTGACATTTTTGCTTTTCCTACATTTCATTTGCTGGTATCCTCGTACACTGCCGACTGATGCATTTATCTGCAAAATATAAATTTTATGAAACAACAAAGGGACAAAAAAAAAAGAAAGAATACAACAAGAAAACAAAAACAAAATATACAATACAAAAACAAAAAAATAAATAAATTACAAAAACAAAAAAATTTGGTAGAAAGTAGAATATACATATATAAAAGAAAAAACGCGAAGAAGTATTAAAAGCAAGAACGCCGCGTGAAAATTAAAAACAGTAAAGCAACAAGAACAACAACAACAGCGCCAAAATTAATGCCAAACAAGTTATGTATATCGCTGCAGGACATTATTTTAAATACTAATCCGCAACAGTTTTCATTTACAATTGTGAAGTCAACACGCCGACAAAAACAACAACAAGCACATATTTTGTTGTACAAAAACAAGAAAAAAAGTTGGTGAGGAAAAAAGCGAAGAGAGCTGACAACCAACGCTTCATTGGTGTTCCCCAAAAGCCTACACATATAAGAACACACACGAACAGGAGGCGCACAACAAGCCCCAGGATATCTTTATATTGTTATTTCCACACAATCTGCATGCGCGTCAGCTCGACTGGCAGCATAGCGAAAAAAACAGAAGCAAAAAACAGTCAAAGCGCCAGAAAGTATGCTAAGATCAACGCGCTTGATATGAATTTCTTTTATTTTCACGAAAATGTGGGGTGAGAAAAGACGTTTACAGGCTCAGAATGAATAAATATATCTATATATAGAAGTATATATGTTTCTATATATATATATAGAAATGTACCTCTATATTTATGTAAATATATTTGAAAATCGTGTGATATGCAAATACTAGCATTTTTACATAAATTCAGATGTTATCCTAAATAGAAGAGAACGACATAGCACAACATAGCATAACACAGCAAAACACAACACGCCACAGTATAACACCGCTAGCAGTCAGTGTTTGCCGCGGGTAGGCCGATTTGTAAGGGGCTTTATTAAAAAAATAAACTTTATAAATGGCAGAAAAGAAAAGAACACAGCAGAAGAGCAAAGACTGTACTGTGTGAATGTATGTATGTCTTATGGAAAATAAAAACATAGCAAATGAGTGGCGCTTAAAGAAAATGGAAAAATTTTGCAGATGACAACGCGGAACATACAAATGAACATGCACACTAGCATAGCAACGGGAAATATATGGATGACAACAGCAAATAAGACTAGATAGCTGGGCATATAAATATTCAAAATACTTTTGGTAGCCCTCGAATTAGGGTGTGTCAAAAGCTCGCAGAAAATCTAAACAACTTTTTTTTAAATATTTCTTCAATTAAAAAACAAGTAAGCAAGGGCTAAGCTAAGATAGCACTCAAATTTGATCAACATATTCGGTATAAAGTCCACTAGAATAGCGAAAACCGTTTTAGATTATATATGGGGTCCTGAAGTAATTCCTGGATCGATTTCAAGTATTTTTGCCACCGAGTTATATTATATCCAATATATTACATTCACTTAATTTTGCTAAGATATCTCATGTATTTACCGGTATATACAGTATGAAGTCCAACGTAAGTTTGAAAATCCGTATATAAGGTATATGGAGGCTGCAGGAAGTATTGACCCGATTTTTTCCAATTTTGGCACAGAGTCACACTAGTAGAAAAAACAGATATCCTTTGAATTTCTTTAGAATACCTGGGAGATTTAAGTATATATTCGGTAGAAAAAAGATCACAAGCACAGAGGTCTTCATATTCTGTACCTGGGGTCTTGAAATGTTATAGTCCAATTTCGGTGATTTTATAGTCCAATTTCGCCCTTACGAAAGCAACCTTCTTATGGTGCAAAAGAACTCGTGTAACAAATTTCATCCAGATATCTCAATTTTTACTCAAGTTATCGCTTGCACGAACGGACAGACCTCCGGATTTCAACTCTTTTCGTCACCCTGATAACTTTGGTATGTATCTGACTCGTTAGGTGCAAAAAACTATTATACTCTGTACAACATTTTGCGATAGAGACCCTGTGGCCATCATATTTGGTATATGGGACCTTTAAAACTTATGGTCCGATTTCAACCATTAGCCACTATTTGTACGAAGTTTTATTTCGATATATTTAATAGTGCTTGATTTGAATGGTGTAAAGTAAAAGAAACCGATGAAATCTTAATTTTTTGGAAGTAGACTTGGTTGTACTCCGATTTCCCCAATTTTCAAGCCATGACATATGAGTATTGTGCACCCAATTTGATTGAAATCCATCGAGTAGTTGTCGAGATATAGGATTTCTCCTAAATGTAGCCAAAGTCACGCCCACTGTCCAAGTTGACTTCGAATCACTTAGAGCAGTCTCATACCACCTTTACTGTACAATTTATTGTCAAGGTTTTCTTTAGTGACTTAACAGACTTTTAGTTAAAAATTTTTCAAGCTGACCTTGATAGAAGAGATGAGGGTGGGTATTATCCGAGTTTCTTCACATTGTATCAATATAAAGGCTAGAGGAAAATAGTTCTATCAAGCTTAGTTAAACCCGCTTTAGTAGTTGGTGGAGTAGGTTTAATGTAACCTATTAGGAATAGGGCCACGCCACTTTTCAAATAATTTAATACTAAATTTCCCTTTCCCTTTAAAATGTGATTACTTTTTTAACATTTTATAATTTTTCTATTAAGCACAGACGGACATTAAATAGAGGGATGGATGGAGGGAGAGATTGTCATACATTCGGTATTCAATTCGTTTCTTTAATACTTCTGAGAAATCAACCTATATTTCAAGTATGTACTTCATCTATGAAAAAATCTACCACCCTAATGCGGAAACAGGAAATACTATGTTTTATTTTTTCTTTTCTTTGCCACTTCGTCACGCAGTCGAAATGAGTTTAAGCTTTGTTTAATGAAAAAATTATAAACGCTTAATTGCATTTACACCATGCGGAAGTATTTCGAGTACACCCTTGACACTCCGGCTCTGGCCTCTGTTGAGATATCTTTTTTCATTTACTTGCGCATTATTTTAAATTACTATTGCCTAAGATGCTTATTTGTTTTGCTTTTTTTAAGAGTAAATAAATTAAGCGTTAATTACAATTGTCATTTTCAATTTAATTTAATTATTTTTTCTAATTTTAAATGAGATTTTACTAGCTTCGAAACTATTAGCACGAAATCTCGTAGTTTTTTATTAGATTTTTCGTAACGGAAATGTTAGGTAAAGATATATATAAAGCACCTTTTGATGATGGAGATCATGAAAAGAAAACTTAAACAACCATTATATTTCTTGAAAAGCCTTCACTGCCTGTATAGCAAGACCCAATTTAATACAATGTATGTGATTAGCGTTCAACCGTTTAGCCGAATCGATGAGAGCGCGCCCCACCTCAGTCCAAAGTAGCACCTGTTGGCAAGAGTGATTCTGCGCTGGATTTCGAGGCTGACATTGTTGGTGTTGTTGATACTGGTTCCCAGGTATACGAAATTATCTACCACTTCGAAGTTATGGCTGTCAACAGTGGCGTGGGATCCAAGACTCGAGTGTGCCGACTGTTTGCTTGATGACAGGAGATATTTCGTCTTGTCCTCATTCACCTCCAGACCCATTCGCTTCGCCTCCTTATCCATGCGGGGAAAAAACAGAACAAACGGCGCGGTTGGCTTCCGATGATATCAATATCATCGGCGTACGCCAGCTGTTTTAGCTCTGCAGCTCGTATAATTTTTTCCAACATCAAGTTAAAGAAGTCGCACGATAGTGAGTCACCCTGTCTGAAGCCTCGTTTGGTATCGAACGGCTCGGAGAGGTCCTTCCCAAACATGACGGAGCTTTTTGTGTTGCTCAACGTCAACTTACATAGCCGTATTAGTTTTGCGGAGATACCAAATTCAGACATCGCGCTGTCGAAAGCAGCTTTAAAATCGACAAAAAGGTGTTGTGTGTCGATCCTGTTTTCACGGATGGTGAATATCTGGTCAGTTGTGGATTTTTCAGGTCTAAAGCCACACTGATAAGGTCCAATCAGTTTGTTGACGGTGGGCTTTAGTCTTTCACACAATACGCTCGATAGAACCTTATGGGCGATATTCAGGAGGCTTATCCCACGGCAATTGGCGCAGATTGTGGGATCTCCCTTTTTATGGATTAGGCAGAGCACACTGAGATTCCAATCGTCAGGCATGCTTTCTTTCGACCATATTTTGCAAAGAAGCTGATGCACCTTATCAGTTCTTCGCCACCGTATTTGAATAGCTCGGCCAGTAATCTATGGGCCTATCTATCTATTAATACTATATATTCAAATATTAGATGGTTTTATAAAGGATACTTTATAACTGAAAATACTTGAATTTTTTATGTTAAGAAAATATAGTTTTGCCACAAGACTCGAGCATCGAAACCCTGACCAACTCGACGTTGAAGTGATGAACTCAAAAGATACCGAAACAGAACAGCAAATAGTTCTGATTTTAGGCCGGTTGGCTGCGTACTTTCTTTCATAGTATAAGAACTCTATATAGCAACAGTGAACCAAGTTAAACAAAGTCGATTAAGGTGGATTTCTTATATATTAGATCTTAGAAACTTCAGGTCCGACTCCACGATGCTGTTAGAATCATCCGAAATTAATTGTATGGAACCGGTGAACACATCAAGGAACGCTTTAGCAAGGGTTTAAAAATTTAAACGTTTAAAGATTTTCTTCCTTGTTTTACCAACAGATATGTGTTCTCACAAAAGCCACACACAGAAGTTGGTATTGGTTGTATCTATTTTCAATAATTTCGAAGGGAATCTTTTGAGAAAAGATTTAATGTAACATTTAACACATAAAAGAGAGGGCCATTCGAAACCCTGACCCAAGATGTGAGACCCAGCATCTCGAACATGAACTACATGATAGATTGTGGATTGAAAAGCGATACAAGATGACCCCCCCAGCACTCCTTCATATTCCCATATAGCTTAATCGTATTGACTGAAAGTCGAATGGACAACAATTTACAAGCACCAATGTACAAATACAGACATATTTAGTTATGCAAACACACATACTCTCTCACACACTGCAACAAATACAACCATGAGCACTTAACTGCATGGGCATTCAAACTGTTGTTGGTGATTGTAAATTTCCAAATAAAACTGACCACAACGCAGCATAACAAACAGAAACAGAAACACAAAAAACAACAACAACAAAAACATATGTTTGTATGTAAATAAGCTGAACTATAAATACATATATATACACATGTGCCTCTGTGGCTGTGTATTTTGAAAACAAGCGTTGATAGCGAGCACCCTCGCTTTAGTGGAGAAGTATGAACACGCATTCAGTTCCAATCGCTGCATAAATATGTATATTTGTATATACATTTATGTGTATGTGTGTGTTTGTAGGCGTCATCGTGTGCAGATTCTTTCGAACTCGCCATCATGAAATCCCTTTTGATTCCCAGCTCTGTACAAAAGCTACAAAATAAGCGTTTACCAAAAACGGCACAACAAAACTAACAAAGTCAACAAGAATAGCAGCAACAATAACAACAGCAACAACAGTGTACGGCAAGTATTAAAACGCACTTTATTGCCAAATCTAAATTGGGAGCACTCATACCACACACACACGCACTCATTTCCATATCTATGTTTGGGTATGTTTGTTTTCGTTCATGGTAGCGTGAAGTGGGACAGTTTCAAGAAAAATTTTGTATAAATATTTAAACTAATTTTTCAATAAAATTTTACAAAATACTCGAAATAAATTCTTCAAATTAAATTTCGAATATTATAACAGGAACTTACTACGCCAGGGAATTCTTACAACGCCCATATTTATTAATCAGAGATATTTGGGTCTTTAGCAAGCTGTTGTTGTCCTCTAAGCTTGGGTTCAATATATAAAGAAAGCCTCGCGGAAGTTAACTGACGCTTATGCCTTAAATTATATTCTATGAGAAATGGGAAATTCATCGAAAAATTTATTCATTCAATTCATACAAAGAAAATGTAGAACAATGAAGAAGTCAGACCAAGATAGATGGGATTGAAAGAATGTGAAAATGTTCAATTATTAAATACTTTCAGAAATTCTACGAAAAGATCTGACTTCTAATAGTTGACGAGAGAGAAGTAAATTTATAAAAGCTCTATCTTTATCTAGGGCCTAGATGACCTCTGTTTTTAAGGGGCTATACCAGAGTGACAATTTAAAAAAATCGATTTTTTTTTATTTTGCTTATATATATAGTATCTATAGTTTAACTTGCAAATATATCCTGAGAAAGCGGTAAGGTCGTATCTTGAATAGTTTTTGAATGGCAGCGTTCTAAAGAGCGCTCGCTCGCAGGTATAAACCTCTATAGTTAAAACTTTAAACGCATTTTTTTCGGAACAACATTTTTCAAAATTGCTGACATCATAACACAAGGAGAAATTGACCGACCGAATTGAAATCGAGTAGTCTTGAACATATTTGCTATAGAATGACCCACCATTTTTTTGATTGGTTGAAAATTGTCAATTTGGCATTTATACCGGTTTCACCGTATTTGAGATATTTATACCCTGGACAGGGTATATTAAGTTTGTCACGAAGTTTGTAACACCCAGGTGGAAGCGTCGGAGGCCCTATAAAGTATCTATATAAATGATCAGTATGTTGAACTGAGTCGATTTAGCCATGTCCGTCCGTCTGTCTGTATATATACGAACTAGTCCTTCAGTTTTTAAGATGTCGTTTTGAAATTTTGCAGATGTTATTTTCTCTTCAAGAAGCTGCTCATTTGTCGGAACTGCCGGACCACTATATCATATAGCTGCCATACAAACTGAACGATCGGAATCAGGGGCTTGTATGGTAAACTCCGCATTTGACGTGGTATCTTCACGAAATTTGACATGGATTACTGCTTAAGCTAATAATATAATCTCCGAAGAAATTGTTCAGGTCTGTTAACTATATAACCTTAATGTTTCTAGCAAACAACCCGGCTAAAAGGAATTAGTAAAATGTTTTCTTTTTTTTACTTATTTTTTCTTCTGTCTTTAGATTTGCTTAAACACATAGTTACTAAAAGAAATGCACCTGTGAAGGGTATATTAGCTTCGGCACAGCCGAAGTTAACGTTTTTTCTTGTTTTAATTTAACTCGACCTTTCATAATTTATTCGTATATTTTTCGTTGGATTTAATGAGCCAACATTCTTCGATATCAATTTCCATATCATTTCGTTCGAAAAAAAACTGGTCCAGCCCACTTTTTGATCACACTATGGCTTTCGAATGGATTTTCTGTTAACGAAATACGGAAATTTGTATTTTTAATCCCCTCAAATCAAAATAATATTGAAATAATAGCCAATAAAATATTGACGGGAGGAAAGAAACGTAGATTTTAGCTATGCCAAAAAGAAAGGTATGAAAAAAAAAAAAAAATTATATTAGGTTGGCAAATACCCCAACATTTTTGCCAGGTCATAGCGCCAAGTGATTACCACCTGTTCCTGTCCATGGCGAACGCCCTTGGTGGTGTAAAGTTGAACTCAAAGAGGCTTGTGAAAAGTGGCTGTGAAGTGGCTTCTACGAGGGGAGTATTAGGAATATGCCGTCTAGATGGAAACAGATTATCGAAAGAAACGGCGCATATTTGATCTAAATCCGATCACTGTAACACTATTTATAAAGCATTGAATAAAGAGCAAAATAGCGGAAGGGGGATATTTGACAATCAATATTTATAAATGGGTAGAATGAATCTACTGGTGGACGAATATAACCCTTAAATATGATGAGTATTGACTTCTCGGTAGTGTTTTGAAGATAGACCGATCTAGCTGACTTCACGATTTTGCCATTACTAAGGACGTAAACATTTTCCAATTTGATTTTCAATTACTTCAATTATTTTGATTTGTTTACTGACCTAAACCCACTGTACTTCACACTGTGCGCCTAAATGTGCGCTCTCACATATGAATGTCTGCCCACACAACGCTTATTTATGCGAGAACACATTTATTTTTTGGACATTTGTAATGGCGGGGGTGTGAGTGTGTGTGTAAGTGTTTGCTATCGAAGTTATAAACACATATGAAGCGATAAGTGCAGTTAGGAATGTGTGCATACGAGTATGGGTTAGTATGTTGTTGGACAAGTTTATACAAATGTGTTCCAACGCCGTAAAGTAGACTAGCATTTATAATGCATAATATTTGCATGTGAAGCTTTTACAACAATTTTGAATTTAGATTTCAGATAAGCGCAACAACAACAATAACAAAAACAACAATAGGAAAGCAGTTTGTAACAACAACAATAAAACCCAGAACAACAACATTCGAACTAGCAAAATAAACAACACTTTTCACGAAGTGTGGGGGAGTTAGAGAGGCTAAGAGCGTACCAGAGGGTTTCAGCGAGCTACAAAAGCTCAACAAACACTGAATAGAGCGTTGTTAGTTAGACGCTTGGTTGGTTGAGCGGCATTAGCCTGCTGCTGCTGTCACTGCTGCTGCGTGCTGGCCGCTTGTGTGGCCCAACTAGGCGTATGAGCAACATTTTTATGATCATTTTTATTTCTATAACACATTTAGTGTGAAGTATTCGGCGATGGTGGGCGCACATGTACGACTATTCAAGTGTGGCAGTGTGTGTGCGTAAATGTAAAATGTAATTTTTGGTTGGCCTGTACATATGTATGTATGTATATTTGTTTTATTTGCAGCCGCAAATGAATACATGGACAACCACACACACACACTCCCACATATATCCACATACAACGAAATAAATACCCAATAAAATATTCTCATTGTGCCGACAAGGCAATTTGGGCACTACTTTATAGGAAAGCTTCTGCTTTTTTCGTGCTTTTTTGCACACATTGCCACATACAAGCCTACATTTTGGAGCATTACAGCCGCGCGCCGCCCGCCACCCGTCAATTCTTTAAACTTCCATAAGCTGGCATTTTCGGGCTTTGCTTTGCTTTTATTGCAGCGACGCATTAGTTTATGTGCCTTTGCGAGGGAGGTGGTAGCGGTGTGCGGTGTGCATTAATTTGAGCCAACATTAGTATTTTATTTGGTGTTGTTGTTGCTGTTGCTTTTATTGTTCGAATAATTTAAATTAGTAGGCATTTAGGTAATTACGTTTGCCATACACATACACAAATATACTCACGTATGCCAGCAATGCGTGAGTGCGTGCGTATGGGATTAGTGGGTAAAAGTAGATTTTTATCGTTCACCCAAAAATGTGGTTTTCGGGTGCACAAACAAAATGCTCGTATTTGCATGCGTAGACTTATAGCACTTGGGAAAATATATATATACACACACTCATATAGATATATATATCAACCCAGCTAGTTTTGCTGATATCCCTTGGCAGACTTGTGGCGAAACTGATTTGCTACTGCCGCTGTTTTGTTGTTGTTTTCTTGTTTTTATTTTTCGTGCGTAGTATGAGCGGATTAGTAATTACCTAATGAGTTGCAATTTGGCGCCGAAAAATATGCAATGAAAAATACTAAATGTTATTCGAGATGGAAATTATTCAGGCCCAAAGCGATTTCGTTGGAATTGAGTGTGTAATAAAATTAAAATTCTGCGTAATCATATGATTATGTGGGACGGCAAAGAGAGAACAATTATTGTAAAAAAAGACTAAAAGTTTGCCATTCCCAAAGCCTCTAGATAGAAGGCAAAAAAGTTGGAAAGTTTCAGGAATGGATATCTAGTCTTCTTTGTGGAACTAGCGATTCCTTAAATGTTCTAGTTTGAAGCCCATAATTGTCAGTCCTAAAGCAGCCCAACTTTGAAGATTGAAATTACACACGGGAATTTTATTGAACCAAATTTTGGCCTTTCGCCAAATCTTATTATTAAATTAAGCTTATGAAGAAGTGTCTTCTTAAAAGAAGCAGCGAAATATGAGAAAGCAAGTGATAACGAGATACCTTTGTGGAACAATTGATTCCTCGAAGGTTCTGGTTCGAAGCCAATAAAAGCTGGTCCCAAAGCTGGTCAAAAGCTCTGCACCGATATCTTCACTAGTGCTTACTTTATATATTGTAAAGTAAGCGATTCAGATCGTCTGCAAAGTTCTGGTATATGGGAAGTAGGCGCGGTTGTGAACCGATTTGGCCTATTTTCACAACATATCATTGGGATGTAAGTAAACTATTACAAACCAGGTTTCATTGAAATCGGTTGAGTAGTTCCTGAGATATGGTTTTTGACCCATAAGTGGGCGACGCCACGCCCATTTTCCATTTTGTAAAAAAAACTGAGTGTAGCTTCCATCTGCCATTTCTTATGTGAAATTTAGTGTTTCTGACGTTTTTCGGTAGTGAGTTAACCTACTTTTAGTAATTTTCAACCTAACCTTTGTATGGGAGGGGAGCGTAATAACCACGCTGATTCCGATTTCTGTCATTTTTGAACTGTATAAGGAAATGGCTAGAAAAAAACGACTGCAGAAAGTTTGGTTTATATAGCTCTATTGGTTTGTGAGATATATACAAAAAACCTATTTGGGGGCGGGGCCACGCCCACTTCCCCAAAAAAAATTACATCCAAATATGCTCCTTCATAGTGCGATCCTTCATACCAAATTGAATTTGGCAGTGGTCCGATTTTGCTCATTTTCGAAAGCAACCTTTCTATGGTGCCAAGAAATAAGTGTGCCAAGTTTCATCAAGATGTCTTCATTTTTACTCAAGTTACAGCTTGCACAGACGGACGGACGGACAGACAGGCATTCGGATTTGAACTCCACTCTTCACCCTGATCACTTTGGTATATATAACCCTATATCTAACTCGTTTAGTTTTGGGTGTTACAAACAACCGTTATGTGAACAAAACTATAATACTCTCTTTGGCAACTTTTGTTGCGAGAATATAAATATTGCATTTAAAGAAATGTTCGGAAGATTCTTCTAACTCAGTAGACGACAAAAGTTGGTAAAAAAATTTCGAATTTCTGCATGTGTAATGTCTCAACTAATGTTTTTTTGTTTGCATCCACAAACTCGAGTTTAAGGTTTTCAACGATAGGTTACTATACAATAAACTCGAGTTTACTGAATTTGTGTTTATCATTAATACATATACTCATAAACACCGAGTTTAAGCTCCGAAGCTTGTACCACATTTTGTCTCCTTCTGTGATGTCACTACTAATGAAGAACCAATATATTTCATTCTATCTTCACCATAAACTCGAGTTTAAGGTTTTTTGATTACTCATTAGTGAGTTGAAGAAACCATTAGGTGAAGTTCAGTTTTGATATTTACTTGATTTTATCTTATTTGATAATGATAGTAAACTTGCCCAAAACTCGAGTTTAAAGTTTCTTAACTCTTCGTTAGGGTGTTTAAGAAATTCTTAGTTTGGTTTGGTTATCAATTTAATATTATCTTGTATGCATATGGGAGTCAACTCTACTATAAACTCGAGTTTATTGACTATTTTTGTGTTTAATATGAACACATGCTCAGAAATACCAAATTAAAGCTTAGAAGTTGGTACACAATTTGGTATTAGTCGCCTTCTGTGTTGTCTTAACTAATGAACGACCCTTATATTCCGTTCTATCTTCACCATAAACTCGAGTTTAAGGTTTCTTGATTACTCATTTAAGAAACAATGAGTTAAAATTGATATTTACTTAATTTTATCTTATCTGGTAATGACAGTAAATTTCAGCATAAACTCGAGTTTAAGATTTCTTTGTTCATCGTTAGGGTGTTTAAGAAACTCTTAGTTTGATTTGATAAGTACTTAATATTATCTTGTATAAAGGAGTAAACTGCGCGATAAACTCGAGTTAACTGACTAATTTTATATTTACCAATAATATATACTCACAAACACCGAGTTTAAACTCAGAAGTTGATACAAAATTTGGCATTTGTCGCCCACTGTGTTGTCTCAACCAATGAAGGACCCATATATTTCGTTATTTCTTCATCATAAACTCTAGTTTAAGGTTTCTTGTTAACTTATTAGTGAGTTTAAGAAACCTTCAGTTTAATTTCATATTTACTTAATTCTATCTTATATGGCAATGGCAACAAACACAAGAGTTTACTGATTCATTGTGTTTAAAATAATCTGTACTCATAAACAACGAGTTTAACAACTAAATCTTTAACTCAATTTGGTTGGTTGTCACATTGGTTTGGAAAGGACTGATCTGAAGGATGACTGATGACAAACGGTTGCACTTTAGCTATCAAAATATTAACTGTCCCCTTAAACACCAATTTTTGAGTTTATGAGGACACAAGCCTGTTTTCGAACAAAATTTTGGTTGAAATAATGGAAATTTTGGTATTAACACAGACCACTTTGGCACTTCTCGAAGCAAGCAAACAAATGCCAAATCTAACTCTGGATAACTTCAATACTTCAATCAGAACACTTCAAAGTTATTCATAAATACTGAACTTTAAACTCGAGTTTAGTTAAATATAATATTGAAAACAAGCTGATATATAACATAATGATGCAATCTTAATATATAGAATGATCCATTTCAAGATTCCCAACTTTTTAAAGAAAAAACACAGCAAATTCAAATTAAATAATTAAATGGGGAATGTATATTATCGTTCGAAAGAATATTCTTTGAAATTTATTTTTTGAAGATTATCTCTATCAAATTTAGGTCACGGCTACGTCTCAGATGATCTCAACGGATGGTCCAATTTTCGATGATTCGTTCAGAATTTCGACTGGTAACTGGCGAATGACACGCATGATGTTTTGCTCCAAGATCTAAATTGAAACGGGATTGTCCGAATAGACTTTATACTTTACATATTCCCACAGAAAAAAGTCTAACGGTGGCATATTACGTGATCTTGGTGGCCAATTGACCGGCACAAAATGTATAATAAGATGCTCACCGAAGTGTTCTCTCAATAAATCCATTGATTGATGCGATGTGTGGGAAGTGGCGCCGTCTTGTTGTAACCAAATGTCTCCAAGAACACGAGCTTCGATTTCACGCACCAAATATTCGGTTATCATGGCGCGATAACGGTCTCCATTTATAGTTACGTTCTCACCGGTACCTTTTTTGAAGAAATATGGACCGATGATTCCACCTGCTCACAAAACACACTACTCGGTCGAATATTATCTAATAATGATTGCTGGGTCTCAAGATGTGTGAAGATATTGCGAATCGTACGCTCATTAGGGCGAAACACATTCTTTACAGAATGATGAAATAAATGTAAAATAATACTGGACAAAAATGACATGACAGTTTTCTTGGATCACCCGATAAAATAGAAGCAAAAATAAGTCGAAGTCCTTATATATAATAAAACTAACCTCAAATGCCCGCCAACGAGCCACAAAGCACCAGCGCTACTAAAGCTTTAGTATTCTAATGCCACTAAAAGTATATTCATAAAAAATAGAAGCGTATAATCAAATTGATATTTATTCAATCGCAGCTATTTACTTATTTTAGAGCGCCACACAATTCTTTCCCCAAAGTCATAACTAATTTATAGAGCACTCAGAAAACTGTTTAAAAATGTCAACGCAGTAATTTCCATGAGTGACATTATAATTTTAGAACCAAAACAAATACACCGAAGCAAACAAATGCACATTAAATAGTGTATAGCTAAGCTTGTGAACTGCTGAAAGAGTTAGAAAGCAATTTCATGATGTTGAAAAATTTATAAAATCAACATTTTTGTGGGTGTATGAAAAATAAATGATATTTGAAAACTATCCACTACTATCAATGCAACTGGACAATTACGCACACACGGAGAGAGTTGACGAATGTTTAAAATTAAAAAAAAAAAAAACAAGTAAGGAAAGGCTAAGTTCGGGTGCAACCGAACATTTTACTATATACTCACAATTTATTGCTATATTTTTGTTAAGATAACACACAATTTGACCCATATATTCGGCATAAAGTTCAATAGAATAACGAAAATCATCATCAGTATATAGGCTGAGGTAATTCTTGGACCGGTTTCAATCATTTTCATCACCAACATGCATTATATCTTAGAGTATATGCTCACTTCATTTGGCTACGATATTTCACATATTAACCGATTTATAAGCTATTAAGACCATCGTATTTTTGAAAATCCTATAATTAGCTATATGAGAGCTAGGGGATGTTATGACCCGATTTTAACCATTTCTGGTACAGAGACACACTATTAGAAGAAAACGATTTCCTATGGATTAAATTAAGATATCTGAGAGATTTACCGATATTTTCGGTGAAAAATTACTATAAGGCACTGAGTTCTTCATATTCAATATACAGGGCATTGAAAAGTTATAGACCGATTTCGACAATTTTTTCACAAGTGATGCCACGGATCATATACAGTATTTGTGTAAAGTTTTCTTATGTATATCTTATAAAGTGAAGGAATCAGATGGACTTCAAAATTGAGTTATATGGGAAATTGTGGTGGTTGTGAACCGATTTCATCCATTTCCCACACGTGTCATCAGGGTTTCAAGAAAGTATTATATACCGAATTTCATTGAAATCGGTCGAGTAGTTTTTGAGATATGGTTTTTGACCCATAAGTGGACGATGCCACGCCCATTTTTCATTTTGTAAAAAAATCTGAGTGTAGCTTCCATCTGCCATTTCTTATGTAAAATTTGGTGTTTCTGATGTTTTTCGTTAGTGAGTTAACGCACTTTTAGTAATTTTGAACCTAACCTTTGTATGGGAGGTGGGCGTGGTTATTATCCGATTTCTTTAATTTTTGGACTGTATTCAGAAGGGGCTAAAAGAAACGACTGCAGAAAGTTTGGTTTATATAGCTCTATTGGTTTCCGAGATATGTACAAAAAACCTATTTGGGGGCGTGGCCACGCCCACCTCCCCAAAAAAATTACAGCCAAATATGCCCCTTCATAGTGCGATCCTTTGTACCAAATTTTATTTTTCCATAGCTTTATTTATGGCTTAGTTATGGCGCTTTATGTATTTTCGATTTTCGACATTTTGTGGGCGTGGCAGTGGTCCGAAAGCAACCTTCCTATGGTGCTAAGAAACAAGTGTGCCAAGTTTCATTAAGATATCTTAATTTTTATTCAAGTTACAGCTTGCACAGACGGACGGGCGGACGGACAGACATTCGGATTTGAACTCCACTCTTCACCCTGATCACTTTGGTATACATAACCCTAGATCTAACTCGTTTAGTTTTGGGTGTTACAAACAACCGTTTAGTGAACAAAACTATAATACTCTCTTAGCAACTTTGTTGCGAGAGTATAAAAATAGAAAGCAAAGCACAAAATAACTCGGGCTATAGCATATACACAGGCGCTCGAGCACTGCTTTCGGTATTGGAATGTGTGTGTGTAAGCAATTTGCTATGTAAAAAGTGCCTTGACTGAGAACTCATATTTAATGCTGTTATTTTGGAAAAATCTAGCAACTAAACTAACAATTGGGTGCATCACTCTACTCCCACCCCCTCTCTCCCTCTTCTCTATGTTTTTGTGAGCGCACAAAAATGCCACACTAAATTATTCTCAATCCAATTTGCCAATAAACAAATAAAATCTCAGCTCAATGCACACATTTTCCAATTTTACTAGTTAAGAGTCAAAAAATTGAAATTGTTGAAGCATACCTAAAAGGCGCACAAAGCATACAATGCAGTCGACTGACTGACTGTAGGAATCTATAAAACATAACATGCGATACACCTGTGTATCAGCAGCTTTTAGGTGGTGAATAAATGTGTGTGTTCTTGTTGCTGTTGTTGTGCTTTGCTAGCCTTTCTAACTCAATCAACAATTCGTTGTTATTAAATATTAATGCGGCAAATTGCAAAATGCTACCCTTTCGTTATATTGTCAGCGACGTTGGTGACGCCCAATGGTCATCACAAACAACAACAATAATAACAACAACTAACATTTCATTATATGTGTTTGTTGTAAACAAACGGTCAGCACTCATACTTTTCAGCTGCAAATATATGTACAACCAACTACTGGCAGACAGCAAATAAACACAACAACAACAACAACAATAATAACACAAAATTGTTTTGTATAAAAGCTTTTAGTGCCCAAAAATCGCATGAGACCCTGATGTGTGTGTGTGTTGATAAAATGAAATGAGTTGCGGCAAAGCACTCAAAAACTTTTGCACATAACCAAATGTCCGGCATCATATTCGACCACTTATAAGCTGGCTGTGAAGGCTTCGTTGCGTCTTTTGATAATCCCGGTGACTTACAAATGGTCAATAAGAGATGTATGTCTGTCCATCTTACTCTAAAAGGGTACCTATATGCGCTGACATACATATTTATTGCAATAAGTAAATCACAAACTCAACTATGGAGCAAAAATATTGCACTTTGTTGAATATTTGTTCCAAGGATTGTACTAGAAAAAGGATATTCAAGCACAGGTGGTCATAAAAGCATTCGAAATTGTAGGTAAGAATCAACACTGGCTATATACATACAGTTATTTATGTTGAGCTTACACTTTCTTAGCCTTATTTTTATACTCTCGCAACAAAGTTGCTAAAGAGAGTATTATAGTTTTGTTCACATAACGGTTGTTTGTAACACCCAAAACTAAACGAGTTAGATATAGGGTTATATATACCAAAGTGATCAGGGCGACGAGGCGAGTCAAAATCCGAATGTCTGTCTGTCCGTCCGTCCGTCTGTCCGTCTGTCCGTCCATGCAAACTGTAACTTGAGTAAAAATTAAGATATCTTAATGAAACTTGAAACACTTGTGTCTTGGCACCATAGGCTTTCGAAGATGAGCAAAATGGGACCACTGCCAAAATGGCGAAAACCGAAAACACATAAAGTGCCATAACTAAGCCATAAATAAAGCTATTGAAATAAAATTGGGTACAAAGGATTGGTCTAGGAAGGAGCATGTTTGGATGTAATTTTTTGGGAAAGTGGACATGGCCCCGCAGCCTACTAAGTTTTTTGTACATATCTCGTAAACTACTAAAGCTATATCAACGAAATTCTCAGGAGTCGTTTTTTCAGGTATTGTCTTATATAGTCCAAAAATGGAGGATATCGGATTATAGCCACGCCCATCTCCCATACAAAAGTTATGTTGAAAAAACACCAGAAACCTTAAATTTCATTATAAAGAAGGCACAGAAGGGCTCCATCCAAATTGGTATACAAAATTTTAAGTGGGTGTGACTCCGCCCATTTATGGGTCAAAAACCATATCTCCGAAACTACTCAATGAAATTTGGTTTGTAATATTTTCCTTGCATCTCAATGATATATTGTGAAAATAGGCCAAATCGCTTCACAACCACGCCTATATACCAGAACTTTGAAGACAATCTAATTCGTTTGCTTTACACTATGTAAAGTAAGCACTAGTGAAGATATTGGAACAGAACTTTGCACAAATACTATGCTTATAATGTGGCAGCCCCATTCTATAAATCGCCGAAATCAGACCATAGGTTTTCAAGGCCACATATATCGAACATGAACAGGACCCGGTGCTTCTAACCTAATATTATGGTTTCCTTTTCAATGGACTTTATACAATATATATGACGAATATGTGGATCAAATTGTGTATTATATAATATAAATAAAGTTAAATATATAAATTGCGAGAGTATAAAATGTTCGGTCACAACCGAACTTAGCCCTTCCTTACTTGTTTATTCTTATTTTTTAAGCCTACTTTTAGGGGTTCAAGGGAATTTGCTTTGCTATCGTAATAAAATAGTTCTTTTTAGCTTTCTACTGGCTAGCTGGTGATTTGTCTGGTTCTTATCGTTGTTTTGAGATTGTACAACGACACTTTTGAAATATTCATACATTGAAGGTAAAAAAAAAATTTATTATGTACGGTCATAGTACAGTTATGTAACATAATCTCATTTCAGTTGATGTATTTTGCATGTGAAACACGCTCGAGTGGTCAAGTAAGTTATTGTTATGTCAGACAAATGTTGTTTGTATAAAAACTTAAATACAGTGGTGTACAGAAAAAATGCATTACTGACTAAGTTAAATTTAATTTAAGAAAATTTGTAATTTCAAAGGTCTCCGTGTCCTTTTTTCGTATAAACTAGGTCAACTAAGTTGTTGTTATCATTAATAAAAGTGTATACGCATAAGCGAGGATTAATGGTATAGACATATCCCTAAACTTTCTTTAATTACGAATTTCAGTAGTTGAACTAATAGCTCGAAAGACTAGACTAGACTAGACGAAGGACCAAAACCCCTTCAAGCTCAAGGAAATAAGTAAATGCAAGGCAAGCAAGGCAAAAGTTATACTGAGTGCCAAGACCTGCCTGTCCTACAAGTATACCCCCACTTGCCTCTTTGCCATGAAACCAGCTTGGTGTAAGATGACTGATAAAGTGTCTTGATAGATCTGGTAAATAATAACGTTAATGCGGATTATTATTATAAATACTTCCAGCTTCAAGGGAATCAGATAATGCAGGGATATTTTATCCAAGATCTGTCTCATACACTTCCTAAATCGTTCCAAAACAATAATTAACGACTATAAATTAACCCATTCTTTGAGAAATCAGATAATGAAGTGGTACTTTCACCTAAATCCCTACCTACTTAAGTTCCCAAAACGTCTCACAATGAGTGAAGATACATACATCCTTTTGAAGCTGAACTAAACAAACTTCGGTAGAGTTCGTTTGAAAGTAACGTTTAATAAAAACGCTTTAAGCAAGAAACTAAGAGCTCAGTGAAGTATCTTGAGAAGTTAAGCAACATATCGTAAAATGTATTTCGGAAGAAAGCGCTAGGTGATTCTTCATTTACATAAGACTACTTTAATATTTTCAAAATGGGTTTTAAAAGAATTAATTAACATAGAACTCTACGAATATATGAAGTTTAGAAACTCACAACGTAGACTGCAGAATATAATACATATATCACGTATTACTACTGCAGACTTTTCAGCTCCGAAACATGCCGATGTTGGTTGGGCACTAACCGAATGCTTCGTTTATCTAACATAGGCCGATTATCTAACGAACTAAAGGACATGGACTTTGGTCCGATACTTGAAGTATAGAATGTATACTTGACACGAGTTTGATAGGAAAATAGCATATGTTATCTGAGCACCACCTTACAGTTAGATGTTAATAAAGAGGAACTTTACATACCTCTGAAGCTCGATGGAAGCAATCAATGATTTACTCAACCAGCAGAGAAACGTGGTCTGAATGGAATAAGAGCCAAACATGCCGACTATTGAAATTTAAAAGGAATGACATAAGAATCCCAGTGGGGTGTTAACAGGTCTGATTGAGAGACACACCAGCAGACTGGGGATACCGTTAAATGATTACTGTAGAAGCTGCCAAGAAGTAGTAAAACAAGAAACTATAACACACCTTCTATGCGGATGTACGGCTCTGTATAGAGAAGGAATCGCAACTATCAAACGCGGTTTCCTCGATGATGTGGCGAAAGTTGCACATATCAAACTATGCGAATTATTTCATTTTATCAAGACTACAGGGTGGTTCAAAAAAGGCGTAATAACCTTGATAGGAAAATTCGTGATAAGTGTGAGATTTCCCCAAATGACTGCAAAAAATTAAACAGTATCTACAGAGGCATAGCAAGAATCTAGACTCAATCGTTAAGAAAGAACAGAGTTGAAGCCGAGAACTAAATTCGCCGACAGTAAGTAAAGTAAAAATGTGTCATGCTGTACATATCAAAAATAATCGAATTGGTTTTACAAAATGAATTAGTAAACAGCAAGATTGGTCAGAAAACATTATTCTTTACTACATTTAAGTCTTGTCTGAGCTGATTATCTTCGTCAATTCATTCTCTTATACTAAATCGATTTCGTAGCAGATATACTAACAGGGTATCACCTAAACTGTCGCAATAGATCTTGGAGATGAGTTCAGAACTAAGTCTATTTTAAAGCACGTATATATCGGCCCCTTGCTCAAAGATATCCATCTTTTTTTTTAATATTCTACCATGAAAAATCCCCAGACTCTCATCTCACATCATTCTAAGAAATCTGCGAAACATTACTCACAACCATTCGGTTGGAAAACCAACCAGTAAGCACTCATTTTGTATGCAGCAACAGACGCCAGACTTGAAAATGAAACTTCAAAATTGTAGCGACACTAAATTGTGGTAAAAGTTATAGAAATAACCGGCGCGATGGCTGGTGCGACAGTGAAACATGTAAAGTCATGGGCGAACTACTACGCTTGGAAACACTTGTGTGTGCACTTGAATGAATGTAACTAACGGTACTTGAATTTATAACCACATTTACACTTTTATGCGTATTTTATATGTGTGCACCCATTTCAGCAAGTTTTAAGTTGGTCCACAACACCAACAACTACAACTCTCTTCATACACTGTCCACCAAAAAATTTTAGCGGCGTCAGTGTCTACGCATTGTCGTCGGGGTCACTGTCATGTCCAGCGTGGGGACACTCAGAAAAAAAAAATCAATTTAATTTCACTTACATGTCTCTGAAGACAGTACAAGTGAAGCTAATGGTAGAGCAAGGGCGAAGTCGCTGCGCATCAATAATATAAAACTAAAAGCAACACATTAGCCGCCGCCGCCGCGGGGTGAAAATACACCCAAAGAAAGTATACACAGTGTCCGGCGGCGCTAACACATGAAGAACAGCAAGTCATCTTATTGTCACTCGCCTGCCTGCCGGCTATTCTGTCCAGCTGTACATTTTTAACTTTTTACTCAGCGCTCAGCGGAAGCGAAGGAAAAGTTTTTTCGAGAACTAGAAAGTTGTAGTTGATTTTTTATGGGGGTTCCTTTTTATTTCTTTTCATTTTTTTGTATTCCCCAGTGGTGTCCATTAAAGGTATTTTAACATTTGTACAACATGCGTGTTTCTTTTGAACTGTTAAGGTTACCCATTCCTACTTGAACTGAGTACATATGTTGTGTCACAAGTGACGAAAACACGTTGGTTGAATTTTTATGTCACTTTTTTTTACTTTTCTACTTCATAATAGTACCATGAATAAATATTCTAGAATCAAATTAAATGCCACTATTTCCATAATAATCTATAATAAATCAATTGACGAATAACCTAACCTATAAAACATGTCTTCCCGTTGGATTACTATTTCCTTGGTTGAGAGTTGTTGTTGTTCTAGAACGCAACACTCTAATCAGTCTCTCGCTTCGTCTGGTCTCTTTCGTAGATTTTGAAATGTCATGTGAAGTTTTTTTGTGAAATTGTTCATAAACTCTACATTGTGTGTGACTCTTTGCTATATTTCCAAAAGTCAAGTTTTTCTATATCGGTCTTCGCACCAATTCATCCTTTTGTGCCAAGGCTTCAATGAGCTAAGGGCTCCTATTCGGGTTCGCAAAAATCCACCTAGACTTCTTCCCTATTCTTCTTCAAACAATCCAGAGCCTGAGACTTGATTGTTGTACAAGTATACCCCTCACTTGCCTCTTATATTTCTAATGGGCATTGTTATTATATAGGCATATAATTTCAGAGTAAACACAATTTTTTTTGGAATAATGGTGCGTGTACTTTAGCAAGGACTAAACGAAGTTTGGGGTTCATAGAACTGAAGACTGAGCCGACGTTAACGTCGATGGTACGCACAAATTATTTAGAATATTTTGGGGCCCCCTAATAATAATATAAATCAGCCATATCACCGATAATCATTGTAAAATTGTATAAAGAGACGAATTTTTCTAAGAATGGGCCGCCTAAGTCATATGACTCCATTTATTCAGACTATTTTGGATAAGGAAGCGATGCGTATGGGTCTGGTGTAGAACGAGAACAAGATATTACCTGTCATCAAACAAACAATCAGCGCACTAGGGTCTTGGCTTCTACGTCACTGTTGACGTCTATCTTGAAACCAGTATTAACAGCAATAACAATGTCAGCCTGGAAATCCAACGCAAAATCCTTGGACTAGGTAGGCAACTGAAAAGTAAAGTCCCCTCTCGACGAAACAAAATCAAATTATACAACCGCTTATTATTCCCGTCCATTATGTCGCATTATGCTGCAGAAACGTGGACGATGTCAACATCCTATGAGACGGCACTAGGATTTTTCGAGGGTTTTGCGCAATTTCTCTTAAATATTGGCAACGGCGAATACCGTTGACGATGGAATGATGACGTATAAGTGTTATTCGACGACATTGACTTAATTCAGCGAATAAAAAGACAGCGTCTGCGATGCTTAGGTCATGTTGTCCTTGGACGAAAGCGCTCCAGCTTTGAAAGGGTTCGATGCAGTACCTGCTGGTGGAACCCGAGGAAAAAGAAGATCTCCATTCCGTTGGAAAGATCAGGTGGAGAAGGACCTGGCTGCACTTAGGCTTGCCAATTGGCGCCACACTGCGAGAAGAAAGGACGACTGGTGTTAAAAGGAATGTATTTATATATGCCCGAAGAAGGGAAATGTAGGTAGATATAACTTTCCACGAGCCAGTGAATGATAAATTTTAAATGAATATTGCAGATTTCTATACTAAAGAGACATAAACCGTGGGATGATTTAGAACCGGCAAATTCTAACATTTCTGCAAACGACCTTAACACATGGTAACCCTATATACCAATCGATCGACGAACTGAAAGTTCATATTTGGGTAAGTAAATTAAGTTGAAGCCTGAAACATGAGTTTACTCGGTCTTCAGACCATTAAACTTGCTAGGAAGATGCTAAACTACCCCGAATCAATATTAATACCAGAAAATTGCTGAACATAACCTAAAGTTCTCTAACTATAATCTCCTCATTATTTGTGAACCTAATTCTAACCAACTCGTATCTATACTGAAGATCAGACTTCAACTTTCCAAATGAATTTGAGCAGTTTTTCAAGGTTTGAGATATCAAATATTCGACTAAAATGTTACAAACTTCAGTTTTTGAAACATAAACCAAAAAAAACCTTCAGTGCCTTAGTAATATGATTGAAATTGTACTTAATAAGAAATATATTTTAATCATACGCAAAAAATGAAGTGAAATTAGGTACTTACCATTCAAATCAGTTTTCATACAACTTTAAGTTCACAGCGTATAATCTGAAATTTACAAATAAAAAAGAAAACATTTAAAAATCTTTAAAAAACAATTAAATAAAAAAAATGTTAAGTACTCAAATTAACCACCCACATAACCTACAAAAATAAGTTAGGAAGCGCTTCAGCAAAGCAAATACCATTAAAAATGTAAGCAAAAACATGAAGAACAACAAAAACTGTCAACCAGCAACAAAAATAGAGAAAAACATTCATTAAAAACTTCATTATCTACGAAATTATACGCTTCAAAATTATATTTATCTTCCGAAGACAACAACACACAAGCCGACGCACACAAGCCGTGCAGTACCTGCCGCTATTACGCACTTACCAACAACCCTTTCATCAACACGCCGGTTAAGGGGGGGCTAACCCGCGTCGGTACTTTGCTGACACTTTATCAAATTTATTTGTCTTTTTGTTATGGAAAAAAAGTGGGAAGAAAATTAAGCAGAAAATTATACAGTGAAATGTCAAAATGAGAAAAGCGCGCTGGATGCCTACGCATACAGATTTGCTGCGTCGACTAGGAACTCACGCTGGAATGCCAGCAATCCATTAAGCGCGGAAGGTGGCTGCCACGCCGCAAAAGACGCCAACAATTGTCATCTGTCTCAGCAGAAAATATTTGTTTGCTCAAGATGCCGTACGAAATTTTGAAGTTTGAAATTAAAATTTTCACATCAAGGACATAATTCTATGGCAGCGGAAGTGTCTACCAGAGTGAATAGCTCAACTTGTTGGAGAGAAGGGGTGTGCGTCTGAAGAAAGTGAACGCATCAATAAGCGCCTGAGTAAATGAGTGAGCCACTGTCAGGCTGTCTAATCGTCTGTCTGTTTGACTGGTGGCTACTGCTGAAGACAACCAACTCTCTCTCTCTGTGTATTGGTGTGCTTAATTGTGTGCCTCTTCTTCGTACTTTTACCCGGCCACCACACGCACACTTCGGCACTTAAATGAGCGCTTAAAAGGTATGAAAAGAGTTAAGTGTTGTTGCTGCAGTTGTTGTTGTTGGCGTTGTTCCTTTTGTGTCAATTGCTGACGTTGGTGATGGAAATTAAGATGAAAGTTGCTTTTGCCACAGCTTTTGCCTCTATCTGTGTGTGTGCGTGCCCTTGGTCTTCTTCTTTACTGAAACACTTACTGCCAACACGTTCGTAGGGAAATTAAAAGCGTTAAAGGTTGGATAAGCTAGAATAAAAGCGACAAAGTTAAGATGTCGCCGGCGATAAGTGTGTGTGTGTATGGATGTAGGAATGCCATTTGAATTGGAAAAAGTGCTGATGTTGACGGATTTTAAGGGGTGTTGAAGTGGATGGAAGGTTGAAGAAGCTATGATGATTATACTTTGATAATGATTATGGTTTTGAGATTTAAAAAAGGTTCGCAGATTCTTATAACTGTACATCTGTATGTGTGTACATATAAGAACTAAAAATGAGATTTTATATATGGGAGTATAAAATCGAATCTAATAAAAAATTGCAAAAATAACAATAGCTTAAGAAGATTTCTATCTGGATGGTTTCATCTCTCCGTTTTGCAATTTGGCGCTATTTGGAAACTCCATGTGCTGCCAGGTCAATTTCCACTTGGTCTTACCAACGGAGTGGAGGACGTCTTCTTCCGCGGATTCCTCCAGCGAGTACAGCGTCGCACACTTTCAAAGCTGGAGAGTTTTCATACATCCATCCATCGTCCCCGCTTCTGCGCCATACATCAAGACGGGAATAATGAGCGACTTGTAGAGGAGGATGGAGTCATGTGTAGAAGTTCACGTAGGTGAGGAAAGTTTCTGACTACCATTCACTTGGGAGTGGCCTGGAACGATTCTTTTGCATTTGACTCAAGCAGCTCATGACTTCCGGTTTTAGACAGAGTATCTTCTCGGAAGCCAACAGACATCCGTTTGGAGGCGAGTTAAAGTGAGAAGGCAACTGCGGTTGTGCATAGGTTTTGGTACCCACCAGATAAAAAAAAAACCTCCCCAATGGAAGTTATAGAGATCTTACCTCCTACAAAAACGGAACCCAAACTTTTATTAACATCAGTTCTACCCTGATTTGAACATCGAAGTATCATAAAATTGCTGGAGTTTCAACTACCCAGAAAAATAAGAGAAAAAAGATAGGGAAGATATAGGTTCGGTATTCACCGAAGAGACAAAGAAAGAATACCGCACAATCAATCATTAAGTTTTTGCTTTCACTGAAACTAGCTTTAATAAATCTCAGATTAGCCCTGTTTTAACAGAGAGAAAATGTTCCCGATTTCATCAAACCATTTCTATGTTTTAAACTACCCAAAACAGTTAGAAGCTCCCGGAACGACTTTTTTCATATTTTCTCGATACAGACTCAACCTACAGAGAGGATAGGGAAAGAGAGAGAGAGACAGAAATAGAGCGAAAGAGAGAAACAGAGACAGAGAGAGCGATATATAGAGAGAGATAGGACGTTAAAAAAAAACAAGTAAGGAAGGGCTAAGTATTTATTTATTAAACTTTATTTATATTATATAATATACAAATTGACACACATATTCGTCATATATATTGTAAAAAGTCCATTGAAAGTTGGAAACCCGAATATTAGGTTAGAAGCCTTAAAATTATTTTATTTTTTTTTATTAAAATTATAATTCCGATTACGGCGATTTTTAGAATGGGGCTGCCACACTATAAATGCAGTATTTATGCAAAGTTCTGCACCGATATCTTCACTAGTGTTTACTTTATATATTGTAATGTAAACGATTCAGATCGTCTTCAAAGTTCTGGTATATAGGAAGTAGGCGTGGTTGTGAAGCGATTTGGCCTATTTTCACAACATATCATTGGGATGTAAGGAAACTATTATAAACCAAGTTTCATTGAAATCGGTCGAGTAGTTCCTGAGATATTTTACATTTTGTAAAAAAATCTGAGTGCAGCGTCCATCTGCCATTTCTTATGTGAAATTTAGTGTTTCTGACTTTTTCGTTAGTGAGTTAACCCACTTTAAGTAATTGCAACCTAACCTTTGTATGGGAGGTGGGCGTGTTTATTATCCGATTTCTTTCATTTTTGGATTGTATTAAGAAGTGGCTGAAAAAAACGACTGTAGAAAGTTTGGTTTATATAGCTCTATTGGTTTCCGAGATATGTACAAAAAACCAATTTGGGGGCGGGGCCCCCAACGGACGGACGGGCGGACGGACAGACAGACATTCGCATTTTGACTCGCCTCGTCGCCCTGATCACTTTGGTAGCAACTTTGTTGCGAGAGTATAAAAAATAGGTATTAGGACTCAATCAGTTCAATACCAAAGAACTCAGAACCAAAAGCTTTAGACTTTAAATCAGTTAGAAAATGTTCATATATTCAATCAATTGAGAAAATCGGGACAAATTAAATATCTTGGATTCGAATATATTCTGATTATACAATAATTTATATTTAGTTCTTGAGTACATAATTCATAAGAGCAAATAATATCCCAAGTGGTCCGATAAATAAAGAATTGTAAAGTAACTTGTCTTACGATAATGATAATGAAATGAAACAGAAGTATATCAAAATTCACTGTTATATAACTTATTTTGCACTCCTCCATGGCTCTTGACCCACAACTTTCCACCAAACCCTTTCTAATTTTTCCCCGTATTCTTTATAGAGATAGACGAGTATATCTCTCCAGTTACATATTTGAAGTTCGTCCATCATTCATTCATTTCACTTGACTTCCGGTTACTTTTTCAACTTCTTACACGAACTCGCATTCGCACTATTACTCTCTTCACGTGCAAAATCATCGATTTTTTATGCTTAAGAAGATTCTCAAGGTATTATATAGTTAAAAGTACATACAAATATATATAAATAAGTATGTGAATGCAAAAGTGTGGGTTTACTCATGACAGCGCATTTTTACTCCCATACGCGATTTAACACACGTGTGTGCGCTGCTTCTATTATTGAAGGAAAAAAATCTATAAAAATGCACTTAGAACAGGTGTTAGTGCTGAGGTTGCTAGCGCTTCACAGCAATCGACCCAGTGAATGTCTGGTCGGCGGGTCAGCGACGCTGCTTGACCACCAATTCAACGCCCAATTCTGACACACACTTCCAAACATCCTCACACACACACATCTGACACACACTTCCATACATCCAAATATACACACATAACTATACAGTTAGACGTATGTATGAGTAAACCACATACACTTAAGCTGCTTTCACCTCTACGAAAGCTTTCACCCAAACTCTGCGAGTACTTAAGTGTTCACGATTTTTTCCATTTCACAATTTATATTTTTTTACTCCCCCTCCCCACCTCGTTTTGAAATGGGCTTTTTATAATGCCTGCACTTTTTCTTTCTTATACACTTACGTTGTTATTGTTGTTTTTGTTAGCTTTTTTTAAGCATTCATTTGCTTTATCAGTTCGATTCAGCCAACACACGTGTACACACATACATTTGTGAATATATTTTTTATAAAATTTCCTTTCAAGTCCGTTATTTTTTATATTCCTTTTAGCTTTATCTTTCTCCTCTTTTCATTTGTAATTTTTCACATTTTTATTGCCACAAGCGGCAGCGATTGCAGAAGTGTATACATACAAACAAATTTATATAGAAATTTGTGCGTTTTCTTCTGCCTCTTCTCTCGAAATTAAGCTTTGGACATTTTGAGGTTAGGTGAAGGCATTGTAGCAGGTACTACAACATATTAGCGGAGTCTATGCGGTTGAAAAAATTAATTTCATCCTTTCTATTTCCGTTCGAGGTTTGGCTTTAGACATACATAGTACGTTCGGACATTATAGATATTCAGAAAGAAGAAAGAGTAAGCTACCCAATGCAACAATCTGAAAAACACGACTGCTTGAGGTTACAATTGATATCGTTACAATAAATTATATAAAATAAAATCGATATTAATCGATATTTTTTAATAAATGTCGATAAAACCCGAAACGATATGAATCTAGATTAAAATTAAATCACACTACATTTTTCCTTGCTCTCTTTTAAAGTTAAATTGAGCTTAGGTTGTTATTAAATCACATTTAATCTAATAACCTTTTCACACAGGAGCTAATTGAGCAATTAACCAGCCTTTTCTCGATTAAAACGCTGATTAAGATCGATTTACCATACAAAATACTAATTTACATTTATTTTTAATTGCACTTTAATCGACTTGAAGATGAAATGCAACTCTGCGACAAAGACCTATTTGTAATAATATATACTTACCAACTTCTTATGAAAAGCAAAAACAAAACAACAGCTGATCGGTTATCGAGTACCCGTCAGTTTAAAGGCCAAGAACTGTTTTCTCAATCAAAATTTTAATTGATCAATTAATTTCGCTGTGTGAAAAGGCTATAACTTAGATTAGAATTAATTAGTTAATTGACTTATCGTATTATAGTAAATGAAATCCATTTGATTAAATTGAAACTAGTCGAGATTGCAGACGATATAGACTCAAATTTAAATTGAATTAAATTCAATTCGATTAAGGGAGGGGTCTGGGTTTTCACTTTCGAAAAATCGATTCTTTTTTGGTTTATCTTATTGTTTAACATTTCAAGAATATGTCCTCAAAATTTTAATCCAATCTAAGAAATATTCTTGAAGTTATTGTTTAATTAGTCTCGGGCCTTTAAAATGGCGGAAATTTTAGTCGAAAATAGCGGTTCACACTTTAGATGGCCGCCAAAGATTTTTAAATAAAAAAAATAATAATCAGAGAACGTTGGGGAGAAAATTTGTTTAAAATTTAACTAAATAGTTATGGTTTTTCATTTTCGGATAATTTCCGGCCGAGTTACAGTGAACACCGCAAATTGTTTTTTTTTTTCAAGACGTCCTAGGGGAAGCTCTGTCACGGGCTAATGGATTAATATTTTTGCATGAAAAATTTACAAAACATAGTCAAAACTATGCTCAATAATGTATAGAAGGTTTGAATAAAATTGCCTAATCGATATTTGAGATAAAAAATCACAAAAAAAGTGTTTTTTTGCGCTGAAACCCAGACCCCTCCCTTAAGAACTGGGGGATTATATTGAAGATTGGATTAATCATTGGGGGTTTATATTGAAGATTAAAGACTTAATTCAACTTAATCGACTAATTGATGATTAAAGACTTAATTTAATGGCACTAATATTGATAAGTACTCAAATTAGATAGGATTAAGCAACTTTCAACTGAAAGTTTTTGCAAATACTAAATTCACAGTTTAAAAATAATCATATTTAAAATCCATGAAATTAATAGTAAATTATTTCGATTTAATAAGATTCAATTAAGTCAATTAAAAAAATAAATTACTTGACTTTGACTTTGACACTTAAAACTGAATGACTTTAATGTTTACTGACCGATTGAATCGGGAAAAATGTATTGGAAACGACAAAGTTGGTGAAAATCGAAATCAGTGTTATCGTTATAACTGCTCCAAAATGGTTTCAAAAAGTCTTTAGACGGCATATCACACGAATCAAAATATTAGACCCTTACAAAATAAATTATATTGGTTACCCATCAAGATCTACAAATTTGATCATCCTTGACCTCTTTTTACGGGATTATTTGAAGAGAAAAGTTAAGACAAGAATTTTATTAGGTCTACAACTTTGCTTCCGCTGTTTTCCAATAGATGTATCTAGGGTCAAGCACTGGTCGATTAAATCGATTAAATCGTTTTATATCGATCTTGAACATTTGTGTCAACATTTACCCAACAAAATATTTGTAGAGATCTGATTGCATCCCAAACTTATTCTCAACTGAAAATGTCACTTTTTAAGCCGAATTCTTGACATTTGCGGGAAATTTTGCTTTTCTTTTTTAATTCCAAGAAAAGTGCGGCTGAGGCTCATATCGAATGCTTTCTGATACGTACGGTGAGGCTGTCCTAAGTGAAAGAACATTTCGCGCATGGTTTCAACGTTTAAAGAATGAAGTCGAAGACCGGCTTGTTGGTGGAAGGGAGATGATTTTCGAAGATGCTGAATTGGAAGCATTACTCGACTAAACCACCACAGGAGATCGATTCCGAACGTAATTGATGCGTTTGAGTCGAGCACTAATAGAAAAACGGCAACAGTACGAGGAAAGACACGATAAAGTCATTCTCCAGCATGACAATGCTCTACCTCACGTCGCAAAAGTGGTCAAAAAATATTTGGAGACGCTGAAATGGGAGATCTTTCCCCACCCGCCGTATTCTTCAGACGTTGACCATCAAATGAAAGACCAAAGACCATCAAATGAAAGATATACAAAAAACATATAATTTCTTCTGACTGAAAAAAACAGTTCCAGACATGAAGAAATATGTCTGATAAAGTACAGAGTGGACCAAGAGTAACTCAATATAGAGAGAACTGTTATTAAAAACTTATTATTTAAGGTATCTCACCAATATAGCGCTCAATTTTCAAGTGTACCTTATTTTTTTAAAGGATCTAGAGGAAGGGAAAATCAATTACTTTTCGCTATATTAGAACAAAATAATAGATTTCCTACTGTGATGGCATGATATTTTATTGCTTTACTCTCAACCTTCTTTCTACTTCGATATGTCTACATTTTTATATCAGAATAATCTCGCGGGCAAACTTTGAACGCTCTTTGTTTGTATGAGCAATTTTTTATAAATTTCACCAAGCACTTTTACATTACACAAATACTTTTACATATATAAATATAAATACATATAAAGGTATAGGCACCCGTATATACACACTCGTCCTTCGGCCAGTCTCAAAGCGCCTTCGCTTATTTTTCAATTCGCTCAGGTGGACAAAGTACATTTTTTTTCGCTCATATATAACGGCATATATTTATAATAATGAAGTTGGTGCTTATAACGGCATTTATATATAAGAATGTCTGCTCGTGTGTGTGTACTTAACAATCGCTCAAGGCATTGCGATATGGTCTATAATTTATTTTCAGCTGACCACTGTTGGACATCTGTCTTAAGTGCCCTGGAGACGATCAAATAATTGCGTCAAACAGTGCATATGTGTTAGTGATGTTCAATCGTGTGTTGCCCGCAAACGTTCAAATGAACACGTCAAACATCAGTTTAGTTTTGAGCTCGTAACGAACGGTCATCATGTCATCGTCGGATGATGATGATCTATTAATGGCATGTGCTGCAATTCTTATGAAAAAAAATTTCTCCATTTTTGTATTATTTTATATTATTTAGTTTAATTTATTATATTTGATTTTACTTTACTTTATTTTGTTATTTTAATTTATTTTTATTGTATTTATTTTATTTTATTTTATTTTATTTTATTTTATTTTATTTTATTTTATTTTATTTTATTTTATTTTATTTTATTTTATTTTATTTTATTTTATTTTATTTTATTTTATTTTATTTTATTTTATTTTATTTTATTTTATTTTATTTTATTTTATTTTATTTCATTTTATTTCATTTCATTTCATTTCATTTCATTTCATTTTATTTTATTTTATTTTATGTATTTATTTTATTTTATTTTATTTTATTTAATTTATTTATTTTTAATTTATTTAATTTAATTTAATTTTATTTTATTTATTTTATTTTTTTTTTAATTTTACCTTATTTTATTTTATTTTATTTTTTGTTTTAATTTTATTTTATTATTTTATTTTTTTTTTATTTTATTTTTTTTTATTTATTTTTTTTTTTATTTTAACTTATTTTATTTTTTTTAATTTAATTTAATTTAATTTATTTATTTTATTTTATTTTATTTTTTCCGCTTCGCTTTACTTCACTTTTCTATGTCCTCTCAGCTTGAAATCTTCCCTGCAAATGAGCTCATGCTTGTCAAACATGAGTGGAGACGATCAAATTATCGTCCGTCAAATAGAAATATCAAAAATTTTTGATTTTCATCAAACAGAGCCGACAACAGGTCGGTGTAGCGTACGTGTAGCCGACGAGAGCCGACGACACCAACACACTTAAAGTGTTTGACGCAATTATTTGATCGTCTCCAAGGCACTTTAGTGGATTTGCACCTTTCTCAAAGCGGCAAGTGTGCTGTAGAGCCTCAGGCAAAGCAAAAAGAAAGGGTTGGTGATTTATTTAATTTCTTTTTTTTTTTGTTTTTTGCTTAGACTTCTATTTTTTTGCGGTCTCCTTTTGCAGAAGTTCCAAGTGTATTTATCATTTAAATAGCGGTAATTTTTTTGCAGGTAATGTTATGCCGTATATTTGTATAAGGAAGTATGCGTGCCGTTTTTAATTTCTAGATATATGAAATTGTTTCTGTATTCGTGAGAGTGCCCTTGTATATAAAATTCATAAATCCGCCATTTTCTGCGCGTCGTCTAAATATGAAACTGCCTTCGTTTGATAATCGTTAAGATAACTGAGACACCCTCATAATGCTTATGAAATTACATAACCGCAAAAATATTACCGCTACTCCTTTTACATAACCTCAAAAGCAGCAGTTTTCAACCAATCATACAACGTTGCCACGCCTTACGTTTGCGCAAGCGAGCTCAGTCATAACGGGTATAACGGAATATGCTATCATAATCCATAACATTTTTATATTTCACTCATATACAAGAAAAACAAATGAAATTCATAACACAGCACACGCACACCATTGTAATATACATAAAATCCACCACTCACCCACATTTTCCCCACACCACTTTCGTATGCATGTCCTCCCCCATCCACAACACGAGCACAAAGTTTGTTCTGTTATGATTTCATATTACAACCCACAATCAGAGCGCAACAACAAAACAAAAAACGTCAATATTAACAACAATACAGCGAAAGCACCGTAATAACGGCACCAGATAACACACACGACAGGCGAAAGCAATCGTGCAAACGTGCAGCAACCCTCGAAGTTTCCTTTGGGATTATGGGTGGGTGGCAAGTCAACATAGAGAGAGGGGGAGTTGAGGGGGTATCATAGTGAGCACCCACAGTTCAACGCAGAGAAAATATAAATTCAGGAAAACTACCCTCATGAGCTCACAGATATGCTACATTTATATGTATATTTTCCAACAACAACACTAGCGACTAAGCAATAAACGTGAGTCAAACGTAGAAAAATGTCAATAACAACAAAAGCTAAACGAAGGCAAAGGCGAGACGGCACCCAATTATAATGGCATAAATGTGCTGGCAGGAAGGCAGCGGACAGGCGAGTGGGTAGGGGGTGCACGACGAGTGTAATGCGATATGTGGGTGGGGTGTAGCAGCGGAAGGATGCGGAGAGAAATGAAAACGGATAGATATGAGCTGAATTTTATATTTCACTGCCAGTTATTTTTATATATATTCTATATATTTATGTTTGTATGCATTTGTCTATATAGATTGTATATACATATGTAGATGTGCTTATAAGTATTTCCGTCACAACGAGCGTGTGTAGCATTAGAGGCAATTATTTTGTTGCAATTAAAAGAGTTTTTACTCTGTTAATAAGGCAAATTTTCAGAGTGTCAGTTTACAATAAAGACAAGTCTTCCTAATTTAATCTGGATCGGAATAAAGATTAATATATCAGTTGGAAGGTCTTATGTATTAGTAAAAGTAGGAAAATTATGATATATGAAGAACAAAATCGCTAACGTTTTAGAGATAATAAATTTTCGAATGTGGAAGGAACAACTAATTCGTATATACCAACCATATGAAAGGAACTCAAGCTGGATATTGGATTCCACCATTATAATTACAGTAAAAGCTCTTTATTAGCGGGGTATATGTTCCATAAAGATGCCGCGAATACAGAAATCGTGAATACGGGATGGTAATTTGTATGGGATTATAGGGGATATGTTCCTAGGTGACAAAAAAAAAAAACAAATAGGTATATAAAACAAGTAAGGAAATGCTAAGTTCGGGTGCAACCGAACATTTTATACTCTCGCAATTTATTGAAGAAATTTTATTAAGATAACATACAAATTAACCAATAAATTCGGCATAAAGTTTAATAGAATAACGAAAATCATCATATACAGTATATAGGCTGAGGTAATTCCTGAACCGATTCATACATTTTCACCAGCAAAGTACACTATATCCTATACGCTCAATTATCTCACATAATAACCAATACATATATGCGGAATAAAACCCACCGTATTTTTGAAAAACCTATAATTAGATATATGGGGGCTAGGATATGTTATGACCCGATTTTAATAATTTTTGGAACAGAGACACACTTTTAGAAGAAAACATTTTCCTGTGAATTACATTAAATTATCTACGAGATTTGCCCATATTTTCGGTTAGAATTTACCCTTAGGCGCTGAGTTCAATATGATCAATATCTGGGGCCTTGAAAAGTTATAGTCCGTTTTCGACAATTTTTACACAAGTGAAGCCAGAGATGATATGCACTATTTGTGTAAAGTTTTATTCCGCTATCTTCATTGGTTCCTTATGTTTCTATTATAAAGTGAAGGAATAAGATGGAATTCAAAATTGAGTTATAAGGAATGTAGTCGTGGTTGTAAACCGATTTCGCCCATTTTTTATACGTGTTATCAGGGTGTCAAGAAAATATTATATACCGAATTTCATTGAAATCTGTCGAGTAGTTCCTGAGATATGGTTTTTGACCCATAAGTGGACGATGCCTCGCCCATTTTCCATTTTGTAAAAAAATCTGAGTGCGACTTCCTTCTGCTATTTCTTCTGTAAAATTTAATGTTTCTGACGTTTTTCCTTAGTGAGTTAACCCACTTTTAGCCATTTTCAACCTAACCTTTGTATGGGAGGTGGGCGTGGTTATTATCCGATTTCAACTAATTTCATGGTGTGTGGTGGGGTACGTAAGAGAACCGACTGCAGAAAGTTTAGTTTATATAGCTTTATTAGTTTGCAAGTTAAATACAAATAACCGATTTGTGGGCGGGGCCACGCCCACTTCTATAAAAAAATAAATCCAAATATGCCCCCTCCTAGTGCGATCCTTTATTCCAAATTTTACTTTTATATCTTCATTTATGGCTTAGTTATGACACTTTATGTGTTTTTGGTTTTCGCCATTTTGTGGGCGTGGCAATGGTCCGATTCTGCCCATTTTCGAAAGCAACCCTCTCACGGTCCCAAGGAATATTTGTGCCAAGTTTCGTCAAGATATCTTAATTTTTACTCAAGTTATAGCTTGCACAGACGGACAGACATCCGGATTTGAACTCCACTGTTCACCCTGATCACTTTGGTATATATGACTCCATATCTCACTCTTTTAGTTTTAGGTGTTACAAACAACCGTTATGTGAACAAAACTATAATACCCTCTTAGCAACTTTTGTTGCGAGAGTATAAAAATAATTTAATTGAAGTTTTTGAACATTTTACCTAATTATCTTAAGGCTTGGGCAATGATTTGAAGAATTTTGTAATTTTTTCTTGCTTAGCAGTTTTCAAAAGTTCCTTCAATTCAGACTGATACACAGCAGTCGCATTAGCAATTTGTCTCTTAAAAATTAGACTTCGTTCCATAGACGGATCAATGTTCATAAAGAAATCGCAGAGCTCATTTGCCATTCTTAAACCTTCACTCAGATTTTTCAAATTGAATGTCACGTTTCCAGTGCTTGTTGAAGCCTCTTCTTCAATAGGTTGTGTTCAGTTCCATGTGAGCCCTCTTCTATATGGAAATATTACCAAAAGTTCAAAAGTATTGCGAAAATGGTGGAATATTTAACATTTTCTTGTAATAAGATCTATTTTACTTTTTTATTAGTCCATTCGACAAGAATATTGGGTGGGATACCTATTGGAATAATTTTATTATTATGTATGTGCTTATTAGATCCGCGAATAAAAAAATTTTTAGTCGCGAATATAGAAATTGGGTTTCATTTTTTTAATCCGCGAATAGTGAAAATGCGAATAAGGGAAGGGCGAATAAGGAGTTTTTACTGTATATAAAATTAACATTAGGAAATAAAAACAGGAAAATAAGTAAAAAAGGATCTGCGGCACTACTCTGAGGAATATCTGTTGACCATAAAAACAGTGAGTGTTAAATTTTTAATCGAATAAAAAGATAGAAATTTGACTAAAACTTTAAGTTTAGATACGAAATGCTTTCGTAGAAACGATACAAGTATATGACAGTCCTTTGGAATGATGTTAATAGAGCACAATATAATCTGTAATTAATTAGTACTTCCTTATATAAATCTGGCATGAAATCATAATTGAACGAGAAAACAAAATAATACCTTGAGCATTAGGTATTTTCCGACAGGAATATGCACAGAAGGATTTTAGTTAGTAAAGTAACAGTGGTTATTCGCCAAAACTTGGAGAGTAGCGAATCGAACAAACAATTCGTATAATACAAATGGGTAAAAGTTGCAAAAGTACAGCGATATATGTACATATACCACATACAATGGCCAGTTGAACTCAAGTGGATAACTTTGTTTTTGCTTTTCAAAGTAACATTTTTTTAACAAAGCTCTAACATAGCGATCTGAGAAGTGGTGAATCGAAGATGACATGAATAAGAATATTCTACACTGTCTTTCAAAGCACGTTTATGCCTTTCGACAGGACTTCTAAATCGAAAATTTAGTTGTTCTAAGTGAACTGCAAATGTCGACCGATGTTTCAATGACTGAATTAACTTTTTATTTTAAAACAAAGTGAACTATATAAATAAGCAAAGATAAGAGAGTTATTAAAAAAAATTTCATGAGAAAAGTGTTTAGTGAATAATTTAGAGGGTTAACATTTCCATAGACAAACGAGCAGACAGCCAATGTCAAATCTAATTTTTTCGTTCTGAATACTTATGACTTATACATATATCCCTTTATATATCGATATTGATTATTTTAAGGAGTTGTTAGCAACCTTTAGATGAACAATATTATTAAAGTGTAGAAAAAGAACCACACTCTGACATAAAAATAGTTAAATATTATAGTACAAGCCTGTCTAAAATTGATTAAATTCTGTGCATACAAATAAAAACGACCGACGCACATAAAATTCACACATCATAAACAAGTCATAAGACAATGCCAATAAAAATCATGTTACGAAAATTTACAATACCCATACTACATGCTTATGAAATGCAGTGAATATTTAGGACCCCCTAGATCAATTTTAAGGCTGACCAGTCAGCATATAAAAACTCGTACTATTGAAGAAAAGAAAGTGTTCGAGTATATGTGTTATGTTTACAAAACAAGAAAAATATTCCAAAAGGCATATATTATATGGATATACATATGTATGTAGTATGTATACAAATATATTTATGTAAACGCATAAGTAATTGTATTTTTCCAAGAAGGTAGTACGCCGTAAGCAAATATAATAACTTTTGTTATGTTTTCTTTTTGCAGCCTTTACAAAATTTAATTTACTTGTCATGAAATGAACAAAGAACATAGCCAAAATGGCCAACGAAAGGATAGACGCAGTAGTCATAATATCTATATGCATTACTCTAAGAGATACATACTTATATGGGGAAAGGTGTTAAAAAATATGTTTGTGAGTTACTGAAGACGTAAATCAAGTCCAAAAGTTATTTAAGAGAGTTTGCTTTGGTAGACAAGATCAGGACTTGAGTGCCTTGAAGCATTCAGTAAGATTTCTAAGTTCCAAAAAAACTGGTATCTTGAGAGTTCCAACATTCATCATGTTAAATGACGAAGAGAGGTGTGTTCCAGACCTTAAATAGTTATAAGAGCAATCCTTATTATATTTTTGTCGATATTTGTTAGGAAACTTTTCGCTTCTTTCCATAAGAAGAGGTCGCAGAAGACATGCTTATCAAAGCAAGATACACAAAACACTGCACTTGACCACCTTACTTAAAAGTCGTTCCCAAGTAAATCGGTTCAACATATGTATACGGAATGGACGAACATTTTTATCAGCTCAAGGTCCGACTAAAAAACTCCATACATCTCCAAAGCCACTTTAGAAATATTTTACGACGGCACAACAACAACATATACGGAATTTCATATGTAAAAGATAGTCTTTAGGCAGTTCTATTATGAGTACACCCGATTCCAAGTCAACGATACTTCTAGAAGATTAACTAAAGAATACTACCCGATGGTTTGGGATTTGTTTTAAATCTTACTGAGATCCCTCAGCTAGCCTTACTTCAACTGTTCTGCAAAAAGCTCTTCGAAGGCCCTTATTTCCTGCAGTGATTTTTTTCTATCTAACTGAATCATCTTCATTACATTAAAATCAAAATGACTTATTATTTAACAACAAATTTTCACTCACTTCATCTCACTGCCTGAAGTAGCTTGAAAACTACACCCAACCGCCATTTTCCTCACTTTTCGCTGCAACTTTTTGTGTGGTGGTTATCAAATTGATTTGATTTCATTTCATTTTTCTCATATTCATTATATATATAGATATCTAGGTATAATGCAAGTATTATAAGCGCCAAGTGAACCAATAACCGGCGACGAGAACGTCTATAGAATTGCGGCCATTAAAATGCGATTGGTCAGAGGAATCTATTGTGGCAAGAATATGGATGAAATGAAGAAAATGATAGCGCAGAAAGCGAAGAATGAGAAAGGTGAAACGCTGAGAGAGTGGGAGCTGCAGCAGAGGTGCACGTGAGCTGGCAGGTGACTTGGAGGAAGCCAAGTGAACTGTATATTGAACTGCTTGGCTATGCTGGTGGCAACCTCATGCAGCTGACGGCCACAGACGACGCTACAACAACAACAGCAGCAATAAAAGTTGGCGGCTGCCAACTAACAAAGGTGTTTCACAATTCTGTTATATTTATAGTGACTATATATTTAACCTGCACCCCCCACTCCGCCCTCTCCCCTCCTGCAAAATCAAATTTTGTATCAACATTAAGTTTCTTTCATTTCAGCGTCTATTGTTAGCGCTTTGCGCGCCTTTATTGCCACTTCAATCACATTTCGAGAACACCAAAGACTGCTTGCTGCCAAAATGTTGCAATGTGTGTTGCATGCAACATTCAAGCATTTTTGGTATTTTCAAAATGAAATTCTCTTATCGATGATTGAAAGATTGCGCGACTGCACAAAGCTTGTGGCTGCTTATGTCTATATACGTGTATGTGGCGGGGTAACAGGCTAACGGTTAGACCATTGGTCACGTAACTTCGACATGTTTGTACTCGTACGAATGTGTGTGGCATGTTTACTTATTTCATATATCAGCTAACATTTCATATGAAAAAAATACAATCGAAAAGATAAAATATATTCGCTTTTATTGTATTCCACCAGAGAAGGTGGGGGGTTTAATGCCACTCACACTCACATAAACAATGAAATGCGATCAATATATCTTTCGTGCCAAACCGACGCATTCATTCAAACAAACAACCCGTTCTTCGCCCAACCCACCCACACAATCACACACAAACCTTCATTTAGCCCCTTCCTGCCAGCTCTCGCTTATATTCTGTCAATATTATTGGTAAGTTGAAATGAAAACTTTTTCCTTATTCACCTTTTTTTGTTGTTGCTGGCATTACTTCCAATTTCATTTTTATCATTTTTCCACACTTTTTATCTTTTTTATTTTGCGCACGTGTGTCTACATAATGTTGTAATGAAAAGCAACAACAACAATGTAAAGAAAATAATGCTTACATTGTGCTTTATGTGCAATATTTCAACGCCCCTCCCCCTAAAGGCAACATTTTAAAACTAACTTGTGGCACTAGATGGTGCTAAGCGCTAAGTAGAAGAACAAAATTATGTTAGCAAATTGACTAAAAAATAGATTCAAAAATCCGAATTATTCTAAAATGATTTGAGGATCACGGCCATACCCTATATAACGGTATAATTCCAGCGGACTAAGACTACAACGGCTTTTTATACTCTCGTGAATGACTACGATGACGAGTGGGTTCGAAATCCGGATGTCTGTCCGTCCGAATTCCATCTACTAGACGCTTAATTCTACCATCTTCTGCGAACAACTGGACCGCTTAAATCAGGCGATCGTCCAGAAGCGTCTATAATTGGCCCACGGGATGGGTGTAGTGTTCCACCAGGACAACGCCAGACCACACACTTCGTTGATAACTCGTCAGAAGCTACCGGAGCTCGGATGGGAGGTTTTATCGCATCCACCATATAGCCCGGACATAGCGCCAAGTGATTACCACCTGTGCCTGTCCATGGCGAACGTCCTTAGTGGTATAAAGTTGAACTCAAAAGAGGCTTGTAAAAAGTGGTTGTCCGAGTTCTGCGTAAATAAGGAGGGGGGCTGCTACGAGGGGGGTATTATGAAATTACAGTCTAGATGGAAACAGATTATCGAACGAAACGGCGCATATTTGAACTAAATGCGATCACTGTAATAGTTTTTATAAAGCATTGAATAAAGTGCAAGAAAGAGAAGGGAGATATTTGACAACCTAATACCACACCTACTATGACGCTATCGCAATTTAATAAAACTAGTGACCTTATTGAGCGAATTCTATTAAAACAATAGTCGAAATCGGACTATAACTATACCAAATATAACGAGATATGTGACCATTTCCAGGTCAGTCGGTTCTAAGTAACCGGAGCGAAATCGGATTTTTATGAGGCCAAGGATTGCCAACATTCCTTAAACGTACAACAACAAGAATGACTGACTTCATACCGAAATATCGGCAAATTTTCGAGGAATATGGTCTAGTCCTAAAAGTTGATAAAACCGGTCCCATAATTCTTCCAGCTCTAATATACCCAAGAAAATATTTATCGGAAATTCGATTTTTACTATATATATATCGATTAGTACGTAAGATATCTTAACTAAATTAAACGAATTAGCTTGGATATACCCTACTTTGATGCCAAACATTAGTCGGTTCAGAATTTTATGATTCCCTTTATTATAGCCGACTTTAGGCCGAATATATCGGTCAATGGTTTGGTAACTTCAGTAAAATGAGATCAAAATATTTTCTTTAACCCTTTTTAGTTTCATTCAGAACAATATGGAATCGGTGCAGATAGATCTCAGTGCCATTTCCCCAAGATCTCCAGTATTTGACGACTATTTTTATGTCTTCAAAACAAATTTTTGGTTATCTTCTAACAAAGAACATAAAACAGTTAATTTCCCTGCGGTACAAATCCAATAACTCAAATTGCAACAACGAAGTTGGCCAAATGAGGGTCCATACATTTAACTTTTTTCTCTTTGTATGTCCATTTACCTGGTTTATTCATAGCTTTTATGACTTGTTCCATTCCTTTTATGCTGTTTCTTGCCTTCTATGTATTTGTCTACATTTGTAGTTCTTCATATTTTATGAGCCTTGCCTTCTTCATCATTCATTTGACTGCTTTCCTTATTCTACAATGTTATAAAATATCCTTTCTCACCCGACTAGGTGTCTCCTCCATAACTTTTAGGTGAAAGCTTGTACCCCTTTATATACTTTTACTGATTTCTAAACCTTTACATATTTATGCTCTCCAAACCCTCTCCTTAATACATTCCCTTCACAATGTCCTTTGTCGGTTATAAAAATATTTCATTCGATTTTTCATTTTCCAAACCCAACGCCACAATTTATATCAGCGCTTACTTTCTCCACTCAATCTCTTTTCTTTCTTTTTATTATAATTTATTTTATTTTTCATTTTGCACTTGCTTGCGGTATCTGCTTACCTACACCGTTGCCAGCTATAAATTTTATGCTTTTTCATTTATCCTTTATGTATTTCTATTCGGAGTGCCATATTTATTTTCTTATTTTCATTTTGTTATATTTTTATTTCCGCCACAACCGCATGGTTTCTCATTTTTCTGTCATCTCATGCACGTTTCAGCACAACCCGACTCCTCTACCAACGTCTCTTCTGTGCGCTCCACAAGTCTTGCTCGCCATTTCATTTCTTATCTGCCATTTGCCATTTTTATTTTATCATTTTATTTATGTATTTCGTATTCTACACCAGAGCTTCATAACTTCGTGCTGACCCCGACTCATATGTAGGTACGAGCCGGTGTGTGTGACTCGCTGTGTGGCTGGTTGGTTGGCTGGCGCTCGGTCCATCCATGCAGGAAGTAAAAATGCGCTGCAGAAAAATCGCCAGGATATTACGTTGTTATATCGGGCGTGCTTTGTATCGGAACGTTGGCATGAAGAAACGTGCGAAAAACGGAATGGATGGGCAACATTAAATGCAGCAAGTTTGTTTGTATTGATTTATGAGCGTGTAAGTATGGATATTCTTTTCGCACCCACTCGGAAAGTAGATCCAACGAAGTCATATGCATTTTAGGAACGGAGGTTGAGATCTTCTTTTCACTTGCGGACGGTAATTATCATGGCAACTAGGAATGAGATTCAATATCTCGTCCTCAAGACGATAAAAATCCGGTTCCGTTACAAAAACGAGGACAAGTTATTTGTAAAGGACTCCGATTTTTATCTCCCAAAGCGCCTACAACTCGACATTCTTCCAAATTATTTGTGGAATGTTTTCAGACGATGTACCAACGGCAAAATGAAGATCCGATAGAACTCCGACTAGGTCGATCGTGCAATTATTATTTCTTCCAATAAAACTTACACTCCGAACTCCATTTTTAGAATTTCCATCTATTTTAGCTCATTCCCCCGGTCATTAGTATCACAACATGGTATCGATCGTGCAATTATTATTTCTTCCAATAAAACTTACACTCCGAACTCCATTTTTAGAATTTCCATCTATTTTAGCTCATTCCCCCGGTCATTAGTATCATAACATGGTACTTTTTTTTCGAAAACCAAGTCCAATATTTCAAAATTAAAGTATCGATCTTCGGCAGGCATTGTAGAAAATCTGACTGTATTCCAAAATAATGACGTCTCAAGTTCCAGGGTTCACTAGTTTTCCGAGTCTATTAGTTTAATAATATCACAGCCACACAAAAAAAAATATTGGTCCTGACCTAGGGGTTTCACTATGTTTTTGTTCGCTATGTTTTTGGCGTCGCTGAATCCGAATCCGATGTCCATTTAATCCCATCAGGTCAGGGTTTTGACTTAACCCCAAAAAAATAATTGAAATAATCGATTGAAACTCGCTTCTTGTAAGTATTCGGGGTCAAGAATTATGAATCCGGTGTCGGGTTTTCGAAATTCAAAAAGGCAGTTCCAATATGGAGGAAGATTTTTTTAAAAATCATCGGATGCGCTTGAAACTCTTTACTCGGGGGTTTTCGGGGTCGCTGATTACGGATTTGACGTTACTTGCAAAATTAAAAAAAAAAATTATATAGGATCCCCAGGTCAGAAAAAAAAATATTTTTGTGTCGATGTGTATTCATTACTTTCGAATCTCTTCTTGAACTTGATTAATCGAAGATAAAGCCTATCCGAACATTTACCGAATCTAACCTTAACGTCAAAGAAAACAAAAGTAAAGAAGTGGTCCCGAAGGCTGGAAGGAATTTAATATAATTCGTCCAAGATTCTGACTAGATAAGTAGCCCTCAACTGATTCAGTATTCAGAGAAAACATGATTAGAAAGCAATTAGGCCATAGATCTATTCATTTTGAATTATATATCTAAAAATACCCGGGGTGTGAGAAAGCAGCATAACTGACTAAAAATGATTGTGAAGCAGCCTCTTCTTATAAGTTAGATTCGAACCAGTCAGAGAATGTATTCGGAGACCACACATAGTTATAGAAAATCCCCAAAGAACTCCAGCATGTCTCTCAATTTCCCACTGGCCCCCCCAAATAATCTATTAAATTATTTTTTCTTCTTATCCAACGTATTTATATTTCATTTCGTTGAACGTCCGGACATACAAACCAACGGACACTGGTCAATGGCGAAACGCAAGCGTCGCCAATACGACAGTCGGAGCAAGGCAACCTGAGAAAGCGCGTCGAATGTGAGGAAAACATGGAAAAAATACTACAAAAGAAAAGAAAGCGAAGTAAAGGGAAAAAATCGAAAATGAAATGAAAAAAAGAAGTACGCTAAGGTAGAGAATATTTCAAGTTAACCACCTTGAGCGTCAACCGGAGCTACTACAACGGCGCGCAAGTGGGTGTGACTGTGTTTGTGTGTGCGTCCAGTGGTCAGCGTACGTAGCGAAATGCAACACTGGCGGGAGGCAGATAGAAATATGAACGTTGGAACGACTGACCACGTCGGCAGAAGATTACATACATACATATGTAAAGAGAGAGAGTGGAGAGTGGGGGATAATATTTAATATATTTGAGCTTGTACTGGTGTGTGTGGCCATCGTTATGGGGATGTTTATTTGAACTTTTATAACAATGTTGCTACGTTTACGTGGCGCATTATAGAAGGTGCGCCTTCCACACGCACACAAATACATACATATAAATATATAATTGACTGTGTTTGTGTATGTGTGTATGTTTGTGTGAATACTTTATGAATGGGTGTGCGTTGGGTGGGTCAAATGTACGTGGCTGAAATATGATGTCATACTTTTATTAGTTGCTTTACTCCACCCACAATGGTAAGTCTATATATAAGGTACATACATATATGTATAGCAGTATACAGTATACAGATGTATGTATGTAAGTACATACAAATCTAATATTTATGTACTTTATATATATATATGTAATATATGATTTAGCTGTTGTTTATAGCTACAAATGGCATTCTAGGTTATGCGAGCGACTAGGAAGGGAGTTTATGAACCACCCATTGGTTCACCCACTTGCTCAGATAACACCTAACATAGAATTTTGTATGATTCTTGTTTCTCCTTTTCCATTTTCCATTTTCCACAATTTTTTCACTTAAACTCAAGTTCCCTTTTTTCTGACCAGCGGCCACACTCAGTGACCGCACAGCACTTGTGTGTGAATTGTAGCATGTGCAACAGTGCGTATAATTTTATTGTATTTGCACATAAAGTATTATAGTACTACGAGTATTATATATTGCACTTAGGTTTGAGTACATAAATCCCCACACTACTTCACTTATATATATGTATTGTATGTGTGTCGGTGTGTAGTTAACTATGCTTTTATGGCATTACTGGCTGACCTCTACACCAAATGCTCATACATTTGTCCAAGCTTAGGTGGAGGATGAGGAAAAATATATTATATATAATGAATATGAAATAAAAGCGAGTGAAATGACTACTATCGTAACACGTTTTGAGAAGTCAGTAAGTTTTTAATATCTTGCTGAGTAACTTCAAATGCAACTCTGCAACTATCAACTTAATTATCATCTTACAAGACATGAATGGGTTCAGCCAACCTAGCGTTTTCTGAAATCTTATCATTCTTATAGTACTCCTAAAGACTCCCTAAAAACAATACTCGAGCACCAGAATAAAAAACAAGTAAGGAAGGGCTAAGTTCGGATGTAACCGAACATTTTATACTCTTGCAATTTATTTATTTAACTTTATTTATATTATATAATACACAATTTAAACCACATATTCGTCATATATATTGTATAAAGTCCATTGAAAGTTGGAAACCATAATATTAGGTTAGAAACACCGAGGTCCTCGTGTTCGATATATGGGGCCTTAAAAACCTATGGTCCGATTTCGGCGATTTTTAGAATGGGGCTGCCACACTATTAAAATAGTATTTATGCAAAGTTCTGCACCGATATCTTCACTAGTGCCTACTTTATATATTGTAAAGTAAACGATACAGATCGTCTTCAAAGTTCTGGTATATAGGAAGTAGGCGTGGTTGTGAAGCTATTTGGCCTATTTTCACAACATATCATTGGGATGTAAGGAAACTATTACAAACCAAGTTTCATTGAAATCGGTCGAGTAGTTCCTGAGATATGGTTTTTGACCCATAAGTGGGCGACGCCACGCCCATTTTCCATTTTGTAAAAAAATCTGAGTGCAGCTTCCATCTGCCATTTCTTATGTGAAATTTAGTGTTTCTGACGTTTTTCGTTAATGAGTTAACCCACTTTTAGTAATTTTCAACCTAACTTTTGTATGGGAGGTGGGCGTGGTTATAATCCGATTTCTTTAATTTTTGGACTGTATTAGGAAGTGGCTAAAAAAAAACGACTGCAGAAAGTTTGGTTTATACAGCTTTATGGGTTTGCGAGACATGTACAAAAAACTTAGTAGGGGGCGGGGCCACGCCCACTTCCCCAAAAAAATTACATCCAAATATGCCCCTTCATAGTAGGATCCTTCATACCAAATTTTATTTCCATAGCTTTATTTATGGCTTAGTTATGGCACTTAATGTGTTTTCGGTTTTCGCCGAAAGCAACTTTCCTATGGTGCCAGGAAATAAGTGTGCCAAGTTTCATCAAGATATCTTAATTTTTACTCAAGTTACAGCTTGCACAGACGGACGGACAGACATTCGGATTTGAACTCCACTCTTCACCCTGATCACTTTGGTATATATAACCCAATATCTAACTCGTTTAGTTTTAGGTGTTACAAACAACCGTTATGTGAACAAAACTATAATACTCTCTTTAGCAACATTTGTTGCGAGAGTATAAAAATATACGTGTTCAATCGGATGTAGTGTCGAAGCATTTGGTTCAGTTAGTTGGTCCAAAAAATATAACCTGACTTATAACAGTCCGAAAAATCAATGTAAATTGGCAAGACCTGTATAGATCAATTTTTTCTTTTATTTCTAACAGCAGGAGTTAGTTCCTAGAACTACCGACGCCCGTAGAGCACGTCCTGGAAAAGATAATTTCAGCAAGCCCAGTTGCTGCCATTTTTATCGAATTGTCAATCTAACCTTAATTTTAAATACTCAAATACTTGTTTAATATGTTCCGAAAGATAAAAACTCGATTCCTTTTTCCTTCCTCCAAGAATAACTTGTCAAAATTAGGTCTCAAAGTTTGGACTCTCCTAACCCCTTAAAAATATACAGCGTCATAAGTTTTAAGTGTCATCTAAATCATGAGTCAGTTAATAGATATAATAAGTACTCCAAAAGATATATACTGCCCTAGATGGCCGAGCCATTTGAGCAGTCCTCTGAAAATCATTATAATTTTACGAGTATGGTATAGTATTCTCTGGAGGGCATCGCATAGAATTGCGATTATCCGAACCAAACTAGTGTATGCCCTCAAGTAAGTTTACTTAAGATATTGCGAAGGAACTTCATAGAACCTGTATTCGATTCTAGATGCCACTGAACAACAAGAGTTTTTTTTTCGAAAAGGGCGCCCTCTACAGGTAATAACGACCTTAGGGACGTTTCTACCGAAAAAGGCCTTACAAAATCCATCAGACATTTGGTTGTGGTTTGAATAGTTTTAAATTTCTCGGTGAATAATCAAGGAATATATAAGGAGCATCAAGGAACAAGTCAATAAAAGTATTGTTATGGCCAAACAAATAATATATTCACAGAGGTTATAGATATTGTAGACCTCTCAACTGATGAGACGCAACACAATTTTGGAAATATTTAGACACGGAAATCTTAATTGATGATTCTAAAGTCAAAGTAAGCTGAGAACTTTGATTATATGCAGTATTAGATAGTTTAGTATATATACATAGATTCTTATAGAGAGATAGTTAGGCTTTAAAAGTGTTTCCAAAATATACGAAATTGCTTTATAGTACAAAGAGGTATGCGAAATGTATAATATCTTGAAACATACTGTTGAATGAAAATAGGAAGAGACAAGAAAAATAACAACTACAGAATATAAAGAACCAAATTAGAATTAGTTTAAATGGTTCTTCTATGAAGTAATATTAAAAATGGTAACAGACAGAATCTGCAATAAAAAATAAAAGAACATAGAAATTTAATAACATTTTAAAAATAAATTTAACTTAAAACCCAATGAAGTATACACAGACATCAATATCAACCTTCGACACCCTCTTTAAATTTCATTAGACTTAATCAACCACACTATATCACTTACACTATCAATCACAACCCGCTCACACTCCCACTTAACTCAAAAGAAAGCAACAACGTAACAATACAAGAACGCGACGTGAAAGCATTTGAAGGGAAAGAGAGCGCTCAAGCACCCGCCGGTGTATTAATGCAAGCGTCGCGGCATAAATGTCATCTGCTTTCATATTAAATTGAATTTTCCACTTAAGGTTGCCACAATTGATTTCAGGTTGCAATTGAATTGGATTTGAAGATGTTATTTACACCGACCACCAAAGCCAAAGAGCCAAAGCGACGACGAAACGCCGCAGCGAGAAAGCGCGAAAGCAGCCGAGCATATGGTCACAATGGCGGAAACAGCAGTTACCAGCAGCAGTAGCAGCTTTCGCCGAAAAAAAGGATATTTGAAATAGGAAAGCAACGAGACGGCGAGAAAGTGCAAATAAATAAGAAGTGCCGTGGAAAAAAATTTGAAAAAAGTGCTGCTTAAAAGTAACAAAAGTGCTACAGTCGGGCCGTGTGAAGTGCTGTGGGAGTTGGTGATAGTGGTGAGGTCGAGCGTGATTTTTATACCCAGCGGTTGAAGGCATGAAGGTGTTTAGGCCTTTTAAGGTGAGTACACTTTTGAGATGAACTATGGAACCTGGGGAAAATACCTCTCCTAATTTAAATAGAATGTAACTCTAAGTAATCCTCGACTGAGAAACTTGGTTCTGACTGAGCTTTTGGTATTTCAATGCAAATCCGGATATTACCGACAATTCTATGGTTCTATAAGTTTAATCCGTCCGTATACGAATGAATGAGTTACACTTTTTCATGTCCCAGTTAATGGAGATCTAACTTAAAGATTCAGATTTCAGAATCTCATCCGGGATTTTGATGCATGGCCCTATCGGGGGCAACCACAAACTGAGCGTTTTAGGCCGCGACTGTCATAGGAAGGTGGGTTGCAAGGCTATTCCCCAGAGGGAAACACTCGTAGGATTCCCCTAGATTGAGTCAAAGTCATCTGAAGCTACTACAAATCTGCGGAGGTCTACGACTGCCATAGATTTATAAAAAATGTTGAAAATCTTGGATTGCGAAGGAAAAAATTTCTGATGCAACCAGGAATTTCTAATTAGGCAATTAGGCCCCAAAAGTGGTCATAATATCCATTGTTAAGATTTTGGCCTTTAAGGTCTATCCTTTCAGTACCGTTCAATCCATAAAATCAGATCGCTAAGTGAAATAAATATGGTTAATAATCCGTAGCCATGATAGTCGGGTCAACGTAACCGGAACCGATCTGGTCAGGGACTGCCATCTCAGCAGGATTCCACAAAAAAGTTTGGGAAGTGATATCCTCAAAATGAGTATTCCGAAGGACGGATCCAAGTAACCGGAACGGATCTAGTTTTTTATCCGATCAGGGACTGTCAACTCAGCAAGATTCTACAAACATGTTTGGGAAGTGATATCGGATATTGAAACATTCTCAAATTGAGGATTCCGAAGGACGGATCCACGTAACCGGAACCGATTCAGTTTTTTATCTGGTCAGGGACTGCCAATTCAGCAAGATTCTACAAAAATTTTTGGAAAGTGATATCGGACATTAAAACATCCTCAAAATGACAATTCTGAACGACGGTTCCACGTAACCGGAACGGATCCAGTTTTTTATCTGGTCATGGACTGCCAACTCAGCAAGATTCTACAAAAAAAGTTTGGGAAGTGATATCGGATATTGAAACAACCTCAAAATGAGGATTCCGAAGGACGGATCCACGTAACCGGGACGGATCCAGTTTTTTATACGATCAGGGACTGTCAACTCCGAAAGACTTTATAAAAAAAACTTTGGCAAAAGTTATCGGATATTGAATCGACCTCCAAATTAGTATTCCGATAGAAGATCTCTATAAAAAAATTAAGCGAATAAGAACAGATAACACCACGCGGATTTGCTTCATATTTTTTTATTCAGAGAAGATTTTGGAACTTAAAATGTCATCTATTCCCCAAACAGTTATGAAAATATCTCATATTTTTTTTTTCATTAAATGTGCGCTGGGTATAATAAACTGAGTACTTTCCATTCAATTTTGACTCAATTCAATTTTCTAACGATTCAATTTGACTGGCGAAGCATCATACTTTATGCAAAATTATCGCCAAATACTTTATTGAAATTCAATAGGCAAAAAATATAACAAAAAAAAAAAAACGAAAATAGGGGAACAACAACAAGAATGCAAATGAAAATTTTGCTAAAGAAAAATGCAACGAATTGGAAAACGCGCTGGGATATGATATGGCATTGATACCCAAGAACCATAAATATACAAACAAATAAGGCATATACATAAGTATATGCACATGACTTGAAAAAATAATGCTTATTGAAAAGCAAAAAAAATTTATATTATAGAAAAGCGTGCGCATATGCTTAGTTAACGTTAAAGCGCGCCGAGGTGGTTATCGCCGCTAAGGAAGTTAGTAGAGGTGGTGATGTTGGTGGCGATGGTGCCGCGAGTAAGCAAGGGTCTTAAGTGTGAGTTTAGAGCTATTTTGAGCCATAAGCATAATGCATGAATATGTAAATTGGCAAACAAATCACTTTGCGCGCCGCGAAATACCCTTAGGGGAAACATCCTGCTTGCCTATACGTTATCCTTTAGTGATTTTTTTCAAATAATCAAATGTACACACCCGCATAAGGTTTACACTCACAGCATATGAGAGACATACTCAGCGTCATATGAGGGAGAACAAAAAAAACTGCCGTTAGGCGCTTGAAAATTACAACGGTAAACTAAAACAGCAAGTTTTTCGAGCTTGCTTGGAGGAAGGGGAGCGCACACAAGGCAAGTAACAACAAATCACTGACAGCTTTTTAGGCAAATTCCCTAAAGTTTTCACATATGAAAGAGAAATTGTGAAAAAATGTGACAGAAAATAGCGCAAAAGCTGACAAGCAAAGTGGCTCAAGTCATAAAAAAGTATCAAATTTCGAACGACCAAAAAAAAAAGATTTTAACATTTAGTTACACTTTATTTTATTGCAAACGCTTGTTAGTGTTGCTATTAAAAAAAAAATTAAAAAAAAATGAAAAAATTGAAAAAAAATAAAAAAAAAATTAAATAAAAAAATAAAAAAAATTGCGCTGTCATTGATTTAATTTTATTGTCATGCTCACTTTACTCAACGCACTTATTCACTTAAGCGCAATGATGACAGCGTTCGACACCCGCTCGCTCGCATATATTATGCGCATATCCTTATGTGAGTCCTTATAAGTAACTTTCGCATGGAGTTAAGCGCCGTTAGAGTGTAGCACATATCTATGAAAACTTTAACTGCCTGAAGCGCTAAGCAGCTGACTCAGTGTTGCTTTTGCGCCCCGCGGCATAAATAGAAAGTCGCTTGTATCCACTTTAAGTATGACTAAACGCTGGCGGCTATGACTTGCATGACTTTTCAATTTATTCCTTTATCATTTGCATAAGATTAAGTTTCTTTTTGTTGCATTGATTAATTTAAATACGTGTATAAAAGTAGAGAACGACATTGGAAGGGTAATACGAGAGGACTTGAGTTGAGGTAGCACTATAAAAGGGTATAAAATCCATGGAAGTTTAGAAGTTATAAGGAAAATCATAAGAAAATTAATGTACAAAAACTAGATTCTCATTAAATGGATAGTTGGTTGATCCAGGACACGTAGTGAATCCTAAAATTATAGGAAATTGAATATAAACCGGCTATTTTATATGGAATCTCAAGCATAGCGATGTATTTCTGAAATGAAAATTCATTTCTGAAGAAATTCCCGTTAATCAGCTCTGCTCTTTCGGTTAATAATTTACAACAATTAAAACTTCACGCCATCTAGTGAAAGCTTGAAGAAAAGTAAAAAGAAGGCCGGTACGACGGGAAATTAGATTACCGATTCTGAAGGTAAAAAAAAGTGAACTCCGGAGAAAAGAGAGCTTGGAGCTTAGAGAAAGTAGAAGGCTGTAGAAGAAACAAAGTATACTCAATACTGGACTCTTGTATTACTTGCATTGTTTAAAAATAATGACAGAAAATATGAATAAAGATGAAAGTCTCAGGTGTAACATTTGCAGAAAATATAGTTCCTAAGGCTAGACGCATAAAATCCATCCAAATAATGTGACTTAAAGGCTGAATTCCTTGAGATTTTACATATAACCATGATTAGTCATGGCTTTAATATGAAGTATATATGGACAGCAGTGACACCTGAGCATCGACTCTTTGACTGTCCGGCGATTGCGAGAAAAGGAGTCAGGGTCTCTCTATCTCCAAAGGGAAAGTTTGGCGTCCATCAGCCCTGTAGAGCAATAAAGTTTTCTAAAATCGCCTGGAGTGGAAGGTATTCTGGGATTACACGAGAGAGAGCACAATAGACATTAGGTCCCATTATGTTCCTCAACTCTTCATCTAATCTAATATATGGCCTCTGACAAATCCTATTTCTATTTTCTGGCTCTTAAGTGCCTTGGAGACGATCAAATAATTGCGTCAAACACTTTAAGTGTGTTGGTGTCGTCGGCTCTCGTCGGCTACACGTACGCTTCACCTACTTGTTGTCGGCTCTGTTTGATGAAAATCAAAAATTTTTGATATTTCTATTTGACGGACGATAATTTGATCGTCTCCACTCATGTTTGACAAGCATGAGCTCATTTGCAGGGAAGATTTCAAGCTGAGAGGACATAGAAAAGTGAAGTAGAGCGAAGCGGAAAAAATAAAATAAAATAAAATAAAATAAATAAATTAAATTAAATTAAATAAAAAAATAAATAAAATAAAATAAAATAAAATGAAATGAAATAAAATAAAATACATAATAAAATAAATTAAAATAATAAAATAAAATAAACTAAAATCAAATATAATAAAATAAACTAAATAGTATAAAATAATACAAAAATGGAGAAATTTTTTTTCATAAGAATTACAGCACATGCCAATAATAGATCATCATCATCCGACGATGACATGATGACCGTTCGTTACGAACTCAAAACTAAACTGATGTTTGACGTGTTAATTTGAACGTTTGCGGGCAACACACGATTGAACATCACTAACACATATGCACTGTTTGACGCAATTATTTGATCGTCTCCAGGGCACTTTAGAGAAGAAAGTAAACATTTGATGTTAGAAGGATTTAGATTTTAAATTAATGAGATGATGCATACCGCTCGAGAAAGAGGTGAAATGAACACCATCGAATATTGAATGTGTGTCGACGTCTATAGTTTTTTCGATTTGCCATTCACTGTGCCAAGAAGCGAATTAGTAAAAAGTCTTCTGAAAATATTGAGGACCTAGAACGTAACCCAAAAATGAAATGAAACCTTGATATTAGCCGGCGTTGGGTGGGTGGAGATGAAATCTCGATCGTTGATGAATTGATTAACCGCATCGAAATCATCATCTTCAGCTGGAGTGACTCCATTTTACGATCTCTTATTCTGCGACCTAATACCAAAGAACTTAAAGCAGGTTTATTACTTTCAAAACTACTTGTCTCCCAAATATATATACCTACTCGAACTGCAAGTTAATCAAGCCAAAATTATTCCCTTAATAAAATCTTCTAAAGACAGAACCATTATCCGAATCTGTTATACCGAACTAAGAAGTCCAAAAAGACTCAATTCAACACTCACTAGATTCCAACTTATACTATTCCAAAATAAAAAACGAACTACAATCTCGAGTTCATTGCAACAACAGCAATTCTACACAAATCATTTTTGGACTTTTGCTCGATTCTCGATTCAAATCGAAAGAAATGGCGAAAATGTTCATAAAACGTTGGCAAACGTTAAATGCATTGAAGCGAATAAATCCGCTGAAAGCAAGTGAATTGCAACGACCATATGTACACAAGCGTTTCGAACCAAAAAAGAGTTGGAGCAGCGGAGTTCGAGGGGACGACAATGGACAATGTAAGCCCATAGAGCAATATAAATGCGTATTGATGCGAAAGCCAACGAAATAGTCACACACACACTCGCATCCGAGTGAACAAAACAACGAGAGCCAAAGCGGTTTCGACTATTTGTGCAAATCAGCTTTTCCAGGTTAGCAAAATCAAATTTGTACCGAATTAAAATGCCTGAATGTGCATACAAAAAGCCGACAAGCACACATACACATAGACACAAGCCCACTGGAGAACAGCAGAACGCCATAAAATGGACTCTCGGTGGAGTCATTGCAAGGCAGCGACCGACCGACCAAAAAAAAAAAAACAGTTAGGGATGTATGAGTGCGTATGGTGCAGCAGAAAATAAGAAATAAAAGCCAAAGCCTATAGAGAGAGGACAGGCTACGCACCCATTTCGTTCAGCCGTCCAACTCAGTGGCAACGCATCCAATCAGTCAATCAAACAAACAATCGTTTCGCCATTGAAGTAAAAACACAGAGCCAAATGCCTAAGCACCTCGGCCACATAGCCTCCCACCGGCACTCACTCTCCCTTCCTTCCCTCTCTCCTCTTTGTCGCTCGCTTACGCACAGTCGACACAGCGAAAATCTGAAAATCTGACAGCCGGGCAGTTGAACAAAAAGACCTGAAAGCTCTGTTCTGACAATTCAACAAACCTCCAGCAGCAACAGTCGACGCACTGAATTGATGCATTGAGGCACTCAGTCCAACACACAACACACACACACTGGATGTAGCGAGTTCGTACTGTCCGGCCGTAATCGTCGTAATCGGCAGACTTCACTAGGCTGGCAGACGGTTGCTTCAAAAATACCACAATCTATTCGAATTCGCAATCAAAATCAAAATCCCAAATTCCATTTGAATTGAGCATACAGCCTGCCTGCCTTGTCTGGTAGTGTGTTGAAATGCAGCTATGGAGCGATTCCACACATCATCTTCATGCGTATGCGGAAGGGATACCGTGTTTTGAGATGGGTTAAATCTGACGGTTATTATTTTTGGGTTTTGGAGAGATGTTAGTCAGAAAGTTGAAGTCATGTTTTTAAGACACCTTTTAGAAAATAAAATCTATAGCCTAGAACCCCGCGACAGTAGCTTCAATTTAATTATGTTCGCTGGGATCGCAAGGGTAAGAGTGCTATCTTCAGACTGTCTCCAAAGTTCATCGTTTTCTTATATCTAGAACAAGATTTATTATACTAAGGTAGTATTATGATCAAAGGTTCTCTGTGGAGCTCGGATGTTGATTATCCTTTCTTTAGCATACTTTCATCTCAGAATGTAAGCTTCTTGGTGACCTTAAGTATCTCTTTCAACGCTTTCTTCAATAATAAAGAAATTTCAAAAACCGAAAGCATGGACTGAATTTTTGTTCTGTAAAAAGACGATAGGAATCTCAGTGTACTCTGCCCAATACACAAAAAGGGAGACCCCACAATTTGCGCCAATTACCGTGGGATAAGCCTCCTCAACATCGCGTATAAGGTTCTGTCGAGCGTATTGTGTGAAAGACTAAAGCCCACCGTCAACAAACTGATTGGACCTTATCAGTGTGGCTTTAGATCTGGAAAATCAACAACAGACCAGATATTCACCAAATTTTGGAGAAGAGCCGTGAAAATAGGATCGACACACAGCATCTCTTTGTCGACATTAAAGCTGCTTTCGACAGCACGAAAAGGAGCTGCCTTTATGCCGCGATGTCTGAATTTGGTATCCCCGCAAAACTAATACGGCTGTGTAAGCTGACGTTGAGCAACACCAAAAGTTCCGTCAGGATCGGGAAGGACCTCTCCGAGCCGTTCAATACCAGACGAGGTTTCAGACAAGGTGACTCACTCTCGTGTGATTTCTTTAACCTGATGCTGGAGAAAATAATACGAGCTGCAGAACTAAATAGAGAAGGTATAATCTTCTATAAGAAGTTGTAGATAATTTCGTCTACCTGGGAACCAGCATTAACAATGTCAGCCTGGAAATCCAACGCAGAATCACACTTGCCAACAGGTGCTACTATGGACTAAGTAGGCAATTGAAAAGTAAAGTCCTCGACGAACAAAAAACAGAAGAAGAAACAGATTTAAAATTTCATGAATCTCAATACTTATCGGACAAACAAAGTTTGGAGGATACAAAGATTATGGTCCAATTAACTTTGGTTAGGATTGTAAACGCAGTTATGACGATTATTCGTTAGATGTCGCCGAGCACAGTGATAAGGAATATAATAACCGTGAGGTTCGACTTTACCGGAACTCCAGGCCAGTTTTCTCAATATAGTTTTTTGTCGATCTAGCCATGTTTGAATCGTGAAGTTCAGTAACTGCTATTCTTAAGAGAGAGCGAACCACACTATAGGGAATTATATATCCAGAGCTACCTCTAGGTCTTTGAAAAAGTAAAGGCAGTTCCTGTCTTTTTGTAATTGTAAGAGAAATTGGGGGTTGTTATCGACCTTATCTAATGAGAAGTCAATAGAAGAGGAGCCTTGATAAGATCGGACCTTATGGAAAGCACGACATAGGGGTGGGTCTAGGTCAAGTCCGAATAAACTTTAATCAGATACAATCTTTGGAGCACAATGAGCCTAATGATGGTATGTGGGACTGGTCAAGCATTCTTTTGAATAGATCTTCCTCGCATTAGATCTTCGAATTAAAATGATTTGAGATTAGAAGATTTTACGATTTGATTGACTTGAAAGTGGGGAAAGAGCGAGTTAATTTTCTGGTGGACGAAAGAAAGCAAGGAATGGATTTGAGCACATATGAGAGGATACTAGCCTTGCTCTAGAAGAAACTTAGTAAATCGAACTAAAGAATGAAAAGATCTTACAAAGTTTATGAAACCAAAGAACCTACAAAACACTGTGCGATTGAGCCATTCGCCTGCTGAATTTTCATAGACGAGAAGGAGTAATTTTCATTTCACCCTACCTCGAAGATAGCTCAATTCGATAGCTTGCAATGAGTTGTGGCCCATTCGGGCACCAATGTTGTTGTTGCTGCTTGTGTGTTGGCATTTTGTTAGTGCAGAGTCAGCGCCACAATAGCTCACCGTTACTGCCAACGGATTACTACTGGTCGAATGCCTACACTATGTGTTCCGTGTATATTTAGTGGTGGGCTTAAAAATACACTGCGGACGGACGCAAGGCTGAGAGAACAACACAAGTTGTGCACAATTTCGCAATCAAACGCAACAAAATGCAAAAATACATACAAACATGCCACATATACATATGAGTAGATATGTATGTGTGTGTATGCAAATGCATGAAATTGCGTCTCAGTTAAGCTTCGCGCGCAATTTCTGCGTACAAAAAGACTAGCTAACAAAGCGACCATCCCCGCACAGTCAAACGGCTTTACCGTTATACCATATATACTAGTATATAGGTGTGTGCATTTAGTTCGCGAAATTGCATAACGTATATGAATAACGTTGGCGTGTCCTTGATGCACTGGGGCGTATACGCGACCAAAAACGCGTCAATCGTTTACATACAAAGAAACATTGTTGTTGTTAGTTGTTGTTGGTGTGTATTTTTTTCGCGCTTGGTATTTTACAAAATTCGGGTATTTTAGTGATTGCGCGCGAAATTGCATAAATATTGACTCGCCTTGAACTGACCACAAGCACACACCCGACTCACACACACGCACCTACTCATATTGGACCTCAAAACGCCCATTCGACCAATCAATTGGAATTGCACTTTGCTTTTGCTTTTGCGCGCAAACAAATTGTTGTAAAGGTTTTAGTTTTTGTTCTTTATGCGTCAGTTTCAATTTACCGTTGTAACACCGCGGTTTTTGTTAGTCAAATGCGTACAGGCCCGTCATAAAAATGTATGCAACAAACAGACATACACAGGTAGGTGTGTGTATAGATAGTAGGAGTGTGTGTGTTAGTTGCTCTCTCCGCAACCACTTAGATTTATCAACTTAATTTCTAGAGGACATTGCAAAAACATGCCCACACATGCTGATGTTAGCAAAATTTAGCTTTGTGCATAGTTAGTCAGTCGTATAAACACTTATTGACCTTAGCTTTTGTGCAATTGGCGATAGTTTGTGCGCTCCATCACTCAGGCGATCGCTGGATCGCTTAATACGCGCAATTCAAGGTGTAATTCGCGTTTCTTATCGATTAGTGGGCGCAAACGCCAAATTTTGTTGATATATGGCGATTTACGTTAGGAGTTATAACAAATATAGATTTGAAGTGGTAAAATATAGACCCATATACTCATATTTAGAGCAAAAAATTTGAAAAATAACACCAAAAAATCATCAAAAGTATCAAATTTATTATATGAACAAGTAATGAAAGCATTTATTAACAGACTTTCCTTTCAAATATCTAACAGTCAACTGTTCTTAAGAAAGATTGTTGGGATTAATGATTAAAATGAAAAAAAAAAAAAATTGGGAAAAAAACAGTATACGTGCACAGCATAATATATTGTACCAAACATATATTTGATACTGTAAAGATATTAAAACTGCTCTCAGACACTAATCTGTTCCCAGACTTTATGAAACCATTTCTAAACCAAAATATCATATCAAAATATCAAAAATTATTTAAACTGAAATTTTGATTCGAAACGTAAAGTGTTCCCAACCCGATTTTTATACTCTCGCAACATGTTGCACAGAGTATAATAGTTTTGTTCACATAATGGTTGTTTGTGTCACCAAGAAATAAAAGAGTTAGATATGGGGTTATATATATATATAAATGATCAGGATGACGAGTGGAGTTGAAATCCAGATGTCTGTCCGACTGTCCGTCCGTCCGTACAAGCGATAACTTGAGTAAAAATTGAGATAAATTAAAGAAACTTGGAAAACATGTTCCTTGGGACCATGAGAGAGTTGCTTTCGAAAATGGGCAAAATCGGTTCACTGCCACGCCACACAAAATGGTGAAAACCAAAAACACATAAAGTGTCATAACTAAACCATAAAGTTATAACAGTAAAATTTGGAATAAAGTATCGCACTAGAAAGGGGCATATTTGGATGTAATTTTTTTGGGGAGGTGGGCTATATAAACCAAACTTTCTGCAGTCGTTTTTTTAAGCCACTTCTTAATACAATCCAAAAATGAAAGAAATCGGGTAATAACCACGCTATCCTACCATACAAAGGTTAGGTTGAAAATTATTAAAAGCGGTTTAACTCACTTAATGAAAATGAGCGTTGCCTCGCCCACTTATGGGTCAAAAACCATATCTCAGGAACTACTCGACCGATTTCAATGAAACTTGGTTTGTAATAGTTTCCTTATATCCCAATGATATGTTGTGAAAATAGGCCAAATCGCTTCACAACCACGCCTACTTCCTATTCACCAGAACTTTGAAGACGATCTGAATCGTTAACTTTACAATATATAAAGTAAGCACTAGTGAAGATATCGGTGCAGAACTTTACACAAATACTATGTTAATAGTGTGGCAGCACCATACTAAAAATTGCCGAAATCAGACCTTAGGTTTTTAAGACCCATATATCGAACATGAGGACCTCGGTGCTTCTAACCTAATATAATGTTTTCCAACTTTCAATGGACTTTATACAATATATATGACGAATATGTGGGTCAAATTGTGTTTTATATAATATTAATTAAGTCAAATAAATAAATTGCGAGAGTATAAAATGTTCGGTTACACCCGAACTTAGCCCTTCCTTACTTGTTTGTAATATAATTAACATGAATAACGAATGAATAATGAATAATTAATATACATAACTAAATTTAAAGAAACTAAATTCAAAAATTTCCATTCTCGTAAGAGCCCAATAAGTTTAATTTACGTATCTGTTTTTAATGTTTATAAACAAAATCTATGTACTCGAAGTTGTCTCAAGTGTATTGGTGTTGCCGATATCCATTCCTATAACAGTCAGTTTTCTGTTAATGCAACAGATCTGAGTTTCCATCTGTCGAGTACTGAAACTCAGCCGCTCTATCCAAATAATTGGAGAATTGTTCATGCCGTTACAAAAGCAATAATAAATTTCAAAAAAAGATCGGTAAGATTTAGTATATTGACCGAAATTTCACAAATTCACTTTGTATGCACAATGTAGCAGGTTATATTTCTGCTTATCCGAGGTCTAGTCCGATCGACCTACATATGTATAGTATCGACCAACTGAAGTCTTCAAAGTCGTGGATATAAAGAGTTTTTCAATAAGAGCGCTACAAAAGTTTATTTAAATGAAACAAAAACGGTTTAGGTTATCAATGAAATTCTGTTGCAAGGCCAACACGAGCACGCTTACAGAAATCCAGACACTGAGTCCAATTTTCGACGGTTTTCAAGCATGTCAGCCGATACTGCTGCAATTTCACGTTCGATATACGTAGGAAGTTCATCAATCGTCACTGGTTTATTGGCATAGACCATAGACATGACGTAACCCCATGGGAAATAATCTAACGGCGTCAAATCGCATGACCGAGGCGGCCAATTGACTGGGCCATTTCGTGAGATAACACGTGCACCAAACTTGGTTTTCAATAAATCGGTTATGAGATTCGCTGTGTGGCTAGTGGCGCCGTCTTGATGGAATCACATATTGTCCAAGTCCATATCATCCAATTCGGGCCAAAAATATTTGGTTATCATTGAGCGGTAACGATTTTCGCCACAACGACTTCACAGAGATGCCCAACGCTTGAGAACGACGTGTGAGAGACTGATTTGAGTCTTCCTCAATTAATGCGCTACTGTGCCTGTGGATTCAAACTTTTGCACTAGGCGTTCAATTGTTGTTCTGACCGGATGATTATGACAACCATAAATTGGACGTAGCACTCTTAAAATTGAGGCCACTTTCTTCCGAATTTCGGTAGAAAATTTAAAGAATTTCGACTCGTTGTTGGATCGTATATCTTTCCATGATGGAATGGAAAACCTTACTGAAGAGAAATGAAAGCGGGGGAAAAAATATGGCGTCGTTTGCTGTCCCTATCGGTCTACTTTTGTAGCGCCCCTTTTGAAAACCCCTTTAATAACTGCGAAGGTTTTAAATACTGAAAGCTTTTTAAATGAAGACTTTGGTTAAAAAAATAATGGATAGGGAGTTGCTAGCCCTCAGGACATTTTCAATAATTTTTCATATAACTTTTTAAGAAAATCTGAATGTAAAATTTAAAGAATCCCTGAAATATCCAGTACATATCGTCCCCTCAATATAACAATAGCGTATAATTTTTTTTGGGTTTTGAGAAAATCGAGTTTAAATTTTTTGTCAAATCAGAAAACATGAACAAAAAACATGAACATGAAATTATACACCATTTTTTCCAATGACATTTTGACCCACTTTGTGGAATTAGAATTTGACGAAATTTTTACCAGACATAGAATCAATGATGGAGATTCTAAATATGCAATAAATGTATGTATGAGCACATACGCTATTGTTATATTGAGGGGACGATATGTATGTTTCCAGGATATTTACATGGCATATTAAAGCTAAGGATTAAAATCTCACAAACTCATCACATATAGCGTATATAGATTTTTATACATATATATGTATATATAAACCCAGAGATAATTACCAAATATAAATGAATACACTTAAATATAGTTATGTACTCGTATATGTAGCAATATGCGAAAAAATATATCCAAAACACTCGTGTAATTCACACACACACATTATACACCCCCACTGCATCCACCAACAAAATCCCTGTCATTTTGGCGCTACTTAAGCGCATTGTCCTTTTTATAAATACGAAAATTATCTACTCGTCCATTCATTTGTCGATTTTGTCAGCTTCACAACAACTACAACAATACACATACAACACAGAAGGCATGTGGTACAAACCTGTGACTACAGCAATGTGGCATTATTGTTGTTGTTATTTGCTGCTGCTGTTGCTGCTGCTGCTACAGCTTACACTTTGCTCATTTATTTGATTTTCAGCTATTGTTCTGACAGTTAGCCCAACTTGCTTGCTTGCTTGCTACGATTTCGGCTAATTTATCGGGATAATTGCCAAATGACCAAATGGGGAGTTTTATTACACCAGCTGCAGCACAAAAATGATGACCAAAGCACAAATGCGCCAAAGTAGTTGAAATAAAACTTCGTACCAACGGCGATGTGCCGCAAATATTAGAAATATGGGATTGTGTGTTTGCATGTGTATGTGTGAGGGTGAGGTTAAATGAATGGATAGTTGATTGTGCGGATGAATGAGTTGTGGGTGGGTGGCTGTTGGCTTGATTGTATGTAGCTATGTGAATGCTGCTGCTGCTGCTCAGCTTATTTGCGCTTCAGCTCATGTGGCTAATTTTTCCTTTTTAATTGTAATTCATAAATTACATTATGTACATACATATATTTGCTGTTGTTGTTGTTCTGCATGGATGGTGTATGTATGCAGTTATTTTACACATGTATGTACTTATTGAACTGTATGAAATGTGGTGTGGGTGAGGGTGATTTCTTGATTGTGACTCATATGAATTTGGCATTTGTGGTCAGTAGTTGTAGCGATGGACATAGATGAGATGCTCGTATATATTATATATTATATTGCAGCTTCTTCTTATATACTTTGTATATATATGTATATATTATTTATTAATATGTAGCTTAAAAGACTGTCTTAAGTATATATACGCGTATATTATAGGTTAAAATATATTCCAAATTTTTTCAGCTTCCTGCTCAACCTTCCGCAGTCACTGCAGTCGCATCACTCGGCGTTGCCGCTGGTACCACTGTTTCCACCGTTGTTTCTGTTGTCGTTGTCACTGTCACTGGCGTTTGCTCTTGCTTTAGCAATACTTCGGGTATTTTGTGTGGCAACAAACTTTTCAGTGGCTCCAATATCTTTTGTTGTTGCAAGTAAGTAATCTTCTCCTGCTCCAAAGTCAACAAATTGATACCCAAATGATTGGTTAGCGTCTGCTGTGGAAATATGGCGTGTATGCAACGCTGTATGTAAGGTATCAAATCGTAAGCCAAGCAAGAACACAATTTAACGAATGTCTCACGCTCGGCGCTAGTGAACGCCTGCTGCTCCTGACGATAGAAACTCAACACTTTGGTGGCGACAAATTCCAGCGATGACTGTAGCGCGCGTGTTACGTCATTTGCCAAGGCGATGGGCGCACAGAGACGCAATTCATTCAGCGCATTCAAGTAGCCATTGCAGAGTGAGGCTAGCGGATGGAAATCCAACAAAGTTTCTGGTGGCGCATACGATTCTTGCTCCGATGCGGTTGTGTTTGTTGCACTATTGGCGTCAGTATCCGCTTTATGCCCACGCGTATGCACCGTTACTTTATTGATGAGCGTATAACGTTCGAGTTCTTGCGCGAAATTTTGATTCACTGTTGAAATTGCATTATCGAAATTTCTGCGTATTACGCGCAAGAAGATCGGCACCATTAGACCACGAAAATCGGCGCCGACGCGGCTGAAGGAGAGACCAAAATACATGCACTGACCGAGTACGGTGTCGAATGAGCTGATGCCACGCTCCAAATCCGATTCCAAAGTGTGCAGAAAATCGTCGATCTTTAAAGAAAACATGTTTGTTGAGGTTCTTGATGGATACGGAAGTTGATAAGACAAATTTTTTTAACAATTTGAGTACCAACACCCTCAATTCAAACGTAGAATTATTTGAATAGTGAAATTTTAAATAATTTTGAAATGTTTTAAAGCACTTTTATAAGTTTCGAAAACCAATAAGGCACATATTTATTCCACTTCACTTCACAGAGATTCACAACACCCTGTGTTTTCATAAACTACAAAAAACCACACTTTTTACTAACCTTCCTATGTAGCCATGCTTGGAATAAACGCTCACCCTCACAGATCACACCTTGCATTGGTTTTGTGGTTGTAACTGCGCTCGGCTCATCATCGGGAAATATCGCACGATATTGTGTTATAATATTAAACAAATTAATGCGTGTAACCTCAATTGTTTTGGTCAAATGTTGTTGCGCTGGAAAAATACAATTTAAAAATGAAAAGAAAGCATAAAAACTGAAATAAACAAACAAACGCACCATCATCCTTGGCAATCGCTTTCAATGTGCTCTTAAGCCACGTATCACGCGCTTGCAGAAACTTCAATTTCAATTCATTATTGCTAAAAGCCTGCATGCGTCGTAAATAACCAACAATTTGTAAGCATTTGGGCAACTGCAAGTCGGTGCGCAGCTGCGCCACTAACTGCACCAACATTGTGTGCCATAAAGCCTCCACAGAGTGTACAATGCTCTGGAATATAAAAAAGTATAATCTTCAAATATAATTTTTAACAAATAAACCTCTCTCACCTTTATAATTGGTATATCACTATGATTGTGTCCCAATTTCTGCACATAACTGGCCAGTTCCAATGCTTCTTCATAGCGTCCCTCACGTATGCAGCGCTCCATCAGTTGCGGCAGTTCAAGTATTTCCAGCAACTGTGCATTCTTCTTTAATGTAATGGAATTAATGCGTCTTTCCTCATTGATATCTTCTGCTTTCGTGAGAAAATTCTCACATTCTTTAGTAAAGACTGGCAATTTGTCCAATAAGGTGCTCACTTGTTCTTCGGTATTTTGAAATTCAGTGAAAATCGAACGTGAATTCTCCGCTGTATGTATGAAGGTTTTATAATTGGAAATGGCCAATTCTTGCGTCTGCTCTACAATGCGTTTGTTTTCATCGGTCAGGCGTGCTTGTTCCTTCTTTAGTTGCTCTACTTTGTAAGTGCCCAAATTGGCCAGATAGCTGTAGAGTTCGGGATTGTCGCGTAGGTTTTCTAATAAGGTGGAGAAGGTAATTAATATATATCTTGTACAATAAACTATTGACAAACCTGGCAAACCATCTGGGAAGATCAATTTTAGTACGCGTTCGTTCTCTAAATCCATTTTAAAAGCACTTTATTCTCAAATATTTGAACAAATTTATTTCAGCACTTGTTTTTTCAGGCGCGTCGACAAAATGCAAACAGCTGAGTTGGCGCCACAGCTGATTGGATACAGGCTGATATGTAGAACGAAACACTGGGTGGCTATAGAAGTAAGAAATCGAAAGTGGTTTGCGTCAATGCTATGTTAAGGTTTAAAGCATGGTTAAGTTAGTGTTTATAATAATTTTCATAAAGGATTAAGGTTCGTAGCCTAGATTGAAGGAATAATTCTATGTTTTATGGCTTATTACAACAACTATTCGATTAGTTTTGATTGGAAAGAAATTGTTCTATGTTTTATGGCTTAATGCAACAACAACAGTGGGATTATCTTTGATTGAAAGAAAGTGCAATTTTTTAACCAATTACAACAACAATAACAATTCATATTATATCGAATTAGTAATTCATTTATCAAAGAAATGGGAACAGAGGAAATGGGACAGAGGAGGATTCTTCTCACCACCAAAACTATACTGAGGGGTACCTGCAAGCTCACTTCTTTTCTGAATACTCTAAAGAAGACGTTTCTTCACATCGACATAACTATATAGAGAAATACACGCAAGTTCTCCTCTCGCCCACAACTTCTCGCATGATTTTCATGTGCTTCTTGTTGCCATAATGTCTGCGCAGACCCAAAATAAGCTAGCATAGATAAAAACAAGAAAAAACGTTAACTTCGGCTGTACCGAAGCTAATATACCCTTCACAGGTGCATTTCTTCTAGTAACTATGTGTTTAAGCAAATCGAAAGACGTAAGAAAAAGAAGGAAAAAAAATATGAAAACATTTTACTAATTCCTTTTAGCCGGGTTGTTTGCTAGAAACATTAAGGTTATATAGTTAACCGATCTGAACAATTTCTTCGGAGATTATATTATTACCTTAAGCAGTAATCCATGTCAAATTTCGTGAAGATACCACGTCAAATGCGAAAATTTTCCATACAAGCCATTGATTCCGATCGTTCGGTTTGTATGGCAGCTATATGCTATAGTGAACCGATCTGAACAATTTTTTCGGAGATCAAATTATTTCTATGAACAACAACTCACACCAACTTTCGTGAAGATATGTAATAAAATGCGGAAGTTTTCCCTACAAGCCATTGATTCCGATCGTTCAGTTTGTATGGCAGCTATATGATGTAGTGGTCCGATATCGGCAGTTCCGACAAATGAGCAGCTTCTTGAAGAGAAAATAACATCTGCAAAATTTCAAAACGATATCTTAAAAACTGAAGGACTAGTTCGTATATATACAGACAGAGAGACGGACATGGCTAAATCGACTCAGTTCAACATATTGATCATTTACATATATACTTTATAGGGCCTCCGATGCTTCCTTCTGGGTGTTACAAACTTCGTGACAAACGTAATATACCCTGTTCAGGGTATAAAAACGGCTCACACTAGAACCAACAACAGAGAGTGCTTTGGCTTTTATGCGCAATGAGAGAAAGCGTGAGAGCATCGCCACACAACTGGGAAAAACAACAGCTGCTCGGCGCATGCGTGACCACCTAGACTTTAGTAGGAAATCATAATGAAAAGCAAAGCATAGCATGCTACATTTTATATGCTTGTTGACTAATTTTCGCAAGTTTTACACATTTTTTTTGCGATTTCGTCAAGCGACTTGCGCATGCGCTTGTTGTTGTTGTGATTGTTATTGTTGTTTGTGCGAGCGCATATAGCTGGTTGACTGAATGCCGCTGCTTTCGTGGACGACACGCGACCACTTGCGGTTGCGCTGAATTAAATGCGACTGGGCGGCTCGCAGCACTGCAAAGCGTTTGGTGAAAGTAGAACATTTGTTTGCTAAATGTTGCCACTAAAAGCGTCTGCAGGCGCTGCTACACCCCCCTCCAACTAATGCGTCGCCTTAATTTTTAGCGCTTTAGTTGCGTTAGACAACTTATACTACTCAACGATTCTGGCTTCATATAGACATATGTATGTAATTGTTGTTGGCTTGCGATTTTATGGCTGAGAATCGGTTTTACGCGCCGCTTGGTCTTGGCATTAATGAGCGCGCAGGCTTTACATCAAGGCGGTTATATAAAAGCAGAATTAAAAGTCGGCTCAGTCGGCGTATGCATGTGGCGCATCGTTTCAAGTTGTGCCTTTAGGCTTGGGAAATCACTACTTGGTCTTTATGCGTTGCTGTCTTAAGTCTTCGGTAATTTATTGTTGTTTTTATTTACCGCGACTATGATGGCATGCGCTCTTGTTCTTGTTCTTGTTAGCTTGTTATGCTCTTCTTATGGTATCTGTGTTTTATTATTTGTATTTGCTTCTTCTATTTTGATTCTTAAATTTGCACCTTGCATTAAGCTGTTACAGTGTGCGAAATTAGCTTAGACACACTTTAGAGATATAATGTAAGTGAATTGTTTAGAAACTTTAGAAATGCACCCTAAACTTGAAAGCTTCCTATATTTTAAAATTTTATGAAATATGATAGGGTTGCCACCAGTTTGAAAAAAAAAAACATAAAATAAAGAAGGCTATAGTAAAGAAATAGTAAGCTAACTATAAAATGCGAATTATATAAAATGATAAAATAAATGGAATATTAATTAATTAGCATAGTATAAATTAAAAAAATTAAGACCTTATTTTTTGTAAAGAGTTATCACCTGTTTGAAAAAATTATATTTATTAAATATTAATAGTATAAATAAAAATAATAAAATTCTATATATATAAAGAATTTAAGAAAATTTTAATAAAAATGTTCTTCATGTTCTTACTGGACCTAGTATGTATACTTCAAGCGGTATATTTCAAGCGGAGGTGTTTGCAATTGGAAAAGCCGTTGAGCTATCCTTAAGCGCACCAATAGGATTCTTTAAAGTAAACATATACTTAGATAGTCAGGCGGGAATCAAGGCAATATCCTCCTTCAGCATATCGGCCAAAAGTGTCTTGAGTCTTAGGACAGCAGTGGATGATGTCGCCTGAAATAGGCGACTTCAATTATACTGGGTGCCAGGCCACAAGCGCATAGAGGGTAACGAGATAGTGGACGAGATTGCCAAACGAGGCGTAAGACTGTCATCCGAAAACATGATGAACGTAGATAACCCCATACACTGTCTATATGATGACCTAGACAGAAGCTTGGTAAAAAAGTTCAAAGCGAATATACCGGGATGCAAAACCACAAAAGTTATGTGCAAGGCGATATATAAGAAGTACACGAAATTTCTATTGGCGCTCGATAGAGGCAAAAGTAGGAATATGGTGGGCATACTCACTGGCGCACGCCTACAAGATGGGGCTGATAGATCGCGAGGACTGCAGGAAATGTCAAGAGCAAGGCACCAGAGGAGCACCTCTTCTGTGAATGTACTGCATTATCAAGACAACGGCTTCAACATTTGGAGGCTACACATTACGTTAATCTGGAAGAGATTTGGTTGGTGAAGCCACAAAGCCTTTAGAAATTCGCAACAAGCGCAGGCATCCTAAAGGATGATTACTTCTCATTAACTAAGTGACGGCACTCCATCTGGTATCGCAAAGGACCAAAACTGGTCTATGTGTGGCTTTTTAGCCAACCAGAATAACCTAACCTAACCTAACCTACTGGACCTAGAAAACATTTAGGTTATAAAAAATAATTTGGGTTTTCTGAAGGCTTACTCCCTAGCTAACACTCACACTTTTTATACTAAATCTACATTTTTCGTAACGATCTCTCTTCCTCTCTCTTCTTTTAAACTTTTTTATAACTGTAACTAAGCTAATATCGCGCAGTGTAACACCCCATGCATAAAACTTGCCGCTGAACACCTGTTTGCGCGTAATCTGTATGTTTTAGATTGTTTTTTCTTCATACACTTTTTCTATTATTCTCTTTTTGATTCTTGCAAATTTTCACCGTCTGCGCACCTAGACAAACTGGCGTCTTTATGTGGTTAGTTTGTTGTTGTTGTGGCATTGCAACGCACTACACGTTGTAACTATTCGGCCGACTGATATCACAACTAGCGCGTTCCTCTTTCGCTAGTTTTTTTTGCTGGAACAGTTGAGCGCCTTGTTCTTGTCTCGTTTGCTGTTGTTATTCTCTTAAATGTGTACAAGTTTTGCATGCTCGTCTAACTTAGTTACTTTCTAATTTTGCGACTACTTCATACTTGATAGTTTGTATTTGAGATGGTGGGAAGTATTAGGATTTTATATGGAGTTAATTGGTTGCAGGAGCGGAAGGGAGATAAGGGGATCAAACTATGATGGACCGAATGTTAGTAATTTTGGGCTCTTAGGTAGTAACTTAACCTAAAATTAGTCGAATTCTTCGGGTTACAAAACATCTCGCTTTATAAATAGAGCGCGGCATTATCCAGCAAGAAACTTCATCTGGGATGACAATAAAGATACTGTCATCGAAGATCTAGAACGAAAGCAAGGAGACAAATGTATCTCGAATCAATTTCGAACATCACCTCCAAAGTTTAATTTTTTTGACAGAGTGTTTAAAGAAGCCAGAGAACAAAAATATAAAACAAATAGACACATAAAGCTAGAAAATAAGCAAATTTTATGAATGATAAACTCGAGCACCGACGACAAACGTATTCCCAAACCTCGAATGAAATCTGTTATTCTAAATGAATAAGATCCTGAACCACTAATAAAATCCGGAGAGAACAGGGCTCTCAATATCAATTAAATACATATTGGTGTGAGGAAATATAAGAAAGCTATCAAGTCGAAGTGTTGTGGACTTGTGGTGATATGTTCGGAGAATATCAGGAACTTGAATACCTATTCCTGACAATATACTGACATTATGGTTCTCCTATGGTATTGCAGATATTTAAGGGGTTAGGGGTAGTCAGGATTTTCAAAAAATCAATTCTTTTTTTTACATTTTTGTTTAGTGTAATATCTTCAAAATATTCTCTGAAAATTTGAAGGTGATCCGATTATTACTTTTCGAAATTGTAATGAAATTTATACAGCTTTTAGAATATATAATAATCCTGTGCCTGATCGAAGCTTTATTTGTTTTTCAAAAATTTCGAATTTTTAAATTTCGTAAATAACTGTTGTTTTTTTCCCGAAAATTGAGAAAAAAAATTCTTGAAGTCGCCATTTTGTTAGGTTAGGTTAGGTTACTCTGGTAGGCTAAAACGCCACACATAGACCAGTTTTGGTACTTTGCGATACCAAATGGAGTGCCGTCACTTAGTTCATGAGGAGTAATCATCCTCTAGGATGCCAGCGCTTGTTGCGAATTTCAAAAGGCTTTGTGGCTTCACCAACCAAATCTCTTCCAGATTAACGTAATGTGTAGCCTCCAAATGTTGAAGCCGTTGTCTTGATAATGCAGGACATTCACAGAAAAGGTGCTCCTCTGGTGCCTTGCTCTTGACATTTCCTGCAGTCCTCGCGATCTATCAGCCCCATCTTGTAGGCGTGCGCCAGTGAGTATGCCGACCATATTCCTACATTTGCCTCTATCGAGTGCCAATAGAAATTTCGTGTACTTTATATCTACCGTCTTGCACATAACTTTGCGGTTTGAACTTTTTTACCAAGTTTCTGTCTAGATCATCATATAGACAATGTATAGGTCTATCTACGTTCATCATATTTTCGGATGACTGTTTTACGCCTCATTTGGCAATCTCTATCTATCACTATCTCGTTACCTTCTATGCCCTTGTGGCCTGGCACCCAGTAGAATTGAAGTCGCATATTTCTCCATCACACCATCACAAATTTATTGAGTATGTAAATAAATGATTTCATCCAAAATCAGCCTACATTTGTGATAATGAAATTATATAATTAAGACGCGCCACAAAGAAGAGCGCTAACTTTTGCTTTCTCTTATTCAAAATCAATAACAGCGATGATGTAACACACACAGAACAGGCAAATAAAATGGACAAACTGAACGAAAACTTTATTGGTTGTGACAAAATAACAGAAAATAAATACAGTTTAAACAATATATGCATATGTGTTTAAGACAAACACACACAAATAAAAAATAAAGACGAAACCGATTTTTCGTTTGATTTAACATTTAAACACGCTCTCCCAAACACCGAGCGTGTAAGTTAACAAGAAATACTAACTTATTTTGCTTAATATTTTTTTCCAATGCTTCTTTTGATATGCTTTCGGCTTCACTTCATCGATTTTGCACTTTCACTTAATGGCGGCAAAGCAAAAGCAAATAAGGCGAAGGCACAGCGCTCTTTCGCCCAATTTTTGTTTAAATTTGTGACTTTTACTCTTACCACTTAGCGGGTATTATAAACATACATATATATTAACATATACAAATATATAGATATATTTGCTTATAACTGTCTGTATATGGTCATTTCCTACAGCATTTAGAGCCCTTTGTAAGTATGGATGTGTGTGGAGCACAAATTTCGCATGAAATTTCACAACAAAGTATATAAATAACAAGGAAGGAGTGGAGAAAAAAGGAAAACTATGAGAAATAAGGTGTTTTATAATTTTCACACACCCGTCTTGGGTTGACAAAAATAACAAAAAATAAAAAAAAATATTTTTTTGTAAAATAAAGGTAAATAATATCAGCAAAGCTACTTTTCTGCTTACTTATATAGATTTGTATGTATTTTTATACTCTCGCAACAAAGTTGCTAGAGAGTATTATAGTTTTGTTCACATAACGGTTGTTTGTAACACCCAAACCTAACCACGTCAGATATAGGTTTATATATACCAAAGTGATCAGGGTGAAGAGTGGAGTTTAAATTCGAATGTCTGTCTGTCCGTCTGTGCAAGCTGTAACTTGAGTAAAAATTAAGATATCTTGATGCAGCTGGGCACACTTATTTCTTGGCACCACAGGAAGGTTGCAAAATCGGTCCACTGCCACGCCCACAAAATGGCGAAAACCGAAAACTAACGAAAAACGTTAGAAACACTAAATTTCACATAAGAAATGGCAGATGGAAGCTGCACTCAGATTTTTTTACAAAATGGAAAATGGGCATGGCCTCGCCAAATTATGGGTCAAAAACCATATCTCAAGAACTACTCGACCGATTTCAATGAAACTTGGTTTGTAATAGTTTCCTTACATCCCAATGATATGTTGTGAAAATAGGCCAAATCGCTTCACAACCACGCCTACTTCATATATACCAGAACTTTAAAGACAATCTGAATCGTTTACTTTACACTATGTAAAGTAAGCACTAGTGAAGATATCGGTGCAGAACTTTGCACAAATACTATGTTTATAGGGTGGCAGCCCCATTCTAAAAATCGCCGAAATCGGACCATAGGTTTTTAAGACCCCATATATCGAACACGAGGACCTCGGTGCTTCTAACCTAATATTATGGTTTCCAACTTTCAATGGACTTTATACAATATATATGATGAATATGTGGGTCAAATTGTGTTTTATATAATATAAATAAAGTTAAATAAATAAATTGTGAGAGTATAAAATGTTCCGTTACACCCGAACATAGCCCTTCCTTCTTGTATGTATGTATGTGTGTTTACAGATTTTTTGCGCTTTTCTCCCTGCAACAATATTCACAGAGGACCACCCATTTTTCGCCTTTTCGCCGAAGAAAGCACTAAAACACTACTGACTGCAACAAAAACAGCAAAAAGAAACAAAAACAACAACCCAACAACCATTACAGAAACAACATCTACAATAATAACAACAAAAGCGCAGCGCACGTTTCTTCATTCATGCCACAAAAAGTTCCCAGCATTAACAGTCACAGTCAGTCAGTCACATGGCGCAGCCGAGCGAGTAGAATCGAAAACTCAACTACATTGCACTTTTGCTACTTAATCATGCAGCAAACAACCAGCCAGCCAGTCAGCCAAACAACCGTCAGCGGCAAGAGGTGCAGCATGCATCACAAAGTCTACACTGATTCAGACACACCGCTAACCAACCAAGTCAGTCAGTCAGTTAGTTGGCGCGTCAGCGTAGACAATAAATTTCGCGGCAAACGATTCACCGACAGTTGAAGTGGTCGCGACTAAGGGGGCAGCGACGCAGCGTTAAGTTAATCTTTCAGAAGAGTCGTTCAAGTCGTCTGACTGATGCTTGTAGATATATACACATATGTGTTTATTATGTTTCTTTAAGTTGGTTGGAAATCAGCTGTATTCATATGATTATGCTTGAAAGAGGGGAGTTCAAAAAGCTGTTAGCGGAGAAACACTTTTAGTTTTGAAGCCTGAACTTATCGTGTGGTATTCCAGAATACAATTCCCTCTTTCAGCTTAGTAAAGTCAGTCCAAGATTCAGTAGTCTTCAGTAGTCAAAACTGTAAGAATATATTTGTCATTGAACCAAACCAAAACCCCTAATCAGTTCTTGAAATCCTTCACTGTTAAAATAAAAGTCACTCCTGTTGATCACTGATCTAGGCTTAATAGGTATCACAGAAACCACCACTATCGACGAAATCTTACTCTCTTCAATACAGAAATTCGGCCGTAGGAAGTTGAACGAGGTTGAACCAAGATAATTCTTGGAAAGTATTTACTTATAAATAGGGGAAGGTAGAACCGTCTCGAATGTAGAATCTGGAGAACTCTGGAACCATTGGGAAAATACAAACCGAGTTTCTATCGGAACTACAGTTGTATTCCCGATGAAATTCATGAAAACATGGACTTGGATCTATACTATCCAGCTAAATATAAGAATTAATCATGAAGACGAGCGAACAAGGTTGAAAAATCGAAATACGGATTTGTTAACATTGAGTTCCAGATTCCAGAATTGTTCTGAGAAATTTTCAATATCAAAGAGATCAAACCCCAGATAGCAATATATGCTTAGAGAATGCTTCCAACTATGGGGAGATTCAGTTTCGATATAAAACATTTCTTACTTATCCTAACTTCGTGACGAAACAAGGAGCTATGGTAGATTAAAACCCAGAGGAGTTTCTCTGTCTCCATATTGTCAATCCTAGGTATCTCGTTCGTGATGCTAGTTCCTTTGATGTTTCAGTGAATAAGAGGATGAGATCGATCTAATGCGGAAAATTTCAAAAACTTTAAGGAGGGATATCAGATATTGACCCACCATATATGGACTCTTCGAGTTCCAGAGCCATAATACCTGGCCCACAGGTCACAAATTTTGAGAATCATCCACCTTCATACTGATCGGACAAGGCCTTTGACTCTATAGATCTCTTTTCAAAAAACTATGCACAAAGAGAGAACGAAAGATAGTGTGAGCGAAGGAGAGAGTATAACGAGAGTGTAATCAAAAGAGGGAGTAACCACTTACATATATAACGCATCAAGTTCTTAAATTATCCGCTCCAACACATTTTTCGACCACCCCTACTTGGCGCAGCATATAGGGGCGCCACCAGTCATCACCTCAACTACGAAGCGAGGCGAAAAGTCATGACTCTTCGAGCGCGTTGTCATTGTATACGAAGTAATTGTTTTTGTTTTCATTTATCCTGTTTTACCTGCGCATTTGTTTTTCTTTTATTTTTCATTTGTAATTCTCATGCCGAAGAGTCCAAAGTGTGATGGTGATGCTCACCTCCCGTTTGCAGTTGATTTTCAATATATTATTATGCTCTTATTGTGGTTGTGCAATAAGCGCGCTTGGTTTTCGAGTGTTTATTTGTCTGTTTGGTCACATGGTGTTACGAAAGATCAATGAAGTTGACGTTGAAGTCAACACGATTTTGTACTGCTTTCATTTGTGCTCGTCTTCGCCGGAGATGGAGCTCGAGTTGGAGTTGTAGCTGAACGCGTGTGTTTTTTCAGAGTTTTCATTTTTGTTTTTTTTTTTTTCGTCTCTCGACTTTTCATCATTGTTATGGTTGTTAATCTTCACTCGGTTTAGTATTTGTTTTGGTGTAATTGTGAATGATGATGGACAGTGGTTCGAAAAGTGTTTTCATCAGTATTCCACTACTAACAGTATTTTAAACTAAAGAAATATATGTATATAGCAAAAAACCAAAAGAAGGAAAAGCCCACACGATTTCACGCGAGAGAGGGTTGCCATGGATTACAGTATTTAGTACAGTTATATTGAAACGTTTCCCCTTTTCAAATCAATACTTTTTAGAATCTTTTTTCGAAAAAAACTTTGGATAGAGTTGCCACTTATTTTAAAAATTTAAGCCGATAAAAATACTTTGAATGGTGTGCCAAGTTTTAGATATTTAGGTAAATTAAAATTAAAATAAAAATTAAAAAATATTTTTAATAGAGTTGCCACTTATTTTAAAAACTTAAACCTATAAACATACTTTGAAAGGTGTGCCAAATTATTAAGGTATTTAGGTAAATTAAAAATAAAAAAAAATAAAAAAAATTAAAAAATATTTTTAATAGAGTTGCCACTTATTTTAAAAACTTAAACCTATAAACATACTTTGAGTGGTGTCCCAAATTTTAGGTATTTAGATAAATTAAATTAAAAAAAATTTAAAAAATATTTTTAATAGAGTTGCCACTTATTTTAAAAATTTAAACCAATAAAAATACTTTGAATGGTGTGTCAAATTGTATGTGATTAGGCATATCGTCAAATTAAACAAAATTTTAAAAATATTTTTAATAGAGTTGCCACTTATTTTAAAAAATTAAGTTGAACAAAATCTTATATAATGTGTTTAAAACGAAAAGTGTTGACGAAAATCGTTCGAAAAATATTTGAGAGTCTTTTACTAAGATTTTCGGAATTGGGTTGCCACCTAAAAAAGTAAAACTATGAAAAATATACGCAAATCACAAAGCGCAAAAAAAAACATTACAGAAAATACGTTTTATTGTTTAATTGGGTTATTGTTTAGCTATATTTTGGAATAGAGATGCCACCTATTTAAAAAAAATTAAAACTTAACAATAAGTATTTTGCATGTTAGGCATTTAAGCAAGCTTCTGTAAAGTTCAATTTAGGTAAATTTTAACAGAGTTGCCACGTAATTAAAAAGGCCTTCAGCTAAATATTGAAAATAAATTGTGTATAATTATTGCTCTACACCAACCCACTGTCATTAATAGACACTCCATAATATAACTACTTCCCATAAACTGTATTATATTCTCCTTCATTTAATTTTATGAGAATTATGTGATAATAATCAAGATAATAATAATTATTTAATTAAAGTCTCAGTAAGCTTATTGGCACTAAAGTTTCTCTTAAGAGACAAAAAATTATAAATTTTTCTACATCATTTCATCAGCAGTATTAGTCAGCCCGTACATATGCCTGTGTGTCTTTACCATTCTCCAATTTAAAGAAGCTGCAATTTAAATGGTTACACCCAACCAGCTTTACCGCTAGAAATTCACTTTCATTTCCACGCATACAAACACCCATACAACTACTTAACCGTTGTACAATAGAGATAATAAAAAACTAATATTGAATGCTGGTGGCATCACTACCACATACACACTTTGCGGCTGCGTTCAGTTATTCAAATTTTACACTTTGCAAGTTTGTTGCTTAAGTCTTTTGTTGCGCCAAAGCGATGGTTGGTGGTGGCTCACCTCACCTTAAAATTTTCTGCTGTTCACCGAAAAATAAATTGAATTTTCCAATTTTCGCAACAAACGCCTCCACTTTGGGCGAAAAACTACACAGCAATTGCATGTCGGCTGCACCTTGTGAACATAGAAACGGTGTGTTGCAGCTTCCTAACCCCCAACTCCCACTGCCAAACGCCGCTATTCGCAGTACGGACTAACGTATATTTTGTATATATTTTTTCAATTTTTTCGAATTTTTTGTAATTTTCGTTGTCTGCTTGTGCGGTTTAGTCGCACATTTATCATTGAGACGAGGGCATGGAAAAAGTCAACTCAAGCTCAGCATCACGCTCGTCGGAGTTGTGTGTGTGTGTGTCTATGTGCTAGTTTTGCATAATGTAGTAGTTTGTTGCAGATAAAGAATACAAAAAGTTAATATCTTGCATGCAACAAGCTGGGTGTATGCAAAGGAAAATTGTCGAAAATATACAGTAAACTTCAAGCATTTGAGGAAGATGCTGCAGAGGTAGAATCGGTAGTGGGGTCTTTGGCTGAAGATAGAGAATATATAAATATGTACATATTTGGGATCCAGTTTTAATTACCAAGTCTTATTTTGACTTTTTTGCAATCAACATAAAGTCAAATAATATGGCAACTCTGGCCGGTTTGCTTGTTAATTTACATTTTAAAAGCTATCATTTCTTTATACTTATTCTTTATAAAAACGGAGGAAATCGGATTATAGCCACACCCACCTCCCATACAAGTTTTGTTGAAAATTACAAAAAGTGCGTTAACTCACTAACGAAAAAGCAAAAACACTACATTTTACAGAAGAAACGGCAGTAGAAAGCTGCACTCAGTTTTTTTTGATGGAAAATGGGCGTGGCATCGCCCACTTATGGGTCAAAAACCATATCTCAGAAACTACTCGACCGATTTCAATGAAATTCGGTATATAACACTTTCTTGATACCCTGATGACACGGGTGGAATAACAAAAATGGTTCACGGTACTTCTCATATAACTCATATGTATTCCAGCCGATTTCTTCACTTTATAAAATATACATGAGCTAATATAATAAAAATTGACGAGATCGGACTATAATTTTTCAAGGTCCCTGATATCGAACATAAGGAACTCAGTGCCTAAGAGTAATTTTTCACCGAAAATATCGGTAAATCTCTCAGATATTTAATGTAATTCAAAGGAAATCTTTTTCCTTTAATAGTGTATCTCTATTTAAACAAATATTAAAATGAGGTCATAACATCCCCTAGTTCCCATATTCCTAATTTATAAGTTTTTCAAAAATATGGTGAGCTTTATACCTTATAAATCGGTTAAAATGTGAGATATCTTAACCAAATTTAGTGAGCGTATAGTCTTGGATATAGTGTACCTTGATGTTGAAAATAAGTGAAATCGGTTCAGGAATTACCTCAGCCCTCATATATATATATATATATATATATATATATATATATATATATTTGGCGTAGGAACCGCTTTAAGCGATTATAGCCGAATCCACCAGAGCGCGCCACTCCTCCATTCCTCCTTTTTGCTTTTTGGCGCCTACTGGAAACACCAAGTGAAGCCAGGTCACTTTGCACTTGGTCTTTCCACCGGAGTGGAGGTCGTCCTCTTCCGCGGCTTCCTTCAGCGGGTACTGCATCGAATACTTTAAGAGCTGGAGTGTTTTCATACATTCGTACAACATGACCTAGCCAGCGTAGCCGCTGTCTTTTTATTCGTTCCATCGTCTGCGGTATTCGCCGTTGCCAATGTTTAGAGGACCATAAATCTTGCGCAAAACCTTTCTCTCGAAAACCCCAAGAGTCGTCTCATCGGATGTTGTCATCGTCCATGCTTCAGCGCCATACATCAGGACGGGAATAATGAGCGACTTATAGAGTTTGAGTTTGGTTCGTCGAGAGAGGACTTTACTTTTCAATTGCCTACTCAGTCCAAAGTAGCACCTGCTGGCAAGAGTGATTCTGCGTTGGATTTCAAGGCTGACATTGTTGGTGTTGTTAATGCTGGTTCCCAGATAAACGAAATTATCTACAACTTCAAAGTTATGACTGTCAACAGTGACGTGGGAGCCAAGACGCGAGTGCGCTGACTGTTTGTTTGATGACAGGAGATATTTCGTCTTGTCCTCATTCACCACCAGACCCATACGCTTCGCTTCTTTATCTAGTCTGGAAAACGCAGAACAAACGGCGCGGTTGTTGCTTCCGATGATATCAATATCATCGGCATACGCCAGGAGGTGTACGCTCTTGTAGAAGATTGTACCCTCTCTATTTAGTTCTGTAGCTCGTATTATTTTTTCCAGCAATAGATTGAAGAAGTCGCACGATAGTGAGTCACCCTGTCTGAAGCCTCGTTTGGTATCGAACGGCTCGGAGAGGTGCTTCCCGATCCTGACGGAGCTTTTGGTATTGCTCAACGTCAGCTTACATAGCCGTATTAGTTTTGCAGGGATACCAAATTCAGACATCACGGCATAAAGGCAGCTCCTTTTCGATTCTTCCCTCTCGGGTCTTTTCCAAGATTTGGCGCGTGGTGAATATCTGGTCCATTGTAGATTTTCCAGGTCTAAAGCCACACTGATAAGGTCCAATCAGTTCGTTGACGGTGGGCTTTAGTCTTTCACACAATACGCTCGACAAAACCTTATATGCGATATTGAGGAGACTTATACCACGGTAGTTGGCGCGCCCTTCTTATGGATTGGGCAGAGCACACTAAGATTCCAATCGTCAGGCATGCTTTCTTCCGACCATATTCTACAAAGAAGCTGATGCATGCACCTTATCAGTTCTTCGCCGCCGTATTTGAATAGCTCGGCCGGTAATCCATCGTCCCCCGCCGCTTTGTTGTTCTTCAAGCGGGTAATTGCTATTCGAATTTCTTCATGGTCGGGTAATGGAACATCTATTCCATCGTCATCGATTGGGGAATCGGGTTCGCCATCTCCTGGACCTCAGCCCTCATAGACCTTATATAAAGATTATCGTTATTCTATTGGACTTTATGCCGAATATTTGGGTTAAATTGTGTGTTATCTTAATAAAATTTTATCAATAAATTGCGAGAGTTTAAAATGTTGCACCCGAACTTAGGCTTTCCTTACATGTTATAAATTGTTTTATTATATTTATATTCATAAAATCATAACAAATTTTTGGTAATATGGCACCTCTATTCAAGATATTTTTTACCAAGAAACTAGGCTTAAACTTTTTTGAATACTCCTTTCATTCTCCAAAAAAGCAGCTGGTTTCGCTGTATTTAGAATTCTATTCAAAATTAAGTTGTTACTCTGGATCCACAGTTACTATATGTATATGGTTCGAAGGGAGCTGTTCTAGGGAGAAGCTATCAAGCCCATAAACTTATTATAGCAAAATTTACTGTTTTATAACAAAAAAAAAAACACCTGGGTAGGTGAGACTTTGCTAAACATTATTAGTAATGCGCCGAAATGTAGGCAACGCTAAAGAGTAATCAATTTGATTTCATCGAAGAGTAAAGTGATAAAAATAAAACATTCCGATTAGTCAAAAAGAGTTCTCAAACAAAGCTTATTCGGTTAGTACGATGTTATAGTTAGTGCTATAAAGCAAAGCAATAAAAGACCTAACAATCTCATTTGGTCGCGGCCATTAAATACAAATAAAATCTCTAAAAAAAACTGAAAATCGAAGAAAAAATCAAACAAACCAAAAGTAAATAAAATAGAGAAATAAATTAAATATCAAATGATAAGAATAAAAATAAAAATAAATAAAAAAGAAACAGCAATTCTAAAGTAAAGTAAAGTACAGAAAAAAATTGTAGGCGAATGTGTAAACGAAGAGGAGCAAACAAACAAACAAACAACGACGCGCCAATTACCACTACTGACCTACTAAGGCGTGCAGCAGGCGCGTTGGAGCGCGTTAATGCGGCGAAAACCACAACAACGCACAGCAGCAACAAGTGTGCGCGCAAGCAAAAACAACAACAACAACAAAAAAAACATGAAACGAACGAAAAAGAGAAACAAGTCGAGACAGACTTATAGAGACATGCGAACAAAGCGTAGAACGCAAAGTGATGATTAGGCATCGCAAAGGGAGCGGCGGAGATTACATGCTCAGCATGGAAAAAAGTTGTTGTAGCAAGTTGTTGTAGTGAAACATTTTGCAGTCACACAGCGGTGTTTGGCGTATAAAATGCGCCAGCTTGGAGCGTCTAATCAGCTGTGCGCGTCAGCTAAGCTACTGTGGAGGCATGCTGAGCAGCATGCAGCGATGGCATGGACATGCGTACATACAAGCGGTGGTTTATATGTATATATTAGTGGCTCGCTCACTAAGTGGATGAGTGTATTGCTAGCTGTTCGACCATTTCACCATCTGTTCGCCTGTCTGCTGGTCTAACTATTTATCATTGGCTAGTTCATCTTCACCGTTTTCATTACTTTCTTGCTTACGAAATTACATTTAAGTGAAGAAGGAGGCAGTTAAAATAGTAGTAGAATATATTAAAAATAGTACTAGCAATAGTAGTAGAAAAATTAGTATTTTTAAAAGCATAGAAAGCAGAAATAAAGTAATAAATCGGTAAGGAGGATGCTTTTTTAGAATTTTTGTACAATGGGAGATGACCGAGGCGGAGGGGTAAAGAGTTAGACTATTAAGTACAGTCCTTTGGGATGCTATAAAACTCCTATAACTTGGGAAAGATTAACCTTGTTTAGCGCGAAGAGTTCCCTTGACCTCTTGCGATTTGCTTTGGGCCAGAATGATCTTTCGACTGAACAGGTGCTAGTGACAGTGCCTGCTCAGTTCAGCTGAGACACATTCATCCAGAAGGAAGTAGCAAGAGGACAGCGGCGCTCCTACTTGTTCCCATTGCACTGTAAGTCAGACCGATGTGCCTAGCCTAGCAAGCTCAATCAGATCTCTGAAAGCTGATGCACTCCGAGGCATTGAATTAGCTGCAACCTTTATAGCAGCCACTTCCGCTTGAAAAACGCTACAATAGTCCGAAAGCCTGAAGCTGAGATTGATGAGAAGTTTCCGACAATAAACTCCTCCCCCAACCTTCTCCGCTAACTTCGACCCATACGTAAAGAAGCTTACCGCGCCTCTCCTCCTACCCACCCAACCCTCTCTTGAAGGTACAAGAGCAGAGAAGGGACGGCCAGGGTGAATGAGTGCCTTGTTCTGGAAACAATTAGCATATTATCACTTGAGGAACCAAAATGTCGGAAATCTTTTCGCGGTAATTTTGATTCCAAATTCAGTTTTAAATAACATATAGATGAAAGTAAGGGAGCAAGGAAAATGCCTTAAATAACATATAGATGAAAGTAAGGGAGCAAGGAAAGTGCCTTCTGAGTGGTTCTCGAACTTCTGCAATTATATTTTGGGCAAACACGTATGCTTATTTTGGCAGTTGGTGTTGATAGGAAATTATAGGCTTCTAAAAAACAAATATATATTAGTAGTATAGTAGTCGAAAATCGTAGTGAGGTATTGAATGTGAGTATAAAAGGTAGTATCCAAATAGTAGTAGATAAAAAAGTAGTCAAAACAGTATAGTATAGTGTAAATAGTACTCATTATAGCATTACGTATCAGTAGTACAAGAACAAGAACAAAAGTTTGAATTGTAGAACGGGAGTAGCTATTGTTATAGAACTCTAGAAAGTCCCACATTTCAACAGCGCGCCATTCATCCCTCCTTTTGGATGTCGGGGGCCAATTTGAAATCCCAAGTGCAGCCCTGCTCCACCTGGTCTTTCCAACGGAGTGGAGGCCTCCCCCTTTCTATACATCCTCTGGCGGGTACTGCATCGAACACTTTCAGAGCTGGAGTGTTTTCGTCCATTGGAACAACATGACCTAGCCAGCGTAGCCGCTGTCTTTTTACTCGCTGAACTATATCTATGTCGTCGAGTAACACATACAGCTCATCATTCCATCTTCTGCCGTATTCGCCGTTGCCAAAGTTTAAGGGACCGTAAATCGTCCGCAAAACCTTCCTCTCGAAAACTCCTAGTGCCGTCTCATCGGATGTTGACATCGTCCACGCTTCTGCACCATAAAGTAGGATGGAAATGATGAGGGACTTGTAGAGTTTGGTTTTTGTTCGTCGAGAGGGGACTTTACTTTTCAATGGCCTACTCAGTCCAAAGTAGAACCCGTTGACAAGAGTGACTCTGCGTTGGATTTCTAGGCTGAATCTAAATTTTTTTAGTAGTAGAATTTGGAGTACTTCGTAGTACTGCTATTTCCTCATAATAGTATTTATCATTCATGTCATTGGTATATCCAATGTCTATAGTAATACTATCACGAAATATCACTAAAAATAGTAGTAGTAGTATTGTGAAAAAGTAGTAGCACTAGCAAAATTAGTAGTATAAGGAAGAGTAGTTGATAATTGTGGATAGTTATGAAAAAAAT